>NW_027362764.1:461591184-462791184 GCF_046119375.1 Phyllobates terribilis
GGGGTCTTTCTTTTTTTGATCCAATAATCACCCATTGTCACTGTATTCATATTTATATCCCTTGTGTCACCATTGTATATTTATAATTGACTAATAAAATATTGTTGTTTTATGCCATTCTTACTCGCTTTCGCTTTTTCTATACTATCAAGGCAAGTCTTGACTGCCATCCTCACAACCCGAGGCTCACAGCCCCCCACTTTCCCATACCAGCTGTGGACACCACATCCTGGTCGCAGGACCAATGTATCCGGGCTCCCAGAAATTACGCTGTTGAGGTTTTGCGTTCCTTCTTATATTTTCTGATACCAACCCCAGCATTTGGTACACTGATGAAGGTCAAGTTGACTGAAACATTTTTTGCTTTTGCTGTGGACTGCTATTAAAAGTCTATTCACCTTACACCTTTGAGTGCCGAGGTTTTTCTACAATTGTATAGTATACAGAGTGCGGAATAGTGTGAGGACAAGAAGAAGTGTATTTAGCTTGACAAAGATAAAATCTTTTGTTTACTTATTAAAAACTATTAAAAAATGTGTACACATCCAATATATCCACAGACCATCCTTAGAATTCAGCACATTTCTGGTGTGATTAAGCACGCTTGCCCATGGTGTTAGCAATTGTGGTTCTGTGCTCCCACTTGGGAATAGATTGGGTCCGGTGCTTGGCTACTCCGGTCACAAGCGTCGCCATTGTCCTGACCCTGGAGGCGGAACTACCACGCTTGCTGGGAAACTGTCCCAATCTTATGGAGCATTGGTTCTGAAGTAGTAGGATTTGTGGGGACGTGGATGCCGTGTCTCCCACGGTTTTCACTGCCCGGGGAACATGGGACGCTGTGTTCCCCAGTTGCCAGGCAACGCAGGACGCTGCTTTGTCTGGCACTAGGCAGTGGTGGGATTCTGTCCATTCTGCTGTGCAAGTTAGCAGGGAGTGGTTGTCTGTGGATGATTGGGAGGTATTCAACACCTGATCATTTCCTTCAGCATTACGTGGGCTATATAACCCTGCTCAGAGTTCTTGCCTTTGCTGTTTATTGAGTTCCTATATGCTGTGGTGGTGAGTGGTGCTAGCAGTAGTGGTCTCTATCTTTTCAGGGGTCTTCTTAGGGATTTTCTCCTTCTCTCTTCTTGCTACTCTTCCTGGCGTTCTTGCAGAGGTATTCACCTGGTTCTTGACTGGGTACCGGCCGCATCACCACACCAGACTCCAGCTTTCCGGCGACAGTTGGCCTGGGAAGGGCTCTATCGAAGTCCCCTTTCCATTTACTAGGAGCTGGGTGAGGAGTATTCCCGGCCCTCAAGGGCTCGCCTAGCTGGACAGCTTGTGCCAAGTGCGTCTGTGGCTGTGCCTTTGCTGGTTTGGTGCTAGTCTTTCTTGGTCTCTCTGCGTTAGCGCATAAGACATGTCATAAGCATGCGTAAGGGTGCTTGATCGCACAAGAAATGCGTTGGTTTCTATGGATGATCTTTGAATACATTGGACTTGTTCTTCACATTTTTAATAGTTTTGAATAGATAAACACAAGATCTCATCTGTGTTGAGCAGGATATATTTCTACTTTAATTCCATGATAGCACACCTGGACAGTAGGAATGTTACTGAGCTCAAAAGCAGATCAACAATTTCTGGTGGGCTGGCAATATCCTTTCGTTCTAGTACAGTGTGAGAACACACTATGGGAAGGCAGTATACAGAGTAAGGAATAGAGTACAACCACAGTATGGGGAGGCAGTATACTGAGTGAGTGAAAGTGGAATGGCACAATATGAGAGGCAGTATTCAGAGTGATCAACAGAGTGAGGTAACAGTATAAGGAGGCAGGCTACAGAATGAGGGATATTATGAGGACACATTATGTAGGGAATCAGTATACTGTGTGAGGGATGTGATGGCACAGTATGTGGGGCCATGTGGGGGCAATGTAAAAAGGTGGTACAGTATGGAGAAAGGGCAGCATCGAATGCAACAATATGATGGGGAACAGACTAGACCGAGTGCACAGTTTGGAGAGGTGGCACTGCATGGAGAAAGGCACAGTATGAAGAGAGGGCAGCATGGAGGGAAAGTGTTCAGACGAGGCATAGTATTAAGGTGGGCCAACATGGGGGACAGTGTGTAGAGGGGCAGTGTTAGCAGGGAAGTAGCAAAAGAGCACACAGCATGAGGAGGGAGCAGCATGGGGGAGACAGTATGGAGATAAGAAAAGTGTGAATTGACAACAGTGTGGAGGCTATAATTAATAACAGAGGAAGATATGGCGCACATAATTCATAAGGGGACAGTGTGGCTGTTATAGTTCATAAGAGGGCAGGGTGGCACCCATAGAACATAAGGGTGTAATAGTGTGGCGCTCAGAGTATATAAGGGTGAGCGGGATGGCAGTCATAGAGCATAAGATATGACTGTGTGGTGCCCATAGTATATAGTATATTTTATTATTAAACAATTCGTTTAATAATCCATTTAGAAAGGCCAACCACACTTTCATGTACACAAGAACGAGCTTCAAAACACATATCTGATCTAATTAATCCCTTTAGTCTGTAGAGTCTATCTGACAATTTTCGCCTATTCTTTGAAGCTACCATATAATATTCATACCCCACTGCATCCATACCCCATCTATCTCCTGTATAGCTGCCTCTAAGAGTGTAGGATGGTGTGGTAGCAATACTCTATATTGATGATAACAGTGTGGAAGCCATGTACTGCCAGAGGTACAGGGTGGGGGTCACTTATTTATTCAGGGGCACATCATTGGACTTACAATATTTAGAGCATAGCATTGGTGAATATTTTTAATCAGATGGCATTATAATGACACTGTTATTTTTAATGGAACTTTGTTGGGATGTGCTACAGAAGACTGGAGAATAGGGAAATCTGCCGATGTGAGCTGTGGATGTGAAAAATCAACCTGGTATCAGGATGAGATGAAGAAGGGAATGACAATAATTCCAGTCAAAGAAGACTTCAACTATAAGGTACCTAGATCTAAGGGTGCATTCACACTGGATAATTGCTATATGCAGCCGATTGGCAATTCGTTTAATAATCCATTTAGAAAGGCCAACCACACTTTCATGTACACAAGAATGAGCTTCAAGACACACATCTGATCTAATTAATCCCTTTAGTCTGTAGAGTCTATCTGACAATTTTCGCCTATTCTTTGAAGCTACCATATAATATTCATACCCCACTGCATCCATACCCCATCTATCTCCTGTATAGCTGCCCCTAAGAATGTTTGAAGCAAAAAATATCTACAACAATTTAAAAACATTACAAATATCATTTATTTTTCGCTTGCGTAAGAGTTATTATTGAATCCTAAATTAAATACATGAGACATATTTCAAATATTTTTTTTTTTACAATCTGTAAGGCAAACATCCAGGAGACATCTTTCCACTATTGCAGATGATAGCAGTATTTGGTTTGTACTATATAGGAAAGCTGCCAGTGTACGGCATATAGGGCATCTAATTTGTAACTTGCAGATTCTTATTTTGCCTCATTCGTACTTCAGTTTTTTTTTCTCATAGATGAAAAATGGATCCGTTTTTATCATTGTTCTTTATCTGATTTTCGAAGAATTCCAGCCTCAAAAACTTCTTTAAAAAAGCTTTTAATGAAAATTAATTTAAAAGATGAAAGTCAACAACTTTCCAGAGCAAAAATGTATAAATAAAATAGGAGGAGGGTGCTGCGGGCAAACACGTTTTGGAAAGAGTTCCTTACTCATTCTGTTTTTTCACAAACCCATTAACTTGAATGAGCAATTTTGGTAACATGTCAATAAACTCTAATGGATGTGTTCTATATGCAAAAAAAGAGTATGTACTTGAACATGTGAATGGGGTCCTACTAATTGTCATATGCAGTTGTTTGGCTGGAGTGACGCATTTCTTGAGGAGGAGTTTTTATTTTTTTGTGGTTTTTTTTTACATTCATACCACATCATTTCAAGCCTTTAAACCCAATGAAAGAAATTGGAATGGATTAAGAAATGTATTACAAATCCATAGCATAGGTGACAAAGTTGAGAAATGTTCAAATTCTGGGAACCCCACTGTTCAAGGGAAAAAGGGTCCCAAGTCTACTTTAGACCTTCTGACCTCAGGACATCAGTGGGGAGTTTGAATAGAGTGATTGACAATTGTCGACTGCCTATTCAGTCAAGCTCTAAGGTACTGATGGAAACAGTCAAGCACAAGAAACGCTGAAATGATTTCTTAAAAAGAAATATAAGTATTACATAAAACCCTTGCATGAAACTTGATCCAGTCTAATTGGCTTTTGTAGTCAGGAAGAAATGTTTCCCTTTTGTGGTAGATTTTTTGTGTTTTATGCCTTTTAGTATTTTTGTTGTCCTCTGTCTAGATCAGGGATGACTAACTCAAATACACAGAGGACCAAAATTAAAAGCTTGGACAAAGTCGCGGGCCAACCTTGTTATTTATTAAAAAATGTCTACAACTGAGAAAGTTTTTCCTTAACATTCTTTACAGAATAATGGGCTTCACATAGTCCTCCTTACATAATAATGGGCCCCACATAGTCCTCCATACAGAATAATGGGCTCCACATAGTCCTCCATACAGAATAATGGGCCCCACATAGTCCTCCATACAGAATAATGGGTCAACATAGTCCTCCATACAGAATAATGGGCCCCACATTGTCCTCCATAGAGAATAATGGGCCCCGCATAGTCCTCCATACAGAATAATGGGCCCCACATAGTCCTCCATACATAATAATGGGTCCCACATAGTCCTCCATACGGAATAATGAGCCCCACATAGTCCTCCATACATAATAATGGGTCCCACATAGTCCTCCATACAGAATGAGCCCCACATAGTCCTCCATACAGAATAATGGGCCCCACATAGTCCTCCATGCAGTATAATGGGCCCATATAGTTCTCCATACAGTATAATGGGCACCACATAGTCCTCCATACAGTATAATGAGTCCCACATTAAAAAAATAAAATACCTTCACCCCGGTCCCCTGCTGCTCCAGTCTCTGCTGCATGTCTTCTGCAGCTTTTCATTTCTTGACACAGTGGGTGCAAAATCCAGGATGCTTATACAGTTGAAGGTGCAATGCTGGGGGAAAGTGTCAGCGTCTCAAATTAAATATAATCACTCTGAGAGGCATATTTGGCCCACAGGGCAGAGTTTGGATGTGCGGTCTAGATTAATAGAGGGAAATTTTTTTTACCCATTTCACATTAATATTGCAACCTTAGAGTCCCAATGTAATTACATAATCCAAGTGAACTAAGTTGACTAAAAAGTACTAGAAAGATTTCTATAAGAACCTTGGAGTGATTGCTGCTAAAATGGTGCTTTGTAGTTTTTGCAGTCATTTCAAGTTGTAATAGTCATGAGTCAGTAAAAACATTAGTAATATCTAACTATTTTAAAACTTCTTTACCTTAAAAAAAAGTCATATCGCTATTTTTCATTATTTTTTCCAATTTAAATTTTTGGGGGCTTCACCTGGCAACATGACTTCTATTGGGCACCTGGGTCACTCCTATGCTGGTACAGTGCTTCAATGGTGGTGGCTACCGTGAAGAATTACACTGAATATCTCTGGGACCAACTACAACAACAGTTTCTCTGTCATGTGGAGGTGGGCTTAAGCAATTGGATCAAAATATCTACTAGGAAACTTATGTTCATTTATGAAAATTTTGCTTAGCTCCAGAAGATCAATGTATAATATTTGGGTGTGCGGCCCATGTCTTTTTTCTACAGTTATATTATATTACATAGTCTGTCCCCTCATTTTTTTATCTTTCTTGGTACCAGTCCTCCATCGATTTTGGATGAGGTGTTTTTAAATTATCAGGTGACTGCTGTTTGTTCTTAGTTTTTTGCCTAAGACCACATGGAAGTTTTTTAGATCAGTTCATTGGTGTTTGTTCTGAGTAGGATCCATTGTTGCTGTGATGCTGGTAGTGTGATCCAGAGCCTTTGGACATCCATGTCACTCACCTGTAGGCATAATTTCACAGCCAAGTGCTACACTTAATAGCATAATGACCCACTACAAAGTTAAACCCTAACATACCAGTGGGCTTATACAAATTGATCAAAATTTAACTAACTTGTTTAGTTATGAAAATTGTGCCTAGCTCCAGTAGATCAATGTGTATTATTTGGGTGTGTAGTCTATGTCCTTTGTCTATAGTTATGGTTTATTTTTTATACTAATCTCATTTTCAGTATATGTTTGGCATCTGTGCTATAAAAGCCCCTGACACACACACCAAGTGTAATCATATGCCGGCATACAATATTGTCTACTGCCAGCCATTGGTTATTATTAATAAGTTCAGAAAGAAAACCCACCATACTTATATTGAAAATTGACTTACCGGGAAAGGGACAGCAATGCAAGCTGCTTTGCTCCCGCAGGTGAGCACCTAAAGGAATTTGTCAGCAGGTTTATTCTTTTTTATCTGACAACAGCATGAGTTAGGGAAGGAGACCCTGATCCCAGTGATGTATCACTTAGATTACTGGGTGCAGCAGTTGTGATAGAATCACAGTTTTCTCTGCAGCAGCTCTAGCAGAGCTCAGTTGTTGAGTTGTATATAACCCGCCCACACCACAGCTGTCTGTGTACATTGCATAGTGGCAGAGAGCTGCTAATCAGTGCAAGGAGCGTGGTTGGACTAGAAGGCATGAGGCCAGTTGTCCTGTAGTGATAATCCCCTGATGATAAAATATCGATTGTGTTGAAACAGCAAAACACAGTCCAGTAAATGACACATTACTGTAATCAGGGTCTCTGTTCCTACATTATGATGCTCTCAGATTACAGCTTGAAAACCTGCTGACAGATTAACCCTCCCACTATGGGTTGGAATACACACCAGACATCACATGCATCCCCTCTTCTAAGCTCCTCAGATGGACATAAATAATTTGTCTGGTCTACTGAAGAACCCCTCTGAACCCCCCTGAATCTCAGGGGAAACACATCTGGGGGCAGATAAAATAACATGCTCCTTGGGGCGATGCAGAGATCTATATGTAATTATTTATCAGATTGCTCTAATAATATAAGTGAATAGGAAGTAATGCATGTGGTAGGAAACCATATTAATATTTTGACTGAAGTATTTGGTTACTATCTATATAGTACACACAGTATATTTTTTACATTTTATCTTATTGTTAGAGACTATGGCCAACCAGGGATTTCATAAAGACAGTCGGCATAGTGGGGGACGCAAATGCCTTCCAAAATAGTGTGCCAACCTCTGCAACGATGCAGGACATATTTTGGTATCACTAAACTATTTATCAATTTGATTGGCTTCTCCAGCTCTATAACATGCTGCGAGTGTTCACCATGTCAAGTTCCCTTTAGGCAAGACAAGTATATTTCTGACAGATGAGACAGATTGTAGTCAGTTCTTGAAATTTAAGATTCTCTTACATGATAGTAAATAATTGTCTGTAAAGGAACAACTATTATTAGTAGAAAGCCAGTAGCAAAAACAATACAGATATTATTTCTTTGCATTACTTTGTGTTAAAGCAGCCGCATTCTACAAATAGGTAAGGGATATTTGGCACGCTTTGCTATTAATATCAAATGCTCATAATATAAATTGAATAAATTAAGCAACATGCTAGCAAAACCCTTGACAGGCTGCTATCCACTTCACAACATGGGTGGCCAGACAGGCATCTCAAAAGTAAAGAAGAGAAAATCTATTCATAACTAATCAAATTTGTTACAATTTCCCAAAAAGTTTGAATCTGACATTTTGGAAATTCCATTGGAAGGTTAAAAATTAATAAAAGATTATTCTCAGCTATCCTAGGCCTGCCATTCACCTGTCCTGCTTCCTCAACTCCGCTCGTTCTTCTCAGTCTTTGGATCTTTCACAGCTGACAAGGCATTATTTGGTCATGTAGGGCACAACACACGTCAATGAGGTGGTAGGTTAGGTGAGTGGCAGGTTTAGGACAGGGGAGTATAGTTTTTTTTTATTTTAACCCCTTCCCTCTCCTTTGTTTTTTTGGGATCTGAAGATACATCAGAGCATAATAAAATACTTATTGAGAATCGTGGCATTTTCAACTTGGACGGTATTTATTTAGACTGATTCAAACCTGCAGGCCCAATTGAGCAACTCTTCCCAAAACAAATTTCAATAGATACGCCTATCTCTGCTCAGGAATATTGTGAAATTATGTTTTTCAAAGCTATATATCCATGCCTTTTATCTCAGGATATGTGGAATCAAGAGAAAAGCTAAGAAAGTACATATCTTCATATACTAAAATAACAAAACAGGCAAAACTCTACTGTTAAATCCCCAAAGATCAGAGGCCCTCAAGGGCCCTGCCAGTCTCTGTTTACATTGCTACATGGCTGAAGTGCTATAATGACATAACATCCTAATGGACCCATGACATAAAGTAGTAGCATCACAATTTATTATTATGGAACACCCATTTAATGCATTCATCTGGTATATACCGTACATTAAATAGTACAAAAAGCAAAGCAACCCTAAGAAGAATTAAAATTCCCCCAAAAATTCAAGAAAAAACACAGCAAAAAAGGGCAGCAGTGTTTACCTACCCAGATCTTCAGAACTAAATGCACTACCAGGGTGCAGCAAACCCACATAAAGATGGCGGCTACACAGGTGCAAAATACTGATGAGACAATCGCTCACAACCTACCATTTCGTGAAGGGGGTGACTGCTTAGTATTTGAATTACATACTAAAGGCTTGCATAGGGTGCTGCTCACACTAGGGTAGTGCACAGTGTCCAGCTTACAGCCTACTAGTTACGCCCATACTATTAGATTAGGCGGGCTGCCCGGTACTAACCAAGGGCACCCCATGGGAACAGACACCCCAGTTTACAATGCCCACACTGATGAGCCTGGCTGCACCCTGGTATAAAAAAGTTCAAAAATACATATATATAATATATGAGTTATTAGTTGATATTTTGGCCAAAATATGTAAGCACGTAACCCGCAACAAGGGTCCTCATGCTTACGAGCTCTACTCTAAACACAAAAAGCAAACACATTAAATAGTATTGTGGTCTGGTGTTGCTCAGTGAGGCTGCCTTTTTTCTGTGATGTTTTTGTTTTTTTACGTTTTATGCCCTCACTTAAATAGAAGCCTAAATATGATGTGAATATAGCCTTACTATAGTTCATTCACAGCACAGAATACTTACTAAAATGAAGTTGCTAGACAGTTGCAGACTAGTAGAAGGTGAGAATTCCCTTTTACTTTAATAGCTGATCCTCTCTGACTCTCATGGAATTCCTGGCACTCTGAGAACCTGACCTGGACACTGTCACTCCGCCACAGGTCACACAATGAAGAACAGCTCCAATTAGCTGACAGAGTGAGCTGACGTGTAATAAAGCTGCCCAGGCCCCAAGACATGGCTAGTTTTACTGGTGGTTCACTCATACTAAGGTCATTTGTAGAGATGAGAGAATAAATTAAAGTGAAATTGAATTTAACTCTGCTGATTTTTTGTATTTCGCTTCCATGCAGATTTAGTGACATAGCTGCCGCTGGCTGCCATTTTTATGAGCCATATGGGACAATCAAAAGGTTAAAACAAAAATTTAAAAATCCTTCTACTCACTTTATCTCATCCCCGCCATTCACATTGAAAATTCCTGGGCCTCTCGCAGTGAGTTCAGTCTTCCAATTCTGTTGAAGTCCAGAATAGTTCTGCGCATGTACATGCAAAGTTGTGACACATTGACACTATGACTTAAAGTGTGCTTGTGCATAGCCCACCTGGACCTTAGGAGAGGCAATATTTCTGGCTTGGTGTGAGAGGCCCACGAGTTTAAGTGGAAGTGGCTGGGTTTAGAAGATGCAACAAGGAGCAAACGGATGGCGGTGAGGAGCGGAGGGGATGGAGAGGTAAGTAATGTGGTGAGTATAATGATTTTTTTTAGTTTCTTTTTCTGCATACTATCATATTAACCCCTTTGAGATGCAGCCATGTTTTTGTCTATTTATTTCTATTTTTACTCCTTGCCTTTCTAAAGCCATAACTTTTTTTTATTTTTCAACCGGCATAGCTGTATAAGGGCTTGAGACAAGTTAAAGTTTTGAATAGCATTATTTATTTTACCATAATATGTACTACGAAATGGAAAACGATTTACAAATTGTGTGAAATTGAAAAAAAATACTATTCCAACATCCATTATATGGTAAAAGTTACATTTTAAGATTGTTCTACAGGTGAGAATGAATATGATGATACCAAATTTGTATAGTTAATTAATAATTTTTACATTTAAATTTTTTTCAGTGGTTGATACCTTTTAATGGCTAACTGAAAAGATAGTAACAAATTGAAAGCTTTCGAGACTACTCAGGTCTCTTCATCAGGCATAGTATACCCACAAAATCTGAAAAGTCACATATTTATACACAATAAGACACATAAAAAATGCAATAGGTAAGACAGGTGATGAAAAGCAGAGTTATTATGGAAGAGATAAACAGTTCTGGCTATAAATATTTTAGCAGTTAATAGATAAGGAGTGTGAAGGTTTTATTGTCCTGTGACTAGGTCCAGTGTTGTATCACATCTAATGTAGAGTACTTAATTATATGTACCAAATGTCCAGCTGGGGGTCTTTATGTAGGGGAGACAGGGCAAAAACTTAGAACAAGGATGAATCATCATCGCCACACAGTAAAAGAAAAAAGAATAGATCTGCCTGTAGCCAAGCATTTTTGTTCCCCTGATCACAGCATAAAAGACATGAAATTACTGGTATTAAAAGGTAACTTCAAATCTCAAAGAGAAAGAAGATTCTCAGAATATAAACTGATGGTGACCTTTAACACTTTCAGAGCAGGAATGAATGTGTTGCATAATAATAATCTTTATTTTTATATAGCACTAACATATTCCACAGCGCTTTACATACATTACCATCGCTGTCCCCATCGGGGCTCACAATCTACATTCCCTATCAGTATGTCTTTGGAGTGTGGGAGGAAACCGGAGAACCTGGAGGAAACCCACGCAAACACAGGGAGAACATACAAACTCCTTGCAGATGTTGTCCTTGGTGGGATTTGAACCCAGGACCCCAGTGCTGCAAGGCTGCAGTGCTAACCACTGTGCCACCGTGCCGCCCATGGATTTATGTCATTCTACATCAACTAAGGAATGTGCTCCTCAGACTCTCAGACCTGTGAAGCCATCACAACACTGGACCTAGTCACAGGACAATAAAACCTTCACACTCCTTATCTATTAACTGCTAAAATATTTATAGCCAGAACTGTTCATCTCTTCCATAATAACTCTGCTTTTCATCACCTGTCTTACCTATTGCATTTTTTGTGTGTCTTATTGTGTATAAATATGTGACTCTTCAGATTTTGTGGTATACTATGCCTGATGAAGAGACCTGAGTAGTCTCGAAAGCTTGCATTTTGTTGCCATCTTTTCAGTTAGCCATTAAAAGGTATCAACCACTGAGGAATCTAAAATCTAAATATTTTTCTATCTACTGGCGAACACGGTACAAGAATATATATTTTCTCTATACATTTAAATTTTAAAGAATAAAGCTTACAAAGAGCATTATTGTTTTTTGCAGTACAAGCTATAGTATATAAATTATATTGCAGTCTATTGACTTAAAATTACCATTTTTTTAGGATGTCCAGCCACAGGATTGTAGTCATAGGTGTACATCCAAAGTGCTTGTTCTTAGAGGAAGAGAGCCTGAACTGTCCTGCCATCTAGTGGAAGTAGCAGTCCCAAAAGTCAATATAGATCCTTTAATGAGCCTTTCCACATGACTTAGAATAAAAGTCAAGCAAGATATTCTATTTGCAGACATATGTTTCAGGGTGTTTGTCCCTCTTCCGTGCAAAGCAAGAGGTCTTCTTTGGCTGTATGAGATGCCTCTGACTGAGGTCTAAGGAGTAATGTCTCTTCTTGTGGAGAGTGACATGCTTGACATGTCGGTGTGAGAATACATATATCCCATTTAATGATCCTATGGGAAAATAAATATGCATATTGCCACAGGCATGTCACCCTTCACAAGGAGAGACGTTGCCCCTTAGACCCCATTTAGAGGCCTCTCATACAGAAAAATCAGATATCTTGCTTTCCCCTGAAACACCCTTAAACACATGTCTAGAGTATCTTGTTTGATTGTTATCCTAAGTCATATGCAAAGGATTGCTAAAGGGTTGATATTGACTTTTAGGATTGTAATTTCTCTTCATCTCCGAAGAGGCATTTGCATATTTAATTTTGTATAGGAGCATTACATGGCCTATAAGTCTCCTCACTCCAGCATGTTAGGCATATGACTCTCCATAAGGAGAAACTATAAAGGCTAGCACTCAACAAAGTGGAAAGGCACAGTGCTAGTTAAGGGAGCCAGTGGTTCGTCAGTAATAAACCATAACAATCACTGCACACATAGAGAGGTATGGTATGCTTTAGGTGAAACTTTATTTAAAGGGTGATACTTGAGGCGACTAGTGGACGTTTCGGCCAACACTGTGGCCTTGATCACAATGTCGCAAGTGGATAGACTCATCCGGGAAAAAAAGGAGAGGAATTACCAGTCAAGAAGAAGTGAGGGGCAATTCTTAGATAAGGAAACCAATCCGGTAGGAGGTGTCTGGGTATAGACACGGATGGAGTATGCCCGTCAGTTAGAAAAGTGCTGGGTTCAGGGTATCCTGGAGACAAGGACCACGTCTGCTGGGAAATTATAAGTTGCGGACAGAAAAATATGGTCTTGTGCTGTGCTGCAGTTGGCTCGGTCCTGTGTGCCACGTGTATGGGATATATTTTGTGAGATAGTGTAGGAGGCGATAATGGCCAGCCCTATAGATTAAGGTCTCGGCAGGTGCGGTGCTCCAGAGTGCTCCAGCGGTGCTCCACTTGTGCCCTGACAGGCTTGCCTACAGCATCCTCCACCGGAACCACCAATGACAGGTTCAGAACATTTAAGAGATCACGTTTAAATCCACACGGATCCCTGTACAGGCTTCTCTGGAGCACTGCACCTGCCGAGAACTTAATCTATGGGGCTGGCAATTATCGCCTCCTACACTATCTCGCAAAATATATCCCATACACGTGACACACTGGACCGAGCCAACTGCAGCACGGCACCAGACCATATTTTTCTTTCCGCCACTTATAATTTCCCAGCATACGTGGTCCTTGTCTCCAGGATACCCTGAACCCAGCACTTTTCTAACTGACAGGCATACTCCATCCGTGTCTATACCCAGACACCTCCTACCGGATTGGTTTCCTTATCTAAGAATTGCCCCTCACTTTTTCTTGACTGGAAATTCTTCTCCTTTTTTTCCCGGATGCGTCTATCCACTTGCGACATTGTGATCAAGGCCACAGTGTTGGCCGAAACGTCCACTAGTCGCCTCAAGCATCACCCTTTAAATAAAGTTTCACCTAAAGCATACCATACCTCTCTATGTGTGCAGTGATTTTTATGGTTTATCTCCATAAGGAGAGACATTACCCCTAGGCTTACACCATAGGTTTACAAACATTACCAACATGGGGGCTTTAAGTAGGCCCCTGACTGCCATGACAACTGAGTTGGTACCTCATAACCATGTGATGGGGGGCTCAATGGGCATCACAGTAATTAGACATGAGGAATTAGACATGAGGCACTTTATTTTTTTATAGTAGCATCATCTCTTGAGCCTGCTAAATACATGCACTGTGCATGCCCACTATACATGTAAGTTGGATGTTGCCAATAGAAATCTGAGTACAATGTTAACTTCAGCTCTGGACATATGGTTAGGAAGTCAGTCATGCTTTTACAACCAGGGCCCATGACCTTTAGTACAGTGTTCCGCAACTACAATCCCCAAGGAGTGATCCAGCATCCAGAAGTCTTCTTTGAAATCAGTAATCCTTTATTGGAAAAGTATTTTAAAAATCATATGCAGAAAAGTCACAGCCCTTACGGAAGGAGGTGATGTATAGATGTGTTTCAGACCTTATGGTCCTTAATCATTGTATCATATATGATTTTTAACCCCTTAAGCCCCGAGGGTGGTTTGCACATTAATGACCAGGCCAATTTTTTCAATTCTGACCACTATCACTTTATGAGGTAATTACTCTGGAACGCTTCAACGGATCCCATTGATTCTGAGAATGTTTTTTCGTGACATATTGTACTTCATGACTTTGGTAAAATTTATTCGATATCACTTGCGTTTATTTGTGAAAAAAACAGAAATTTTGTGAAAATTTTGCAATTTTCAAACTTTGAATTTTTATGCCCTTAAATCAGAGAGATATGTGACGCGCCCCCTGGGCCATATTCTTTAGGGGGAATATCCGGAGCCGGATCCGATGGGAGTTGTAGTCTTCCGAGTGGCTGTGACCCGGTCCGTGCCCAGGGTGTCAAACTCAGTTGTATGTGGCAGTCCTACAGATGTTAATAAGTTCTTAATGTCGACTACGCCACCCGTTGTATTGCGGTCACTATGGCCGCCGCTGCAGCAGGGTCCGCTGAGGCTGATGGTGTAGGTGCAGCTTTTGATGGTATAACCCCCAACGGGTGGGGTATAGCCTCAGGGGGTCAGGTGCAGAGGATGGGGGTTGTGGTGGTGCAGCATAGATGTTAAAGGAAGACAGAGTCGGGTTATGCAGTTAAGGGTATTTACTCACTGCTGATGTTCCGGTCACTCCAGCTTCAAGTGACCTCCCGAGCCGTGCTGCATCCACCAGGTCCTGGATCCAGCCAACCCCCAAGCGAGTCCGGAGCGTGACCCTGAGCTCTCCTTCTGTCCTTTCTCTGGCCGTCCCCACTAGTGATCCACCCAGGTCCAGCTCCCTCGGGCCTTCTGTTGGGAGACCCTTGGCCTTGGGTTCCCTGACCCTCCACGTGGTATGCCTTCGGGGTGGATGTGGTGGGTGGCCGTGGCAGACGCTGCCCACGGCCTCCGGTCTCTGGCTGGGGTGTGTTTTTGCCCCCACCAGCTTGGGTTCCGGTACCCTGATGCCGACTCTTCACCCGTGGATTGGATTTGGGGTCTCAGAGTCCTCTCTTCTGTTTCCCCCTCTGGGTCTCTCTTGCTTTCTCCTCTCTCTCTCTCTGGGGCTGCTCTGCTCCTCTTCCTCTGCTCTGCTCTGACAAAAGGCTGACAGACTGACCCTGTTCTCTGATGGTGCCCACCTTATATACACCCTCTATGTGTGAGCTCAGGTGACCAGCACCCAATGAGCTCCTATCTTTACCCAGGCTGCTCCCCCTATCTGCCCCTACACTACTTGGGATGTACCACCCCCCTCCCACTCCAGCCAGGAACAGACTCGGTCGTACCTGCACATTTCTAAGTGGGAGTACCGTCGGCCTGTTCCTCGGAAATGGGATGTGTGTAGTGCATGCAGCCTACCGAGCTCAGTTCCACACTCCATCCTTACCCGGGAGTGGAATATCACACCTCTGGGTTGAGGTGCAATACCCCTGTAGCAGCCGAATCCTCAGGGTGCTACATATGTCACACAAAATAGTTAATAAATAACATTTCCCACATGTCTACTTTACATCAGCACAATTTTGGAACCAAAATTTGTTTTTGTTAGGGAGCTATAAGGGTTAAAAGTTGACCAGCGATTTCTCATTTTTCCAACAAAATTTACAAAACTATTTTTTTAGGGACCACATCACATTTGAAGTCACTTTGAGAGGTGTTTATGACAGAAAATACCCAAAAGTGACACCATTCTAAAAACTGCACCCCTCAAGGTGCTCAAAACCACATTCAAGAACTTTATTAACCCTTCAGGTGCTTCACAAGAATTTTTGGAATGTGGAAGAAAAAAATGAACATTTAACTTTTTTCACAAAAATGTTTCTTTAGACCCAATTTTTTTTATTTTCACAGGGGTAACAAGAAAAAATGGACACAAAAATTTGTTGAGCAATTTCCCCTGGGCACGCAGATACCCCATATGTGGGGAAAAAACACTGTTTGGGCGCACGGCAGGGCTCGGAAGGGAAGGAGCGCCGTTTGACATTTTGATTGTAAAATTTGCTTGAATAATTAGGGGACACCATGTTGAGTTTGGAGAGCCCCTGTGTGCCCAAACATTGGAGCTCCCCCACAAGTGACCCCATTTTGGAAACTAGACCTCCCAAGGCACCTATCTAGATGCATAGTGAGCACTTGGAACCCCCAGGTGCTTCACAAATTGATTTGTAAAAATGAAAAAGTGTTTTTTTTTTCACTTTTTCATTGTTACAAATCAATTTGTGAAGCTCCTGTGGGTTCCAAGTGCTCACTATACATCTAGATAGGTGCCTTGGGGGGTCTAGTTTCCAAAATGGGGTCACTTGTGGGGGAGCTCCTATGTTTGGGCTCACAGGGACTCTCCAAATGCAACATGGTGTCCGCTAACAAATTGAATGGAAAATCGGCTCAAATTGTTAGCGGACACCATGTTGCGTTTGGAGAGCCCCTGTGTGCCCAAACCTTGGAGCTCCCCCACAAGTGACAACATTTTGGAAACTAGACCCCCCAAGGCACCTATCTAGATGCATAGTGAGCACTTGGAACCCCCAGGTGCTTCACAAATTGATTCGTAAAAATGAAAAAGTGTTTTTTTTTTCACTTTTTCATTGTTACAAATCAATTTGTGAATCTCCTGTGGGTTCCAAGTGCTCACTATGCATCTAGATAGGTGCCTTGGGTGGTCTAGTTTCCAAAATGGGGTCACTTGTGGGGGAGCTCCAATGTTTAGACACACAGGAGCTCTCCAAATGCGACATGGTTCCAATTTGTTAGGGGACACCATGTTGCGTTCGGAGAGCCTCTGTGTGTCTAAACATTGGAGCTCCCCCACAAGTGACCCCATTTTGGAAACAAGACCCCCCAGGGAACTTATATAGATGTGTGGTGAGCCCATTGAACCCCCAGGTGCTTCACAGAAAATCATAATGTTGACTTGTGTAAGTAAAAAAAAAACATTTTTTCCACAAAAATGCAAAAAAAAATCTTTTCACAAGGGTACCAGGAGAAATTGCACCCCATAAGTTGTTGCGCAATTTCTCCTGAGTACGCATATTCCCCATGTGTTGGAAAAAACTACTGTTTGGGCGCATGTAAGGGCTCGGAAGTGAAGGAGTTATGCTTTTGAATGCAGACTTTGATGGAATGGTCTGCGGGCGTCATGTCATGTTCTCAGAGCCCCTGATGTGCCTAAACAGTGAAATGCCTAACAAGTGCCCCCTTTTTGGTAGTTAGTTGATTTTTGAATTTTGTAATGTAGTGTTGTACATCAGTTGTGTAGGACAATCTGACGAACACTACACAACTGACGTATGACAACATGACGAACACTACGTCAGCTGTGTAGTGTTCGTCAGGTTGTCATACGTCAGAAATTAATTCAATAGTCCATCGAAGTATGGTACCTTTTGAAGCAGTCTTTCATACACAGGCCAGGTTTGTCAGGGCAGGTGTCACATTGATAAATGGTGTCCTTGCGTATTCCACTTTTATAACACACTCGGCACCTCTTTTGTGACTTTCCTTTTTTTCCGCTGTGAGGGATCTGCCCTGGGAAATGCTGGCCTGGTACAATTCTCGGTCCTTCAATTCCAGAAGTACTGGGTCCCGCTCTGTCACTGCTGCCAAATATCAGGGCCTTGATAACTGTTTCCTGAAACTGAAGATACGACGCAGAAGTCTGGCCTGCACATTGTGACAGAAGGAAAGCATTGTGCATTGCCATCTGTACAATGTGCACGGCCAGCTTCTTGTACCACACTCTGGACTTTCTCAAAGCACTGTATGGCTGGAGGACTTTATCAGAGAGATCAACTCCCCCCATGTACTTGTTGTACCCCACTACACCGTCTGGTTTGATGACCTGTGTAGTGGAACCTCGTACAGTGCTGAGTGTGCTACCATCACCATGTATGGTGGTCAAGAAAAGGACATCCCTTTTGTCCTTGTACTTGACCATCAACAGGTGGCCGCTACATTGGGCTCTGCTCTCACCCCTTCTGACCAGCTGCCCAATTAGCGTCTTTGGGAGGCCTTTCTGAATTTTGCGGACAGTACCACAGGCTGCGGTACGTCGCGCAGAGAGGGACTGGAAGAGCGGGATACTTGTATAAAAGTTATCCATGTAGAGGTGATAACCTTTATCAAGCAGTGGGTGCACCAAGTCCCACACAATTTTTCCACTCACTCCCAGAACAGGGGGGCATTCAGGGGGTTCAATCCGGGAGTCCTTCCCTTCATAAACTCTAATCTTGTGAGTGTAACCTGAGGTACTCTCACAAAGTTTATACAGCTTGATCCTGTACCTTGCCCTCTTACTGGGCAGGTACTGCCGGAATCCAAGCCGCCCCTTAAAAGAAATTAAGGACTCATCCACACAGATGTCCCTTTGGGGCACGTACACTTCACCAAACTTGTTGCTGAAGTGTTCGATGACAGGCTGAACTTTGAAAAGACGATCAAAGTTCGGGTCATCGCGTGCAGGACACCTTGCATTATCTTGGTAATGCAAGAACTTGTAGATGGCCTGAAAGCGTGTTCGGGGCATGACCATTCGGAACACTGGAGTGTTATACAAAACGTCAACACTCCAGTATTGCCGAAGCTCGGGCTTCTTCAAGATCCCCATAAGAAGGACCAGGCCCCAAAACTTCATAATTTCTACTGCGTCTACAGGAGACCAGTTAGAAAATGATGAAGAGGGGTTTTGTTCTAAAAATTGATGAGCATACAAATTAGTTTGGCCCACCAGGAGGTTTAGAAAATCCTCAGAAAAAAAGACTTTGAAAAAGTCTATTTCTGTGAGGCCGGTGGTGTCAAACTTGATTCCTGATTCCGCTACGAAATCAGGAATCAGCGGCTCATAATTTTCGGGGGGCGAAGTCCATATAGGCTCAGTAGTGGGGGGCGCTGGAACATCTCTCCTGCGACGACGGCGGGGCGGGCCAGCAGAACCTGAGGAAGAGGAGGAAGAAGAGAAGGAGGAAGACGACGAGGAGTCGGAAAAATAAAGAAATGTGGGATCCTCACCCTCACTGTCAGTGTCGGAGGCAAGAATAGCGTATGCCTCCTCCGCTGAATACTGAGTTTGGGATGAGCAGGACATTGTTTGTTATGTATGTGGTGCGTGTGTGTCAATACTTTATTGAGAGTGTGTGTGTTTCAGTACTTTATTTAGAGTGTGTGGAAAAAGGAAATACTGTATGTGGTGCAAACAGCGAGCACGAGTGTGGATTGGTGAACTATGCCACCGATCAATACTCGACAGCTGCTGGATGTGCGCACAAATGTGTGGGGAGTGGGAAGAGGGTAATTGGGTTGGATGAGGGGAGATCAGAGATTACTTACCAAAGTCCTCTCTGTTCTTCTTTCAGGACCGGGAGCCCGGAGTAGGAGCCCGGTGCTGGTGACCGGGAGCCCGGAGCAGGAGACCAGGAGCCCAGAGCAGGAGACCGGAGCAGGAGACCGGGAGCCCGGAGCAGGAGACCGAGAGCCCGGAGCAGGAGACCGGGAGCAGGAGCCCGGAGCAGGAGACCGGGAGCCCGGAGCAGGAGACTGGGAGCAGGAGCCCGGACCAGGAGCCCGGGAGCCCGGAGCAGGAGCCCGGAGCAGGAGACCGGGAGCCTGGAGCAGGAGACCGAGAGCCCGGAGCAGGAGACCAGGAACCCGGAGCAGGAGACCGAGAGCCCGGAGCAGGAGACCAGGAACCCGGAGCAGGAGACCAGGAGCCCGGAGCAGGAGACCGTTACTGTAGCTGGAGCTAAGAAGCAAAAGAATTAACAGGGACACTGGGGTGAGGTAGATTGGGGTGGGAAGGGGGGTAAAAAGACAGGGGAGTGGGAAGAGGGGTAAAAAGACAGGGGAGTGGGAAGAGGGGGATTGGGGTGGATGAGGGGAGATCAGAGATGGACTTACCAAAGGGTCAGCAGGACCAGAACAGAAGACCCAGAGCAGGAGCCCGGGAGCCCGGAGCAGGAGCCCAGGAGCCTGGAGCAGGAGACCGGTACTGGAGCTGCAGATCAGAAGCAAAAGAATTAATAGGGACACTGGGGTGAGGCGGATTGGGGTGGGAAGGGGGGTAAAAAGACAGGGGAGTGGGAAGAGGGGGATTGGGGTGGATGAGGGGAGATCAGAGATGGACTTACCAAAGGGTCAGCAGGACTGGAACAGAAGACCCAGAGCAGGAGCCCGGGAGCCTGGAGCAGGAGACCAGGAACCCGGAGAAGGAGACCAGGAGCCCGGAGCAGGAGACCGGTACTGGAGCTGGAGATCAGAAGCAAAAGAATTAACAGGGACACTGGGGTGAGGCAGATTGGGGTGGGAAGGGAGGTAAAAAGACAAGGGAGTGGGAAGAGGGGTAAAAAGACAGGGGAGTGGGAAGAGGGGGATTGGGGTGGATGAGGGGAGATCAGAGATGGACTTACCAAAGGGTCAGCAGGACTGGAACAGAAGACCCAGAGCAGGAGACCAGGAGCCCGGAGCAGGAGACCGGGAGCCTGGCGCTGGTGACCAGGAGCCCGAAGCTGGTGACCGGGAGCCCTGGCGCAGGAGCCCGGAGCAGGAGACCAGGAGCCCGGTGCAGGAGACCAGGAGCCCGGCGCTGGTGACCAGGAGCCCGAAGCTGGTGACCGGGAGCCCGGCGCAGGAGCCCAGAGCAGGAGCCCGGAGCAGGAGACCAGGAGCCCGGTGCAGGAGACCAGGAGCCCGGCGCTGGTGACCAGTAGCCCGAAGCTGGTGACCGGGAGCCCGGCGCAGGAGCCCGGAGCAGGAGCCCGGGAGCCCGGAGCAGGAGACCTGGAGCCCGGCGCTGGTGACCAGGAGCCCGGCACTGGTGACCAGGAGCCCGGCGCTGGTGACCGGGAGCGGAGCTGGAAACTCGTACCAGAGCTGGAGACCGCTGCAGGACGCAGAAAAAAAGGTAAGGGGGGGGTAAAAAGAGGGGGGAGGGGGGATTGGGGTGGATGAGGGGAGAACAGACTTACCAAAGTCTTCTCTGCAGGATCAGCAGCAGGCTCTGGAGCAGGAATCACAGCAGGTCAGGAGTAGAGATGAGCGTTGTTCTACTCGAACTGTTCGCCAATCTCAAATTTGAGCTGTTTTGGGCGGTGTTCGAGCCGTTCGGCGAACACAAACAATTTGAGAAAAATTCGGCTGTTCGAGGTTATGTTCGATAACTGTTCGTGCACCAAAATCATAACTGGATTTTTTCTCAGTAATAATGAAAATTAATGTTAATACGCAGTTTGAGTGTACAGCGGGGTGGGGGGAGGGGCAGGGGATGGATCTCTGCAGGAACAATGAAGATCTCCATTTTTTTTTCTCTTTCCCGCATTTGCAGTGGGGAGGTGCAATCTGTCAGCCTATCAGCAGCGCACACACGGAGCGAAGTGCTTTTTTTCACACAAGCAAGGGCATGTGTCATTGGCAGTGTATGTCACATGTCCTTGCCCTATAAGACCAAGCCATTTTCCCCGTCGCCACCATTTTCTCACTGCTGCAGCTGCGTGTTAGACGGCACCGCTGTTGCTGTGTGCGCTATACCTTGTTAATTTCAAGCCAATTTTCGCACAAATATACAGATAGCTTGGGAGTAGGGAATAGTTGTGATTGCAGTCCTTTTAAGGACTAGGTTACAGCATTTCCTCCGACTTTTATCAGGGAGGTCTGTGCTCTTAAATAGATAGGTTGTGGGAGTAAAGACTAATTGTAATTGGAGTCCTTTTCAGGACTAGGTTACATGAGTTCCTATCAGTTTTTGCCAGGCAGGTCTGTGCCAGTGCTGTGCAAGTTTTTTTCACAGCATTTGGCTGAATCTAGCAAAGCTAATCCTTTTTGGCCTATTGCAGAGTGTGTTAGTCAGTGGAGTAGCCTATCTGTGTTGCAAGATATAACACCTGTGTATAGAATACCAATTTTTTTACTGCACCTAGTGAAGTAAAATCTTTTGGGCATAGCATCATTCTATTAGTCCATCTATACTGACCTCCATCAGGTTGCAAACTGAATATAATTTTTTTCTGCATCTAGCTCTGAAAAAATATTTGGGCTTCTAGCAGTGTGTGGGACTTGGTCTATTAGTCCATCTATACTGACCTCCATCAGGTTGCAAATTAAAAATATTTTTTTTTTTCATTTAGCTCTGAAAAAATATTTGGGCTTCTAGCAGTGTGTGGGACTTGTTCTATTAGTCCTTCTATACTGACCACCAGCAGGTTGCAAATTGAATATAATTTTTTTCTGCATCTAGCTCTGAAAAAATAGTTGGGCTTCTAGTGGTGTGTGGGACTTGGTCTATTAGTCCATCTATACTGACCTCCATCAGGTTGCAAATTAAAAATAATTTTTTTCTGCATCTAGCTCTGAAAAAATATTTGGGCTTCTAGCAGTGTGTGGGACTTGGTCTATTAGTCCATCTATACTGACCTCCATCAGGTTGCAAATTAAAAATAATTTTTTTCTGCATCTAGCTCTGAAAAAATATTTGGGCTTCTAGCAGTGTGTGGGACTTGGTCTATTAGTCCATCTATACTGACCTCCATCAGGTTGCAAATTAAAAATAATTTTTTTCTGCATCTAGCTGTGAAAAAATATTTGGGCTTCTAGCAGTGTGTGGGACTTGGTCTATTAGTCCATCTATACTGACCTCCATCAGGTTGCAAATTAAAAATAATTTTTTTCTGCATCTAGCTCTGAAAAAATATTTGGGCTTCTAGCGGTGTGTGGGACTTGGTCTATTAGTCCATCTATACTGACCTCCATCAGGTTGCAAATTAAAAATAATTTTTTTCTGCATCTAGCTCTGAAAAAATATTTGGGCTTCTAGCGGTGTGTGGGACTTGGTCTATTAGTCCATCTATACTGACCTCCATCAGGTTGCAAATTAAAAATAATTTTTTTCTGCATCTAGCTCTGAAAAAATATTTGGGCTTCTAGCAGTGTGTGGGACTTGGTCTATTAGTCCATCTATACTGACCTCCATCAGGTTGCAAATTAAAAATATTTTTTTTCTTCATTTAGCTCTGAAAAAATATTTGGGCTTCTAGCAGTGTGTGGGACTTGTTCTATTAGTCCTTCTATACTGACCTCCAGCAGGTTGCAAATTGAATATAATTTTTTTCTGCATCTAGCTCTGAAAAAATAGTTGGGCTTCTAGCGGTGTGTGGGACTTGGTCTATTAGTCCATCTATACTGACCTCCATCAGGTTGCAAATTAAAAATAATTTTTTTCTGCATCTAGCTCTGAAAAAATATTTGGGCTTCTAGCAGTGTGTGGGACTTGGTCTATTAGTCCATCTATACTGACCTCCATCAGGTTGCAAATTAAAAATAATTTTTATCTGCATCTACAGTACCTCTGAAAAAATTCTTGGGCTTCTAGCAGTGTGTGGGACTATTTGTATTAGTCCATCTATACTGACCTCCATCAGGTTGCAAATTAAAAATAATTTCTTTCTGCATCTAACCCAGCCAATAGTTTTGGCCTAATACCACAGTTTGGCCACTCAGCTCTGCTCGGTTACCATCCATTGTTTTTTTGTGCAAACAACTCCAGAGTTGTGAATTAGTTAACCACCAAAATGAGTGGAAAAAGGCCTGCTGCTGGTGGAAAGTGGAATAGGCGTGTTTGGAAGGGGAAAAAAGGTTGTGTCCGTGGGGTAGGTGTTAAAGCAACAGTAACATCTGCAGAAGAAAGACCATCTTCCAGCCAAACTAAAATGTCTACTTCTTTTAGCGGACAATGTGATAAGATCCCTTTCTTACGGCCACGCCAATCGCTACAAATTCCAGATGAGGCACAAAAACAGCAGGTGCTTCAACGGATATCAAGTGCTCCTTTAAGTGGGCTCTCCTCCACATCAACTTCAACATCACAAATACTCCAGTCCTCAAAGGTGTCACCCAAATCGCACTTGCTTCCTCACAGCTCCCAAATCTCCAGCTGCCCGTCTGAGTATGAGGTAGAACAGATGGTTGAGTCTGCAGAGCTGTTTACTCATACTATAGCCTGGGAATCAGAGGTCGACTCCAGCGCTTCTGTGAATCCAGACGAGGAAATGATCTGCACTGATGCCCAGAATCTTTATGAGTCGGATCCAGGACCAGACGCAGAAGGTTCTGACCATAATGTAGACCCTCATTCCCAAACTGTAACTCCTGTTGGTGGAGACAATGAGGAAGATGATGATAAGACTCAAATACCTGATTGGAGCGACAACTTTAGTTTTTTGTCAGGGCAGGAACAGGTTGGCTCTGAGGACGACGGGTGTGATAACGCACAGGGTGATGATGATGAGGTCGGAGATCCCACTTACTGTCAACCCACAGTCAGCCAAGAGATGAGGTCAGCAGAGGAGGTGGAGGAAGATGCTAGTGACGACGAGGTCAGGTTGCGCCTTCCTGGACAGAGACGTAGTACTGGAAGCACGTCAACAACTGCATCCTCAAACACAACTCTGCCTCTCACCACAAGTCGTGGTGGCTCTTCAGGTCGCATGGGTGCTAAGCCTTGCATAGCCTGGGCATTTTTTCAGATTGATAAAGATGACCCAACTCGTGTTATCTGTAACATTTGTCAGCAAAAGCTAAGTAGAGGCCAAAAAATACATAGTTTGAGTACTTCATGCATGAACCGGCACATGGACATGAAGCATAAGTTGCAGTGGGAAGCTCAGTGTGCTACAATGCGGCCTAGCCGGCCGGGCCAATCACCGTCTGCCATATCTTGTGCATCCGCGGCCTCTTCATCCTCTGTGACTGGGGGGACAGCAGTCACACCTGTTTTGGGGCGCAGACCTGCCACCTCTTTACCCGCAACAGCCAGCGTGATTGGCTGGTCATCATTTTCTTTGGAGGTGGTAACACCAGCTGGTGTTGAGCGCTGTCCGACATCGATAGCACCACCTTTGGATCAAGGCAACCTAACATGTCCGCCTGCATCTTCCTCACAGACCGGCAGTTTGCCGGGGACACCCTTATCAACCCCGTCTAAGCACAATAGCCAGCCCTCGGTCCCTCAGATGTGGACAAGTAAAAGACCATTTCCTCCTAGCCATGAGAAAGCTAAGAGGTTGAATTTCACCATCTGCAAGCTCTTGGCTACAGAAATGCTGCCTTTCCGCCTGGTGGACACAGAGGATTTTCGAGACCTTATGTCCGTTGCAGTGCCCCAGTACCAGATGCCCAGTCGGCACTACTTCTCAAAGAAAGGTGTGCCTGCGCTCCACCAGCATGTCGCACACAACATCACCGCTTCTTTGAGAAACTCTGTGTGTGACAGGGTGCATTTCACCACAGACACTTGGACGAGTAGGCATGGACAGGGGCGTTACATGTCGCTGACTGTCCACTGGGTAACTATGGTGACAGCAGGACAAGGGGCTGCTGTCCAAGTCTTGCCGTCCCCACGAGTTGTGCGTCAATCCTCTTTATGTCAAAGTTCCTCCACTGCTTCTGCCTCCTCAACCTCCTCTCGGTCTTCCACCTGCACCCAAAGCCTGTCTGGTCATGCCACAAGCTTTCTAACTGCGCAGAAGGGATCCTGCACACCTCCTTACTATGCTGGCAGTAGGGCTCAACGTCATCAGGCGGTTTTTACATTGAAATGTCTGGGAAATGTGAGTCACACAGCTGAGGAGTTGTGGTCAGCTCTGGAGAACCAATTTCATGAATGGTTGTCTCCACTGGACCTGAAACCAGGGAAGGCCGTGTGCGACAATGCTGCAAACCTGGGTGTGGCCCTTCGCCGGGGCAATGTCACACACGTGCCTTGTATGGCTCACGTGTTGAACCTGGTTGTCCAGCAATTTTTAGCCCACTATCCCAGACTAGATGGCCTTCTGCAGAGGGCACGGTCGCTGTGTGCTCACTTCCGCCGTTCGCATCCCGCAGCTCAGCGACTTACATCTCTACAGAATTCATTGGGCCTGCCACTTCACCGGCTAAAATGCGATGTGCCTACCCGGTGGAATTCAACTCTGCACATGTTGCAGCGACTGTGGCAGCACCGACAAGCCCTGGTGCAATACGTTCTGACGTATAGCCTGGGCCAACGAGATCCAAAGGTGGGGCAAATCACGCTGGAGGAGTGGTCTCAGATCAGGGACCTATGCACCCTTCTGCACAGTTTTGAAATGGCGACGAAGATGTTTAGTGCTGACGATGCCATTATCAGCATGACTATTCCGGTGATTTACATGCTGGAGCACATGTTAAACAGAATTCGGAGTCAGGTGGTGGCACAAGAGGAGGTGGAGGAAGTAGAGGAGGAGGAGTTGTATGCGGAAGGGCTAACATCTGCAAGGTCCAGACGGTCGGCAGCACCAAGGCGGCAGGCATGTGAGGGTGGGGGAGATGGTTTTACCAGGGCGCATGGTAGCAGCCAAACTAGTGAGGAAGGTGCAGGAGCCCAGGAAGAAGTGGAGGACGAACTGATGGAAGACTCATCAGATGAGGGAGACCTTGATCACATTTCTGTTGT
This sequence comes from Phyllobates terribilis, assembly GCF_046119375.1. Taxonomy (NCBI): domain Eukaryota; kingdom Metazoa; phylum Chordata; class Amphibia; order Anura; family Dendrobatidae; genus Phyllobates; species Phyllobates terribilis. The sequence continues at coordinate 461,617,761 of NW_027362764.1, forward strand.
GCGAGGTTGGGGGGAGAGGACAGAGGAAGGAAGCATGATTGTTACCTCGCCACCAACACAACAGGGACTTGGTGCTCCTGGATGCGCAACACACATGAGTGCCTTCTTGCTGCACTACCTGCAACATGACCCTCGAATTGTGAGAATTAGAAATAATCCTGACTACTGGGTTGCCACACTGTTAGATCCCCGGTACAAAAGTAAATTTGCAGAAATTATTCCTGCCATAGAAAGGGATGCACGCATGCAGGAGTATCAGCAGAGACTGTTGCAGAATCTTACATGTGCTTTTCCACTAAATACCAGTGGTGCACGTAGTGAATCTCACAGTTCCAACTTGCCAACCGTGGGACCGTCAAGTGTTCAGCACTCAAACCGTAACAGAACCACAGTATCTGCTGGTAACATCAATTTTGCGGAATCATTTCACCACTTTTTTAGCCCATCCTTTGCAAGGCCACAGGAGACAAGAAGTTTGACACATAGTCAACGCCTAGAGACGATGGTACAGGAGTATCTCCAAGTAAACATTGAAGCCACGACTGTGTCACTGGACCCTTGCTCTTTTTGGGCTTCCAATCTGGATAAATGGCCGGAGCTAGCCACTTACGCCTTGGAGATCTTGTCATGCCCCGCAGCCAGCGTTCTGTCTGAACGTGTGTTCAGCGCTGCTGGTGGTGTGCTGACAGATAAGCGCACGCGGCTCTCCACTGATAATGTAGACAGACTCACGTTCATAAAGATGAACAAATCATGGATCTGAAACGACTTTTCTACCCCTGTGTCATCCTGGGGAGAGTAAAAGCTTGATGATTGGTTAAAATCACCCTACCAACCGTTTTAAGCTTTCAAATTACTAATCATGTTTATCTGTATCTTGACTGGAAAATAATTTGGGCTTTGTAGCAGTGTGCAGCACTGATCCTATTAGGCCATCTATACTAAAGCTTCACCAGATTTAAAATTAAAAATAATTTTTAGCTGCATCTAGCCCGGAAAATAATTTTGGGGCTCCGAGATGCGCAAGGCACATAAGTGCCTTCTTGCTGCACTACCTGCAGCATGACCCTCATATTGTCAGAATTCGAAGTAATCATGACTACTGGGTTGCCACACTCTTAGATCCCCCAAACTTTTCGATCAACCTTTTCATTTTAATAAAGACCAAAAAAATGGTCATTTTTGAAATTATAAGCATTAGCAGGTTGTTAGAAACTGAAATCAAACAGTTTTCAACTCAAAACTTTATTCTAGGTGATGTTACATTTTCACATAGGACCCCTTGTTCGAAAGGAGCTTCTGAACTCTCTCGTCCATTGAATTTGTCAGGTTTTGGATGGTTTCTGCTTCAATTGTTTTGCATGAGGACAGAATACCCTCCCAGAGCTGTTGCTTAGATGTGAACTGCCTCCCGCCATCATAGACACTCCTTTTAATGATGCTCCAAAGGTTCTGAATGGGGTAGAGGTCAGGGGAGCATGGGGGTCACACCATAAGTTTGTCCCCTTTTATGCCCATATCAGCCAGAGATGCAGATGTTTTATGTGCAGCATGAGATGGTGCATTATCATGCAGAAAAATGATCTTGCTGTGAAATACACGGTTCTTCTTCTTGAACCATGGCAGGAAGTGCTGTTTGAGAAAATCCACATACATTATGGAGTTCATCTTTAGCGCCTTCAGGGATCCTAAAGGGGCCGACAATCTCTCTCCCCATGATTCCAGCCCAAAACATTACTCCACCTCCTCCTTGTTGGAGCTGTAGCCGTGTTTGCGTGGGGTGTCCATCAACCAGCCATCCTCCACTCCATCCATCTGGACCATCGAGCGCTGCACGGCACTCATCCGTGAACAAAACAGTTTTGAAATCAGTCTTCATGTAATGTTTGGCCCACTGGAGCCGTTTCTGCTTGTGAGAAGTGGATAGAGGAGGTCGACAGGATGGCGCATGCACAGCTGCAAACCTCTGAAGGACCCTGCATCTTGTTGTTCGGGGGACGTTGGAGGCACAAGCAGCTTCAAAAACTTGTCTGCTGCTATGACAAGGCTTTTTTGCCGCTGCTCTTTCAACCTGACGTAATTGCCTGTAGGAAAGAGTCCTCAATTTGCCCTTATCAGCACGCACACGTGTGTACTGTGAATCAGCTACATACTTCTTGATTGCCAAGACACTTCATCCTGATCATCGCACAATGTTGATTGTAGTCATGCCTTGACCTAAACACTCCACAATTTGTTGCTTCTCAGCAGCCGACACATCCTTTTTCTTTCCCATTTTGGCAGAAAATGTAGGCTGCTTAATAATGTGAGAGAGCCTTCTTAAGTAGTCTTGCCTTTCATTGGACACACCTGCCAAACTAATTAGCACAGGTGTCTGCAATTGCTTACAGTGATATAAAGAGCCCTGACACACATCACCATCAATGAGTTTAACTGACAAACAAACAAATTCTTCCCTTATCACTCCTAAACACTTTTTGTATAATAATTTGGAACGCAGTGTACATGTGCTTTTCCACAAAACACCAGTGGTTCACGTAGTGAATCTTACAGTTCTAACTTGCCAACCGTGGTCTGTATGGAGTTGTTCAATAAAGGGCCCAAAATTAAGATAACATAGATGGGAGAGGTCTCTATGAATAGGAATTCCTAAGTATTTGATACCCTGTGCGGGCCAGGCAAAGGGAAAGTTGGACTGGATGGAATCCTATATGGATTTGGGGAGGGAGACATCGAGGGCCTCAGACTTCGCTGCATTGATTTTAAAATTTTACCATGTAACAAAGTGATCTATTTCAGCCATAACAGCATGGATGGATATATGTGATTGAGTGATATATACTAGGACATCATCAGCAAATAGAGAGCACTTGTACTCGGTGCCTCCCACCTCAATCCACCTAATATTGGGGTTATGGCGAATTGATGAGAGCAGGTGCTCCGTCACTAGGATGTATAAGAGAGGGGACAGAGGACATCACTGCCTTGTCCCATTGGTGATTGTGAAAGGTGATGAAAATGTTCTGACGCACCCCCTGGGCCTTGGGACACCCGGAGCCGGACCCTTTTTGGTGGATGCTGGTGGTTGTAGTCTTCGTGGCGGCGACCCAGTTCCGTGGCTCAGGGCGGTCAAACTAGTGGCGGAGCTATTTATGTGGTTTTCATGTTTAAATGTCCGACTACGCCACCCGTGGATTGCGGTCAGAGTGAACCGCCGCTACAGGGCAGACCACTGAGGCTGGTGTTGTGGGTGCAGCAGAGCGTAGCATAACTCCCCACGGGAGGAGTATAGCCTCAGGGAAGTGTATGCGGAGGATGGGGGTGATGGTGCAGGGCAGCAGCAGTAACGACACGGAGTCAGTGATGCAGTTCAGGGCCTTTACTCACAGTTCTTATTATCCAGACCACGTCTGCAGGTAACGGCTGCCCACGTCGTACTGTGCTCACCAGGTGAGGGGCTCAGACAACTCCCAGATAACTTTGGAGCACTTCACAGGACCCCCTTTGTGTGTCCTTTGTCTGGCCTTTCTTACCAACACTTCTGTCCGGCTGCCTCGGGCCTCCTCTTGGTAAACTTGGCGCCAGTTTCCCTGACCCTATGTGGTGCCTTCCTAGCGGGTGTAGCGAGGGGCTGCGCCACATAAAATGTCAGAGCCTCCGGTTTCTAGCTGAGGGTCGTTTCCTGCCTCCACTAGTTCGGGGACCCGTCTCCCCCTTTGGCCTGACCCCTCCACGCAGGTGGATTCGGGCGTGCGGTGGCGACTCGCCCGTTCGCACCCCTGGGATCCCTTCATTCCTCGTTCCTGGAGCCTTCTCCGCTCCTCTTCCTTCCTTCTCCCTCTTCCAGGCCTGGGCCTCTGTTACTAGGCCCGCCTCCGGAGCAGAGCTCATGCAGAGCCCCTGCTCCCTGCCACTTCTGCTCAGACTTCTCTGCACTGAAATAAGATGGTGCCCACCTTTTATACTCCCTTCTCAATGCACCCAGGAACTGCTTCCTCCCTGCTCCTGCACTACAGGGTTCCCCTTCCTCAGTGTTCCCTCCCCCCACTCCAGCCAGGGACAGGGACTGTCGTGCCCATCTCAGGGGCATATTGGTCGCCCTGCCCCACGGCAATGTGGTGTAATGCATGCAGGTGTCGGGTCCTGATCCACACTCCATCCTTACCTGAGAGTGAGATATCACACCTCTGGGTGAGGTGCAATACGTCTGTAGCAACCGAGCCCTCAGGGTGCTACAGTTCCATTTATCTTCAGCCTAGGTGACGTATTGCGATACAGGGCCGTGATTTTGGCTATAAAAGGGTCCCCTAGACCCCTACCTCAAGCTTTTTAAGAGAATCATATATGGCGTGCCAGGAGACTCTATGGAATGCTTTCTCAGCATCCAACGAGAGTATCTAATTACAAATTTTTAACTGCATCTAGCCCAGGAAATACTTTGTGCCTAGTAGCAGTGTCTGCTAGTGAGCGGATTATCCCGGCTGTTAAGCAAGCTGCACCACCTGTAGTTTAGACACTTAATTTTTTCAAAGGAAATGCTTCGGGACCATGGGATACTTAGTGAAGAGCATCAGGAGGCACCCCAAGGCATAGGGGCTGGGACTGGCAGTAGGATGCCTTGCGGTGGACAGCCGAGCTCGATCCTTATAAAAGCTTTTTAACTGCAGCAGCTTTAGTGGACGCTACTGGAGCTGGAATTACCGCGGCTGCTGGCATGAGACTTGCCCTCCAATAGATCCTTGTAAATGGATTTAAAGTGTATTCATTCAAATTAGAGAGACAAATTAAATTAAAAAGCTTAGAGCTGCCTCCACCACAGGGGGGCTCGCTCGACCCACCAGCGGACAGGCACCAGTATTGGGAGAGGGGGGCTGGCCGTCAGGGTTCACCGCGGCTCTGGCACAAACCCGGCGACACGGAGGTGGCACGGGCAGGAGCGGACTGGCCGTGTCGGCTTCTCACTTTTTGGATTTTAGAAGGGCATGACATGCCTATATCTGTGTCTCCCCCTCCTTTTACTCCTCCGCCTCTTTTATTTTCGCATGACTATATGTACTTGTCACTTTTCCATGTGTTAGTTATGTCTTCTGAGCAGTTTGTCAGCTTTTGGACACCTTTGAAGGTGTTTTCTATGTGTTTCTATGTGTTTTTGTTTGCCTGCCATTGGTTTTAACGGTGTTCGAAGGTGTTCGACGAACAGTTCGACGAACAGTTCGGCGAACACACGGGTGTTCGACGAACCGAACCGAACTCGAACACTACGGGGGTGGCTCAACACTAGTCAGGAGCAGAAGATCCAGGAGCTGGAGCAGAAGATCCAGGACGCTGGAACAGAAGATCCAGGAGCAGCGGCAGCAGCAGCAGCGACTGGAACAGTGAGAAGATGGTTTTGTGGTGTTACAGAATATTCTGTGGCACTACAAGGCCCAGCACAGACACATCAGATGTGATCGCTCTGTAGAAATCCTCACCAAGTGTGAGGGTCTGCAGGGCGGTCACAGGGTGATGATGGGGTGGTGACAGGTGGAGGTAATCTGATTGGAGCAATCATTGATGACATTGATCGCTCCAATCAGAGTACCTGAATACAGGTGACCAGGCGGTCACAGGGAGGTGTCACCTCTCTGTGACCCCCTGTGGTGCATGTTGTGCCCCAGCCATCTGATTGGTGACACTGATTGCACCAATCAGACATGGCTGGAGCAGAGCACGCACCACAGGGGGTCACAGAGAGGTGACACTTCCCTGTGACCGCCTGGTCACCTGTATTCAGGTACTCTGATTGGAGCGATCGATGTCATCATTGATCGCTCCAATCACAGTAGTCTGGGGGCTTGAATCACATTACAGGTGGTCATGGGGCGGTTACAGGCAGGTCACAAGCCGGTCACCGCCCCATGACCGCCCTGTCGCCGCGCGGTCGCGCTACGATCGGTGCGATCGATGTGATCGGCGATCGCACCGATCATAGCAGTCTGGGGCCAGGGCTGGGGTGTCCTAGCAACAGCCTAGGATCGGTGCTCTTAGGAGCACCGATCCTAGGCTGCAGATCACTTTTTCCGGCAATCACATTGCCGGAAACAGTGAGAAATGCTGTGATTGGCTGTTCAGATTTGAACAGCCAATCACAGCGATCGCTGGTGCGGGGGGGCGGCGACAGCCCCCGGGATGATGACTCCATCTACCAAGATGTAGGATGGCACCATAACTTAAGTCGCGGTGCCGCATTAAAGATATGACGTACTAATACGGGTCTGGCTCTTAAGTCCCAGGCACAGACGCGTATTAGTACGTCAGATGTTATTAAGGGGTTAAAATACTTTTCCAATAAAGGATTATTAATTTTAAAGAAGAGTTCTGGATGCTAAATCACTCCTTGTTTTTTCCTACTAATCTCCCAGGGCACTGCCAGCTGTTCCGTGTACCTGATGTCTGAGTAAGTTGAGCTGACTTTTTTCCTCTTTTGTTTTACAATCCCCAACAGCCACCAACAGATCATGTTTTCAGGATTTTCTTAGTATTGCCTAGGTTATAATCCCATCTCTTGTGCAATACTAAGAAAATCCTGAATATATGATCTGTTAATGACTCTTGTTGAGGACTGGAGTTGGGGAACACTGCTTTAGCTACTTCTCTGTTCAACTACCAACAAAAACATGATGAAAAGTAAGAACAATGAAGTGCTTTCAATGTGTGTTGTTTAAATATGAGAGAATCTCCCAAAATTAATTTTGGGCAGATTCGCTTAAATGATCAGCAAATTAAATTCTGTCCAAATAAAATTTGATCACAACAAAAGTGCCCTGAAAAAACATTTATTATGTTCTGAGATCTTGCCTGACCCTAAAGCATAATAAACAAAATGTCAAGAAGAAGTTAAAAATAATGAAAAATTATATCCATCTTTCATTGGCATGCCCCTCACCTGTTCTGCCAACACAACTCTCCACCCCTTCTTCTTCTTGTTCCCCCTGGTCTTCACTCTCTGGATCTTCCGGAGCTGACTAGTCCTCTCTTGTAGGATCTTGGGACTGAACACAAATCTTTGGGGAAATTCGTAATACATTTGATTTATTACCGTTACATTTTTAGTGTGTCTGATAGCACCATTTAAAATTGATTACTTTCGGTGATTACTTTTCGGTGACTACAATTCTTATTATGCGTGATCAGAATTTATCAAAATCACATAATGCAAAGCCATCTTTTGTGTTCAATAGCATTTACAGTTAGAATGAAGATAATTGAACATAATAATAGCTTTGTGCATGTAAGGGAAAGACTGAACAATTCTGAATATTGTAAAATTGGTTGTTCATGGATTAATCTGAATGATTTCACGTATGTGCAAACTTGGACATTTATCATTTTACACATTGGATGTAAATAGAAATCTTAAAGAATGGAACAAAATCCTTAATCAATGTTAATGTATATTTGGTATTTATAAGAAAAGATTTCCATTCTGACATTATTGAAACATTTTCTTCATTCAGTTCAGTTTGTAATCATAGAAATAGCTAAATAGGAGAACACACAATTCTTCTTTATTTTGTTTCTTGTAGAAAGCATTGTAAATTTCTGTAATTCTCACAACTGTGTTTTCAGCTCTTCTTGTTTCTGTTTGTGTGGGTGTTTTGTGATAATTACAAAGGGTAAGGAACAAAGACCTGTATATCTCTTCTTTGTGTGCCATCAATTTTGAACTTTTTTGTATGTGTTGTACATGACCTTTTCTTAAAAAAGACTAGATTTAACTTCAAAATATTGGGTGCCATGTATTTATTGGTAGACCTGTGGCATTTTAAAGGTTTATCAAAAAATTTGGCAAAGAAAAAGTATATTTTTCAGCTGAAAATAAAAGCGTAAAATGAAAAGCACCTTATCTACATATGCCATGCAGCTTAAGTCTGTATGCCTGCATTTCAGGCTGAGGGAGGTTGACTATAGCATTCCTCATTGTGATAACTTCGTTATATTTCTGCTTTAAATAGAAATTATTACTGAGGTCCAATAAAGCAAGAACTCTGAAAGATGTAAAGAATTTGACAATCCAGTCATCATTATTAACACTATGGTTGGAGTATGTAAGTTATAATCAAAAGCATATGCCCACGAGAGAACTTTGCATGGATTTATTTTACTAGGATGGCAGTAATTATCTAGTTCTAATTTAGCTCTTATTTTTCATGCAACATGGATGGCCATATATTAAAAGTGAACATAAAGCTGATCGGCACTCATATGGGATGGGTGCTCAAGTAGGATTCCACTCCAAATACAACATAGATGAAGAATGCCAGGTTCTTTATCTACAACATGTATTAAAAGTATTGCACTAACATATTTTGCATAAAAAGATGAAGCATCTAGAAAATGTTACATAATCAAATATATATATATATTATCATGTAAAAAAGGCATCAAACAGGATACAGCAGCATGCCTATGCTGTGGTATCCAGTTACCATAGGCTTGCATTGTACAGAAAAATGGAAATCTCAGTATCTTACTGTTCAATAAAAAACAAAGACTGCCCAAGATCTCCTAACACAATGAAGTGTGAACAGGTGCATCGGCTGAAACTATTATATTCAAATGAAACAATGCAGTAGTACTCTGTATATGCCAGGATGCTGTCACGGGTGTGTCAGACGGAGATTTCTACGTTTGGCATTACAAATATCTTCTTAGAGGCTGTCTGTCTGTAGGACCTAGCGACTACCTCCCTCTGGCTAATTACCTCCCTGGCCTGGGTGTATAAATACCTGGTGTGTCTGAGAGGGAGGTGCCGGCGATATTCATTACTACTTTTGAGGCTTTAGCAAGAGCAGTACTTCGTCCTCTCTGGAGCTTGAGGCTGAGCTCGCAATTGTCTGGAGTCGTCGAAAGCTAAGCAATCCCCCCCTGTTGGTCTACCCTTGTTGTCTATGGAGTTTAGTGGAGATCGACAGGTGCTATCTCCTTTCTTCCCTAGCCTTAGCCATACGCCAGGTGAAGTCAGGGCGAGGCACGTGTGCGGCAGTGGGTGAAGAGTCAATATTGGGACGGTAGTTGAGACAGGGTGACACTAGACCAGACTAGGAGGTCTCCACTCCCCCCTTTCCCTAGTGTCTGGGCTCCATTTCCCTTTTCCCTCTGTGTTGCACTAAGTCTTTCCCACACCTTGCGTGACAGATGTATGCAGACATTGATTACATAAATTATATTAAACTGCATTAATGCCAAATAGACTATACTTAACTTAAGGCAACACACAAATTGTTCAATTCATATGTTCTCACCAGCCTTGAAAAAGTGTACCTTTCCTCAAAGGGCTATAGGCTGCTGCACTCTTTGATTTGTGTATAATACAGTCACAGCCACTTGCATCTGTTAACACTTCCGATGGATGTGCTGGTGTAAGAGGGTGGCCAGGATCTGGTCATGCACCTTGTCTGTATATATACACATAACACTATATCCTGTCTTAAATATAAACATGTGTTATTATCAATTGCCTGATGTGTCAGTTATAGGGTCAGTATAGGTTAGTGCAGATGGGGTATTAGAATAGTAGAGGAGTAAGGATAAGTGGGGGCACTATAGCTTAAAGCAGATATAGTTGCAGGTTAGGAAAGAGTTAAGGGGATTGGGAGCTGCTCAGTGTGGGAGGAGCAGAGTCAGTGAAGCACAGAGACGTTTCCTGGTTGCAGGCAGTTCTAGAAGAAGAGAGAGAGATGTAAGGTGATTACAGTTGGTGGTCCAGGGGGCACCGTTGGCACAATCTGTCCAGCAGAAAAGGACCCATATTCAGATACCTTGAAACAGACATTTCCGTACGTTTGGGACCTACGGTCCACAGGATTCACAGTGAGGTGTGTGTCCAAAAGCCTTCATTGAAGGGGAAGTCGGTCGGGAAATAGTCAGTACGGGATTCTTAAAACTGCGAGGGTCTCATAGACCAGGAACGTCCGCTAAGGAAGGGATAGCTCAGGACAAACGGACAGTGAACATCAATACGTGCGGTGTATCAGACGGTAACCCTGGAATAGTATGTGATCAATGCTGTATGCTGTATGAAGATGATTACAAGTGTTGTAGTAAAGTTCTTTTTTATAAAATGGAATGGAAGTCCCTAAATGTGTGTGCAGCAGTTCCTGAGGTGAAAGAACTGAAGACAACAGAGAGCTGCAATCAAGATGTGAGTGTTCTGCACCACACACACAACACAGGATATTTGGGACATTTATTTTTGTCAGGGGAACAGGGTATGGGAACACATCAGCCGTTGGCCACAACTACTACCCTGAGTCTCTTCCAAAATTGGTGCAGTCGGCACGATGCGAGTTCCTCGCATGAAGAGAGCGGGGTGGAGAAGACCCTCGGCGCAGATGAGGCGCCTGAAGATAAACAAATGCAGCAGAGAGAATTGAAAAGTGTACGAAATGAGATTTCGGATGAACATGGCGATGCCAAGATGGTGGCTGGTAACGTGAGTCCAAAGATGGCGGAGGATGGCGCGGAGATTGGCGAAGGTCCCACCCATCGTGGGCGTCCTAAGCACAAAATGGCGCAGAAAGCAGTATGGTATGGACGCCGGCCCAGATGGAGATTACGGCCCCCTGTGAGCGGTATCCGCCAACGGTGGGCACGGCGAAGGAAGAAGAAGTTCCGCCTACCATTGAAAATCCCAGAGACAGAGTGGGAAGAATTGCCGAAGGCAGCTCCACCCATGGATGGGCAGAGTTTAGAAGGAAGACCTCATGTGGTGAGCAGTGCGGCGCCATTGCTGGGAGAGACAGTGAAGCTGGAGAAGCAGAGCAACATGTCTCATCGAGGTGGCTGTGGAAGAATGGAGTGGAGCCGGCGCAGGGAGCGTGAAGAGAAGGAGGGACGCCCAGGAGGCCGCTGGGGGGTCTTTAACCTCCATGACTATCCCATAGAGAGCGGCTTACCATTCGTACCAGGCTGGTACCCCTTCCACGATCCGCGTGAGGATGCCGTCTCCCTTGCAAAGGCCTTAAAGGGGCTCATGGTCGCAAGCCCCAGAGAGAAACAGGAAGCGGTCCAGGAGGAAGCGGCCAGAGAAGCAACGACCGCGGAGGTGCCATCAAGTGACAGCGAGCTGGCCCCGATGACCGTGGTAGCGGTGAGTCCCGATGCGGGCCCTGTCCACAGCCCCCAACCCCCTACTTACCAGGAAGTAGTAAGAGCCCCTGGGGAAGAGGAGACCCGGTGGATCGCCGGGGTAATCGCAGAGAAAAAGAGGCGGGAGCGCAGCATCCGCGAAGAGCTGCGGAGGCCGGGGGGAGGAGCAATGTCCGGCCGGATGACTAGCGGCATCGTGCGACATTTCGATTTGTCCTTCGGCTACGGGTTCATACAGGAAGTGGGGACCGGCAAGAAGGTCTACGTCAATCAGGGGTCTGTTGACACACCCGGTCTCTTGTTTATGGGTAACCGGGTTGAGTTTGTTAAAGAGCGTGGGCCCCGAGGCCCGTATGCAGTGGCCATCACCGTTCTGTCTGACAGAGAGGAGCAGGCGATGAATCGGCCTGTGCGGCCGACGGTAGTGGCCGCAGTACAACTGGCTGTGGGCCAAAGTGACAGTGTAACCTCCAGAGGGGCATCCCCTGCGCTGGAGTCATTGGGAGCAACGGCCGGTTCTCAGGGAAGCGTGCGGTCGGGAGCCCCGAGCGTGTCAGCATCGGAGACTAGGAGCCGGAGCAACAGCGGAGGATCGGTCTCCTGTGATTCGTCCTCTGGGACCACCATCATCTATATGCAGGGTCAGGGAGTGGCCCACTACGGTGGTGCCAGGGGAATCCCTGAGTGAGCGGCTGCTTTAAAAGCATCTAGTTGTGCTCGCTGCACAGAGGAAGAGAAGGAACTGTTCTGCGTTCCTAGGGGCAGGAGCCCCTGTTCAGCCCGGTGATGATCAGAGGTGGCCAAGGATGTGGTCACCAATAGAGACTGTTCCGCGTATCTTAAAGGGCAACTAGCCCTTATAGCACCATGGAGCAATGGTGCTGGCCGGACGGCCGAGTGTGACTTTGTTTGTGTGTTATCCCCCCCCCTCTCCAAGTTTTGTTGCACACATTTGCGCATTCCCCTGCTGGATTAAGGGACTGAACCCTTAAAGGGTTAATTACGGGACTGTGTGCAACTGCTTCATGGACTGTGTCCTAGTATAAGAACTGTCGAGCGGTTCATGGTCCTCAATGGGACCGTACTCAGTAAAAGGAGGGAGGGGGAGAAACTGTCAGGACGACCCGAAGATCAAGCCGGGTCACTGCTTCAGGACTGTCGGAGCAGGAGTTGTTGGCCAGCGGGCCTGTGGTGGACATTTTATTTTTTGGGGGTCCCAGGAGCAAGGAGACCGGAGTCCGACGGACTCATATTTAAAAGAACTTGAACTCCATGTTCAAGGGTCCCAACCGAGTGGGACCGAGGTCGAAGATTGATGACAACGTGTTTAAATATTGTGTATTTTATATATAAAACTGTGGTTGAAATTTTAAAATGTACATTGGTGTCTTTACAGCTGCTCTCATGGTCGGGACAACCATGTTTAAGGAGGGAGGAAATGTAAGAGGGTGACCAGGATCTGGTCATGCACCTTGTCTGTATATATACACATAACACTATATCCTGTCTTAAATATAAACATGTGTTATTATCAATTGCCTGATGTGTCAGTTATAGGGTTAGTATAGGTTAGTGCAGATGGGGTATTTGAATAGTAGAGGAGTAAGGCTAAGTGGGGGCACTATAGCTTAAAGAAGATATAGTTGCAGGTTAGGAAAGAGTTAAGGGGATTGGGAGCAGCTCAGTGTGGGAGGAGCAGATTCAGTGAAGCACAGAGACCTTTCCTGGTTGCAGGCAGTTCTAGAAGAAGAGAGAGAGATGTAAGGTGATTACAGTTGGTGGTCCAGGGGGCACCGTTGGCACAATCTGTCCAGCAGTAAAGGACCCGTTTAAGATACTCTGAAGCAGACATTTCCGTACGTTCGGGGTCTACGGTCCACAGGATTCACAGTGAGGTGTGTGTCCAAAAGCCTTCATTGAAGGGGAAGTCGGACGGGAAATATTCAGAACGGGATTCTTAAAACTGCGAGGGTCTCATAGACCAGGAACGTCTGCTATGGAAGAGATAGCTCAGGACAAACGGACAGTGAACATCAATACGTGCGGTTTATCAGACGGTAACCCTGGAATAGTATGTGATCAATGCTGTATGCTGTATGAAGATGATTACAAGTGTTCTAGTAAAGTTCTTTTTGATAAAACGGAATGGAAGTCCCTAAATGTGTGTGCTGCGGTTCCTGAGGTGAAAGAACCGAAGACAACAGAAAGCTGCAATCAAAACATGAGTGTTCTGCACCACACACACAACACAGGAGATTTGGGACATTTATCTTTGTCAGGGGACCAGGGTATGGGAACACATCAGCCGTTGGCCACAACTACTACCCTGAGTCTCTTCTACAACTACTACCCTGAGTAGAGATGAGCGGTGTTCGACTCGAACTGTTCGCCAATCTCAAATTTGAGCTGTTTTGGGCGGTGTTCGAGCCGTTCGGTGAACACGAACGATTTGAAAAAAATTCGGCTGTTCGAGGTTATGTTCGATAACTGTTCGTGCACCAAAATCATAACTGGATTTTTTCTCAGTAATGCTGAAAATTAATGTTAATATGCAGTTTGAGTGTACAGCGGGGCGGGGGGAGGGGCAGGGGATGGATCTCTGCAGGAATAATGAAGATCTCCTTTTTTTTTTCTCTTTCCCGCATTTACAGTGGGGATGTGCAGTCTGTTAGCCTATCAGCAGCGCACACACGAAGCGAAGTGCTTATTTTCACACAAGCAAGGGCATGTGTCATTGGCAGTGTATGTCACATGTCCTTGCCCTATAAGACCCAGCCATTTTCCCCGTCGCCACCATTTTCTCACTGCTGCAGCTGCGTGTTAGACGGCACCGCTGTTGCTGTGTGCGCTATAATTTGTTAATTTCAAGCCAATTTTCGCACAAATCTACAGATAGCTTGGGAGTAGGGAAGAGTTGTGATTGCAGTCCTTTTAAGGACTAGGTTACATCATTTCGTACGACTTTTATCAGGCAGGTCTGTGCTCTTAATTAGATAGGTTGGGAGTAAAGACTAATTGAAATTGCAGTTCTTTTCAGGGCTAGGTTACATCAGTTCCTATCACTTTTTGCCAGGCAGGTCTGTGCCAGAGCTGTGAAAGTTTTTTTCACAGCATTTGGGTAAATCTTGCAAAGCAAATCCTTTTTGGCCTACTGCAGAGTGTGTTAGTCAGTGGAGTAGCCTATCTGTGTTGCAAGCTACACCACCTGTGCATAGAATACAAATTTTTTTACTGCACCTAGTGAAGTAAAACCTTTTGGGCATAGCATCATTCTATTAGTCCATCTATACTAACCTCCACCAGGGTGCAAATTAAAAATATTTTTTTTCTGCATCTAGCTCTGAAAAAATATTTCAGCTTCTAGCAGTGTGTGGGACTTGGTCTATTAGTCCATCTATACTGACCTCCATCAGGTTGCAAATTCAATATAATTTTTTTCTGCATCTAGCTCTGAAAAAATATTTAGGCTTCTAGCAGTGTGTGGGACTTGGTCTATTAGTCCTTCTATACTGACCTCCATCAGGTTGCAAATTCAATATAATTTTTTTCTGCATCTAGCTCTGAAAAAATATTTAGGCTTCTAGCAGTGTGTGGGACTTGTTCTATTAGTCCATCTATACTAACCTCCACCAGGTTGCAAATTAAAAATAATTTTTTTCTGCGTCTAGCTCTGAAAAAATATTTAGGCTTCTAGCAGTGTGTGGGACTTTGTCTATTAGTCCATCTATACTGACCTCCATCAGGTTGCAAATTCAATATAATTTTTTTCTGCATCTAGCTCTGAAAAAATATTTAGGCTTCTAGCAGTGTGTGGGACTTGGTCTATTAGTCCATCTATACTGACCTCCATCAGGTTGCAAATTCAATATAATTTTTTTCTGCATCTAGCTCTGAAAAAATATTAAGGCTTCTAGCAGTGTGTGGGACTTGGTCTATTAGTCCATCTATATTGACCTCCATCAGGTTGCTAATTCAATATAATTTTTTTCTGCATCTAGCTCTGAAAAAATATTTAGGCTTATAGCAGTGTGTGGAACTTGTTCTATTAGTCCATCTATACTAACCTCCACCAGTTTGCAAATTAAAAATATTTTTTTTCTGCAGCTAGCTCTGAAAAAATATTTAGGCTTCTAGCAGTGTGTGGGACTTGGTATATTAGTCCATCTATACTGACCTCCATCAGGTTGCAAATTCAATATAATTTTTTTCTGCATCTAGCTCTGAAAAAATATTTAGGCTTCTAGCAGTGTGTGGGACTTGGTCTATTAGTCCATCTATACTGACCTCCATCAGGTTGCAAATTCAATATAATTTTTTTCTGCATCTAACCCAGCCAATACTTTTGGACTAATACCACAGTTTGGCCACTCAGCTCTGCTCGGTTCCCATCCATTGTTTTTTTGTGCAAACAACTCCAGAGTTGTGAATTACTTAACCACCAAAATGAGTGGAAAAAGGCCTGCTGCTGGTGGAAAGGGGAATAGGCGTGTTGGGAAGGGGAAAAATGGTTGTGTCCGTGGAGTAGGTGTTAAAGCAACATTAACATCTGCAGAAGAAAGACCATCTTCCAGCCAAACTAAAATGTCTACTTCTTTTAGCGGACAATGCGATAAAATCCCTTTCTTACGGCCGCGCCAATCACTACAAATTCCAGATGAGGCACAAAAACAGCAGGTGCTTCAACGGATATCAAGTGCTCCTTTAAGTGGGCTCTCCTCCACCTCAACTTCAACATCACAAATACTCCAGTCCTCAGAGGTGTCACCCCAATCGCACTTGCTTCCTCACAGCTCCCAAGTCTCCAGCTGCCCGTCTGAGTATGGGGTAGAACAGATGGTTGAGTCTGCAGAGCTGTTTACTCATACTATAGCCTGGGAATCAGAGGTCGGCTCCAGACCTTCTGTGAATCCAGATGAAGAAATGATCTGCACGGATGCCCAGAATCTTTATGAGTCGGATCCAGGACCAGACTCAGAAGGTTCTGACCATAATGTAGACCCTCGTTCCCAAACTGTAACTCCTGTTGGTGGAGACAATGAGGAAGATGATGATGAGACTCAAATACCTGATTGGAGCGACAACTTTAGTTTTTTGTCAGGGCAGGAACAGGTTGGCTCTGAGGATGACGGGTGTGATAACACAAAGGGTGATGATGATGAGGTTGGAGATCCCACTTACTGTCAACCCACAGTCAGCCAAGAGATGAGGTCAGCAGAGGAGGTGGAGGAAGATGCTAGTGACGACGAGGTCAGGTTGCGCCTTCCTGGACAGAGACGTAGTACTGGAAGCACGTCAACAACTGCATCCTCAAACACAACTCTGCCTCTGACCACAAGTCGTGGTGGCTCTTCAGGTCGCATGGGTGCTAAGCCTTGCATATCCTGGGAATTTTTTCAGATCGATAAAGATGACCCAACTCGTGTTATCTGTAACATTTGTCAGCAAAAACTAAGCAGAGGCCAAAAAATACGTAGTTTGAGTACTTCATGCATGATCCGGCACATGGATATGAAGCATACGTTGCAGTGGGAAGCTCACTGTGCTACAATGCGGCCTAGCCGGCCTTGCCAACCACCATCTGCCACATCTTGTGCATCCGCGGCCTCTTCATCCTCTGTGACTGGGGGGACAGCGGTCACACCTGTTTTGGGACGCAGACCTGCCACCTCTTTACCCGCAACAGCCAGCGTGATTGGCAGGTCATCATTTTCTTTGGAGGTGGAAACACCAGCTGGTGTTCAGCGCTGTCCGACATCGATAGCACCACCTTTGGATCAAGGCAACCTAACATGTCGGCCTGAATCTTTCTCACAGACCGGCAGTTTGCCGGGGACACCCTTCTCAACCCCGTCTAAGCACAATAGCCAGCCCTCGGTCCCTCAGATGTGGACAAGTAAAAGACCATTTCCTCCTAGCCATGAGAAAGCTAAGAGGTTGCATTTCACCATCTGCAAGCTCTTGGCTACAGAAATGCTGCCTTTCTGCCTGGTGGACACAGAGGATTTTCGAGACCTTATGTCCGTCGCAGTGCCCCAGTACCAGATGCCCAGTCGGCACTACTTCTCAAAGAAAGGTGTGCCTGCGCTCCACCAGCATGTTGCACACAACATCACCGCTTCTTTGAGAAACTCTGTGTGTGACAGGGTGCATTTCACCACAGACACTTGGACGAGTAGGCATGGACAGGGGCGTTACATGTCACTGACTGGGCACTGGGTAACTATGGTGACAGCAGGACAAGGGGCTGCTGTCCAAGTCTTGCAGTCCCCACGAGTTGTGCGTCAGTCCTCTTTATCTCAAAGTTCCTCCACTGCTTCTGCCGTCTCACCCTCCTCTTGGTCCTCCACCTGCACCCAAAGCCTGTCTGGTCATGCCACAAGCTTTCTAATTGCGCAGAAGGGATCCTGCACACCTCCTTACTATGTTGGCAGCAGGGCTCAACATCATCAGGCGGTTTTTACTTTGAAATGTCTGGGAAATGTGAGTCACACAGCTGAGGAGTTGTGGTCAGCTCTGGAGAACCAGTTTCATGAATGGTTGTCTCCACTGGACCTGAAACCAGGGATGGCCGTGTGCGACAATGCTGCAAACCTGGGTGCGGCCCTTCGCCGGGGCAATGTCACACACGTGCCTTGTATGGCTCACGTGTTGAACCTGGTTGTCCAGCAATTTTTAGCCCACGGTCGCTGTGTGCTCACTTCCGCCGTTCTCATCCCGCAGCTCAGCGACTTACATCTTCTACAGAAGTCGTTGGGCCTGCCACTTCACCGGCTAAAATGCGATGTGCCTACCCGGTGGAATTCAACTCTGCACATGTTGCAGCTACTGTGGCAGCACCGACAAGCCCTGGTGCAATACGTTCTGACGTATAGCCTGGGCCAACGAGATCCAGAGGTGGGGCAAATCACACTGGAGGAGTGGTCTCAGATCAGGGACCTATGCACCCTTCTGCACAGTTTTGAAATGGCAACGAAGATGTTTAGTGCTGACGATGCCATTATCAGCATGACTATTCCAGTGATTTACATGCTGGAGCACATGTTAATCAGAAATCGGAGTCAGGTGGTGGCACAAGAGGAGGTGTAGGAAGAAGAGGAGGAGGAGTTGTATGCGGAAGGGCTAACATCTGCAAGATCCAGACGGTCGGCAGCACCAAGGCAGCAGGCATGTGAGGGTGGGGGAGATGGTTTTACCAGGGCGCATGGTAGCAGCCAAACTAGTGAGGAAGGTGCAGGAGCACAGGAAGAAGTAGAGGACGACCTGATGGAAGACTCATCAGATGAGGGAGACCTTGATCACATTTCTGTTGTGCGAGGTTGGGGGAGAGGACTGAGGAAGGAAGCATGATTGTTACCTCGCCACCAACACAACAGGGACTTGGTGCTCCTGGATGTGCAAGACACATGAGTGCCTTCTTGCTGCACTACCTGCAACATGACCCTCGAATTATGAGAATTAGAAATAATCCTGACTACTGGGTTGCCACACTGTTAGATCCCCGGTACAAAAGTAAATTTGCAGAAATTATTCCTGCCATAGAAAGGGATGCACGCATGCAGGAGTATCAGCAGAGACTGTTGCAGAATCTTACATGTGCTTTTCCACAAAACACCAGTGGTGCACGTAGTGAATCTCACAGTTCCTACTTGCCAACCGTGGGACCGTCGAGTGTTCAGCACTCCAACCGTAACAGAAACACAATATCTGCTGGTAACACCAATTTTGCGGAATCATTTCACCACTTTTTAGCCCATCCTTTGTAAGGCCACAGGAGACAAGAAGTCTGACACATAGTCAACGCCTAGAGACGATGGTACAGTAGTATCTCCAAGTAAACATTGAAGCCACGACTGTGTCACTAGACCCTTGCTCTTTTTGGGCTTCCAATTTGGATAAATGGCCGGAGCTCGCCACTTACGCCTTGGAGACCTTGTCATGCCCCGCAGCCAGCGTTCTGTCTGAACGTGTTTTCAGCGCTGCTGGTGGTGTGCTGACCGATAAGCGCACGCGGCTCTCCACTGATAATGTAGACAGACTCACGTTCATAAAGATGAACAAATCATGGATCCAAAACGACTTTTCTACCCCTGTGTCATCCTGGGGAGAGTAAAAGCTTGATGATTTGTTAAAATCACCTAACCAACCATTTTAAGCTTTAAAATTACTAATCATGTTTATCTGTATCTTGGCTGGAAAATAATTTGGGCTTTGTAGCAGTGTGCAGTACTGATTCTATTAGGCCATCTATACTAAGCTCCACCAGATTTAAAATTAATAATAATTTTTAGCTGCATCTAGCCCGGAAAATAATTTTGGGGCTCCTAGATGCGCAAGACACATGAGTGCCTTCTTGCTGCACTACCTGCAACATGACCCTCAGATTGTCAGAATTCGAAGTAATTCTGACTACTGGGCTGCCACACTCTTAGATCCCCCACACTCTTCGATCAACCTTTTCATTTTAATAAAGAACAAAAAAATGGTCCTTTTTGAAATTATAAGCATTAGCAGGTTATTAGAAACTGAAATCAAACAGTTTTCAACTCAAAACTTTATTCTAGGTGATGTTACATTTGCACATAGGACCTCTTGTTCAAAAGGAGCTTCTGAACTGTCTCGTCCATTGAATTTGTCAGGTTTTGGATGGTTTTTGCTTCAATTGTTTTGCATGAGGACAGAATACCCTCCCAGAGCTGTTGTTTAGATGTGAACTGCCTCCCACCATCATAGACACTCCTTTTGATGATGCTCCAGAGGTTCTCAATGGGGTTGAGGTCAGGGGAGCATGGGGGTCACACCATAAGTTTGTCCCCTTTATGCCCATATCAGCCAGAGATGCAGATGTGTTATGTGCAGCATGAGACGGTACATTATCATGCATGAAAATGATCTTGCTGTGGAATACACGGTTCTTCTTCTTGAACCATGGCAGGAAGTGCTGTTTGAGAAACTCCACATACATTATGGAGTTCATCTTTACCCCTTCAGGGATCCTAAAGGGGCTGACAATCTCTCTCCCCATGATTCCAGCGCAAAACCTTACTCCACCTCCTCCTTGTTGGCGCTGTAGCCGTGTTTGCGTGGGGTGCCCATCAACCAGCCATCCTCCACTCCATCCATCTGGACCATTGAGCGTTGCACGGCACTCATCGGTGAACAAAACAGTTTTGAAGTCAGTCTTCATGTATTGTTTGGCCCACTGGAGCCGTTTCTGCTTGTGTGCAGTGGATAGAGGAGGTCGACAGGATGGCTTACGCACAGCTGCAAACCTCTGAAGGACTCTGCATCTTGTTGTTCGGGGGACGTTGGAGGCACCAGCAGCTTCAAAAACTTGTCTGCTGCTATGACAAGGCTTTTTTGCCGCTGCTCTTTTAACCTGACGTAATTGCCTGTAGGAAAGAGTCCTCAATTTTCCCTTATCAGCACGCACACGTGTGTACTGTGAATCAGCTACATACTTCTTGATTGTGCGATGATCAGGATGAAGTGTCTTGGCAATGTTGATTGTAGTCATGCCTTGACCTAAACACTCCACAATTTGTTGCTTCTCAGCAGCCGACACATCCTTTTTCTTTCCCATTTTGGCAGAAAATGTAGGCTGCTTAATAATGTGGGACAGCCTTCTTAAGTAGTCTTGCCTTTCATTGGACACACCTGCCAAACTAATTAGCACAGCTGTCTGCAATTGCTTACAGTGATATAAAGAGCCCTGACACACATCACCATCAATGAGTTTAACTGACAAACAAACAAATTCTTCCCTTATCACTCCTAAACACTTTTTGCATAATAATTTGGAACACAGTGTACATGTAGTTTTCCACAAAACACGAGTGGTTCACGTAGTGAATCTTACTGTTCTAACTGGCCAACCATGGTCTGTATGGAGTTGTTCAATAAAGGGCCCAAAATTAAGATAACATAGACGGGAGAGGTCTCTATGAATAGGAATTACTAAGTATTTGATACCCTGTGAGGGCCAGGCAAAGGGAAAGTTGGACTGGATGGAATTCTGTATGGATTTGGGGAGGGAGACATCGAGGGCCTCAGACTTCGCTGCATTGATTTTAAAATTTGACCATGTAGCAAAGTGATCTATTTCAGCCATAACAGCAGGGATGGATATATGTGATTGAGTGATATATACTAGGACATCATCAGCAAATGCAGAACACTTGTACTCGGTGCCTCCCACCTCAATCCACCTAATATTAGGGTTATGGCGAATTGATGAGAGCAGGTGCTCCGTCACTTGGATGTATAAGAGAGGGGACAGAGGACATCCCTGCCTTGTCCCATTGGTGATTATGAAAGGTGATGAAAATGTTCTGACGTGCCCCCTGGGCCTTGGGACATCCGGAGCCGGACCCTTTTTGGTGGATGCTGGTGGTTGTAGTCTCCGTGGCTGCGACCCGGTTCCGTGGCTCAGGGCGGTCAAACCAGTGGCAGAACTATTTATGTGGTTTTGATGTTTAAATGTCCGACTACGCCACCCGTGGATTGCAGTCAGAGTGAACCGCCGCTGCAGGGCAGACCGCTGAGGCTGGTGTTGTGGGTGCAGCAGAGCGTAGTATAACTCCCCACGGGAGGAGTATAGCCTCAGGGCAGTGTATGCGGAGGATGGGGGTGATGGTGCAGGGCAGCAGCAGTAACGACACGGAGTCAGTGATGCAGTCCAGGGCCTTTACTCACAGTTCTTATTATACAGACCACTTCTGCAGGTAACGGCTGCCCACGTCGTACTGTGCTCACCAGGTGAGGGGCTCAGACAACTCCCAGATAACTTTGGAGCGCTTCACAGGACCCCCTTTGTGTGTCCTTTGTCTGGCCTTTCTTACCAATGCTTCTGTCCGGCTGCCTCGGGCCTCCTCTTGGTAAACTTGGCGCCAGTTTCCCTGACCCTATGTGCTGCCTTCCTAGCGGGTGTAGCGAAGGGCTGCGCCACATAAAATGTCACAGCCTCCGGTTTATAGCTGAGGGTCGTTTCCCGCCTCCACTAGTTTCGGGGACCGGTCTCCCCCTTTGGCCTGACCCCTCCACGCAGGTGGATTCAGGCATGCGGTGGCGACTCGCCCGTCCGCACCCCTGGGATCCCTTCGTTCCTCGTTCCTGGAGCCTTCTCCGCTCCTCTTCCTTCCTTCTTCCTCTCCCAGGCCTGGGCCTCTGTTACTAGGCCTGCCTCCGGAGCAGAGCTCATGCAGAGCCCCTGCTCTCTGTCACTTCTGCTCAGACTTCTCTGCACTGAACTAAGATGGTGCCCACCTTTTATACTCCCTTCTCAATGCACCCAGGAACTGCTTCCTCCCTGCTCCGGCACTACAGGGTTCCCCTTCCTCGGTGTTCCCTCCCCCCACTCCAGCCAGGGACAGGGACTGTCGTGCCCATCTCAGGGGCATATTGGTTGCCCTGCCCCACGGCAATGTGGTGTAATGCATGCAGGTGTCGGGGTCCTGATCCACACTCCATCCTTACATGAGAGTGAGATATCACACCTCTGGGTGAGGTGCAATACCTCTGTAGCAACCGAGTCCTCGGGGTGCTACAGTTCCATTTATCTTCAGCCTAGGTGATGTATTGCGATACAGGGCTGTGATTTTGGCTATAAAAGGGTCCCCTAGACCCCTACCCCAAGCTTTTAAGAGAATAATATATGGCGTGCCAGGAGACTCTATGGAATGCTTTCTCAATATCCAACGAGAGTATCTAATTACAAATTTTTAACTGCATCTAGCCCAGGAAATACTTTGTGCCTAGTAGCAGTGTCTGCTAGTCAGCGGATTATCCCAGCTGTTAAGCAAGCTACACCACCTGTAGTTTGGACACTTAATTTTTTCAAAGGAAATGCTTCGGGCCCCCCGGGATACTCAGTGAAGAGCATCGGTAGGCACCCCAAGGCATAGGGGCTGGGACTGGCGGTAGGACGCCTTGCGGTGGACCGCCGAGCTCGATCCTTATAAAAGCTTTTTAACTGCAGCAGCTTTAGTGGACGCTACTGGAGCTGGAATTACGCGGCTGCTGGCATGAGACTTGCCCTCCAATAGATCCTTGTAAAAGGATTTAAAGTGTATTCATTCAAATTAGAGAGACAATTTAAATTAAAAAGCTTAGACCTGCCTCCACCACAGGGGGGCTCGCTCGACCCACCAGCGGACAGGCACCAGTAGTGGGAAAGGGGGGCTGGCCATCAGGGTCCACCGCTCTGGCACAAACCCGGCGACACGGAGGTCGCACAGGCAGGAACGGACTGGCCGTATCGGCTTCGCACTTTTTTGGTTTTAGAAGGGCATGACATGCCTATATCTGTGTCTCCCCCTCCTTTTACTCCTCCACCTCTTTTCTTTTCGCATGACTATATGTACTTGTCACTTTTCCATGTGTTAGTTGTGTCTTCTGAGCAGTTTGTCAGCTTTTGGACACCTTTGAAGGTGTTTTCTATGTGTTTCTATGTGTTTTAGTTTGCCTGCCATTGGATTTAACGGTGTTCGAAGGTGTTCGACGAACAGTTCGACGAACAGTTCGGCGAACATACGGGTGTTCGACGAACCGAACCGAGCTCGAACAATACGGGGGTGGCTCAACACTAACCCTGAGTCTCTTACACTGGTAAGTCTTTTTTTTTTTTTGCACTACATAACTGAAGATAGTGACTGCCTAAATATTAGACTGTAGGCTGAAGATAAGAGAAAGAGGGAAAGGGCTTTATCTAGATTATTACAGTTTGAAATTATCAGCCTACCCAGTAAGCTACCTTAACACGCTAATCTTATGAGCTATGCATACAAATGCATTAATAGATTGAAGGCTTCTCCTAAACACATCACCTCATTGTTCATGGAAAATCAATGGGAAAAAACAAGAGCCAAAATCAGAGTGCTATAGGCATTATTTTTTTTTAAAAAAAAGCTTGTCTAGTGAGATGCAAAGTATGCTCTTATTGCACTAACATATAGAGTTATCTAAAAAAAAATACTGTATGTCTAAAAGCAAACTCGTTTTTGAAACTGTACTAGGTTGTCCATCAGGTTACAGGTCTTCAACAGACTACTATACATCCAAACACAAACACGATTTCAATCTGGTCCAGGGTCTTCATCAGCTATGTGGTCTGTATCCTGACAAACCCCCTGTGGCTGAGGACGTGTTTTGTTTCTAGACATCCTGAATGTTTTTAGACAACTCTATATGTATTTTTTACTTCACTATACTAAAAGCAAACTTTGCATCCTTCTGGATCGGCTTTTTTTGAAGAGATGGCTTATACAGTAACACTCCTATTTTTTATCCTGTTTTTTTTTCATATTTCACTGAACACTCTTCCTATCAGTCTACTAATCATAACAATCTAGATTTCTATGGTGCCAACAATTGTCACAGCGCTTTACAATTCTGACGGTACTTGTGCAAGCTAGATAGGACATTTTAGAGTAATGTATAGTTCAACACATACCAAAAGGAGTGAGGGCCCTGCTTGCAAGCTTACAATCTATGAGGAAATAGGGGGACACAAAAGATAAAATTAAGTGTTTGTCATGTACGATCTAGCCACAATATAATAAATAGGGGTTTTCAAATAATGCTGAACCAGTCACCAGCCAGTATCTGTACAAGTACAAATACAAAGTTCTACTGAGTTCAAGGAAGGGAGAACAGAGGATAGTTAGATTAGTGAGGAGAGGTGACAGGCCAGTCTAAAAAAATTTGTTTTTAGGGCATGCTTGAAACTGTGGATGTTGGGAATTAACCAGATTGTCTGGGGTTGTACATTCCAGAAAACTGGTGCAGCATGAGAGAAGTCCAAGAGACGGGAGTGGGAGGTTCAGCTTAGACAGGATGTTAGTCTTAGGTCATTAGGAATGGGGAGGATGGTTAGGCTAGTAGACAGATAAGAGGGAGGAGATGTAGGGCAGTGCAAAACTGTGAAGCACTTTGTGGGTGAGAGTGATAAGCTTATATTGGACTCTGCAGAGGATGGGAAACCAGTGCAAAGACTGGCACAGAGTGGCAGCATCAGTGTAGCGGTTGAGAAGAGTTTAGTAAGAGGGAGACCCATTAGTAGAAAGTTTCAGTAGTTCAGGTGAGAATAAATCTGAGCAACAGTAAGAGTTTAAGCAGAGTCAAAGGTAAGGAAAGATCGAATTCTAGAGATGTTTTTGAGATGCAGGTGACATGAGCGAGCGATTGATTGATTGGATATAGGGAATGAATGAAAGATCTGAGAATAATATATTCTCCTGGCATACAAATACTGATGAAATACTGACCAAAAATGCTGATGTGTGAATGATGCCTTAGATGTAGGGAGGACATGATGTTTGACACAACAGACAGACAATCACTGGTATGTTGTAGTAATGCAGGGGTGATATTAGAAGAAGTGTATGGCCACGTTCACACGTTCAGTATTTGGTCAGTATTTTACATCAGTATTTGTAAGTCAAAAGCAAGAGTGTGTGAAAAATACAGAAGTGGTGACATGTTTCTATTATACATTTCCTTTGGTTGTTCCACTCCTGATTTTGGCTTATAAATATGGTTGTAAAATACTTACCAAATGCTGAAGGATGTGAATTTGGCCTATAATTGAGTCTCATAAGCATAAAGATGGAACTGAAAACTAATTCTGCTGATGGTATGTCCAATAAGGGCGATATAGAGAGAAAAGAGGAGGAGATCAAGGATAAGGCAAGGGAGGGCAGTTAATTTTCCCAAGGGGCCACATAAGACACCGTGACTGTTATGTAGGGCTGAACTAATAGGCTGAACTTAATTCTGCTCATTATTATTATTAGTATTATTAATGTTTTATGTAGATATTTATACTTAATTTTGTACAAAATCATAGAATCATAGAATCATAGAATGGTAGAGTTGGAAGGGACCTCCTGGGTCATCTGGTCCAACCCCCTGCTCAAAGCAGGATTCACTAGATCATCTCAGACAGATGTCTGTCCAGCCTCTGTTTGAAGACGTCCATTGAAGGGGAACTCACCACCTCTCGTGGCAGCCTGTTCCACTCATTAATCACCCTAACTGTCAAAAAGTTTTTTCTAATATCTAATCTGTGTCTCCTCCCATTTAGTTTCATCCCATTGCTTCTAGTCTTTCCTTGTGCAAATGAGAATAAAGATGATCCTTCTACAATGTGACAGCCCTTGACATATTTGTAGACAGCTATTAAGTCTCCTCTCAGTCTTCGTTTTTGCAAGCTAAACATTCCCAAATCCTGCAACCGTTCCTCATAGGACATGGTTTGCAGACCAGTCACCATTCTGGTCGCTCTTCTCTGAACTTGCTCCAGTTTGTCTATGTCTTTTTTAAAATGTGGTGCCCAAAACTGTACACAGTATTCCAGATGAGGTCTGACCAAAGAGGAGTAAAGACCGATAATGACTTCACGTGATCTAGACTGTATGCTTCTGTTAATACATCCCAGAATTGTATTTGCCTTTTTTGCTGCTGCATCACACTGTTGACTCATGTTCAGTCTATGATCTATTAGTATACCTAAGTCTTTTTCACATGTACTGTTGCTTAGCTCTATTCCTCCCATTCTGTATATGCTTTTTTCATTTTTATTGCCCAGATGTAGTACTTTGCATTTTTCCCTGTTAAAAACCATTCTGTTGGTTGCTGCCCACTGCTCCAGTTTATTTAGGTCTTTTTGAATCCTCTCTCTCTCTTCTCTAGTATTAGCTATCCCTCCTAGCTTTGTGTCATCAGCAAATTTAATCAGTTTACCCTCAATTCCTTCATCTAAATCATTGATAAAGATGTTGAACAATACAGGTCCCAGGACGGAGCCCTGTGGTACCCCACTTGAGACATTCATCCAGCTGGATGTGAAGCCATTTACAACCACCCTTTGAGTCCGATCACTAAGCCAGTTATGAATCCACCTAACAGTTGCCTGGTCCATTGCATACTTGGTCATTTTTTCAATAAGGATGATGTGAGATACTTTGTCAAATGCTTTGCTGAAGTCAAGATATACTATATCTACAGCATTTCCCTGATCCACCCAGTCAGTGATTCTGTCATAGAAGGAAATTAAGTTAGTCTGACATGACTTGTTAGTTACAAACCCATGCTGACTCTGGTTAATCACTTCATTCTTATCCATGTACTTACATACATGTTGTTTAATAATTTGTTCAAAGATCTTTCCTGGTATAGAAGTCAGACTCACCGGCCTATAGTTCCCTGGGTCCACCTTCTTCCCCTTTTTGAAGATAGGAACAACATTTGCTCTTCTCCAGTCTTCTGGGACTTCTCCTGTTCTCCAAGAATTTTCAAAGATTATGGAGAGTGGTTCTAAAATTTCTTCTACAATCTCCTTCAGTACTCTGGGGTGTAATTCATCTGGACCTGGAGACTTGAAATAGAGTCTGTTGACTTGTCCTGCTAATACATGTTACAATAGGGCTTATTATAAACTGTATTCTTACCAGTAGTAGCTAATCAATTCAACATCATGTAATTTACTGCTTTTTATAAAGTTTATAAATCGTACTTCTCCTGTTATTCAGCCCTTGTACGTTGATCAACAGCTCCCAACAAAATATGATGTTCCCATACAGCCCTTCAGATACTAATTTGCGAGTGTGAATGAGCTGAGTGTGACCGGAGCGTAAGTGCGAACGAAAGTAAGTATGTGACTTGTTTTTCAGTGAAGAGGTATTTGGGAATTCTGCAGAAAATACCTGTGTGAATTGCGGTGAGTTGCTGCATTGTGACCTGCTGAGTGCTTTTCTACCTGTTTAGTTTTATTGGGCTTTTTAAAACCTATTTTCTCACTACAGTTTTAGTTTCTTAGTTTACTACCTGTGTATTTAAGGGTTAACTACATTGCACTAAAATCCTGAGGTGTAGCTTTACTCTCAAGGGGTTAATTAAGGGGAAGGGGTCATAATTAAGGGTTTATAAGGGGCAGCTGGTTGGGCATCCAGTCCTTTGGAAGTGCATTGATGTGAAGGGTGCATTGCTGGAAAAGGGCAAAAAAAAAAAAGCTCTTTAAGTCTCTTAATTTGCGAGTGTGAACGAGCTGAGTGTGACCGGAGCGTAAGTGCGAACGAAAGTAAGTGTGTGACTTGTTTTTCAGTGAAGAGGTATTTGGGAATTCTGCAGAAAATACCTGTGTGAATTGTGGTGAGTTGCTGCATTTTGATCTGCTTTGTGCTCTTCTACCTGTTTAGTTTTATTGGGCTTTTTAAAACCTATTTTCTCACTACAGTTTTAGTTTTTTAGTTTACTACCTGTGTATTTAAGGGTTAACTACATTGCACTAAAATCCTGAGGTGTAGCTTTACTCTCAAGGGGTTAATTAAGGGGAAGGGGTCATAATTAAGGGTTTATAAGGGGCAGCTGGTTGGGCATCCAGTCCTTTGAAAGTGCATTGAGGTGAAGGGTGCATTGCTGGAAAAGGGAAAAAAAAAAAAGCTCTTTAAATCTCTTAATTTGCGAGTGTGAACGAGCTGAGTGTGACCGGAGCGTAAGTGCGAACGAAAGTAAGTGTGTGACTTGTTTTTCAGTGAAGAGGTATTTGGGAATTCTGCAGAAAATACCTGTGCGAATTGTGGTGAGTTGCTGCATTTTGATCTGCTTTGTGCTTTTCTACCTGTTTAGTTTTATTGGGCTTTTTAAAACCTATTTTCTCACTACAGTTTTAGTTTTTTAGTTTACTACCTGTGTATTTAAGGGTTAACTACATTGCACTAAAATCCTGAGGTGTAGCTTTACTCTCAAGGGGTTAATTAAGGGGAAGGGGTCATAATTAAGGGTTTATAAGGGGCAGCTGGTTGGGCATCCAGTCCTTTGGAAGTGCATTGAGGTGAAGGGTGCATTGCTGGAAAAGGGAAAAAAAAAAAAAACTCTTTAAATCTCTTAATTTGCGAGTGTGAACGAGCTGAGTGTGACCGGAGCGTAAGTGCGAACGAAAGTAAGTGTGTGACTTGTTTTTCAGTGACTTTGGATTCAGGGAGTTTGGAAGGGAGAACTTTGGACTGAATTGCTGTCAGTATTTCATTAATTCTTTACTTTTCTTTTTACTTAACATTCTGTCTATTGTAATCCCCATTGGGAAAAGAGCTCCATTATTGACAATGCTATCCAGTGTGCATCTTGCCACAAGTATGTAATCCATGAACAGCCGGTCGGGGTTACTTACTGCTGCGCGAGATGTGTGCACGTTGTGCGTTTGGAAGCCCAGGTACCTGATCTAAATGAGCAGCTGGCAACACTGAGATCCATTGACAATATGGAAAGGAGTTTGCTGCTCACTGAGCAGCTGCTCACTGGGGTAGATGTGGGGGAGGGTGGTAGTCGGGAGCTGCAGGACAGTGTGGCCGCTAGTTGGGTGACAGTTAGAAGGGGGGGTAGAGGGAAGAGTGCCAGGGAGGCTAGTCCTGATCTGGCACACCCCAATAAGTTTGCAAAGTTGGCAGATGAGGGGAGTGACGGTACAGGGGTAGCACTGCTGCTGCAAGGCATGTCCCCTGAAGGCCGGAGGAGTGTCAGCTCCAGTAAAGAGGGAAATAGGAGAGTAGGGCAGGCCAAGCAGGTGCTGGTAGTGGGGGACTCAATTATTAGGGAAACAGATAGGGCAATCTGTCACAAAGACAGGGATTGTCGAACAGTGTGCTGCCTACCTGGCGCTCGAGTCACATCGCTGATCGCGTTGACAGATTACTGGGAGGGGCTGGTGAGGACCCAGCGGTCATGGTGCACATTGGCACAAATGACAAAGTTAAAGGTAGGTGGAAGGTCCTTAAAGATGATTTCAGAGAATTAGGCTGCAAGCTGAAAGCAAGGACCTCCAAGGTGGTATTCTCTGAAATACTACCGGTGCCACGTGCCACGCCAGAGAGGCAACGGGAGATTAGGGAGATAAATAAGTGGCTCAAGAACTGGTGTAGGAAGGAGGGATTTGGGTTCCTGGAGAACTGGGCCGACTTCTCAGTTGGCTACAGACTCTACGCTAGGGACCGGCTGCACCTTAATGGGGAGGGTGCAGCTGTGCTGGGGGAGAAAATGGCTAGAAGGTTGGAGGAGTGTTTAAACTAGGGATTGGGGGGGAGGGTATTCATTTTATAGGTGGGGAAGATAGTGCAGATAGTGACCTGGGCACAAATAAAGAAATTGGGGTGGGGTTAGAACAGTCAATAAAATAAGAAGGAATAGAGGTACAGAGAGATACATAAAATGCATGTACACTAATGCCAGAAGCCTCACCAACAAAATGGAGGAATTAGAATTAATTTTGTTGGAAAATAATTATGACATGGTAGGGATATCTGAGACATGGCTGGACGAGAGCCATGACTGGGCAGTTAATTTACAGGGCTATAGTCTATTCACAAATGACCGTACAAACAAGCGAGGGAGGGGGGTGTTTATATGTGAAATCATCCTTAAAACCTGTCTTGCAGGAGGATATATGTGAATCTAATGAAAATGTAGAGTCCCTGTGGGTGGAGATAAGGGGAGGGGGAAAAAAGAATAAATTACTGATAGGGGTTTGTTATAAGTCTCCAAAAATAATGGAAGTAGCGGAGAATATCCTCGTAAAGCAAATAGATGAAGCAGCGACTCAAGGAGAAGTCATTATTATGGGAGACTTCAACTACCCTGAAATACATTGGGGGACAGAAACATGTAGTTCAAGAAAAAGTAATAGGTTTTTGAAAACTATGAGAGACAATTACCTTTCACAACTGGTTCAGAACCCAACAAGAAGGGGGGCACTGCTAGACCTAATATTAACCAATAGGCCAGACCGCATATCAAATATACGATTTGGGGGTCACTTGGGTAATAGTGATCACAAAATAATACGTTTTCATGTAACCTTTAATAAGATGTGTAGTAGAGGGGTTACAAGGACACTAAACTTCAGGAAGGCTAATTTCCAACGGTAGAGAGATGATCTTAGTGCAATAAACTGGGACGATATCCTGAGACATAAAGCTACACAAAGCAAATGGGAGACATTTATTAACATCCTGAATAGGACCTGTGCACAATATATACCCTTTGGGAATAAACATGCTAGAAATAGGAGGAAACCACTATGGCTAAATAGAGCTGTAAGGGGCGCAATAAGTGACAAAAAGAAAGCATTTAGAAAACTAAAGCAAGTAGGTAGTGATGAGGCATTAAATAAATATAGAAAATTAAATAAATTATGTAAAAAACAAATCAAGGCAGCAAAGATTGAGGCAGAGAGAATCATTGCTAGAGAAAGTAAAAATAACCCCAAAATATTCTTTAACTACATAAATAGTAAAAAACGGAAAAATTATAGTGTTGGCCCCCTTAAAAATAGTCTGGGTGAAATGGTGGATGAGGATGAGGAAAAAGCCAATATGCTAAATGATTTTTTTTCAACCGTATTTACACAAGAAAATCGCATGACAGAAAACATGATTAGTGATAACAAAAATTCTCCATTAAATGTCACTTGCTTAACCCAGCAGGAAGTACGGCGGCGTCTAAAAATCACTAAAGTTGACAAATCCCCGGGCCCGGATGGGATACACCCGCGAGTACTGCAGGAATTAAGTAACGTCATAGATAGACCATTATTTTTAATCTTTAAAGATTCCATAATAGCAGGGTCTGTACCACAGGACTGGCGTATAGCAAATGTGGTGCCAATATTCAAAAAGGGGACAAAAACTGAACTTGGAAATTATAGGCCGGTAAGCTTAACCTCTACTGTGGGTAAAATCCTGGAGGGGTTCCTAAGAGATGCTATAATAGAGTATCTGAAGAAGAATAACCTCATGACCCAATATCAACATGGGTTTACGAGGGAACGTTCCTGTCAAACTAATCTGATCAGTTTTTATGAGGAGGCAAGTTCTGGACTGGACCAAGGAAATGCAGTGGATGTTGTGTATATGGACTTTTCAAAAGCTTTTGATATGGTTCCACACAAAAGGTTGATACATAAAATGAGAACAATGGGGATAGGGGAAAATATATGTATGTGGGTTAAGAATTGGCTCAGTGATAGGAAACAAAGGGTGGTTATTAATGGAAAACACTCAGACTGGGTCTCAATTAACAGTGGGGTACCACAGGGGTCAGTATTGGGCCCCCTTCTTTTTAACATATTTATTAATGACCTTGTAGGGGGCATACAGAGTAATATTTCAATATTTGCAAATGACACTAAACTCTGCAGGGTAATCAATACGGAGGAGGATAATTTTATATTACAGGAGGATCTATGTAAACTAGAAGCTTGGGATGATAAATGGCAAATGAGCTTTAATGGGGATAAATGTAAGGTAATGCACTTGGGCAGAGGAAATAAAATGTATAATTATATGCTTAATTGTAAAACACTGGGCAAAACTGTAACTGAAAAAGACCTGGGTGTATTGGTGGACGACAAGCTTACGTTTAGTGGCCAGTGTCAGGCAGCTGCTGCAAAAGCAAATAAAATAATGGGATGCATTAAAAGAGGCATAGATGCTCATGAGGAGAACATAATTTTACCTCTATACAAGTCATTAGTGCGACCACACTTAAGGCCCCGTCACACATAAAGAGATCGCTAGCGAGATCGTTGATGCATCACGGTTTTCGTGACGCAATAGCGATGCCGCTGTGATCTCGTTATGTCTGACAGGTAGCAACGATCAGGCCCCTGCTGTGAGATCGCTGATCGCTACAAAGCTTCCTGGACCATTCCTGGGTCGTTGCGCTCCCGCTGGGCAGTGTGCATCGCTGTATTTGAC
Organism: Phyllobates terribilis; assembly: GCF_046119375.1. Lineage (NCBI taxonomy): Eukaryota > Metazoa > Chordata > Amphibia > Anura > Dendrobatidae > Phyllobates > Phyllobates terribilis. The sequence goes on from NW_027362764.1 coordinate 461,650,634, forward strand.
ACCTTATCAATGACCTCGTTAGCGATTCAGAACTGAGACACGTAGGAGTGCATAAATTGGACTTTTCCGCGCCATCGTCCCCGATTGGTGGTCACCACTGCGTCCTTGTTTTTCGGATCCCACCAGCGTTCTCTGGCTGTGACTCCACTTTGAAGAAATCAGACATCTTTAGCGAGGTAGGTATTGTTTGGGGTCTCAAATGAGTTTCCATTTTTAATTAATTTATAGGACATCTACCAATTATCTGCTATCATTGCTCTTCAGAGAGGGAGGGCTTGGCTTCTATCTGTATATATATGCTTTTGCATGGGCAGATATTTTAGGGGTCTCGTGCACACACACCCACACAGCACGTTTTCTGACACGCTGTCCTGGCCAACCGCTTCAGAGTTTTTCACACGCCAATTAGCATGAAGCTTAAATCAATAGACTGTGTTGTTTTGGCCTGTTGCACGCTTCACAACTTTCTTCGTCGATGTGATGCAATTACGTACTGTCCGCCTGGCTTCGTGGACTCTGTGGACCTAGCCAATGGGGAAGTGGAGCTCGGTGAATGGCGTGCAAATGATCCTGCAATTGCAGGCCTTCAGCCAGTGGGACATGTCAGAAACACCCATGATGCGAAGACCTGCCGCGACAACTACTGCCAGTATTTTATCGGTCCTGGTGCTGTTCCTTGGCAGCATCAGAACCTATAGTAGGCAACTACTCATATTTCTACACTACTGACATTTCTGTACTGATGTGTCTAATAAACTGTGTGTTCTACTATGCAAAAGCTTTGTTTCTAATTCTTTCAGTAGTAGCAGTAGTCACCGCAATAAGCAGTCCATATATATATATATATATATACATATGTATACACATGCGTATACAGATACATACATACATACATACATACATACATACATACATACACACATATACATTCGTGTACTCGTGTGTAAACAGATTCATCCATGTACTCATACATATTTTTAAGTACATAAATATATACACACACACTCATATACACATACATATACAGATAACTATATATACACATACATACTCTCAAACATACAGATATGCATACACATAAATGGCCATTTACATCTCTCTATATATATTCATATAAATATATGGACATCCATACATCTGTACAGGAACAATGCACACACCAGTGTTCCGGTCTGACCGGAGACGCAGTAGAGATCCCATCTGACCGGAGTCGCAGTAGCGATGTTAAACCAAGGCCGCCCAATCAGAACGCAGTAGCGTCCACCAATCGGAGATGCGGAAAAGTGATTTTATGCACGCCTTTGTGACTCAGTACAGTCCCTATCAAGGTGTGGATCGTTGAAATAGCTGCTGTGTGAAAGCGTCCCAACGTCCGCCGAGATCGTTAGTTAGATCACTGGGGCGGCCGAAATCGTTGGGAAGTTCTGCATGTTTGACTGCTCCCCAGCGATCACAAAATGACTCTCCAGCGATCCCAAAACCGTGACGCACTAACGATCTCGCTAGCGATCTAGTTATGTGTGACGGGGCCTTTAGAATACTGTGTACAGTTCTGGTCTCCGGTGTATAAGAAAGACATACCTGAACTAGAGCGGGTGCAGAGAAGAGTGACCAAGGTTATTAGAGGACTGGGGGGTCTGCAATACCAGGACAGGTTATTACACTTGGGGTTATTTACTGTGGAAAAACGAAGGCTTAGGGGTGATCTTTTTACTATGTACAAGTATATGAGGGGACAGTACAAAGACCTTTCTACTGATCTTTTTACTCTGAGGCCTGAGACGGGGACAAGGGGGCATCTTCTACATCTGGAGGAAAGAAGGTTTAAACATAATCACAGGCGGGGATTCTTTACTGTAAGAGCAGTGAGACTATGGAACTCTCTGCCGCATGATGTTGTAATGAGTGATTCACTGTTAAAATTTAAGAAGGGCATGGATGCCTTTCTTGAAAAGTATAACATTACAGGTTATAAATACTAGATTCCTTGATAGGGCGTTGATCCAGTGAACTAGTCTGATTGTCGTATGGAGTCGGGAAGGAATTTTTTTACCCAATGTGGAGCTTAGTGTTTGCCACATGGTTTTTTTTTGCCTTCCTCTGGATCAACATGTTAGGCTATGGGTTGAACTAGATGGACTTAGTCTTCCTTCAACCTTAAAAACTATGTTACTATGTAAAACTATGTTACTATGTCCCCACAATGCCCCTCACATAGTATGATGTCCCCACAAAGCCCCCCACACAGTATGATGTCTCCACAATCCCTAAACACAGTATGATGCCTCCCTAAACCCTCAACACAGTATGAAGTCTCTACAAACCCTCAACACAGTATGATGTCTCTACAAACCCTCAACACAGTATGATGTCTCCACCAACCCTCAACACAGTATGATGTCTCTACAAACCCTCAACACAGTATGATGTCTCTACAAACCCTCAACACAGTATGATGTCTCCACAAACCCTCAACACAGTATGAAGTCTCTACAAACTCTCAACACAGTATGATGTCTCTACAAACCCTCAACACAGTATGATGTCTCTACAAACCCTCAACACAGTATGATGTCTCCACTCAGTGAAGAGCATCGGTAGGCACCCCAAGGCATAGGGGCTGGGACTGGCGGTAGGACGCCTTGCGGTGGACCGCCGAGCTCGATCCTTATAAAAGCTTTTTAACTGCAGCAGCTTTAGTGGACGCTACTGGAGCTGGAATTACGCGGCTGCTGGCATGAGACTTGCCCTCCAATAGATCCTTGTAAAAGGATTTAAAGTGTATTCATTCAAATTAGAGAGACAATTTAAATTAAAAAGCTTAGACCTGCCTCCACCACAGGGGGGCTCGCTCGACCCACCAGCGGACAGGCACCAGTAGTGGGAAAGGGGGGCTGGCCATCAGGGTCCACCGCTCTGGCACAAACCCGGCGACACGGAGGTCGCACAGGCAGGAACGGACTGGCCGTATCGGCTTCGCACTTTTTTGGTTTTAGAAGGGCATGACATGCCTATATCTGTGTCTCCCCCTCCTTTTACTCCTCCACCTCTTTTCTTTTCGCATGACTATATGTACTTGTCACTTTTCCATGTGTTAGTTGTGTCTTCTGAGCAGTTTGTCAGCTTTTGGACACCTTTGAAGGTGTTTTCTATGTGTTTCTATGTGTTTTAGTTTGCCTGCCATTGGATTTAACGGTGTTCGAAGGTGTTCGACGAACAGTTCGACGAACAGTTCGGCGAACATACGGGTGTTCGACGAACCGAACCGAACTCGAACAATACGGGGGTGGCTCAACACTAACCCTGAGTCTCTTACACTGGTAAGTCTTTTTTTTTTTTTGCACTACATAACTGAAGATAGTGACTGCCTAAATATTAGACTGTAGGCTGAAGATAAGAGAAAGAGGGAAAGGGCTTTATCTAGATTATTACAGTTTGAAATTATCAGCCTACCCAGTAAGCTACCTTAACACGCTAATCTTATGAGCTATGCATACAAATGCATTAATAGATTGAAGGCTTCTCCTAAACACATCACCTCATTGTTCATGGAAAATCAATGGGAAAAAACAAGAGCCAAAATCAGAGTGCTATAGGCATTATTTTTTTTTAAAAAAAAGCTTGTCTAGTGAGATGCAAAGTATGCTCTTATTGCACTAACATATAGAGTTATCTAAAAAAAAATACTGTATGTCTAAAAGCAAACTCGTTTTTGAAACTGTACTAGGTTGTCCATCAGGTTACAGGTCTTCAACAGACTACTATACATCCAAACACAAACACGATTTCAATCTGGTCCAGGGTCTTCATCAGCTATGTGGTCTGTATCCTGACAAACCCCCTGTGGCTGAGGACGTGTTTTGTTTCTAGACATCCTGAATGTTTTTAGACAACTCTATATGTATTTTTTACTTCACTATACTAAAAGCAAACTTTGCATCCTTCTGGATCGGCTTTTTTTGAAGAGATGGCTTATACAGTAACACTCCTATTTTTTATCCTGTTTTTTTTTCATATTTCACTGAACACTCTTCCTATCAGTCTACTAATCATAACAATCTAGATTTCTATGGTGCCAACAATTGTCACAGCGCTTTACAATTCTGACGGTACTTGTGCAAGCTAGATAGGACATTTTAGAGTAATGTATAGTTCAACACATACCAAAAGGAGTGAGGGCCCTGCTTGCAAGCTTACAATCTATGAGGAAATAGGGGGACACAAAAGATAAAATTAAGTGTTTGTCATGTACGATCTAGCCACAATATAATAAATAGGGGTTTTCAAATAATGCTGAACCAGTCACCAGCCAGTATCTGTACAAGTACAAATACAAAGTTCTACTGAGTTCAAGGAAGGGAGAACAGAGGATAGTTAGATTAGTGAGGAGAGGTGACAGGCCAGTCTAAAAAAATTTGTTTTTAGGGCATGCTTGAAACTGTGGATGTTGGGAATTAACCAGATTGTCTGGGGTTGTACATTCCAGAAAACTGGTGCAGCATGAGAGAAGTCCAAGAGACGGGAGTGGGAGGTTCAGCTTAGACAGGATGTTAGTCTTAGGTCATTAGGAATGGGGAGGATGGTTAGGCTAGTAGACAGATAAGAGGGAGGAGATGTAGGGCAGTGCAAAACTGTGAAGCACTTTGTGGGTGAGAGTGATAAGCTTATATTGGACTCTGCAGAGGATGGGAAACCAGTGCAAAGACTGGCACAGAGTGGCAGCATCAGTGTAGCGGTTGAGAAGAGTTTAGTAAGAGGGAGACCCATTAGTAGAAAGTTTCAGTAGTTCAGGTGAGAATAAATCTGAGCAACAGTAAGAGTTTAAGCAGAGTCAAAGGTAAGGAAAGATCGAATTCTAGAGATGTTTTTGAGATGCAGGTGACATGAGCGAGCGATTGATTGATTGGATATAGGGAATGAATGAAAGATCTGAGAATAATATATTCTCCTGGCATACAAATACTGATGAAATACTGACCAAAAATGCTGATGTGTGAATGATGCCTTAGATGTAGGGAGGACATGATGTTTGACACAACAGACAGACAATCACTGGTATGTTGTAGTAATGCAGGGGTGATATTAGAAGAAGTGTATGGCCACGTTCACACGTTCAGTATTTGGTCAGTATTTTACATCAGTATTTGTAAGTCAAAAGCAAGAGTGTGTGAAAAATACAGAAGTGGTGACATGTTTCTATTATACATTTCCTTTGGTTGTTCCACTCCTGATTTTGGCTTATAAATATGGTTGTAAAATACTTACCAAATGCTGAAGGACGTGAATTTGGCCTATAATTGAGTCTCATAAGCATAAAGATGGAACTGAAAACTAATTCTGCTGATGGTATGTCCAATAAGGGCGATATAGAGAGAAAAGAGGAGGAGATCAAGGATAAGGCAAGGGAGGGCAGTTAATTTTCCCAAGGGGCCACATAAGACACCGTGACTGTTATGTAGGGCTGAACTAATAGGCTGAACTTAATTCTGCTCATTATTATTATTAGTATTATTAATGTTTTATGTAGATATTTATACTTAATTTTGTACAAAATAGAGTCTGTTGACTTGTCCTGCTAATACATGTTACAATAGGGCTTATTATAAACTGTATTCTTACCAGTAGTAGCTAATCAATTCAACATCATGTAATTTACTGCTTTTTATAAAGTTTATAAATCGTACTTCTCCTGTTATTCAGCCCTTGTACGTTGATCAACAGCTCCCAACAAAATATGATGTTCCCATACAGCCCTTCAGATACTAATTTGCGAGTGTGAATGAGCTGAGTGTGACCGGAGCGTAAGTGCGAACGAAAGTAAGTATGTGACTTGTTTTTCAGTGAAGAGGTATTTGGGAATTCTGCAGAAAATACCTGTGTGAATTGCGGTGAGTTGCTGCATTGTGACCTGCTGAGTGCTTTTCTACCTGTTTAGTTTTATTGGGCTTTTTAAAACCTATTTTCTCACTACAGTTTTAGTTTCTTAGTTTACTACCTGTGTATTTAAGGGTTAACTACATTGCACTAAAATCCTGAGGTGTAGCTTTACTCTCAAGGGGTTAATTAAGGGGAAGGGGTCATAATTAAGGGTTTATAAGGGGCAGCTGGTTGGGCATCCAGTCCTTTGGAAGTGCATTGATGTGAAGGGTGCATTGCTGGAAAAGGGCAAAAAAAAAAAAGCTCTTTAAGTCTCTTAATTTGCGAGTGTGAACGAGCTGAGTGTGACCGGAGCGTAAGTGCGAACGAAAGTAAGTGTGTGACTTGTTTTTCAGTGAAGAGGTATTTGGGAATTCTGCAGAAAATACCTGTGTGAATTGTGGTGAGTTGCTGCATTTTGATCTGCTTTGTGCTCTTCTACCTGTTTAGTTTTATTGGGCTTTTTAAAACCTATTTTCTCACTACAGTTTTAGTTTTTTAGTTTACTACCTGTGTATTTAAGGGTTAACTACATTGCACTAAAATCCTGAGGTGTAGCTTTACTCTCAAGGGGTTAATTAAGGGGAAGGGGTCATAATTAAGGGTTTATAAGGGGCAGCTGGTTGGGCATCCAGTCCTTTGAAAGTGCATTGAGGTGAAGGGTGCATTGCTGGAAAAGGGAAAAAAAAAAAAGCTCTTTAAATCTCTTAATTTGCGAGTGTGAACGAGCTGAGTGTGACCGGAGCGTAAGTGCGAACGAAAGTAAGTGTGTGACTTGTTTTTCAGTGAAGAGGTATTTGGGAATTCTGCAGAAAATACCTGTGCGAATTGTGGTGAGTTGCTGCATTTTGATCTGCTTTGTGCTTTTCTACCTGTTTAGTTTTATTGGGCTTTTTAAAACCTATTTTCTCACTACAGTTTTAGTTTTTTAGTTTACTACCTGTGTATTTAAGGGTTAACTACATTGCACTAAAATCCTGAGGTGTAGCTTTACTCTCAAGGGGTTAATTAAGGGGAAGGGGTCATAATTAAGGGTTTATAAGGGGCAGCTGGTTGGGCATCCAGTCCTTTGGAAGTGCATTGAGGTGAAGGGTGCATTGCTGGAAAAGGGAAAAAAAAAAAAAACTCTTTAAATCTCTTAATTTGCGAGTGTGAACGAGCTGAGTGTGACCGGAGCGTAAGTGCGAACGAAAGTAAGTGTGTGACTTGTTTTTCAGTGACTTTGGATTCAGGGAGTTTGGAAGGGAGAACTTTGGACTGAATTGCTGTCAGTATTTCATTAATTCTTTACTTTTCTTTTTACTTAACATTCTGTCTATTGTAATCCCCATTGGGAAAAGAGCTCCATTATTGACAATGCTATCCAGTGTGCATCTTGCCACAAGTATGTAATCCATGAACAGCCGGTCGGGGTTACTTACTGCTGCGCGAGATGTGTGCACGTTGTGCGTTTGGAAGCCCAGGTACCTGATCTAAATGAGCAGCTGGCAACACTGAGATCCATTGACAATATGGAAAGGAGTTTGCTGCTCACTGAGCAGCTGCTCACTGGGGTAGATGTGGGGGAGGGTGGTAGTCGGGAGCTGCAGGACAGTGTGGCCGCTAGTTGGGTGACAGTTAGAAGGGGGGGTAGAGGGAAGAGTGCCAGGGAGGCTAGTCCTGATCTGGCACACCCCAATAAGTTTGCAAAGTTGGCAGATGAGGGGAGTGACGGTACAGGGGTAGCACTGCTGCTGCAAGGCATGTCCCCTGAAGGCCGGAGGAGTGTCAGCTCCAGTAAAGAGGGAAATAGGAGAGTAGGGCAGGCCAAGCAGGTGCTGGTAGTGGGGGACTCAATTATTAGGGAAACAGATAGGGCAATCTGTCACAAAGACAGGGATTGTCGAACAGTGTGCTGCCTACCTGGCGCTCGAGTCACATCGCTGATCGCGTTGACAGATTACTGGGAGGGGCTGGTGAGGACCCAGCGGTCATGGTGCACATTGGCACAAATGACAAAGTTAAAGGTAGGTGGAAGGTCCTTAAAGATGATTTCAGAGAATTAGGCTGCAAGCTGAAAGCAAGGACCTCCAAGGTGGTATTCTCTGAAATACTACCGGTGCCACGTGCCACGCCAGAGAGGCAACGGGAGATTAGGGAGATAAATAAGTGGCTCAAGAACTGGTGTAGGAAGGAGGGATTTGGGTTCCTGGAGAACTGGGCCGACTTCTCAGTTGGCTACAGACTCTACGCTAGGGACCGGCTGCACCTTAATGGGGAGGGTGCAGCTGTGCTGGGGGAGAAAATGGCTAGAAGGTTGGAGGAGTGTTTAAACTAGGGATTGGGGGGGAGGGTATTCATTTTATAGGTGGGGAAGATAGTGCAGATAGTGACCTGGGCACAAATAAAGAAATTGGGGTGGGGTTAGAACAGTCAATAAAATAAGAAGGAATAGAGGTACAGAGAGATACATAAAATGCATGTACACTAATGCCAGAAGCCTCACCAACAAAATGGAGGAATTAGAATTAATTTTGTTGGAAAATAATTATGACATGGTAGGGATATCTGAGACGTGGCTGGACGAGAGCCATGACTGGGCAGTTAATTTACAGGGCTATAGTCTATTCACAAATGACCGTACAAACAAGCGAGGGAGGGGGGTGTTTATATGTGAAATCATCCTTAAAACCTGTCTTGCAGGAGGATATATGTGAATCTAATGAAAATGTAGAGTCCCTGTGGGTGGAGATAAGGGGAGGGGGAAAAAAGAATAAATTACTGATAGGGGTTTGTTATAAGTCTCCAAAAATAATGGAAGTAGCGGAGAATATCCTCGTAAAGCAAATAGATGAAGCAGCGACTCAAGGAGAAGTCATTATTATGGGAGACTTCAACTACCCTGAAATACATTGGGGGACAGAAACATGTAGTTCAAGAAAAAGTAATAGGTTTTTGAAAACTATGAGAGACAATTACCTTTCACAACTGGTTCAGAACCCAACAAGAAGGGGGGCACTGCTAGACCTAATATTAACCAATAGGCCAGACCGCATATCAAATATACGATTTGGGGGTCACTTGGGTAATAGTGATCACAAAATAATACGTTTTCATGTAACCTTTAATAAGATGTGTAGTAGAGGGGTTACAAGGACACTAAACTTCAGGAAGGCTAATTTCCAACGGTAGAGAGATGATCTTAGTGCAATAAACTGGGACGATATCCTGAGACATAAAGCTACACAAAGCAAATGGGAGACATTTATTAACATCCTGAATAGGACCTGTGCACAATATATACCCTTTGGGAATAAACATGCTAGAAATAGGAGGAAACCACTATGGCTAAATAGAGCTGTAAGGGGCGCAATAAGTGACAAAAAGAAAGCATTTAGAAAACTAAAGCAAGTAGGTAGTGATGAGGCATTAAATAAATATAGAAAATTAAATAAATTATGTAAAAAACAAATCAAGGCAGCAAAGATTGAGGTAGAGAGAATCATTGCTAGAGAAAGTAAAAATAACCCCAAAATATTCTTTAACTACATAAATAGTAAAAAACGGAAAAATTATAGTGTTGGCCCCCTTAAAAATAGTCTGGGTGAAATGGTGGATGAGGATGAGGAAAAAGCCAATATGCTAAATGATTTTTTTTCAACCGTATTTACACAAGAAAATCGCATGACAGAAAACATGATTAGTGATAACAAAAATTCTCCATTAAATGTCACTTGCTTAACCCAGCAGGAAGTACGGCGGCGTCTAAAAATCACTAAAGTTGACAAATCCCCGGGCCCGGATGGGATACACCCGCGAGTACTGCAGGAATTAAGTAACGTCATAGATAGACCATTATTTTTAATCTTTAAAGATTCCATAATAGCAGGGTCTGTACCACAGGACTGGCGTATAGCAAATGTGGTGCCAATATTCAAAAAGGGGACAAAAACTGAACTTGGAAATTATAGGCCGGTAAGCTTAACCTCTACTGTGGGTAAAATCCTGGAGGGGTTCCTAAGAGATGCTATAATAGAGTATCTGAAGAAGAATAACCTCATGACCCAATATCAACATGGGTTTACGAGGGAACGTTCCTGTCAAACTAATCTGATCAGTTTTTATGAGGAGGCAAGTTCTGGACTGGACCAAGGAAATGCAGTGGATGTTGTGTATATGGACTTTTCAAAAGCTTTTGATATGGTTCCACACAAAAGGTTGATACATAAAATGAGAACAATGGGGATAGGGGAAAATATATGTATGTGGGTTAAGAATTGGCTCAGTGATAGGAAACAAAGGGTGGTTATTAATGGAAAACACTCAGACTGGGTCTCAATTAACAGTGGGGTACCACAGGGGTCAGTATTGGGCCCCCTTCTTTTTAACATATTTATTAATGACCTTGTAGGGGGCATACAGAGTAATATTTCAATATTTGCAAATGACACTAAACTCTGCAGGGTAATCAATACGGAGGAGGATAATTTTATATTACAGGAGGATCTATGTAAACTAGAAGCTTGGGATGATAAATGGCAAATGAGCTTTAATGGGGATAAATGTAAGGTAATGCACTTGGGCAGAGGAAATAAAATGTATAATTATATGCTTAATTGTAAAACACTGGGCAAAACTGTAACTGAAAAAGACCTGGGTGTATTGGTGGACGACAAGCTTACGTTTAGTGGCCAGTGTCAGGCAGCTGCTGCAAAAGCAAATAAAATAATGGGATGCATTAAAAGAGGCATAGATGCTCATGAGGAGAACATAATTTTACCTCTATACAAGTCATTAGTGCGACCACACTTAAGGCCCCGTCACACATAAAGAGATCGCTAGCGAGATCGTTGATGCATCACGGTTTTCGTGACGCAATAGCGATGCCGCTGTGATCTCGTTATGTCTGACAGGTAGCAACGATCAGGCCCCTGCTGTGAGATCGCTGATCGCTACAAAGCTTCCTGGACCATTCCTGGGTCGTTGCGCTCCCGCTGGGCAGTGTGCATCGCTGTATTTGACACCTTATCAATGACCTCGTTAGCGATTCAGAACTGAGACACGTAGGAGTGCATAAATTGGACTTTTCCGCGCCATCGTCCCCGATTGGTGGTCACCACTGCGTCCTTGTTTTTCGGATCCCACCAGCGTTCTCTGGCTGTGACTCCACTTTGAAGAAATCAGACATCTTTAGCGAGGTAGGTATTGTTTGGGGTCTCAAATGAGTTTCCATTTTTAATTAATTTATAGGACATCTACCAATTATCTGCTATCATTGCTCTTCAGAGAGGGAGGGCTTGGCTTCTATCTGTATATATATGCTTTTGCATGGGCAGATATTTTAGGGGTCTCGTGCACACACACCCACACAGCACGTTTTCTGACACGCTGTCCTGGCCAACCGCTTCAGAGTTTTTCACACGCCAATTAGCATGAAGCTTAAATCAATAGACTGTGTTGTTTTGGCCTGTTGCACGCTTCACAACTTTCTTCGTCGATGTGATGCAATTACGTACTGTCCGCCTGGCTTCGTGGACTCTGTGGACCTAGCCAATGGGGAAGTGGAGCTCGGTGAATGGCGTGCAAATGATCCTGCAATTGCAGGCCTTCAGCCAGTGGGACATGTCAGAAACACCCATGATGCGAAGACCTGCCGCGACAACTACTGCCAGTATTTTATCGGTCCTGGTGCTGTTCCTTGGCAGCATCAGAACCTATAGTAGGCAACTACTCATATTTCTACACTACTGACATTTCTGTACTGATGTGTCTAATAAACTGTGTGTTCTACTATGCAAAAGCTTTGTTTCTAATTCTTTCAGTAGTAGCAGTAGTCACCGCAATAAGCAGTCCATATATATATATATATATATACATATGTATACACATGCGTATACAGATACATACATACATACATACATACATACATACATACATACACACATATACATTCGTGTACTCGTGTGTAAACAGATTCATCCATGTACTCATACATATTTTTAAGTACATAAATATATACACACACACTCATATACACATACATATACAGATAACTATATATACACATACATACTCTCAAACATACAGATATGCATACACATAAATGGCCATTTACATCTCTCTATATATATTCATATAAATATATGGACATCCATACATCTGTACAGGAACAATGCACACACCAGTGTTCCGGTCTGACCGGAGACGCAGTAGAGATCCCATCTGACCGGAGTCGCAGTAGCGATGTTAAACCAAGGCCGCCCAATCAGAACGCAGTAGCGTCCACCAATCGGAGATGCGGAAAAGTGATTTTATGCACGCCTTTGTGACTCAGTACAGTCCCTATCAAGGTGTGGATCGTTGAAATAGCTGCTGTGTGAAAGCGTCCCAACGTCCGCCGAGATCGTTAGTTAGATCACTGGGGCGGCCGAAATCGTTGGGAAGTTCTGCATGTTTGACTGCTCCCCAGCGATCACAAAATGACTCTCCAGCGATCCCAAAACCGTGACGCACTAACGATCTCGCTAGCGATCTAGTTATGTGTGACGGGGCCTTTAGAATACTGTGTACAGTTCTGGTCTCCGGTGTATAAGAAAGACATACCTGAACTAGAGCGGGTGCAGAGAAGAGTGACCAAGGTTATTAGAGGACTGGGGGGTCTGCAATACCAGGACAGGTTATTACACTTGGGGTTATTTACTGTGGAAAAACGAAGGCTTAGGGGTGATCTTTTTACTATGTACAAGTATATGAGGGGACAGTACAAAGACCTTTCTACTGATCTTTTTACTCTGAGGCCTGAGACGGGGACAAGGGGGCATCTTCTACATCTGGAGGAAAGAAGGTTTAAACATAATCACAGGCGGGGATTCTTTACTGTAAGAGCAGTGAGACTATGGAACTCTCTGCCGCATGATGTTGTAATGAGTGATTCACTGTTAAAATTTAAGAAGGGCATGGATGCCTTTCTTGAAAAGTATAACATTACAGGTTATAAATACTAGATTCCTTGATAGGGCGTTGATCCAGTGAACTAGTCTGATTGTCGTATGGAGTCGGGAAGGAATTTTTTTACCCAATGTGGAGCTTAGTGTTTGCCACATGGTTTTTTTTTGCCTTCCTCTGGATCAACATGTTAGGCTATGGGTTGAACTAGATGGACTTAGTCTTCCTTCAACCTTAAAAACTATGTTACTATGTAAAACTATGTTACTATGTCCCCACAATGCCCCTCACATAGTATGATGTCCCCACAAAGCCCCCCACACAGTATGATGTCTCCACAATCCCTAAACACAGTATGATGCCTCCCTAAACCCTCAACACAGTATGATGTCTCCACAAACCCTCAACACAGTATGATGTCTCTACAAACCCTCAACACAGTATGATGTCTCCACAAACCCTCAACACAGTATGATGTCTCCACAAACCCTCAACACAGTATAATGTCTCTACAAACCCTCAACACAGTATGATGTCTCCACAAACCCTCAACACAGTATGATGTCTCTACAAACCCTCAACACAGTATGATGTCTCCACAAAGCCCCCCACATAGTATGATGTCTTCACAAAGCCCTCAACACAGTATGATGTCTCTACAAACCCTCAACACAGTATGATGTCTCCACAAACCCTAAACACAGTATGATGCCTCCCTAAACCCTCAACACAGTATGATGTCTCTGCAAACCCTCAACACAGTATGATGTCTCCACAAACCCTCAACACAGTATGATGTCTCTACAAACCCTCAACACAGTATGATGTCTCCACAAAACCCCCCACATAGTATGATGTCTTCACAAAGCCCTCAACACAGTATGATGTCTCTACAAACCCTCAACACAGTATGATGTCTCCACAAACCCTAAATACAGTATGATGCCTCCCTAAACCCTCAACACAGTATGATGTCTCTACAAACCCTCAACACAGTATGATGTCTCCACAAACCCTCAACACAGTATGAAGTCTCTACAAACCCTCAACACAGTATGATGTCTCTACAAACCCTCAACACAGTATGATGTCTCCACCAACCCTCAACACAGTATGATGTCTCTACAAACCCTCAACACAGTATGATGTCTCTACAAACCCTCAACACAGTATGATGTCTCCACAAACCCTCAACACAGTATGAAGTCTCTACAAACTCTCAACACAGTATGATGTCTCTACAAACCCTCAACACAGTATGATGTCTCTACAAACCCTCAACACAGTATGATGTCTCCACAAACCCTCAACACAGTATGATGTCTTCACAAACCCTCAACACAGTATGATGTCTCTACAAACCCTCAACACAGTATGATGTCTCTACAAACCCTCAACACAGTATGATGTCTCTACAAACCCTCAACACAGTATGATGTCTCCACAAACCCTCAACACAGTATGATGTCTCTACAAACCCTCAACACAGTATGATGTCTCTACAAACCCTAAACACAGTATGATCTCTCTACAAACCCTCAACACAGAATGATGTCTCCACAAACCCTCAACACAGTATGATGTCTCTACAAACCCTCAACACAGTATGATGTCTCCACAAAGCCCCCCACATAGTATGATGTCTTCACAAAGCCCTCAACACAGTATGATAATGCAGCCAAAGTTGCATAATTTAAAAATAATGTTCATTATTTCCCCACGTGTTTTTTTCCCTTTTCAGAGATTCATTACATATTGTCAGACATTCTTGCATTTAATGACTTTTGGGCTGAACATAGAAATCGGTACAAAACCTTGCATATGTCTTATCAAATAAACTATTACTAAACAACTAATCAAATCATGTGCACCGCTGGAATCCTGCTAGCTGACTGGATTCTTGAATATATTTTCAGTGTCAAAGCAGCATGGTAGCTGGCATTGCACAGTGTGATCAAGACTGATGGGAAAACCACATCTTTTGCTCTGCACGACACTGACAAATGAGAGACTAATTTGCGGCAGAGAACTACATAGATTCCACAAATTAAAAAATAAACAGGGTCCTGAATGTTTCTTAATTTATTGAAATGCTGCCGAGTCAGTAAATTATGACCTCACGTGAATGTCAACTGCAGGAATTACACACACTAAAATTGATTGGGGAAGATAAAGCTAAACTACAGTTTATTTACTGAAGGAAGCCATCCTGCTTAATAGTGATATTGATTATACTCTCCGAACATTGATGTCATTTGCTGTTTATTCTGCTAAGGAAACAAAAACCCATGGGAGGCACCGATAAAAAATGAAGGTGCATGTGAAAAATTCATGAACTGAGTGTAGAACAAAATCCAAATTATACATGTTATTGAGACATGTGAGACAGATGTTAAAGGAGCACTCCCATGAATATGTTTTTATTAACTCGGTGTACATGTGTATGATGTGTAGTGTGTGTGTATTAATTTATTCACCACCGCTCTTTCCTGGATCCAGCACCGTTTTTCTCCTCTTCTGAGTGACGTCACCCCTCTGCAGACTGTCCAGGTCACAGTGCACTTTGCGTGACCCAAATGTGACTATTGCATTGTGGCCACAGCACCACTATCAGTATTTGGTCAGTATTCGGTCAGTATTTTTTCTCAGGAGTGGCAGCCAAAACCAGGAGTGAGTGATAAATGCAGAATTGGTGCACTTGCTTCTATTATACGTTTTCTCTGATTGTTCCTCACCTGGTTTTGGCTCCCACTCCTGAAAAAAAATACTGACCGAATACTGATAGTGTGGCCATAGCCTAAAAGAGACTTCTGGCTCACACATACTGTAGATCTTAGAGAGAGACAGATTGTATCAGTAGCAGTGACTGCTGAGAAGAGAAGAACGGAGCTGAATACCGGAGAAATCGGCAGTGGGTGAGTATACTAATACACTCACATGGCACACCATACACACATACATACATTTATTGAAAAAAAATTGAGATGCGGTGAAATTGCAAAGAAAACTGCAATTCCACAATTGTTTTTTTTTTTACCACGTTCACTATATGGTTAAACGAAACTGCCATTCTGATTCTCCAGGTCATTACAAGTTTGTAGATACCAAACATATTTAGGTTATTTTTTATTTAAGTGGTGAAAAAAAATCCAAAGTTTGTAAAAAAAAAAATGTCGCGATTTTCAGAGACTCCATTTTTCGGGATCTGATGTCTGGTGAGGGTTTATTTTTGTGTGCCGAGCTGACGTTTTTATTGATACCATTTTGGGGTAGAACCGATGTTTTGATTAGGTGTTATTTCATTTTATTGCAATGTTGCGGCGACCAAGAAAATTTAGTTCTGGCGTTTTGATTCCTTTTCTCGTTACGCTGTTTACCGATCAGATTAATTAGTTTTATATTTTGATAGATGGGGCATTTCTGAACACGGTGATACCAAATATGTTTATTTTTTTAAAAATTTTATTGTTTTATTTTGAATGGGGCAAAAGGGGGTGACTTGAACTTTTATATTTTTTACATTTTTTTAATATTTTTAAAAAAATTTTTTTAACTTTTTACTTGCTTCAATAGTCTCCTTTGGAGACTTGAAGCTGTGATTATCCGATCTTTTGTGCTACACATAGCAGGGCTTCAGCCCTGCTATGTGTAGCAAAAACGATCATCTGCTATGAACGCTGGCAACAGAGCGGCGCTCATAGCAGATCGGTAATGACAACACCAGTGGTCTCCTGCAGCCACCCAGTTGTCATGCCAACCCATCGGAGCCCACGATCATGTGATAGGGGTGCCAATGGACGGGATTAGTGATGCGCTTCTGGTAAGCAAGAGTTAAATGCCGCTGTCAGAGATTGACATCGGCATTTAACTAGTTAACAGCCGCGAGTGGATCGCAATTTCATCCGCGGCTGTTAGGGGCACATGACAGTGGATCTGATCAGCTGAAAAGATGCAGGCTAATTGCCGGAGCCAACACCAAAGAGGGGGAGGCGACCTATGACGTACCTATATGTGATAGGTTGTAAAGCGGTTAATTCTGGAAAAAGTCACTCAATTAAAGCATAACTGTTATAATAAAACAATAATAATCCCAATCCCTCCCCAGTTGACTGTAGCTGTACATAGTGCAGCAGATATTGTATAGACATACCTGCATCTATAAAGTATTTTTCCTGCTAAATTTTGTAAATATATATTTTTTCCAGACTTGTTGAGTGTTTGAGCTTTACCTGATGAGAAATACTGTAAGTGCTGTACAGTATTATCAGATTTCTCATTTCTGTTGTTTTTCCTGCGCTTGTGCCACGTTCACACATTCAGTATTTGGTCGGCATTTCACATCAGTATTTGTAAGCCAAAACCAGGAGTGGAACAATCAGAGGAAAAGTACAATAGAAACGTGTCACCGCTTCTGTATTTTTCATCCACTCCTGATTTAGGCTTACAAATACTGATGTAAAATACTGACCAAATAATGAACATGTGAACATGGCCTTAAAGGGAACCTGCCATAAGGAAAAAATGGTGTTTACCTGTAGCATAGTGTTAGAAGTACGCTGAAACTAGCGTATAAAAAATCAGTTCCATTCTCATCCAGGAGAGTGGGATTATTTTCTCTCAGTTGTCATCCATGTGTTGTCCATATACAATCCTTTCTTTTACTCCACAGCTATTAATATTTTACAGGACCATTTACAGTTTCCAATCTTATAGAATTGTAATGTATCTACCAAAATTGGATGCTATACTGATGGCCCATATGGCATGCGATTTTTTTTCTTGCACTGTCTGATTTCGGAATGAAATCGTAGCATGCTGCTATTTGTTTCTTATGACGAATAAGAAAAATATACGCAGCTCTACACTGCCTCATTGAATAACATTGGTCCAAGTGCAATCCGATTTTTTTATCTGATTGCACTCGTCCGATTCATGCGCTAGTGTGAGCAAGCCCTTAAGCTGTAAGTAAATACTGTTCCATACATATGTGGCTGCCTAAGTATATGGTCACACAGATGTTTTTGAGGCATTCAAAACAAGTTTTTCAAAGAGAAACCGCTTTGAAAAATTATTGGTGAGGTTAATGGAGGTGTTTTTATTTTTCCGAAGCCAGTTTGAAGAGGTTTTGAAGAATTTTGGAAATGTTTTTTTCATAAAGTGTTTTTGCAGCCTTTTGATTTCAAATACCCCACTTCATCATTGCCTTTGAACCTGCCTTTAGTCTAGTTTTGTGTGTTATGCACATTTTTTTGTTATTAAAAAGTCACAAAACTTGGCACAACTCCACTTTGATAACCCACAACCCCCCATCCCAGAGTGATTTTATGCATGTCAAGCAAAAAGGGTTTTTTTTTCGTGACATTTTGAAAAAGATTAAACCGTTTTGAATTTTTTGAAAAAGTTGCAAAAATGATTAATGACAGGAGAAAAAGCACATTTTTACTCTGCACAAAATTCATGAACCACGTGAGCAATTTTTATGGATTTGGTGCAATAAACATCAGTGAATGCCACAAGACAAACAAAAAATAATGACTTAAAAAACCCCGCAAGTGATGAATAGGTGCCACAATGTCTAGTTTGGAGTGACTTCATCGAGGATCCACGTCAAAGAATTAGCACATATTCAAAAATAGCATAAGCGTTGTGTATCCGCTGAAATTTATCAACCTATAAATTATAATGCACAACAAAGTAATTCTCAATTGATAAAGATTATAGATTGATAAGGATTAACTACAATTAAATTATCATGCACAATTTATTTTGTGCAATAGTATTCAATGAAGTTCATAAAATAGCTGACCATATTTACTAATGTTATATTTACAACTATTCTACAATTATGTTTATACCTATAGAAAATTAGCTTGCATCTGTTCCTATAATTGATTTTTACTTGTACGACTAAGACAAGAGCCTTATGTGTATTATAGCTATAGGTATACTACAATCCACACCCTCCATTCTATTCCACTTGTGGATATTTTTCCTTCCCTTGTCTTTTAATATTTTCTATTCGTTGAAATAAAATCTTTATCAATTAAGAATTACTTTTTTGTGTATTATAATTTATAGGTTGATACACGTCAAAGAAGTTTTTTGTTCCATCAGGTGTTTTTTCAAAGTGGATTTCCCACAGAAATTAGTAGGAAGAGTTTTGCATTTTTGAATTGGGTTTTGAGGATGATTTTAGAAATGATCTTCTCCAAAAGACTCTAAAAAAACCCTCCAGAACCGCTTCAAAAAGCTTTGAGTTTTTTGGGGCGGATTCATGGGAAATCAGCTTTGATACTTATTTCAGGATGTTTTGAGCATTTTTTGGGCTGGAAAAGTTTTTACTTGATGGATTAAAAGTAATGTCAAGTCATTGAAGTGGATCCTGATGGAATCTCCTCTAAACTTGGTGCTGTCAAGTCAAAAGCAGCAAAACATGTTTCAGGAAAAAATGACCATAGTTCTTCAAAACCTTTTCAGGAAATACCTCAGTAAAATAAAAACTCCCAGAAAGTGGTTTCTGTTTGAAAAACGTGATCCTTTTATAAAAATGAGAAAACGACTTTTGAACTGGAATGCTCAAATACTGGTCTTCTAAGACATACTTTGTCTTTCTCATATTCCCTTCTGATTGACACCCCCCCGGAAGAGTCTAAAACCTGCTTTTAAACCCAATGGGAGAGGGATGAGTGGAAGCATGTCTCCACCCTTACACATAAATCTTCCATCAGCTCTTGATTTCAGGAGGCCAGTTATAAACTACTCTTCTGGTGGTATCGGGTCTCAACTCACCTACACTCTATATTTCCAGACGCCAATCCGATGTGTTGGAGATGCAAGGAAGAAGAGTATGACGTATTACATATTGTTTCGTCTTGCAAATTTCTTTCCTCTTTTTGGGAAAAAGTACAACTAATGATGCGCAAATTCACTGATATTATCTCAGAACTTGGTCCAGCTGTTGTCTTTCTCCATCACAGTGATATTCCTTTTAAAACTTATAAAAACTCAATACTGAGACATCTAATTGTGTCTGATAGAGCGTGCATTCCTCTGTTATGGAAAAAAAGATGCCACTCCGACAATCTCACTTGGATTTTCCAAAATAAATGAGATTATGCTAATGGAGGAGCTTACCTCCATAACTAACAATTCCTATGACAAATGCTATAAAACATGGTTCTAGTGGCTGGAGTTTAGATCCTTTGCTGACTACCTTGACCTTATAGGGGAAAACTAAGTTCACACTTTAGGAGCCTCTCTATTGTTCCCCTTACCCTCTTTCCTGTACTTGCCTTCTCCCCATCGCTTCTTCTTTGTGTGTCTCTGTGTTTGTGGTTCAGCTCTTTCTTCTACTTTTTCTCTTTTTCGTTCTCATCCTTCTTGTTAATTTATGGGATTATGTAACAACTCTAAATTTAAGTTTGAGTCACCATACATGTAATATGCTACAGCATGTTGAAACAATGTACAACCCGTGATGTTACATTGGATTCTGTCAATTTCTTAAAAATTATGAGGATACGGTTTATTGTTATTTCTATATGGTCATGTTTGAACAACTATAGCTGGCACAATTAGTGCCCTATGTTTCTATTTGTATTCCTCTTTAAAACTTAATAAAGATAAATTCATAAAAAAACTTGTAATTTTTGAACTCCTGAAAAACCTTGTGAACAAAGCCTAATGTGATGTTTAGCTACAAGGAGAAAATTAAATTATATATTTTTTGCATTCACTTGTTTCTCGTTATTCCAGCAGGAGTTAAGAGTCAATGTTCTACACCATAAGCGAGTTCTAATCACTGCTCTTTGACTCACATCCTGCACAGCCCATATGCTGCGCCAAGCAGGATGTTACTGAAGGATCAGTGAGCTCGATTACAGCGCACTCACTGTGTACAGATCTATGACTCTTCATTGCCACCAAACTCCACCCAGATAACTGGAACCCATGGGCTCTAGGGAAGAAATAGAACTACATTTTCTCTCTGCCACTAAACATTCCCTTAGACACCTGCTTACAGTAAATTGTATGTGAAATGGCATTTGCCTTCAGATTAGCGCTGTGTTGTTTTTTTCTCACAATTGGGTTCTCTTCAAAACAGTAAGAAGCTACAGTTACATCCCTTTCCTTCCAGTGTAGTGTTTATGGTTTTACTTTAAACAGATTTTTAGTAGACTGAATAGCTTTGAATATTTAGAGACAGATTTATTATATATTTGGATTTGAATATAAGGCATTTTATTTTTGTGCCAAATTCATTATGGATTTTGGGCTAATTTTACTCTAAATTTTTAATCTTTTTACATTTTTTTTGTTTGTTCAGTGTGAGAGTGATTTTAGTTAGTGATTTCTCAAAATATTGCAAAATTTAGAACAAATGTACTAAAGTACCCTAGTAGAGTTCAAAATCTGTCTTTTTTTGTGTGTGTAGTTGAAGACCAACAAGCAACATTTTAAAAAGTATTGAAAAGATTGTTACATTTTTGGCAAAAGAGGCAAAAAGGCATCTTTAAATTGTTCTAAATTAATCAAACCTGTTCTATTTTGACGAATTTGACTCAAAATCCAATCATTGAATACAGTAAGACAAGGCAGAAAAATTATTTAAAAATCCCAGTTGATGACTCTGGCCATATGCAGAGAATTTTCTGTCCAGATTTTTTAAATGGAAAATTCACTGTTTAATCTAATCTTTAAACTGCAAATAAAATCCACAAAATAAATAGATTAATGCTGCGAATTTCACCTAAGATTTGGAGACTTAACTGAAAGATGTTCTAATGCAAAGATTTTAAATTCTTCAATTATTTCCCTAAGTGTATGTGCACAATGAATCTTTTTCAGGCAGGTCAGCTTAATAAATAACCCACCTGAAAAAGCACTTAAAAATAGTAAAAAAGAATAAACATATGTACTTTAATGTCAAAACAACAACCTGCTGTGCGTATGCTTTGTCTTTTTGAGCTTCATTTAACTACTTCAGCTTTTGAAAATCATGAAATGGCTAAAAGCCGCTCAATACTTTTATTTAGTGTTTCTGCTGTTGCAGAATATCTTAGGGTACGTTCACACTGGTCAAAAGCATAATTTTTTCAAACAGAAGACTTTTAAGGACTTGTTCCTTTTCTCTGGAGTTTGTGAACCTGGAGTGAATCTTTGGTTATTTCCTGAGCTGATGTTCTATGTTTTCTTCTGTTTTAGTTTTTTTCTTAGTGATTTTTATCGTGTTTTTGGAATGACTTTTTAATGAGGTTTTCCAGATTTTTTTTTTCAAATCCATTAAAAAATGAAGAAAATGCAAGCAAAAACGCTAACAAAATGCTCAAAAAGATGATTTGGCATCTTCTAGACAACATTTTAGCCTTCCCATTGACTTCTATTGTAAAGTATTTAGCATCTTCCTATCGGAAGATACCAGAAGAATGTACATGCTACTTATTTTAAATACTTGGCTCATTAGAAGTGCTGTATAGCTCACCAGAAACATACATGTTCTTATGCTCAATTCAATCAAAACATCAGAATGGAATCACACTGTATATTACCTGCACTAAACAGTAAAAAAGAAAAAATAGACAGAGTTCTTTTTTGATTGAAACTAGAGTTGTGCAGTTACATTTCCTGAAATTCACAGGTCCCCATAAATTCAAACACTCTGCGATTCGATTCACTAAGAACAACCAAATAAAAAAATGCCTGGCGTCATTTCACAGACTGTTGAATCAGGGGAGCTATCACAGCCAGAATAAAAGATGAGGGCCAGCCAAGGAACGACATTTCACTTTTGTATAGTGTAGGGATAGGAGGTCAGAGCACATAGCTCATTCCAGGTAGGGATAGAAAAAGTTCCAATCTGATGGTGGAATAGTACTTCAGTGCTAAAGCAGAATGAAAATGGGAGTGCTGGTCTCAGTGTAAGAATACTTATCTAAAGATTCAAGGAATCTATGGAGTTCTGTACCTGTGTAGTCACTCAGTGTGACTGTGAATTGATTGATCTGAGATATACTGCAGCAATACAACCACTAAAATGTAAGCCTTTTTTTATTCTTCACATACTGAAAATAAGGAGGAGAGTATTAAACCTCTCAGTGCTATTTTTGCTACTAGCACAAATCTTGAATCCAAGGACTGTGTGTTAAAGAGAATGTGCTTCCTGTATTGTAAGACAACGCTAGCATTACAACCAGCCATCCCAGCGGGTGCTGAAAATTAACCAATGGAGCATTCGGTCATGATGACCAGCATGTTAAGCTGTATGCTAGAGTGCTTGTTGGTTGAAAGGCATATTGTTAGCATTAATCAAAGTGGTGACTATTGGATAGCCATGCTTTTAGACCCTTCCTATAAAATCAGAATGGGAGAATTTTTCCCAGCTTCCAAAAGGAAGTTCAAATTGGTAATTTACCAAGATAAGCTGTGTTATCTGCTCTGTGAACCTTTCAGAGTGGATCCCTGCCACCTTCAAGACTGACCAACAGTTCACCCCTGTGCCAGTGTTAGGGCTATAAAAAGTTACAGAGGCAGCTGCAGTATTTGATATCATACACCAAATGTTTTTTCTGCCATTGCGACAACTGGTTAAACTTCAGCAAAGAGACCCACCGAATGAACAGCCAGTCATACCTAGACTGTGACCTCTCTCAAGCAGATTCCATGAGTCCCAATCCCATATATTTATGAGTTAACAGATTGGTCCAGTGTCAAAAACTGGCCCAGTTTGCTATGGGCCTCCAGTTTAATGACAGAGAGGTTTTCAGCATGGCTGATGGCTTTGTCACACCCAAGCAGATCAGGTTATCTGCCACAAGCTTGAAAAACCTAATATTTGTCAAAATTAATGAGGCACGGATCAGTGCCAACTTTCATTCGCCTATGCCAATCAGTCATACCATCTGCCTACCTACCTGACTGTTCGTGGTCTGTCTTCTAGATTATTCTGCTGCTGCCAGTGACAATGGCCCATGCTCAGCCAGGCATCTACTACCAGTATATCATGTCAAATTTACTCTATTAACGATTCTTCCTGCTCTGCCATTTCTTGCCCTACACTGCCACATAAGGCTTATTTTACATGAATGAGAAATTACCAGCATGATGTGTAATGGCCGCTCTCTGCTCTCCTGATCTCACTGCAGAGCTGAGTGTGATTATACCTGACACATCTGCAGGTTCCTCTCAGCTTCAGCATCCATCTCACAGGCAGACAGGTTTGTAATATTGCTACAATACAGCAGAGCTCAAGAGCTGCTAAAAATGTGTTTGCAAGAAGGCAAAGATCAGTTCTCCTGTTCTGTGTTAGTTACTTGTCTCACATTGGTAACTCCTCCTTTTATTTAAAATAATCTCTGGAGGCAGATTCTTAGGCAGATCAGTGTCCTGCCCACAGATCTTAACAGCTCATTTACATATTAGAAAAACATGGATCTCTCTGGAATAAGACATCGGATCGCAGATATCAAGATATCACTTTAGTCAGCTTTCTATTACCTGCATTCCCATATAGACGACTTAGGAGGATTGATCCTACTGACAGATTCCATTTAAATTGGCTACTAATGCCCTTATCTCTTTTCACTCATATAACCCAAAGTTATTTTGGTTCCTATGAAAAGCATATTAGCCCCAAGAGATGACAACCTTATCTGAAGAAGACTTTTATAGTTTAGTTTTTTTAAATTATTTTGAAAATAACTTGTTTCTCCTTTTTAACCTTTACTTGAAAAAAATGTACTTTTGCATTATAGGGCTACTATTAGACAGCCGTAGATTCTCTCATCTGAGAGAATTGGGACGATTATGCTACTGACACTACAGCATAGTGTGATCCAATTCTCTCGGATAAGAGAATTGGAGCACATTGTGAGGAAAAGATAAAGAACAAGATGTGTCCATCTTCTCCATTCTGTGAGTCCCTGGAAACCGGACTGGACTCAGATGTCTCTAAGATGTAATCCGAATGCAATCTGATGTTTTCCACTCACCCATAGACTTGAATGGGTGAGGGGCATCTGATTTCAATGTGAAATCGAAGCATCTGAGTGGCATCTGAGTTTTTTACCTTAGTATTTGTAAGCCAAAACTAGGAGTGGGACAATCAGAAGAAAATTATAATAGAAACACATCACCACTTCTGCATTTATCACCCACTCCGGGTTTTGGCTATAAACAAAACTCACCAAATACTCAATGTGTGCACGTTGCCTTAAAGAGGTTATCAAGGATTAGAAAAACATTGTTTCCTTCTTCCAGAAACAGTGCTACCAATGTCTACAGGTTGTGTGAGGTATAAGAGCTGAGCTGCAATACATTCTATGTACAAGGGTGGAGCGGGGCACATTTTATTAAAATGCCACAATGTTTGTCAAATTCTTGGCAATAAGTTCTTAAATTTAACATGCTAAAAGTTGGATTTACATTTCAAGTGTGCATGCATCCAGCTCACCCAGAAGACCTACACTATCCATAAACAGCAGGCACTGAGATAGTGCTGGATGAACAATTTTGGCTGTACAATCTTACTTGTTCTGGTAATCTATCAGTGAAATTATAACTCTCAATACTTTCATAGTATCACATCTTTAATGGCCAATTTCTCAGATAATTTCCTACAGGTAATGCTTTTTGAATGAAAAGATACTTTTCTTCTATATATTACTCACATACTTCTTAATTAAAGATATATTGACTTTGCAGCTGGGCAATTTTGTACTTACTTCTTAAGTTACATTTCTACTGAATGAGACAAGTGATGACTCAATGATCAGACAAATGGTTGCTTAATAAGATGACTCCGCATCTAACTAGTAAGTGCTATTAGCAACTTGTATAGACAGCATCTGTACCATGGGAGGACACTGAGAGCAAAGGGACCCTATTCTAGAGATATGCCTGGTCTCCACTCTCTTTACAGATATTATATACAAAAAATGAAGTACATGTTTCTCATACTGCCAAGCCCTTTACCTTTTTTTGCTAAAATGTCACTCACACTTTGGTCATATAGCACATGAATGAGACTCACACAGGCCATGCACCATGAACCCATACAGTTCCACACAAACACCATTAATTGTTATATTACACACAAACTACAGACAGTGGCCACATATTGCAGATGCTGCTCACACAAGCCACATGTTGGTAAGAAAATCTGTACAGTTAAAGGGAATATGTCACCAGGTTTTTGGCATATAATATGAGCGCAGCATAATGTAGAGACAGAGACCCTGATTCCAGTAATGTGTCACTTACTGCACTGTTTAGTGTAGCTTTGGTAAAATCAGAGTTTTATCAGCAGAAGATTATCACTAGACGACTAGTAAACCTGCTGCCATGTAGCCCTCTATATTGATGAGCTCTGTATTACCCCACCCCCACCACTGATTGGCAGCTTTCTGTGTACACTGTACATAAAGCTGCCAATCAGTGATGAAGGTGGGGTTATACAGAGCTCAACGTCAGTCTAGTTATAGATCTGCAGCAGATATTACAGTGATTTTAACAAAATTACAGCAACCAGCTTTAAATAATGGCTGTCTGAACCCGTCCTTACTGCGTCATCCTCTAGTAGGCTATACAGAATACTAACCCACTTACATAAACATTTGTAATGAGCTTTCCTACAAGAGACAAGAAGATGCAGTTTCAAGAATAGTTTGTCATATATGTATAGTCCTTTTAAAATATTATAGCCTGGCATTTTTTTCTTTTACAATTTTATCAATAGTTTACAGAATACAGATGCAGTGTATGGCAGCCTGTATCTTGTGTATGTGTAAGAGAATTAAGAACTTCTGTAGCTGAGAGTACAATGAAGCTTAAATAAGCAAACAACGCCATCTAATGGCCAGAGCTTGAAAGAACAATAACAAAAAGAGAAAAAGGAGGAACCATAAAATAGATGTGTGTTCCCGGGGAGGAATCAAAAGAGAGAGACACCAGGTCGTGAGTTAACTGGGTCATAGGTATGAATTATTAAAGGCCCTGGGGAGCAGAGAAGTGGAGGAGTCGATGGCAGGACCTGTACCAGGACAGACATATGTAAGTAGCTAAACTGGCTTATAGCTGTAACTACAAGCACAGGATAGACCAGTAAAGTGAAGCCTCAGCTTTGAGTGAGGAAAAGGGATCCGAGATAGAGAGTCGACCGGAGGAATCGAGACAATCCGAGAAAGAGAGACAATGAGAGGAATCGATAGGGAGCCAACCAAAGGCATCTGAGAGAGAGAGACGATCAGAGGAATAGAGAGAGAGAGACGACCAGAGAAACTCAGAAGACTGTGGTGTACATAAGAGTACAGAGGAGACCTGGGGCCATGCTTCTGGAGATGGAGGCGGCTGGAGTAAATGCATTGCTGAAGCGTCTAGTCGATAAGAGACTTGTAGCCTAACGGTATATATTCCTATTTTAAAATACTTCAGTGCAATACATCACTTTCTATAATTTGTCAATCCTTCTGAATTCTGTATCCCAATCACCTAAACTATTGTGTTAGATTAATAAATAACCTTTGGTTAAGTTACCATCGTGCATTCATCTTCTGCACTGTTGCATCTACACACCTGCTTACATATGTGTAAGGTGCCTGGCTTAGGTAGTCGTGGACGAGCTGCTGTTTCTGTACGCTACGGCACCCTGCAGGAAAATTGTGTCCCAATCACAGTGTGTTGCTGAGTGTGGGGTGCAGCACACTTACTTGTGGCCCATAGGCCTCCACTGGCTCCAGGCTTTCATCTTCCAGAACCTTTGCAGCAAAACAATCTAGGGACACTGAATTCGTTAAAACACTCAAACTTTTATTTGGCAGCTTGTGGTCACTCATTACAATCAAGCATATAGGATAGGGTTCAACAGGTTACAGTATTTCCCACAGGTACCGGACATAACTTCAGTCCTAGTTCTCAGTATGGGTAGAGCATCCCTCTTGCTAACCCTTCTAGCACTAGGAATTCTTCTCCACCACAAGAATTCTCCACCACAAGCAGTGCACCTGGATTTCATCACCTCCTGCCTCTGAGAGTTTGAGTCCATCTATCCCTGCAGCTCCACAGACTTAGTGCACATAAGGGCACTGACATACATCTCGAGGTTCCCAGGCCAACAGATGGATTCACATGAAAGGGTTCTATGGCAATCCACTGCCCCAAGTAGCAGGCTCACCTTGTCCCTAGCAGCCTATTGCCTATGACTACTACTGACACTTCACCACACTTTCACTAACTGAACTTGACACTTCCTGAACTTGGCACTATCTCTCAGCTCCCCCTCTCCAATCTGGGCTGGTCTTAACACTCACACTGTCTCTGTGCCTGCTGTGTTACTGGGCAGACTTAATCTTTCACCTACATTCTAGACAGTGACATCTTGTTACCATTAGTTAGTACTGCAGCCCACAGGGAAATTAACACTTATCACAAGGAAACCTATCAGGAACAAAACATTATTTACATCTTACATATTCTATACCACAGTAGCATTGATGTCTTCAGGGGGAACACGGCAGCTGGTCCATCTCCTTACATATGGACCAGTCATTTGCAAAGTAGAGTACTACAAGCTGGAAAGATCGATCAACTGCTAGTTATATAATAGAGTGCAAAGTTTGATAACTTGGTTTTGGGAAACTTTTTCTAGTTAAAAAGAGATTGTACTGTACTTTGCAGTTTTTTCTTCCTTGGATACCCATTAGTTTCTCAAAATTATTATGCAAGTCTCAGACCAAATACATTTCTATATAGAAAGCACAAATGTTCTCTCTAGCTGTAGTGCTGTAAGTTTACTTGCTGCCCACAGATGTAGAACAAATCTTGTCTAGTCTTAAATGAACTCAACGAGTGTGTCTAATGCAGACTTTATAATGAAAGGATAAAGATTTTTCTTCACAGTACAGCAGACCAAATGTGCAAAACATTATTATACTGATATACTGTATATGTGCGGAGTGCAAGAAGTATAAAGGATGGCAGATCTAATGCTGTGTTAACTAAACTGAGAAATATGTTTCAATAATTTTCAGCTAAATGTATATTTTAAAGAGTACAGTTTGGTTACAAATTTAAGGGCCTGCCGTATTAAACCACTTTTCCTGTATTTCCACTGTGGTACCTTGAACAATGAGCCCATTAGAAATAAGCAGATTGTTCCAAGGAGGATTGAGTTTGCGTCGATATTCCTGGAATTCATAGTTTCATGAGAATTCAAGCTCTTTGCGAATTCGAACACTTCACAAAAAAAGGACATTGGTGAACCATTTAAAGCCATTAATGTTAAAAAAAGGCAAAAAAAACTAATAATCACCTCACAGCTCAGTTCTCCGCCTCCCACCTTTGGGTCCTCTTGTTTCCACCACTCCAGCTTCTTCTCTATAGGCCAGAGCTTCAGGCCACCATCAGGGCTTTGGGGTCACTGCTCGTCATAAGATTGTGAAGTCATGATGTCACAACATGTGACACAGTCTTATAATGTGCATTGACCGAGCTAGAAGTCCTGGCACAGAGCATAATAAGGAACAATAAATTTGCAGAGAATTAATTTGACACAAATCAAATTTTTGGGGAAAATTCAACAAAGTCAATGTATTCAAATCCAACACCATCTACTCATCACTAGGGCCCAGAATTAAATTTAACCCATCTATGTTATGTTATGTAAAACCCAATGTGTCATCAGAACATCACTGAGCTATCCAGACACAAGACCTCTTTAGGTGTTCTTTGCTATTTAGCATCAGAAAAGCCTCTTTAGATTGGATTTGTTTTTCTAGCACATTCTACAGATGGTTGACCAGATTGAGATCTGGAAAATGTGAAGGACAAGTCAACAGCTTGAACTCATTGCTATGCTCCTCAAGAATTCCCTAACTTTGCTATGTGGCAGGCCATATAATCCTGATGAAACAGCCAGCTGTTATTGGGGAATATCAATTGTCACAAACGTTTACATGGTTTGCAGCATTAGCTGGTACATGTCAAAGTAGCATACAGGTGCATACAAATAGCCAAGGTCTTCTAGAAGAATATTAGTCAAAGTATCACATTGCCTCTGCTCTCTTGGGTTGTTGCCACAATGTTTTATGGTGACATGTTTTCTCCAGCTAAGCAAAGCAAACACACGTAATGTAAGAGAAAGTGTCAATGATAAGATCAGGTCACTTTCCTCCATTGCTATATCGTCCAGTCAGGGTGATCATGTGACCATTGTAGATTCTTTTGGCAGTTGACAGAGGTTGACATGGACACTCTCTGGTCTGTTGCTACTCAGCCACATAAGCAGCAAGCTGCAACACACTGTGTTCTGATATCTATCATAACCAGCATTGACTTTTTCCTTCTGTTGTGCTACAGTACATTTTCTGTTGGATGGAACTAGGTGGGATTGAAAATGAACATCAATGACAAATTTGCATGCAACACCAGAGTATTAAAGTGAATCTATCAGTAGGATCAACTCTCCTAAGCCGTCTATATGGGCATGAAGGTAATAGGAAGCTGAATAAAATGTTACCTTGATATCTGTGATCCGATATCTTATTCCAGAGAAATCCAATTTTTTTTAATATGTAAATGACCTCTTCCAGGCTATGGAGAGGATGTTGCCTAGAACATAGCTCTGCCCCAGAGCTTATTTTACATGAAGGGGGAGTTACCAGTGTGAGACAAGTAACTAACACAGGACATCAGAAATTAACTTTGTCCTCTTGTAAACATATTTTTGGAGCGCTCTGAGCTCTGCTGTATTGCAACAATATTGCAACACTGACTGCCTGTGAGATGGAAGCTGAGAAAAACCTGCAGATGTCAGGTATAATCACACACAGCTCTGCAGTGAGATCAGGAGAGCAGAGAGCGGACATTACATATCACACTGGTAACTCCCCCTTCATGTAAAATAAGCTCTGGAGGCAGAATTATCTTCTAGGCAACATCCTCCCCATAGCCTGGAAGAAGTAATTTACATAAAGTGATAAAAGATGATTTTTCAACAACCAGGCATCTGATATGAGGCATACAGGTAGGACTTTTTTTTAGCATATTAGTCTATAATCTGTATGCCCATATTAATAGTTTACATAGGTCAAATATGGTGACAGATCCCCTTTAAGTGCAGCAAAGTCCAAAGCAGAACATGATAAGCAGAATTTTTTTGCTTTTGGATATACTTTTAAATATACTTCCACTTACAACTAAATTGGAATATGCAAATGTATGTATATCTCCCAAGTTGTTATCAATAAAACCTTCAGCTTTCATCACAAAAAAAGCCACATACAGCTCAATTGCTGGAAAAGTTAAAACATTCCAAGTCTCCAAAAATGGTGACACAAACCAAATTTTTTTTAACAACTTCTGAAATATTTTTCACTTCTTCCAAAAAAAAAAAAAAAAAATCAATGTAATCATAATAATCTGGTAGTCATGCTGCCTGGTCATTTTCAACATAAAATGACTCCTGTAATAGGAAAACCCAAAAGGCTAAGCAGGATTGTATTTTTTTCACTATTTTTTCCCATTTATTAATACATTGCATGGTAAAATGGATATGTCATTCAATACTACAACTCATCCCACAGAAAACAAGCCCTCAGATAGCCATGGTGATGAAAAAATAAAACTAATTATGACACTTGGAAGAATGCATTTTACATACAAATGTGAAAGTGAAAATTGGCTGCAAAGGCAAGGGGAACCTGTCTTGCTGGCTCAACCATGGGCACCATGAATCATAGTCTGTTTGCGCAGTTGCAGCCAAGTATATTTTACTCTGAAATGCCACAGTGTTTCAGTAAAAAATAGTTTGAAGGGCCATCTGGGGATGGCAGGGAAAGACCTAACTAGTCCTGTGTAGCCCCCAACCAGCTTCTTCCTTCCCCACCATAGTTGATTACCAGTAGAGTTGAGAGGATTAATTCACAGGACTCTAGTTTAGCATCCAAATCAGTGGAAACTGGCAGCTGTACAGTAGGCCTTCAAATCTCTTACAGTATGTTCAGGAATCCTGGTGCTGCTTCTGATTAGCCAGAGCTTGTGCAATGTCATCTGTGCAACCTAACACACAGATGACATCACTCCAGCCTTAGAAAATCAAATGCCACGGACGGGGGTCGCCAGAAGATAAGAGATTCACATGCCTCCTGTCTAGTTGCCAGGTACCACCGACCTGGACGCTGAACCGGAGTCCAGCGAATCAATCCACTCATCTTTAAATAACAGGTCTTTTCCTATGTACAGACATGCGAGAGACCTGTCAATCAGCTATAGTAGTGTGGGGATGAGCTTTGGCCCCAGACAAAGCCTTAGCAAAACGCGCGTCGGTGTGTTTCCATACAGATGGGTATACGTATTTCATTTTAAATGGCTTAACTTTTGATATTTGCTTTTTTCTGTCTGGGTATTGTTACTTTTGACTATTCAATTATTTATATACTACTCTATCTGTGACCTATTTCTGATTTTTACAGCCTAGATATTACTTTTAAATTATCACAGCCATTCTCCATATGTCTTTTATATCTTTTATGTATAAATTTATATCAGCCATGTCAGAGACTCTTTGTGTTCTCCATTTTTATTAATTACTTGTCTTTTAATCTAGTTCAATTATAAAGATATATATTTATATTGATACTTGTGCCTGGCATATATCCTTCCATCTTTGTTTTTGTATCCTTATCATGCCTTCAGTCAAACTACCTGGCTGTTCTCTGCCCTGTAGGTTTATATTATTTTTTACATTACATCCTCTATTGTGACCTCATATGTTGAGCACCTGTATAGTGTGTCCTTTTAATTATCATTGGATGTTGTGTCAGATATCTAAACTCTTTCAAGCTCGTTGAAAGATTTATTTGAAGTGATTTACAACATATGGCTACTTTATATCTGTCTGTCATTTACATCAGTCCTTGCTTGGCTGAGTTTTATGATTCAAGTAATTTTTGAAAAGATGCATCTCCATTGTATACAGAGCTTGTCTCATCCATCACACTTAGAAGAGCTAGATAAAGGGTCTCCTTCACAAGGGTACATCAAATCACCTTTTTACTACACCAGAATAGGAAATCATTAAACAAGAGGATTATAGTAAAGAAAAAAAAAAGAGCACTTTGGTATAAAATCAAACCTGGTGTTTCTGCTGAGATTTAATTAAACCGAGGAAGTCAACTTATTAAAATTTAATGGAGAGAATATTGTCCAGAGCAATGTCAAATGTACATTAGAAAATATATTACCATGTCATTTCACATTTTCCAATCCAGGCTCACCTTTCTAGTGCAGAGAGACTTCTGCCATCCCTCTTTGTTTTCTGATGTCTAAGAATTCTCTGATCAAAATATTAAGCAGTTCACGTTCATTTTTTATTATCAATGTGCTTCTCAGCTTCAAAAGCTATACAGTATAAACCCTCCCCCATTAGAAAACTGAAGGCTGGAAAACTGAATGCTTTCTAGCCATGCTTTTGAAATAGAACTGGAGAATCTCATTAAAGTATCCGAGTCCTCATAGCTTTCCTGTAGATTAAAATTTACCGCATTGTAAAGGCGCCAAACACCAATTTTTATTCTTTTCTTCAATGTCTACCTTTCTTCTCTTTGCTTTTCCATATCTACACACACAAAAAAATACGTGGCATGTTTTCCTTCTGTGTGTATTTACTGCTATACTATACATTTCTGTAAGTGATCGCTTGACACTGCTCTTTAGATACTGTCTAAGGAATGAAAAAACAGCAGGACTCTCTTTAAAACATAAAGTTTATTCTCAAAGAGAAAACTTTGAAAGAAATCATTTTGATTTCAACTTAGTACAAGAAATGCAAGCAAGCATGGAAATAAACTTTTGAATGACTGATTTAAATGTGATTATACCTATGTATTGTAAATCTAATACACGTGTATCACAATGTGATAATTATGCAATTGTTTACATGACTGTCAATAATTTTAGTAGATATATTACATTGTGATGTTAGAACATGATAATTATACCGAGATATTTTGCTCTGCAGAGACCTTGCTCATCTCTTCCCATAGTCTGTCAGAGGTTGTTGGCAAGAAAGGGAGACGAATGTGAGTCCCTGCTCCAAATTTTGAATCATAAGAGAGGTGCTGTGGACCTAGACACTGGGTACAGCAGTGAATATCAGTTGTAGTATAAGATGGAGAACTATGGCAGGAGATAGTAATAAGTTATGAAAGGCATAGATGGCACTGGACAGCAGTGTTGGGGGTATACTGTAGACAAGGGCTTGGTTTAGAGGATAAAAGTGAGGGTTAATGGCATGTTGACACTTGTGATATAGGATAATTACACGCTGATGTTTGGGTTACAGGATAATGGCACTTGGGGTACAAGACAATAACACACTGACACTTGGAGTGCAGGATAATTACAGTGACACTTGGGGTACAGCATAATGATACTGACATTTGCGGTACAGGATAATGACAGGCTGACACTTAGCGTACAAGACAATGACATTTTTGGTACAGGAAAATGACATGCTCACACTTCTGGTACAGGACAATGACATTTGGGGTAGAGGACAGTGACAGGCTAACACTTGGGATACTGTTATGACTGCCAAAGCACATTCACACAGGTAACGTACAAACCAGGAAGATAAATACTTGAACCTCCCAGGTCCCTGTTTGACCGTGAAGGTTGGCACCCTTAAATAGCTCAATAGTGCCTCCACTGGATGGTGAATGTTCTTAGCAGCTTCTAAGATCACTAGAATAGCAGTTCCCTAAAGAATAAAGGAATCACACACAAAGCAACTGCAAGCAACACAAACTACAGCTAAGTGATTGAATTCAAGTCTATTACCAGCAGGAAACACCAGTGGGTAAAGTATTTAAAGCTGCACCCGAAAGGTGATAGGACAGACAAACAGAGAAAATTAAAAACACTTGTCGCCCAAAATTGACAGAAACAAAGATAACAGAACTAAAACACCCAATCAAGGGTTCAAATACAGAGGTATGACAGGTAAAGGGCTATGACATTTGGGGTACAAGAGCATGACACTTTTTTGCTGATATTTGGAGGGTATAGTATAATAACACTCGAGGTACAGTATAATAACATGTTGACATTTGGAATAGAGGACAAAAACTCTTAGGATGATGAAATTGAAATGGAGCACAATATAAAGACACACTGACACTTGGAGTACAGAGTAATGATGCTTGGGGTACAGGACAATGACACACTGACCTACAAAACTGGGCTCCTGTGCAAGAACTGTCCATTGGCCCTTTGCAGTGCAATCAGTTTATCATAATGCAACTGTTTAGGAGTCTGTGATAGAAGGTGCTCTCTGCCATGGGGGTGAGAGTGGCCCCCTTAACTCTTAGGCCCCTGTGCAGCTGTACAGGTTGCTCAATGGTGTGTCTGCCCCTGGAGAAAAGATTGTCTTAATCAGATATTCCAGTTAACTGAATAGTGTAGAAGATGAATAAACATTTGAATTAATGTAGTTGCATAGACATATTAATTATCAATATAATGGCCCTTTATTACTTATGCTGAAGTTAAATCATTACAGCAGTGATTATATTCAGTTTTTAAATATGTTTCACATACTTTTCATAAACACAATATAAATATTTGCAGTAGTGGGATCTCTAAGTTAAGGTGTTTGCCCTAAAAATGTTTATGGTGCTGAAATAAACTAAAATGGAACCTTATTCTTTGCAGTACAACTAAAGTCTACAGAAAATAAAAACATTGTGTTGTAGATTGCTATGTCCAGCAACAATAGTTTTTTTTACAATGTTATTTTCCATGCCTTAAGCCTTTTTCATAGGAATAAGCTTTGGGGTTATAATGGTTCTATTTTACTAAAATTACAGACTATGGCAATTTAGTGTGCAAGGATTTCAGAATAGCCGTTATGGTATGACAGAGAATAAGCTTCTATCTTGTCTCGTCTAATTTAGTGTATTTTTATTGCCTCTTTCTGTTATTATTTGCTTTGTGCATGAGCTAGATCATTTTCTGTTTTCCAAAAGGCCAGGCATTTGATAGATAAATCAGAACAAAATACTACCTTGATTTGAAAGTGATGACTTTGAAATGTGCCTATAAAAGGGTCACACGTAAAAGAAAATAGATGAATTCAAGGCCAGTAGTATTTCCACTACCAATATTGACTCCTGCCCAACAGTACATGCAGTCATAGCAAAAATTAAGTACATTCTCTTTGAATTTTATGGTTTTACTTATCAGGTCATAAAAATATCTTGCCCTTTAAATGTCTTAAAATTAGGTAAGTATAGCCTTGATGAACATGACAAATATCATTGTGTCCTTATTTAGTTCACACAAAACTAGGCCAAAATACAGATGGAGTGTGTAAAAAATTAAGTACACCCTTACTGCTTCCATAAAATGTAAGAGGGTAAGAGGCAGCCAGGTACTACTAATAAAATGCTTTTGATTAATTGATCAGGTGCATGTGAGACCACCTCTATAAAAGCAGAAGTTTTGTTAATTTGCTGGTCTAGCGCGTTCAAGCATATATTAGCACAATATCAAATATGAAACCCAGAGTAATGATGTATAGTTGCAATTGTTGCTGCCCATCATTCTGAGAAAAGTTATAGGTCAATTTCCAAACAATTAGGAAACTACCATTCTATAGTGTTAAAGATTATTCCCAAGTCGAAGATATGCAAAATAATTGACAGTCTTCCCAGATGGAGATGTCCCAGCAAATCTAACCCAAAGTCAAATGGTTCAATGCTCAGAAAAAATGAAAAAAAAAAACTAAAGTTACAGCTCAGACTTTAAAGGCCTCAGTTAGCATGTTAAAAGTTCAAGTTTATAACAGTACAGTTAGAAAATGAATGAGCAAGTATGGCTTGTTTGGATGGGTGGCCAAGAGAAAGTCTTTTTTTTCTAAAAAGAGCAATTCTAAAAAGAACAAGACTGCATGGTTAAAGTTTAAGACAAACAAAATACCCAATTAACTGGAAGTAAATGGATAAATCGCAAGTGCATAAAAATAATGATAAATAATAAAGGGTATTTAGTTAACATAATTTTGATCGAAATAATGTAAAAGCCACCCCGCCACGTCACGGCAACCCTTATGGGACTTATTTGGGTATTTTGCTTGTCTTTGGTTTTTCTCTGTCTAGTGGCCTTATGTAAACATGCATTTACATTTTGCATGCACATCAATTTACGTTTCAGTTCAGACTCCCAGGTTTTTTCTTTGTAGTTTAGTGTGCTTCAGTGCATAGAAGGGTCTGGCCACCCTTTGTCTGAGCTGAAATGTTCATTCTGCCTCTCAGGTCCATGCTTCTACTAGGGTTCAGTCTCTCTGCCCTTATCCATATGTATGTCACTTGACAAATGGTAAGGTTTTAATATTAGAGTTAGGACTGTCCCATAAGGGTTGCCGTGACGTGGCGGGATGGCCTTTACATTATTTTGATCAAAATTATGTTAACTAAATACCCTTTATTATTTATCATTATTTTTATGCACTTGCGATTTATCCATTTACTTCCAGTTATTTGGGTATTTTGCTTGTCTTTGGTTTTTCTCTGTCTAGTGGCCTTATCTGAACATGCATTTACATTTTGCATGCACATCAATTTATGTTTCAGTTCAGACTCCCAGGTTTTTTCTTTATGGTTAAAGTTTTCAAAGATGGATCTGAACAAACCACAAGACTTCTAGAACAATGTTCTTTGGTCAGAAGACAACAAAGTGGAGATATTTGGTCATAACGCTCGGTGCCACGTATGGGGAAAAACAAACACAGCATATGAGCACAAACACCTCATACCAACTATCAAGCACGGTGGAGGGGAGTAATGATTTGGGCTTGTTTTGTAGCCACAGGACCTGGGCACATTGCAGTTGACTATGATCTCCTCTATATACCAAAAAATTCTAGAGTCAAACGTAAAACCATCTATCCAAAAGTTAAGGCTTGACCAAAACTGGGTCATGCAACGGACAGTGATCTCAAGCACACCAACAAATCTACATCAGAATCCCTGAATAAAAACAAGTATAGTGCTGCAATGACCCAGTCCAAATCCAGACCTCATCCCACTTGGAATGCTGTCACTGGACCTTAAGAGCCTAGATAAATGCCCATAAACCTCAATGAGCTTAAGCAACATTATAAAGAAGAGTGGACAAAAATTTCTTCTAGAATGATGAGAAGCCAATAAAGTAAAAAAACAATTACTTCAAGTTAAGAAGCTAAAGATGCTATTGATTCATAGGATGTACTTAATATTTCACACACTACATCTGCACTTTGATGCAATATGTCTTAAAGCACCACTCTAGCATTTTTTTTTGTTTTTTCTTTCACCACTGGAGTGGTGCTTTAAATGTCCCATGCCCTCGGTCATATTCTCACCCTGCGAAGTCTTCACCGTTTTTCAGCGTCCCGTGGGGCCATCTTGTGAGCACAGATTCTGACTGGCCGGAAGTCTATGAGATGCCAGAATGAGGCTGTCATAGAGATATATAGAAAAGTGACCTCTGGCGCGCTCCATGAAACACTGGAGTTGCCTGCAGGTCACTTTTCAATGGTGACAGCAATCCTGAAAACGATGAAGGCGGCGGCAGGAGAGTATTAGACAAGGGGCAGGGAAATTACATAAAAAAACTGAGTGGTGCTTTAAATAAAAAATGACAGTGTAATTTGTCATGTGTTGTTCAGCTGATGTTGTCCTTACCCAATTTAAAGACCTTCTAAGGCTAATTTTCTTCTAGTAGGAAAACCATAGAATTCAAAGAAGGTGTACTTAATTTTATACATGACTGTATTGTATCTTTCCAAGCCACTACAATACATGTTGATTAATTTCTTATAAGCGTATATGTTCCTACAAAGTAATACACTTCTTCATTACCCTTCTGCTAGAATGTTACAAATGTATTGAAGTGTCTCTGTATATCACAGTTAACACTGTAATTTGCTGTTACGCATCTGTGAATTTCTGGTGTATGAAGTGTATAAAAGCAGGGGGCTCATCTAAAAGAACAGTACCATGTATTAAAGCATATTATTAGTTCTCACACTACTTTCTAGCAAGAGGCTGAGAGCAGAGCTGCCTATTGTTCTAGTAACAGTGTGTGTGCATTAATGCAATGCATTCACACTGCCACAATAAAATATGCAATGAGCTTTAATGACAGCTGACAGCAACTACAGTCTCCAGGTCTTAAGCTTATTGTCTGGACATTCTCCATTTATAAGAAGAAAAG
The DNA here is from genome assembly GCF_046119375.1 of Phyllobates terribilis. NCBI lineage: Eukaryota > Metazoa > Chordata > Amphibia > Anura > Dendrobatidae > Phyllobates > Phyllobates terribilis. The sequence goes on from NW_027362764.1 coordinate 461,689,721, forward strand.
CTTTATAATGCAGTCTTCTAGCCCTCACATTATCATTTTTTATTCAGAGTCTTTCATCACAATAAGGCAGAGAGGCGTAATTAAATTTTAGCCATTTACCAGATATAAATATAGAAAATTACTCAGATTTCGCCAAGCTCCTGTCAAACATTGGCTTTGATCTGACGCCACTAGATCAAAACAACAAACTAAAGATTACACTGAAAGAGCAAAGTTAATGAGGTAGGCTTTCATATGACTACTTACAGCTATGTAGCTTAACGGCTGCAAATTTGTAATAAGACTATGATTGGATAACTAGGTGTATAACTATAGGTATAGATGTCTGACAAAATACTAATCTTTGTTACATGTTCTTGAAATATCATGCTGCTAGAAATGCAACATGTACATTATACTGTCAGGAATGACACTGGGGGGATCACACAATATCCCACCGCCCACTTTGTCAGGTTTGTCAGGGATTCGGCACACGCATGATTACTCACTACATAGCTATCGGCAAGTGAGCAGTGAGCGTATGGTGTACACACCTCTGGATTCCAACGCCTTGAATATGTGTATACGCCCCCGTATGATTACTGCCAGCTTCACAATAGCCCAATTAAGATTATTCGCTGCCAACACTGATCAGTTTTAAAATATAATACAGGCCTGTTCGGATGCCTGCTTTCTGGCTTTGAGGAAGGAACGATTGCAGAGCAAAAGAAACAGGACTATTACATTTTATATTTAATCCAAAAGGGAGGCAGTGTTTATGAAAAATATACAAAGATTTTACAAAGGGGGACAATGCAATACAGAGTATACAGTTACACAAAATAAAAGGGATTAATAGAAGACTTACTAGACATATCACAGAGACGATTCAGTTTAGTTGGAGCGAGGTGCTCCAATCGACCATTATCAAACGGGACCCATGCTTACAAACATGTATCCTCCAGCATGAGTATAGATCAATCTTCAGTTAGATCTTTTATTCTGAAGGGGGGACCTGCCCACACACTCCCCTGTGATGACCTCATGTGGGTTGGTTCCCGCCCTTCATGGTTTTATAAAAATATCTAACTTCTGCGATAACTTCTCGCTGGTTGATCACAGAAGTTCGCAAGTGACGCCATATTTTTTATTGCGAGTTTACCTTTCTGTAGAGACCAGACATAACATGGCTGCTGTCCATTATTTTGGTACTTTTGCGCCACAGCTCCCCAGAAGGGCTCACAGATCCGGAAAAATATGCGTATTCTTACTTAGCTGACCCTGTCACTAAAAATATGTGTCCCATTATTATTGGAAGTATAGAACTTCCGATATTCCATATTTCATGTCAGGGCATACATGTCTGGTGAGCAAAGGGAGTTTGCAAATGAGGATGTCCTGGCAATTGTGGAGAGTGACAGAATTTCTTTGAAGCTGAAATGAGCCTTTTCCTCTGTAGCCAGGTGTCTACTTAACAAAGGACTCTGCTACTATGTGCTACATTTGGGTGTTAATTGCCTGGACAATTGAGTTTGCCACCTCTCCTGTGAGTGTTGCGATTTGCATGGAGACAGCTCATTAGATTGCCAGCTCTTCTACTCAGACAGGTGGTAGATAAAGGAGGGGGGAAGAGGGATTTGGGGGGAGAGAGAAATTCTTAATATTTTCTATGACATACTGCCTTATACTTATTTAGTATTAATGCCAAATATCTAAAAATGTATACACTCATCTGTTTAGATAATAAAACATTTCTCAAAAAAAATAATTCATCATGGTAATTATGTTTGCTTTACTATAAATTGTACTAGAAGTAATTCCATTCAGTTTTCATTAAGTTCTGAAAAATTAAAAAAAAGTGGAGCCATGTTAGTTGTCACTATTAAATTAATTACTGAAAATCTATTTTGCTAGTGTGTTTTCTTTTCATCAACAGTGAAAATGACTAGTAGTAAAGGTCATTCAAAATTGACAAACAAAATGGCTGCATTTCCTGTCGTCATTTGAACTCTAGGCAATGGAATTAAATTGAAAAATGTATGTAAGTGTAAGGTGGGCAGGATGGTAGTCATGGTTGAGGGGTAATTATGTTTGCTTTACTGTAAATGGTACTAGAAGTAATTCCATTCAGTTTTTCATTAAGTTCTGAAAAATTAAAAAAAAGTGGAGCCATGTTAGTTGTCACTATTAAATTAATTACTGAAAATCTATTTTTGCCAGTGTGTTTTTTTTCATCAACAGTGAAAATGACTAGTAGTAAAGGTCATTCAAAATTGACAAACAAAATGGCTGCATTTCCTGTTGTCATTTGAACTCTTGGCAATGGAATTAAATTGAAAAATGTATGTAAGTGTAAGGTGCGCAGGATGGTAGTCATGGTCGAGAGGCTGCATTCCCACTCCCTGGCACCCCACAAATAAGTAGCGTCCCTGTCCATCAATGTTATGCTGTGTGCAGTGCAGTGTAGTCGCTTTCAGGCTGGAGGCCTCCGCTGCCTCCATGTACTTTTGGTCCAGGATCAGCCGCAGATAAACCAGGGGACACTCGCTTGTCAACAACCAGTTCAACTTTACATAACAGTCTGAGTTCAATTAATGATACAGTACAGTATGTTTCCATGTTCTCCGATACTTTAGCCTAAGCTATCCCTTTGCTTTATGGCTCCTTCAGCCCCCCAGGAAACTCCGTCCAGCTCCACAGTATTAACAAGACCCATCCTGTCTCCCTCACGCGTTTCCCCATCCGGCTTCCACTTGTTGGAAGAAAATAAGGCACGCTTCCCAATGCCAAGTTCGGGCGTAGCCCCTGGACATTACAGGAATATCCGCTGAAGATTGTTGCTGACGTTCTCATGCTGCCATAACAGTGCATACTTCTCGTGTCCTCCAGCCCTCTGGCCTTGAACTCTTACTAAAACTTTATCTACGTCTCAATCTAATCTAACCAAGAAGTTCTCCCCTTTTCATATGACTTCTTAACCTCCAATGCTGGGCTAATCCCAAGCATATTAACCGTATCTAAACCTGTGTTCTACTTCCTATAACTAATTCCCACCACTACATATTTCCCTTACTCTAAACTATCAGCCCTATACTCTATCTTATGTCCTCATGTATGTAAAGTCACTAGCTATCTCTGAGCTAAGCAATAAACTGTACCCTATACTTTCCCTATATCTTTCACATTAATAACATTGTACATTACATCACCATACATTAGAAGAACTTCATAAGTTAGTGCCTATAAGGTTCTATGCACTTTACATCTTACACTGCTAAGAAAATAAAATCACATACAGTATTTGAATACGTTTCTGGTAAACATTTTTTTTTAAGGCGAGAGATGTATGATGATCCCTGTCACACCATTACATAAGGCCTCTTAGATTTCTAACTTCAACTTTTACGTTTCTGGGATTCAGTTTATGGTTGGTAAGAACAAAGAAATACACAGGCATGTGCTTTCCAACAGTGTCCAATGATATCTGGCATGTCCATTTATTATTTATAACCTTCATGAATATTGACATACAATGCATAAATTTAGGTATTTCAAAAATGATAGTAAATAGCAGAATTCATGCCTGTATAATATGTAAAGAAACTCCCTGTATCCACCCAGCTTAGTCACATCCCTTATCAAGTCTTTGCTTCAATGTGTTTTCATGAGAATCACCACACCCTATGAGATTTGGCAGGCCTGAAGACATTTCCCCCTTTTTACTCTAACAGTTTTCCTCTTTTTAATCATACCGACTCTTGTCTCTTCCTAACAGACAAAGTTGGTTAACCCACACATACTTCACACATAGAAAACAGGTCTTTAACAACATGGGGTAGACCATTCATGCAGTGGGGAAAATCCTGGGGATTTGGTCTACCCCAGCTGTGACATTTATTGGTAAAACATGGTTACGATGTTGCTGCAGTGTTCGTCAGCTGGTCAAGATGCAGGCGAAGGACAGGAGTATTTTCTTTCTTTGCTTAAACAGAAAATGCAGTATTCGATTTCTGGAAACATTCATTTAGTCTTTCACAAATTGAAACACAAATCAATATTATGTATATTACTACATATATAATTAGTCCTGAAGCAAGCAGTTGTACTATCAATTGTAATATTACTGAAAACCAACCACCTAGACTCTAAAACCAAATAATCGGCTTTAGCCAGGACAGTTTTTTACCCACCCCACCCCTGGGAGTGCTAACACCATGTTTCTGTAATTATCCCCTAAATTCAGTTTTGTCATGTTCCGACAACCAGGAAAAAGCAACTCCTCTGCCATCAAAGAGACGACTTTAACTGGGTGGTAGGGGTGGCTAATTCAACTTGGAATGGCGCTTCAAATCTATGCTCCAAACTTTTCCTCCTATACTTCTTCACAATCGCCCAGTCTCCAGGCTTTATTGACTAATACCCCTCGAGTCGTTATGAGTCTGGTATGGAATAAAGAAAACGAAGATGGTTTAATCTTCATTCTTCTTCCTACGGCAGCGCAGAATCAAACCATTTGTTTTCCAGTATTGATGCTTTCATCTGCTCGTGGGCCCGTTGCAGCCTTAAGCATTTTCAGTGGTTGGGTGTACACAATCCAAACCAGGTGAGTGCAATTGTGCTATCTCTTCCATATCTGTTCCCAGATAAGACCCTATCTGCGTTTTGTCTCCTTCTAGTCTCTCTCTTGAAAGATATGATTGGGGCTGCTATATCAGCAGTATTCGCCAGGGCATTACCCTGTGCTTGTCTTTTCCTTAGGCCATGGCTCCACTATCAGTATTTTTTCTCAGGAGTGGGAGCCAAAACCAAGTGAGGGACAATCAGAGGAAAAGTATGATAGAAACAAGTGCACCAATTCTGCACTCCTGGTTTTGGCTCCCCTTAGAAAAAATACTGCCCGAATACTGATTGTGGGGCCATGGCCTTAGTGTGATCTTGGATTTTGATAATAGCCAGGTAGCTCCAGGTCTCTAAAATTGTCTAATACATTCAATATTAGGTATAGGTCTACCTGAGAATCCAATGAAATAAATGCTCCTTGAGAAGGATCCCTATTCATGTGCCACTCCACTGGAATCAATGCAAATGTTTAGTCTCTAATATTCTGCAATTGTACATTCTGCAGCAAGTGACTTCAGCTCTGCCTCCTGCGCTGAACAGAAGGACGCAAGTGTATCTACACATCTTCTATGGTGGTCGCTGCATATCCCATTGTGGAATCGTAGTATCTGTAGCAATATACAACATTCTCATATGCGTTTGCAATTGAATTCCCACAACAATTTTAAGTTCTTTCACCTCAGTTTTCTTTCGTTACAATCATTATAGTCATCAGAATCAGAAAAAGGAATAGTACATTTAAAATTTTGTGTGTGGACTCATTCTCCATTTCTAGCCCTGCTTTGACTATTCCTCTGTCCCCTCTTTTGGACCCAGCAACAACAATGTAGCTGAGTTATATGTATATGAATATGAATACAACACACACAAAGATGGGATTGTGCTCAGACAATCGAGATCAGAAGAAAACCTATGTGATTATTCTTAGCTTGCAAAAAAGTACTCAATGTGGTGATATCATTGACCCATATAAGCAAGTTTCAGCAATCCTCTCACTTATTCTGTAAAAAGCGATAAAGGTGCAAGTCGAGACACTGCCACTTACGAATTATAAAGTGCAAGGGATAAATTAGCCATCAGCATCAACTCTGCACACCTTTTGATTATCACATTGTGGAGGTTTAGTAGAGCTACCTTATATTTTGTTAGTATGTCAGAAGATAGAAGGTTTTTTTGAGTCTTCATAAGGATTTTAGTCACAGCATGTGATACCTATATTGTTAACATAGCTACTTATTTTCTACTTTATTTCTGAGAACAACTGTAACACCCACTGCGACTACACAAGGGGGTGCACCTCTTAAAATGGGGACTTTAGTATAAATCCTTAAAGGGATGGTCAGACACACAAATTAATTTTCATCCTAAATCCCTATCTATTTAATCCCATAATCTAAGCTGTTTTCTAATATACTTTAATTAAAAATTCCTTATCCTTCTTTAACTACACTATCTAACTGCTTTTATTTTTTTCCCTACTTCCTTCTTGATGATGCTTCATTTGAGAGTTCCAGAGCTTGCTGGGATACTCAAACTAAAAGTCATCAGTGGGCAGAGAGAGAGTGTAGTTAAGGAAGGACAGGGAATTTTTAATTAACATATATTAGAAAATAGTTTACATCAGTGGTCCTCAATCTGTAGCTCGAGAGTCACATGTGCCTCACGGGCCCATGATGTCTGCCCGCTTGTTGCATTAGCACTGTAGAAAACAGCTATTAAGAGTACATCTGTAGATGGTGACTTATGTGTAGCCTGCACAGAAGAGTAGATCTGAATTGGGGGCAAGATGGGAAACCCTGGAGTTGGCATACTGCCCGGGTGTGATTTCAGTAGAAAAGCTTTGGCTGTCATTATACTGGTAATAGGGGCTCCGGGTGTTGCTACTGTGAGTGGGGCAGGAGCTGGATGTGGTTTGAGTCCCCCTCTCAGAGCAGAATGTGGCTCGTAACTCTCTTTCATAGCTGAGTGTGACTCTCAAGGACAGAGAGGTTGGGGACCTCTGATTTAGATTATGCATCAAATAGATAGGGATTTAGGATGAAAAATGAATTGAAAGTCGGCCTACTCCTTTAATCAGTGCAATATGATTGAAAATTAAAATATAATCAAACACAATCAGCTTCATTTTACTTAAAAAATTAAATAAGATTTTTTTTTCTTTTGCTTTCATGAGGGTGGTGTATGTGTGTGTTACTACCCTCCTCAGTCTCTGTAACGTAGTGTCACATCCGTGCCGGTACCTGTCTGCTTCAGCTGGCGGGTGCTGCAGGGCAATAATACAGTAGCCCCGTTTTACTCCTGGAACATGTGGTTCCACCAAGCCTGGAAACAAGGGGGAGTTAACTCCAGGCTAGTCAGTGTTTCTCACTGTTGTCATCTCTGGTTGGAGCTTCTCTATATTTAAACTTCTGAGAGTCAGTTTCCAGTGCCAGTTATAGTGAATACTACTCTGTTATCTGCAATCTGTATGCTCCTGTTCTGCCTGAAATGACCATGTTCTGACCTCGGCCTGTTTTCTTTCAATTATCCTGACTACCGATTCAGCCTCAGACCATGACCTACTGGTACTCACCTCACATGATGATTCTTCTTGCCACCAGATTGCTCCACCAAGATGTAGCTCACTAAAATGACCCCAGGGCACCCTGTGTAAGTTCAGATGCTTATTAAAGGGGTTAAAGGGTGAAGCCAAGCTAACCCCTGGGATCTGGTAGAAGGAGTGGTTAGTGGTTAGTGCTATATCTACTGCAAACATCGCCCTCTTATTTAGATTTTTCTGGATCACAGTTACTTCGCACATTGTATGAATTCCTTTAGCTGTATCCTTCCCTCCAGTTCAGTCTGTTGGTAACTCAGCATTTCTTCCCTCTTCATGAACACTAATCTTTTGGTTATTTTTTCAGTTACTTTTCTTGAGTATTATCCATGTGGGCTGTATCAATATTTTTATATAAGATTGATTTAAGCACATGTTATGGACTGCACATTTTTGAGGACCCATTGAGTATCAATCTCTGCAGTTCACCTTTTTAATGTTTTTATCTATTTTTTTATATTATTTTATCTAATAAAGATTTATTATTATTGAATGTTTTGAGGGAAGTGTCTTTCATTGGCTGGTGTATTATCTTTTGTAACTCCTATTGATTTATTCAACCTATTTTGGAAATTTTATATCCTGGCAAGTCAGGCAGTTTTCAACCTCGTGGTCAAAATATTGCTTGCAGATCTAAGTATGTAATTTAGTGTTTCATCCTTCTTAGTCACACACTGTATTACAATCCTGCAAGTCTGGGTAAACTGGAGTTGGTCCTGTAGTCAAAAGTGGAGCATTGGTGGCTGGGTACGGTGGTGAAGGTGGTGCTTTGGGGCAGTATGATTGGCAGATGTATTATGCCCTTTCCTCTCTTTTTGTTCTCATCATGATCTGACTCCTCCATCTCCTGCACCATTGCCTTTCATGCTTCTATCACTTACTCAAAGTCCTTTTTTTCTTTTATCCTTCAATGCACCACTGCCCATTCTACTAATCACTATATATATACATCTATGGCTAATTTCTAGTCAGGTCAGTCACTAGTCTTCCACATGCAGTGTCACAAGTCAATGTTTCTTACGTTTTTCTGCAGCAAATATGTCACCTATTGTGGTTGGTCAGGGAATTGCATGACAATAACAGAACACACACATTAGGGAACAGACAAGGGACTGTCTAAACACTTAACATTCCTCTAACTTAGGATACCTTACATGGGTCCCCATTCAAAAATGCTGTGTACCTATACCAAGTCAATGGACAGCTTTATACACTGTTACTTCTAACTATTGACTCAGAAAATTATTATCATCCTCATTCTACAAAAGTCAGGGGCGTCCAAGGATTTCCAGCAGGTAAAACCCGCTGCTGCCACCCAGGTTGGTCTTTACTCTGAGTATCAAAGAGACAAAATCATTGTCCTGCATTCAGCTTATCTCACTCACTCACTCACTCACTCAATCATTCAGTGGGTTTTTGTGAGAACTACAACACCATATGAGATTTGGCAAGCCTGAAAACATTAAGTCCATCTGGACCACCATGGTCCCATATAACAGCAATTAGGAATAAGTTCTATGCAGACAAGTAATAATAAAGTGCAAATTCTATTTTTTTATGGCTGTTTTTCCATCTGTTAAACCAAGAAAGGACCAGTACAACATTATTTTGCTCACACTCATTAATTGTCATTTCTATGTTAAAGATACTCTTCAGAGCTGCTCTTTACTCAAGATATGAAGATTCTGAATAAAGGAGTTCCCCATATTATGAAGTAGAATTCCCTAATATTGAAAATGAAAATAAACTTTTCATTTTCACACATTCCACATTTACGTTTTGAGTACAGACTGCCATATCCAGACAGGCCTCCTGACCCAGTCTGATGACCCTCATATATACCTCTTAGGCTGTAGAGTTCAGGTCAGGAGACCAGCGGTTGTTCTAGATATTATGGTTGTAGCATTTCTACTCACTTGGGTGCATCAGGAGGCAAACAAAAAGTGATTTTGATTCAAATGTCCATGTCGGTTTATTACTTCATAGACCATTCACAAGTACAAAGGAAAACAAACAGCCTTTGGGTGCAGGCAAAAGAAGGTAAACAGTCTTTTAGGCAAAGTCTCTAATTAGCCAATCCTGTGGGCACACAGGCTGGATAGCGTTCAGTTCCCTGGCTCAGTCTGGAGACATCAACACACAGGAGACCTTCTCCCTCCAAACACAGACCATGTGTCAAACAAAGGACTCCATTTTAAACTCTTAACCACACCAAGAGAAGAGGTATGTGGGCAGCCAGACCCGCCCATCTCATATGGCTACCCTTAACCTGGTACCGAATGCACCAAACAATCCTCTTAGTGCTTTGTGCCCGAGAGCAACACTCTGGGATTTCATCAAAGATGACAGCCATCTCTGTGACACATACCTCCCATCAACTATATATTCGGTAGCTGCCTTACATGGTCCATAATCAAACCATGAATGTCAGACATGGGAAACCGGCATTTGTAGGACAAACCACTTAAAGCTTCTATAAGGTAAAAAATAAGAAACAAACATTTTTTAAATACATAAAAGTTGTTAATAGTAAATCTAGGCTACATGGTGACTTGTAGGTGGAACAAAATCATGTTAAAATTGCAAGTGACCTTACAATGACAGGAAAAATCAAACATGACTGGCTTTTTGTGATAGTCACAGTGGTTTGACCAAATGGACATTCACTTTCCTATTAGTTATGAACATACAGCTGTAGCCAAATTTAACTATACAAATAACATATCATCTTGGTAACTTTTCTCAGAAAGTTAATTCAGACACTGTAAAGATAAATTAACATTGCAAAAACCATTGACCGACCTCAATTTATGTTTCAGATAGCATTTTTCTGCATCGCAATTTCCCAATGCTGTGTTATCTGCGTTCTTTTAACCATGTATACGTTTGTACGTGCTCTTCAATCTGCATTGAATGAAAATAAGTTATAGTTACAAATCATGATCATAGGGGTATAAAGTCACACAAGACTATTTTCTTTGTTCTGTTGCTCCTGCTAAATAACCCACTGGAGACTAATTATACAACATTTGGTGACTTATATTATAGGTTCTGAGTAATAGGCTTCTATTCTACAAGATAAATTTGTATTGTTAGGTTTAGACAAAGTACTGCTTGGAATTCTTATGCATAAATTGCCAAATTACTGTAACTAAGTGCAAATGTCGTCTTAGAATTCAAACTATGTCGAATGAAGTAAGGTAGTGTTGGAAATGAACCTAATCAGTCTGAAAGAGTTTGCTAGATCAAGATTGTTACATCATTTAATTATTTTTGCAAAATTGTTATATATCCTATAGATAGAAGAGGGCACTTTATACATCTACATTATAAGTAATTGAATTTCATTATTAAATATTATGGAAGATTTCACTGAATAAAAGAGGAATAATATAACTACATTTGTTAACCGTTGAGATTTGTTTCATTGTTGTTGGCTACAATCCAGATGCAGTTTATTGAGGATACATAGTGTGCAGATTATAGAAGTAGGCTTGTGTCTGTTTAATTAGAAATTATACACTGCTCAAAAAAATAAAGGGAACACTTGAACAACAGAATATAACTCCAAGTAAATCAAACTTCTGTGAAATCAAACTGTCCACTTAGGAAGCAACACTGATTGACAATCAATTTCACATGCTGCTGTTGTGAAAATGGAATAGACAACAGATGGAAATTATTGGCAATTATTCAGACACTCAATAAAGGAGTGGTTCTGCAGGTGGGGACCACAGACCACATCTCAGTACCAATGCTTTCTGGCTGATGTTTTGGTCACTTTTGAATGTTGGTTATGCTTTCACACTCGTGGTAGCATGAGACGGACTCTACAACCCACAGAAGTTGCTCATCCAGGATGGCACATCAATGCGAGCTGTTGCAAGAAGGTTTGCTGTGTCTGTCAGCGTAGTGTCCAGAGGCGGGAGGTGCTACCAGGAGACAGGCCAGTACACCAAGAGACGTGGAGGGGGCCATAGGAGGGCAACAACCCAGCAGCAGGACCGCTACCTCCGCCTTTGTGCAAGGAGGAACAGGAGGAGCACTGCCAGAGCCCTGCAAAATGACCTCCAGCAGGCCACAAATGTGCATGTGTCTGCACAAACGGTTAGAAACTGACTCCATTAGTGTTGTATGAGGGCCCGACGTCCACAGATGGGGGTTGTGCTCACAGCCCAACACCGTGCAAGACCCTTGGCATTTGCCACAGAAAACCAGAATTAGCTAAGTCGCCACTGGTGCCCTGTGCTCTTCACAGATGAAAGCAGGTTCACATTGACCACATGTAACAGACGTGACAGTCTGGAGACGCCGTGGAGAGCGATCTGCTGCCTGCAACATCCTTCAGCATGACCAGTTTGGCAGTGGGTCAGTAATGGTGTGGGGTGGCATTTCTTTGGATGGCCGCACAGCCCTCCATGTGCTCGCCAGAGGTAGCCTGACTGCCATTAGGTACTGAGATGAGATCCTCAGACCCCTTGTGAGACCATATGCTGGTGTGGTTGGCATTGGGTTCCTCCTAATGCAGGACAATGCCAGACCTCATGTGTCTGGAGTGTGTCAGCAGTTCCTGCAAGGTGAAGGCATTGAAGCTATGGACTGGCCCGCACGTTCCCCAGACCTGAATCCGATTGAGCACATCTGGGACATTATGTCTCACTCCAGCCACCAAGGTCATGTTGCACCACAGACTGTCCAGGAGTTGGCGGATGCTTTAGTCCAGGTCTGGGAGGAGATCCCACAGGAGACCATCCGCAACCTCATTAGGAGCATGCCCAGGCATTGTAGGGAGGTCATACAGGCACATGGAGGCAACACACAATACTGAGCCTCATTTTAACTTGTTTTAAGGACATTACATCAAAGTTGGATCAGCCTGTAGTGTGTTTTTCCACTTTAATTTTGGGGGTGACTCCAAATCCAGGCATCCATTGGTTAATAAATTTGATTTCCATTGATGATTTTTGTGTGATTTTGTTGTCAGCACATTCAACTTTGTACAGAACAAAGTATTCAATGAGAATATTTCATTCATTCAGATCTAGGATGTGTTATTTGAGTGTTCCCTTTATTTTTTGAGCAGTATACAGTATATATATATATATATATATATATATATATATATATATATATATATATATGCAGTACAGTCCAAAAGTTTGGACACACCTCATTTAAAGATTTTTCTGTATTTTCATGACTTTGAAAATTGTACATTCACACTGAAGGCATTAAAACTAGGAATTAACACATGTGGAATTATATACTTAACTAAAAAGTGTGAAACAAGTGAAAATATGTCAAAGTAGCCACCTTTTGCTTTGATGACTGCTTTGCACACTCTTGGCATTCTCTTGATGAGCTTCAAGAGGTAGTCACTGGAAATGGTTTTCACTTCACAGGAGTGCCCTGTCAGGTTTAATAAGTGGGATTTCTTGCCTTATAAATGGGTTTGGGACCATCAGTTGTGTTGTGCAGAAGTTAAGTGGATACACAGCTGATAGTCCTATTGAATAGACTGATAAAATTTGTATTATGGCAAGAAAAAAGCAGCTAAGTAAAGAAAAACGAGTGACCATCATTACTTTAAGAAATGAAGGTCAATCAGTTCGAAAAATTGGGCAAACTTTGAAAGTGTCCCCAAGTGCAGTTGCAAAAACCATCAAGCGCTACAAAGAAACTGGCTCACATGAGGAACGCCCCAGGAAAGGAAGACCAAGAATCACCTCTGCTTCTGAGGATAAGTTTATCCGAGTCACCAGCCTCAGAAATCGCAGGTTAACAGCAGCTCAGATTAGAGACCAAGTCAATGCCACACAGAGTTCTAGCAGCAGACACATCTCTACAACAACTATTAATAGGAGACTTTGTGCAGCAGGCCTTCATGGTAAAATAGCTGCAAGGAAACCACTGCTAAGGAAAGGCAACAAGCAGAAGAGACTTGTTTGGGCTAAAGAACACAAGGAATGGACATTAGACCAGTGGAAATCTGTGCTTTGGTCTGATGAGTCCAAATTTGAGATCTTTGGTTCCAAACACCGTGTCTTTGTGTGATGCAGAAAAGGTGAACGGATGGACTCTACATGCCTAGTTCCCACCGTGAAGCATGGAGGAGGAGGTGTGATGGTGTGGGGGTGTTTTGCTGGTGACACTGTTGGGGATTTATTCAAAATTGAAGGCATACTGAACCAGCATGGCTACCACTGCATCTTGCAGCAGCATGCTATTCCATCCGGTTTGCATTTAGTTGGACCATCATTTATTTTTCAACAGGACAATGACCCCAAACACAACTCCAGGCTGTGTAAGGGCTATTTGCCCAAGGAGGAGAGTGATGGGGTGCTAAGCCAGATGACCTGGCCTCCACAATCACCAGACCTGAACCCAATCGAGATGGTTTGGGGTGAGCTGGACCGCAGAGTGAAGGCAAAAGGGCCAACAAGTGCTAAGCATCTCTGGGAACTCCTTCAAGATTGTTGGAAGATCATTTCCAGTGACTACCTCTTGAAACTCATCAAGAGAATGCCAAGAGTGTGCAAAGCAGTCTTCAAAGCAAAAGGTGGCTACTTTGAAGAACCTAGAATATAAGACATATTTTCAGTTGTTTCACACTTTTTGTTAAGTATATAATTCCACATGTGTTAATTCATAGTTTTGATGCCTTCAGTGTCAATGTACAATTTTCAAAGTCATGAAAATACAGAAAAATCTTTAAATGAGAAGGTGTGTCCAAACTTTTGGTCTGTACTGTATATATATAAATATATATATATATATATATATATATATATATATATCTATATGGATATACATTAGTGTTCAAAATAATAGCAGTCCAATATGACTAACCAGATTAATCACTGTTTTTGGTATAAATTATATTGCCACATTTCAAACAATTTACCAGTTGGAGCAGTAGATTCTAAGAAAACCATCAGACTCAGCATTCACGATCTACATGTTTTTGAGTCTGTTTATTTGAATAATTAATTGAAAGGGGGTGTGTTCAAAATAATAGCAGTGTGGAGTTCAATTAGTGAGGTCAATCAATCTGTGAAGAAACAGGTGTGAATTAGGTGGCCTTATTTAAGGGTGAAGCCAGCACATGTTGTACATGCATTTCTCCTTGAAAGCTTGAGAAATATGGGTCGTTCGAGACATTGTTCAGAAGAACAGCGTACTTTGATTAAAAAGTTGATTGGAGAGGGTAAAACTTATAAAAAAGAGCAGACAATGTTAGGCTGTTCAGCTAAAATGATCTCCAATACTTTAAATTGGAAAGCAAAACCAGAGAGACGTGGGAGAAAATGGAAGACTACCATTCGAATGGATCAAAGAATAGCCAGAATGGCAAAGTCTCATCCAATGATCAGCTCCAGGATGATCAAAGGCAGTCTCAAGTTACCTGTGAGTATTGTGACAGGTAGAAGACGCCTTTGTGAAGCTAATCTCTTATCAAGAAGTCCCTGCAAAGTCCCACTGTTAAAAAAAAGACATGTAGTGAAGCAGAAACAATTTGCCAAATAACATATCAATTGGCCTAAAGAAAAATGGAGAAACATTTTGTGGACTGATGAAAGTAAAATTGTTCTGTTTGATTTCAAGGGCCGCAGACAGTTTGTCAAACGACCCCGAAACTCTGCATTGAAGCCACAGTACACTCTGAAGACAGTGAAGCATGGAGGTGCAAGCATCATGATATGGGCATGTTTCTCTTACTATGGTGCTAGACCTATTTACCGCATACCAGTGATTATGGACCAGTTTGCGTATATTAAAATACTTGAAGAGGTCATGTTGCCTTATGCTGAAGAGGATATGCCCTTCAAATGGGTGTTTCAACAAGACAACAACCCTAAACACACCAGTAAACTAGCAAAATCTTGGTTCCAGTCCAACAAAATTAATCTTATAGAACACTTGTGAGGTGACATCAAAAATGCTGCTTGAGTCAAAGCCAACAAATGCGAAAAAAATGTGGGATGTAGTCAAAGTATCCTGGGCTGGAATAACAGTTGACAGGTGCCAGAAGTTGGTTGACTTTGTGCAACATAGATGTGAATCATTTCTAAAAAACTGTGGGTAAACAACTAAATTCTCCAAAAAAGAGTAATATTGTGATGCAGACACGGCTATTTTTTAGAACAGCCCAATGTTAATTTTTTGTTATTTTATGTAAAGTAGTTAAAATTGTATACATTTCTCTTCATGTTTTGAATTAGAAAACAGTGTGCAATGTTCCCAATGCATGGAAATAAAAACTAGTATAAAGATTTTGTGCTTAACTCATGTTTTTGAACACACTACTATTATTTTGAACACTACTGTATATATTGTCGAGGCCAAATGTCATGATGCTGACACAAATTTTTGTTTTCACAATGTTTGACAATTATAAGAAACAGAATTTCACAATTTTTTGTTTTCATAAATTTCACAATTGTGACAATTAAATAGAAAAATATTTAACTCAGGATGAAGAGACCTGAGTAGTCTCGAAAGTTTGTTACCATCTTTTCCGATAGCCATTGGAATGTATCAACCACTGAAGACTCTCAAATCTAGATATTTTTCTATCAACTGGCTAACACTGTACAAAGATAGAGAATTAAATAAGTTTTTAAACTTTTATTGACAAATCCTTAAAGTGTATGTGAAGACCCATTATTTACAGTGTTGACCCTTAATTTTCAAGACTTCTGCACTTCGCCCTGGAATGATGTATATCGCTTCTGAGCCAAATCATCACTGATGACATCCCATTCTTGCCAAATCATTTTTTAAGATTTAACACAATTTCTGTGTATATGTTTTCCCACCCACTTTTTCAAGATTGACAACAGGCTCTCATTGCAATTGAGATCTGTCGAGTTTCTTTGCCATGGACACAACATGTCAATGTTTTGTTCACTGAGCCACTTAGCGTTTTGTGTTTTGAATTGTGACATTGTGCTCCATCATGATGAAAAAAGCATTGTTTATTATCATTATCAAACTGCTCCTGGATCATTAGGAGAAATTTGTCTTGTAATATGTTTAGAAACCATTATTTATTCATTTCAGAGTTCTTAGGCAAAATTGAGTAAGCACAATTGGAGATTCAGATTGGAGATTCACGGTCGGGCCAGTGACCAGGAAGGATATGCGAGACGGGCGGTTACCTCTGGCAGGGACATATTGTTCTGGGCACGGATAGAGGGAAAGACAGTAGTCAGATAGGGACCAGCAGATGCCAGAGCGGTATCGCAAAAGTGAATAGAGAGTGAAACAGGCAGCGAGTTGTGATAGGAACAAAGTATTGACAAGGCTTGAAAAGACTGCCCCTTGTTCGGTATAGTTAATGACAATCTAGTTCCCCTTCCCTCCAGTAGATCATTTTAAACTACCAGCCCCTGAATTCTAGTATATTTGGATAATTTATTCTGTTATGTGATTTCCTGCTTATTTTACTGTCAAACATTGAAAAAGAAATTGTTACCATGTAATACGTGTTTTATAATTAATATTAGTTATTAAATAAAATAAATATTCTGTTGTTCCGCCTGTGTCTCTACAGTTGCATTCTGTTACCTGCTTATAACTGTTTCTCATGACTTAGGACTCAAGGTAGTACTCACTTTTTCTTCTCCGACCGGTCCTATTCCTACATCTTCTCAGTGCTTCTGGAGCTAAATAGGTACCTGACCTCACGACCCATGTTATCATGGATTAGGCCTTAAATGTCAGAAATGACTTGAAAATAGCTTCTTGAATGTATAAAAAAGGCTTTGATAAGCTGAAATGTTGCACATTATTGCTATATTGTCTGTAACTTTGAAATAAGAATCCTTTGAGAATTTTTAAGTGTTTTAGGTTCTATTTAATGGGTGATGAATGATGATCGCTTTAGCCCAAAATGAAGTGTTCTTCTAGAACACATATGTCAAACTCTCGCCTACAAGCCAAATCTATCCCGCAAGGTGATTCTATTTGCGTTACTTTCCTTCCCCCCCACCCGGCATCACACCTTCAACTGTATTTACTTCTTTGATGTCAATATAGTTGAAAGCAATGATGGAAAAGGGAGCATCAGCTGATGCTTCCTCCCCTATCATTCTCTCTTTGTGTGACGTCTCAGCGCAGCGGTTGTGAAAAAGTCACTATTTTGCGCCCGTTGTGCTGAGCAGTGAAGAGCTTCAGAGCGCTTGCTGCTGAGACCAAAGCAGCAGGGAACCAGGGAGAGATGAGTTTTTTTTTTATTTGAGGCCCATTATTCTGTTTGGAGAACTATGTGGGGCACATTATTCTGTATGGAGGACTACATGGGGCACATTATTCTGTATGGAAGGCAATGTGGAGCCCATTATATTTTATGGAGGACCATGTGGGGCCATTATACTGTATGGAGGACTATGTGGGACCCATATTAATGTATGGAGGACTCTGTGGGACCCATTATTCTGTATGGAGGATTATGTGGGGCCCATTACACTGTATGTAGGACTATGTAGGGCCATTATACTGTGTGGAGGACTATGTGGGGCCCATTAAACTGTATGTAGGACTATGTGGGGCCATTATTCTGTACGTAGGACTATGTGGGGCCATTATACTGTATGGAGAGCTATGTGAGGCCCATTATTCTGTAGGGAGGACTATGTGGGGCCATTATACTGTATTGAGGACTATGTAGGGCCCATTATTCTGTATGCTGGACTATGTAGGGCCCATTATTCTGTATGCTGGACTATGGGGGCCTTTTATATTGTATGGAGGACTATGTAGGGCCCATTTTTCTGAATGAAGGACTATGTGGGCCCATTATGCTGTATGGAGGACTATGTAGGCCCCTTATATAGTACAGAGAACTATTTGGGGCCCATTATACTGTGTGGAGGGCTGTATGGGGATCACAGTTGGGGCATCATAGTGTCTTGGGGTCACCATACTTTGCATATGAAAAGGTTCATTGTTATATTTGATGATAAGGAAAAACTTAATTGTAGACTTTTTTTAAATAAATATTAAGGTTGGCCCAAGGCTTTGTTGAAGTTTTTAATTTTGGCCGTCTGTGTATTTGAGTTTGACATCCCTGTTATAGAGTGTTTGGATGGTTTACTAAAAAGCAGACGTTTTAAGAAGTTTATTATTCATAAAATTTAATTCTATAAAAACTGCCATGACTATGTGATGCCTTAAAATAGAACTTTTTGCAGGAATTTTTTCAAACATATCATACATGTGTTTAAGATTCAATTGAGAATTCCATTCTATTGTGGCAAACAGAGATTTTGAATTAGATGACAAACTGATACATAAAATGTATTAGAAAAAAATCATTTAAAAAAATGAATGTTTTACTGCAAGTCTGATATCCCCTCTTCACCCACATTGATAGACAACTTTTCCTGCATGAGTACTCTTTGTACCTATTATAGGGCACACTTTTTATAAAGAAACAACTGATGTTTTTGAGGAAAACTGCAGCAAGCCAGTCATCTAGTACTCAAAACTCACACAAATCCATTTAATACATGTAATACATGAACTGCCAGAGTAAGATTTAGTACTTGCTAGTGGCTCTTGACTAGTAGTTAAAATTTGGGGATCCAACTCTATAACATTAATATACCTAATAGGGTATAAGATAAGGGGTTGGTATTATTACTCAAGACTGTTAACTCTACTCTAACAGATGAAAAAAATAGCAATAAAATTCTAACCTGAATATGTAAGCTGGTAATACAGTATGTTATGACTGATAATGTTTGACACTTGGGTTTACAGTCTTCACCTTAAATATCACCATTAGGAAAATTGCCAAAAACCATTGCCAAGATTTCCTATCCTCTTTCACTTATCTATTGTGCATGAGACATCAATCACAGCAACTTCATGACTCACAATTTTCTAAGAGGCAATTACATTATTGAATTACAGTTTGAAAGAAATGCTACCTTTTATAGTATTTTTTTATCAATTTGCCACAACTTTTTTCTGTTATTTTATTTTTTTTCCTTACAGTAGTCAAAGGTTAGGATATATTTTAGACACCTACTTTATAAAATTATTCTGTATCATGTGTCTTGCATGGTCATGAATCTTCTGTACAGTATTCTCAACTATGGTGGAGTTGTCACGGGTGTGTCAGGTGTGACAGACAGTCGCTCTGGATCAGGCTGTAGAAGGTCACTGCTCTTGGCATTACAGAGGTCTTTTTGATCCTCTCATCTCTGTAGTATAGTTATATCCTTCTTCCTTTAGGACCCAGCAGCTTCCTCCACCTTCTGATGCTGATTGACACACCCTTGCTTGGTAGTTAAAAACTCTCAGTTTCTCCAGAGAGTCGCCGGTGATAGTTCTATTTATGTCTGTGCAGACTTGGAGTACTGGCAGTTGGCTAGTCTCGTCTTTGGTGCCCTTGGAGGACAGTTGGCATTATCTCTCTGATGTCTTCTCAAGCTAAGTGTATCCCCTTTGTTTGTTTACCTTGCTGTCTTTAATTTGTAGTGGGGTCTTACTAGTGCTCAACCCATCCCTTCTCTATCCAGGGCCTAGCTCTAGGGACATTCAGGGCTTAGGTTCCTGCTTGGCGATTGGTGCAGAACCAATATAGGTATGACAGGTTAGGCAGGGGGATATTAGATCTGCCTAGCCTTCTCCACTTCCCCCTTCCCTAGTTGTTGGGCTCCCTTCCCCCTCTTCCCATCATTGTACACTTATTCCTTCTCTCACCTTGCGTGACAGGAGTAAAGCTACTTGTGATTTTGTATAAATCCAGATGGACATTAAGGTACCATATGTGTTATGATCTGCAGCATGTACTAAGGAAAGATAGGGGAAAGCTGTCCCTACAGTAAGACTAAGCTGAATCCCTACGATGTAGCGGGCTGCCTGTTCCTAGCGAACAGACACACCTTATTCCTCTGCAAGTCTGAACGAAGACCTATAGCATAAAGGAAGGAGTCCCTAAAAGAACTAAGGACTGGAACAAAAATGGGACACCTCCTGAACAGAGAAAGTTGTTGCAGAACACAAAAAGACAAACTGACAAAAAGGTACTAGAGGTCCCAGAAGGACCAAGCGAACTGACAGAGATAGGCACCGAAGCACCTGGCTAGAGAAACAGTCAAACACTGAAGTCCAGCACAGCCAGGAGGGCGGAGCTGGAATATAAAGACAGGTGGTCACGTGACCGCAAAACACAAGATGGAAAAAACAAACAGGAGGGTTCTAACAGTATGGGAACATACGCAGAAAGCTATCGACGCCATTTTACAGTTCTGTACAATGCAAACCTATAAGAGAGCCTTGAGCAAGATACTATAGGGTGGCTGCATGAGGGACAGATGTTGAGATCAGAAATATAGTCACAAATTTTTTACTCCAATTCCATGTCAAGTCTGCAGAAAAGGTATTATATTTTATGAAGAACCAACAAATTCCTCAGCACTTTGCATGTATAAACAAATCAGACACTTATATAGTAACACATTTTGCAACAATTTGTTTTGTCGCAGATTATACCCTATGCTTTGCAAATGGTGAAATCTGTTGTGAAAATCCGCATTAAGAATTAACATGACGCGGTTGTTAAATTCTCATCTTAATGACTGATACTGTCATACAATATGCATATTCTGTTTGTAAATATGCAAGAAATCTCCATACCATTTCGGTATGCATTTACTCTTATAGCTTAAATTTGTTGAAATTTGCTATTTTACTTAAAGGGGTCGTCCAGTGAAAAGTTATAACTTGATGATTGGTTAGGGTCTGACCACAAGAAACCGCACAAATCAGTAGAACAGGGAACTTTTATCCCTGACGTGGCACTTATGTGCCCATCACAAAATGGATGCCTGACCATTGCTCCATTCATTCTAAACCCCCATGGAAGCCTATGCAAAATGCATGCTGGGGTTTGAGATTGACACCTTTCACCATGGGTAAGCGCCTTTTCCTGACATAATGATGTTGATGTACACTTAGGAAAATAATTCTAGCATTTTGCCGAGTGGAGGTTACTATTGAGGGGGATGAATATTTATTGCATATATTTTAGGTTGAAATACTTTTGTTTCTACTTGCATGTATCTTCAATATGGACTGTTTTCCCTGAATTATGTTTACACTTACTGGAATCATTGGAATTTATTAATCGTGTCTCACTGTACACTATGAAATGTTGTCCGTGGCTATTTGCTGTTGTGTGTTACTCCTTATTTGAGTATTCACGGTGAACCGCATTTTTTAAAATCTTTCAAGTTATATATTTTATTATATACCTTGGATTTTATATGATAAATAATACAAGAAATGTACTTTTTTACTTATACTAATTTGGATTGTATGTCTCCATATGCTTGTAGGACATACACTGTGTGCAGAATTATTAGGCAAATGAGTATTTTGATCAAATGATACTTTTTATACATGTTGTCCTACTCCAAGCTGCATAGGCTTGAGAGCCAACTACCAATTAAGTAAATCTGGTGATGTGCATCTCTGTAATGAGGAGGGGTGTTGACCAATGACATCAACACCCTATATAAGGTGTGCTTAATTATTAGGCAACTTCCTTTCGTTTTGGCAAAATGGGTCAGAAGAGAGATTTGACGGGCTCTGAAAAGTCCAAAATTGTGAGATGTTGTAGCATCGGCGTCCTAGCCCTCTGCTAGGCAGGGACGCCGTCCCTCTCACCTCCGCGCTCCTCACGTGGGCCCCTCCAGCACTCCTGTCTCTGTTGGCGCAGCGGCGTCCCTGCCCCATGTCAGACAGGGACACCGTCTCTCTCGCCCCCCGGCTCCTGGCTCAGCTTCTCCCTGCGCTCCGGTCCCTGCTGTGGCCGGCGCGCGTACCTCCTCCAGCAGAGTGCTTAGGGCACGCGTGCGCACACTCCCCCCCCTCTTGAAGGGACAGTGCGCGTCTTCCTAAAGAGTCCCCGGCGAATGGCCAGAGGACTTCCCACATTTAAGGCACCTCCTCCAAAATGGAGGTGCCTGAGCAAAGTTGTTTGCACTGTGTCTGATCTGTGCTTCAGCTCTCAGGTCCCGCTGCTAGCCTGACTTCTCGTCGTGCCTGCCAGACTGTTATCTGCCCGTTACCTGCCGAGCCTGCCAGCCTGCTCACCTGGGAGCATCCGCCTGCCCTGTCTGTCAGACCGTTCACCTGGGAGCGTCCACCAGTTACCTGTCTGTTACCTGCCTCGTCTGTCAGACCGCTCACCTGGAAGCGTCCACCAGTTACCTGCCTGTTACCTGCCTCGTCTGTCAGACTGCTCACCTGGGAGTGTCCACAAGTTACCTGCCTGTTACCTGTCTCGTCTGTCTGCCTGCTCACCTGGGAGTGTCCACCAGTTACCTGCCTGTTACCTGCGGTGTCCGTCAGCCCGCTCACCTGGGAGCGCCCACCAGTTACCTGTCAGTTACCCGCCTCGTCTGTCTGCCCGCTCACCTGGGAGCACCTGCCTGTTTCCTGCCAGCCTGCCTGGAGACCCTGCCGTCACTTGCTGTGACCACCTTCCTGGTAACCCTAAAGACTACTATTTGCCCTGCTTTCTCGAACTGTGACCACCTGTCGGCTACCAGAGACTTCCGCCTGCTTGCCATGTCCATCCGCCATACCGGTCAGTCCCAGCCATCTGACCCGTGGGAGCCATCTGCTCTCTTACAAGGTCGTCCCCAGAGTAGCACCTGGACCCTCAGCCCGGATCCTCCCTGGTCACGATGTCGTTAGCTGCCGTACGACCAGGGTCGGTTCGGGTGGATACTTAGTCATGCCCCTCTGGGTCCCTCCTTGCACCTTGGCACAGAGGTTCCACCACCCGGACCCGTAACAGATGTCTTGCAGAGGGATGCAACAGTCTTGAAATTTCCAAACTTTTGAAGCGTGATCACCGAGCAATCAAGCGTTTCATGGCAAATAGCCAACAGGGTCGCAAGAAGCGTGTTGGCCAAAAAAGGTGCAAACTAACTGCCCATGAATTGAGAAAAATCAAGCGTGAAGCTGCCAAGATGCCATTCACCCCTAGTTTTGCCATATTTCAGAGCTGCAACGTTACTGGAGTATCAAAAAGCACAAGGTGTGCGATACTCAGGGACATGGCCAAGGTAAGGAAGTCTGAAAAATGACCACCTTTGAACAAGAAACATAGGATAAAATGTCAAGAATGGGCCAAGAAATATCTTAAGACTGATTTTTCAAAGGTTTTAAGTAGAGATGAGTGGTGTTCGACTAGAACTGTTCGCCAATCTCAAATTCGAGCTGTTTTGGGCGGTGTTCGAGTTGTTCCACGAACCCGAACGATTTGCAAAAAATTCGGCTGTTCGAGGTTATGTTCGATAACTGTTCGTGCACCAAAAGCTTGTCCTGCATGTCTGGCGCTATTTAGAGCACCAATCATGCAGGGATTGTCTGCCACTCACTGTAATGCCACAGCCATGGTGGTTGTGGCATTACAGTGATTGCCCAAATCGATGGGAACAGTGCTCACTGTGAAACATGAAAAGCCGGCAATTCATCAGCGGCATACACCGGTACCCGACAATTTAGAACCGAAAGAATAGAGCTTCACACATAGATTAGATAGATAGAAACATGTCAGTCACACATATAAGAAGCACAGTGACAGTGTTGCTTACTGTACTTGTCATTTAGTGTAAAGGATTTATCAAAAAAAATAATAGTGTTTTCATGCACCATCTCTTTAAAAAAGCCGGCCGGCAATTCAGCATCTGTACCCGACAATTTATAACAGACAGAATAGAGCTTCACACATAGATTAGATAGATAGAAACATGTCAGTCACATATATATGAAGTACAGTGACAGTGTTGCTTACTGTACTTGTCATTTAGTATAAAGGATTTATTAAAAAAAATAATAGTGTTTTCATGCACCGTCTCTTTAAAAAAGCCGGCCGGCAATTCAGCATCTGTACCCGACAATTTAGAATAGAAAGAATAGAGAATCACACATAGATTAGATAGATAGAAACATGTCAGTCACATATATATGAAGTACAGGGACAGTGTTGATTACTGTACTTGTCATTTAGTGTTAAAATAAAGGATTTATTTAAAAAAAAATTGGCGTGGGGTTCCCCATAATTTTAGGCTCTAGCGGAGGTTAACCAGACGGCTGGGGCAGATGTTTGAAGCCTGGGAAGGGGGTAATACCCACGGAGCTTCCCAGGCTACTAATATCAGCCCCCAGCGGAATACCTAGCCTTTACTAGCTATTAAAATGGGGGACCCCCCAAAAAAATGACGTGGGGTCCCCCCTATTTTAATAGCTAGCAAAGGCTAGGCAGACAGCTGGGGGCTGATATTAATAGCCCAGGAAGGGTGCCATGAATATTGGCCCCCTCCCAGGCTAGAAACACCAGCCGTCAGCCGCCCCAGAAATGGCGCATCCTTAGGATGCGCCAATTCTGGCACTTAGCCTCGCTCTTCCCACTGCCCTGTAGCGGTGGCAGTGGGGTAATAGGGTTGGGGTTGATGTCAGCTTATAATGCCAGCTGACATCAAGCCCAGGTTAGTAATGGAGAGGCGTCTATAAGACACCCCCATTACTAACCCCATAGTCAAAGTTAAAAGAAAACACAAACACCCAGAATAAAGTCCTTTAATTGAAATAAAGACACATTCCTTTATTGTTCTAAATTAAACCATACTTACCGTCACGCTCATTCCAGCTGAAGCCAACGATCTCCTGCAATAAAAGAAAAATAATAAAGCAACCTCATCCTTACCTTTCCATGGTTCCCACGACAGCTTCAGCTCTGCTACATCGAGATAACAGGCTGGACCGCAGCAGAACGCTGCCATCCAGCCTGTCATCCCGCAGACACTGAGAAGCGCAGGCATGCTTGCGCTCTGCAGTGTCTGGCTGTGAAGGCATCCAGATGAGCCGAGGTCATGTCCAATGAACTCGGCGCACCTCATGCACGTCACTGACAGCGTGGGAAAATTCTCCTGCACTCAGCGCTTCAGCGTGAGAATTTTCCCACGCTGTCAGTGACGTGCATGAGGTGAGCTCATTCATGTCCAATGAACTCAGCTGACCTCATGTACGTCACTGACAGCGTGGGAGAATTTTCACGCTGAAGTGCTGAGTGCAGGAAAATTCTCCCACGCTGTCAGTGACGTGCATGAGGTGCGCCGAGTTCATTGGACATGAACTTGTCTCATCTTTATGCCGTCACAGCCAGACACTGAGTAGCGCAAGCATGCCTGCGCTTCTCAGTGTCCGCGGGATGACAGGCTGGATGGCAGCGTTCTGCTGCGGTCCAGCCTGTCATCTCGATGTAGCAGAGCTGAAGCTGTCGTGGGAACCATGGAAAGGTAAGGATGAGGTTGCTTAATTATTTTACTTTTATTGCAGAAGACATTGGCTTCAGCTGGAATGGGCGTGACGGTAAGTATGGTTTAATTTAGAACAATAAAGAATTGTGTGTTTATTTCAATTAAAGGACTTTATTCTGGGTGTTGTGTTTTTTTAAATACTTTACTAGAAATTCATGGTGGTCATGTCTAATATTGGCGTGACCCCATGAATTTCGGGCTTAGGGCCAGCTGATAATGCCAAGCTGGCCTTAACCCCTTTATTACCCAGTGAGCCACCGCACCAGGGCCCTGGATGAGTTGGGTACAGCGCCAGAAGATGGCGCTTCTATGAACGCGCCATTTTCTGGGGCGGCTGCGGACTGCAATTTGCAGCGGGTGGGGCCCAGAAAGCTTGGGCCTCCCTGCGCTGCGGATTCCAGCTCCCAGCTGCCTAGTTGTACCTGGCTGGGCACAAAAATAGGGCGAAGCCCCACGCATTTTTTTTTTAAATTATTTCATGAAATTCATGGAATAATTAAGAAAAAAAGGGCTTCCCTATATTGTTGTGTCCAACCAGGTACAAATAGGCAGCTGGTGGTTGGGGGCAGCCCGTCCCTGCCTGCTGTACCTGGCTGGACACAAATATAGTGCGAAGCCCCACGTCAATTTTTTTTTAATTATTTCATGAAATAATTTTTTTAAAAAAGGGCTTCCCTATATTGTTGTGTCTGGCCAGGTACAAATAGGCAGCTGGTGGTTGGGGGCAGCCCGTTCCTGCCTGCTGTACCTGACTGGACACAAATATAGAGCGAAGCCCCACGTCAATTTTTTTTAAATTATTTCAGGAAATTCATGAAATAATGAAAAAAAAATTGATGTGGGGCTTCGCCCTATATTTGTGTCCAGTCAGGTACAGCAGGCAGGAACGGGCTGCCCCCAACCACCAGCTGCCTATTTGTACCTGACCGGACACAACAATATAGGAAAGCCCTTTTTTTCTTAATTATTCCATGAATTTCATGAATTTAAAAAAAAAATACGTGGAGCTTCGCCCTATTTTTGTGTCCAGCCAGGTACAACTAGGCAGCTGGGGGCTGGAATCTGCAGCGCAGGGAGGCCCAAGCTTTCTGGTGCCCACCCGCTGCAAATTGCAGTCCGCAGCCGCCTCGGAAAATGGCGCGTTCATAGAAGCGCCATCTTCTGGCGCTGTACCCAACTCATCCAGGGCCCTGGTGCGGTGGCTCACTGGGTAATAAAGGGGTTAAGGCCAGCTTGGCATTATCAGCTGGCCCTAAGCCCGAAATTCATGGGGTCACGCCAATATTAGACATGACCACCATGAATTTCTAGTAAAGTATTTAAAAAAAACACAACACCCAGAAAAAAGTCCTTTAATTGAAATAAAGACACAATTCTTTATTGTTCTAAATTAAACCATACTTACCATCACGCCCATTCCAGCTGAAGCCAACGATCTCCTGCAATAAAACAAAAATAATAAAGCAACATCATCCTTACCTTTCCATGGCTCCCACGACAGCTTCAGCTCTGCTACATCGAGATGACAGGCTGGACCGCAGCAGAACGCTGCCATCCAGCCTGTCATCCCGCAGACACTGAGAAGCGCAGGCATGCTTGCGCTCCTCAGTGTCTGGCTGTGACGTCATCCAGATGAGCCGAGGTCATGTAAAATGAACTCGGCGCACCTCATGCACGTCACTGACAGCGTGGGAAAATTCTCACGCTGAAGCGCTGAGTGCAGGAGAATTTTCCCACGCTGTCAGTGACGTACATGAGGTGAGCCGAGTTCATTGTCGGCTCATCTGGATGCCGTCACAGTCAGACACTGAGGAGCGCAAGCATGCCTGCACTTCTCAGTGTCTGCGGGATGACAGGCTGGATGGCAGCGTTCTGCAGGTCCAGCCTGTCATCTCGATGTAGCAGAGCTGAAGCTGTCCTGGGAACCATGGAAAGGTAAGGATGAGGTTGCTTTATTATTTTTCTTTTATTGCAGGAGATCGTTGGCTTCAGCTGGAATGGGCGTGATGGTAAGTATGGTTTAATTTAGAACAATAAAGAATTGTGTCTTTATTTCAATTAAAGGACTTTATTCTGGGTGTTTGTGTTTTTTTTTTAACTTTGACTATGGGGTTAGTAATGGGGGTGTCTTATAGACGCCTCTCCATTAATAACCTGGGCTTGATGTCAGCTGGCATTATAAGCTGACATCAACCCCAACCCTATTACCCCCTGCCACCGCACGAGGGCAGCGTGGAAGAGCGAGGCTAAGTGCCAGAATTGGCGCATCCTATGGATGCGCCATTTCTGGGGCGGCTGACGGCTGGTGTTTCTAGCCTGGGAGGGGGCCAATATTCATGGCTCCCTTCCTGGGCTATTAATATCAGCCCCCAGCTGTCTGCCTAGCCTTTGCTAGCTATTAAATTAGGGGGGACCCCACGTCATTTTTTTGGGGGGGGTCCTCCATTTTAATAGCTAGTAAAGGCTAGGTATTCAGCTGGGGGCTGATATTAGTAGCCTGGGAAGCTCCGTGGGTATTACCCCCTTCCCAGGCTTCAAACATCTGCCCCAGCTGTCTGCTTAACCTCCGCTAGAGACTAAAATTACGGGGAACCCCACGCCAATTTTTTTTAATAATAAATCCTTTATTTTAATACTAAATGACAAGTACAGTAACCAACACTATCACTGTACTTATTATATATGTGACTGACATGTTTCTATCTATCTAATCTATGTGTGAAGCTCTATTCTGTCTGTTATAAATTTTCGGGTACAGATGCTGAATTGCCGGCCGGCTTTTTTAAAGAGACGGTGCATGAAAACACTATTATTTTTTTTGATAAATCCTTTACACTAAATGACAATTACAGTAAGCAACACTGTCACTGTACTTCATATATATGTGGCTGACATGTTTCTATCTATCTAATCTATGTGTGATTCTCTATTCCTTCTATTCTAAATTGTCGGGTACAGATGCTGAATTGCCAGCCGGCTTTTTTAAAGAGACGGTGCATGAAAACACTATTATTTTTTTTAATAAATCCTTTGCAGTAAATGACAAGTACAGTAAGCAACACTGTCACAGTACTTCATATATATGTGACTGACATGTTTCTATCTATCTAATCTATGTGTGAAGCTCTATTCTGTCTGTTATAAATTGTCGGGTACCGCTGCTGAATTGCCGGCCGGCTTTTTTAAAGAGACGTTGCACGAAAACACTATTATATTTTTTAATAAATCCTTTACACTAAATGACAAGTACAGTAAGCAACACTGTCACTGTACTTCATATATATGTGACTGACATGTTTCTATCTATCTAATCTATGTGTGATGCTCTATTCCTTCATGTCTAAATTGTCGGGTACCGGTGTATGCCGCTGCTGAATTGCCGGCTGGCTTTTTTAAAGAAAGCGTCTTCTGAGCAGTTTGTGAGCTTTTGGACACCTTTGAAGGTGTTTTCTATGTGTTCCTATGTGTTTTTGTTTGCCTGCCATTGGTTTTAACGGTGTTCGACGGTGTTCTAAGGTGTTCGACGAACAGTTCGACGAACAGTTCCTCGAACATCCCGGTGTTCGACGAACCGAACCGAACCCGAACACTACGGGGGTGGCTCAACACTAGTTTTAAGGACTGATGAAATGAGAGTGACTCTTGATGGGCCAGATAGATGGGCCAGAGGCTGGATCAGTAAAGGGCAGAGAGCTCCACTCCGACTCAGACGCCAGCAAGGTGGAGGTGGAATACTGGTATGGGCTGGTATCATCAAAGATGAATTTGTGGGACCTTTTCGGGTTGAGGATGGAGTGAAGCTCAACTCCCAGACCTACTGCCAGTTTCTGGAAGACAACTTCTTTAAGCAGTGGTACAGGAAGAAGTCGGTATCGTTCAAGAAAAACACGATTTTCATGCAGGACAATGCTCCATCACATGCATTCAACTACTCCACAGTGTGGCTGGCCAGTAAAGGTCTAAAAGAAGAAAAAATAATGACATGGCCCCCTTGTTTACCTGATCTGAACCCCATAGAGAACGTGTGGTCCATCACAAAATGTGAGATCTACAGGGAGGGAAAACAGTACACCTCTCGGAACAGTGTCTGGGAGGCTGTGGTGGCTGCTGCACGCAATGTTGATCGAAAACAGATCAAGCAACTGACAAAATCTATGGATGGAAGGCTGTTGAGTGTCATCATAAAGAAAGGTGGCTATATTGATCACTAATTGTTTTGGTTTTTGTTTTTGCATGTCAGAAATGTTTATTTCTAAATTTTGTGCACTGATATTGGTTTACCTGGTGAAAATAAACAAGTGAGATGGGATTATATTTGGTTTTTATTAAGTTGCCTAATAATTCTGAACATTAATAGTTACCTGCACAAACAGATATCCTCCTAAGATAGCCAAATCTAAAAAAAACCCAGTCCAACTTCCAAAAATATTAAGCTTGGATATTTATGAGTCTTTTGGGTTGATTGAGAACATAGTTGTTGATCAATAATAAAAATAATCCTCTAAAATACAATAATTCTGCACACAGTGTATGTTTTTTAGGAGTTTTTTCCGTGTTATTGAAGGATTAACAGAGGCCGTTGATCCTCTAGATCTAGTGTTTCCCAAACTCCAGTTCTCATGACCCCCAACACGTCATTTTTTCAGGATTTCCTTAGTATTGCACAGGTGATGGAATTTTTAAGGCATCAGACTGCTACAGATTCTCTCACCTGTGCAATGCTAAGGAAATCCTGAAAACATGATCTGTTGGGAGGCCGGGAGGACGGGGTTTGGGAAACTGCTCTAGATACACGAAACAATAATTGTTCTCAATAGTCCTTTAGGGAACAAATGAAGATGCTGTTGAGCATGAGTACTGCCACTCCAATGGGAATAAAAGTGCCCCATGCTGCCAATCAGTGCAGGTCCCAAAAGTTGGACCCCCACTGATCAACAAGTTATCACCTATCTTGCATAAAGGTGACAACTTGTTTTCACTATTAAGTCCCTTTAATGTATCTGATTAAGATAAGAGAAATATATATGTGAATATATATGTTGAGTAAAGTAATAGTGGACATATTCTTTGCTGCAGACTCCTAATACACAGCACTAGAGCATGTCTCTGGAAATGAGGCAGAGATTTATCAGTGGTGTGATTGTTTTATCAGGATTATTGTGAAAGGAAAAGCTGACAACATGACATCATTAGTTATTTCTGTGTGTATGCAATACCATTAAGTCTATAAATCATGGATGCACTGCAGCAACACATTTGCATGTAGGTCAACTGATATATATTTTGAAACAAATAGGTCAATTCAGACACTGAATAAACATGCAAGTATTGGGAAGGTTCCTATTCTCCTTATAAACACATGCGGCCAAAGACAGTAAATCATGGCCGTAATAGTCCAGATATTTATATATGTCACTGTGATAAATATGGAGATAATACTGTCTATCTCACCTCAGTTATGGAAGCTAAGCTTATAACAGTGAAAAAATTCATTTGCAACGTATACGTACAGTACCTCTGTGGCAGTTTGTATTACTTATAAATTTATTTATGTAGATGATAATAATTATTATATTTTATGATGCAAAGCAGTTTCACATTTTATTATTTCATAGCATAAATACAAATATCAGACATCATTATTTCCTGCCTGGTAAAAATAAATGGGCATGAGTTAATTTGATTAGTATCATGTAAAATAAGCAATGTCTAATATTAAAGATTTTAGCACAAGATTTATCTATCTAATTTACTTTTAATACTTCAAATAGCAGTGATATGCAAAAAGTATATGTTGGTACGTGTGCGTGTACATATGCATCTGTATTTGTATGAGCTAGATATACAGTGTAAGTAAGTGTCATACTTTACAACTATCCAAGGGAAACATTCATGGAAACATCCTTTAAAAGGAGGGACCACATGAATTTTGAGAATATTTGCCAAATATTGGGCTTTTTGAAGGTTTCCAGTTCATGACGCAGGGATGTTTCATCATCAGACATATTCAGGGGGTGAGTGTCGGCATGTAAAGGGGCCTTGTTTGAAAAAGGGGTTAACACTTTGAGCCAGTAATAACCAGTAATTTCCCAAAAGTCAATATCTTAAAGTTGGCAATTATTGTATATATGTATCTATATATGTTTATATTTGTTGTTGAGTCAACATATTGTGGCATGAGATAACCAGCATTGAAAAAAAAAACGTGTGTGCCCAACCAAGAGTTGTGTTGTTAGTTGCAATGTGATATTGATCTTGAATCTGTATGTTACAGTGGGGAAAATAAGAATTTGATATACTGTTGATTTTGCAAGTTTTCCCATCCACAAAGAATGGATCAAATAAGTATTTGATCACCTACCAACTAACAAGAATTTTGGCTCTCACAGACCTTTTAGCTTTTCTTTTAGAAGCCCTCCTACTCTGCACTCTTTACCTGTATTAATTGCACAGTCCCAACCATGAAGCATGGTGGGGGAAACATCATAATTTGGAGGTGCTTTTCTGCAAAGGGGACAGGATGGATAGGGTCATGTATCGCAAGATTTTGGCCAACAACCTCCTTCCCTAAGTAAGAGCATTAAAGGTGGGTCATGACTGAGTCTTCCAGCATAACAGTGACCCAAAACACACAGCCAGGGCAACTAAGGAGTGGCTCCGTAAGAAGCATTTCAAGGTCCTTGGGTGGCCTAGCCAGTCTCCAGACCTGAACCCTATAGAAAATCTTTGGATGGAGCTGAACACAACTCAATGTTGCCAGCGACAGTCCCGAAACCTGAAAGATCTGGAGAAGATATGTATAGAAGGAGTAGGCCAAAATCACTGCTGCAGTATGTGCAAACTTGGTCAGGAACTACAGGAAACATTTGACCTCTGTAATTGCAAACAAATTTTTCAATACTGAATATTAAAGAGGTTGTCCACTACATACTATACCGCCCCCCATCGATTTAAACCTGGTAAACAAGTGTTTTTGCAAATACATACCGCTGCCAATTGTGCCTGTGAGCTCACTAGGCATCACGTGACCTTGGCTGCAGGCTCCTCTGACATCCGCTGATATCATGTCAAGTTCCGGCTGCAGCCAGTCGCAGGCACCCCCCTGATTGATGGGCTGTGGGTGAGGTTTCGCTGTGGGTGGGGTTTCACTGCACATCACAGCCCAGCATGCACCGCGCGCTTGCGGCCAATGTAAGCAGAAGGAAAGCGAGCTGTGGATGCTGGGCAGTGACGTGCAGTGAAACCCCACCCACAGCCCATCAATTAAGGGGGTGCCTGTGATCGGGTCACGCCTTCATAAATCTGGAACTTGACGTGACATCAGCGGATGTCAGAGGAACCTGCAGCCGAGGTCACGTGATGCCTAGTCAGCGGTCAGCAATAGCGCTGCTCACAGGCAAAATTGGCAGCAGTATGTGTTTACAAAAACACTTGTTTACCAGGTTTAAATCGATGGGGGCAGTATACTATGTAGTGGACAGTCTCTCTAAGTGCTGTTTTCTATTGTATCAAATACTTATTTCATGCAATAAAATGCAAATTAATTCTGCAAAAATCATACAATGTGGTTTTCTTGATTTTTTTAAGATTCTGTCTCTCACATTTGAAGTGTACCTAGGATAAAAATTACAGACCTCTCCATTCTTTGTAGGTGGGAAAACTTGCAAAATCAGCAGTGTATCAAATACTTATTTTCCCCACTGTATATAGTGCACGTGTGGTGGTAATATCTGTTTCTATCTTCTGTGGTGAATAAGTTGTTATATATGTGAATCACACCCCTGAATGCAGTGGATAAAGTAGGCCACAGACCCTGTTTTTGATTTCTACATTCTTCTTCTTTTTCAATACCAAGATGTTTGCAGCACTAGAAAATCATAGAGCTGCCAAGAAATTCAGAAAGGCTTTGTGATTGACTTGTAGCATGTTTTAGTGTCTGAGTAGTTAATTAGCGACTGATGGGGAGTGTGAGTAGGGTCAGAGGGTTGTTGCTCTAAAACTTGCCATATCCAGAATTTACTCCTTTTCCCTTAGTACGCATATTAGTTCAAGTGGTTTCACAGGCAGTAAGTCCACCGCCACTTAAATCTGCTTCATATATATGTACATTTTTCCATGTTATTTTAATACGCAATCTTACTTGAAAATATGTCATAAAATAAGGAATGCATTTTCTTATATATTTACACATTAATAAAAGGTATGCCTGTTATTATGTTTCATTGAAAAAAAAAGTTTCTTTGACTTCGCTTTGATTTGCTTTTTAGTTATATTTTTTTCATTATTGCTTCCTTATCCACCTACCATGTTTCATTTGATTTTTATTATCTTTTCTAAAAGAAAAGTGATATTCTCACAGTAGCATTATGGTAATGTGCTTCCTGTTATTGTGTATGTTTTCTACAAAAATTACTTATAAACCTATTTTTTATACTAATGTATAATTCTTTATACTAATGTAGTATGCACCAAACCAACATTTGATACATAATTTCAAGTTTTCAGGAAATACATCTTGTCGGACTGCTTGTATATGGCTGCATATTATATGTACAATGTACTTGTACTGACTGCACCAATAATGACTCCAGAAGCCAATGTCCATGAAAAGTCAAGAAAGGGCAAGAGGAAATAGTTTTCTAAATATCTTTGTCTTTTCCTTTCAAAGTGGTAAGAAAAGATTTAGTGGGCTATGCCTGTAATTTCTGGTTCAGATTTATGGTAAGATTTGAGAGTCCTCAGTGGTTGATACTAGTGATGAGCGAACGTGGTCGCCACTGCTCGGCACTCGCCCAAGCATCACTATGCTCGACAAAATCAGCGCTCGGCGACTATTTCTGGGTTGCTCGGGCGGGTACTCGGGTCCCCTCCCTGTATGTTTGTCGCTCTTTAGAGAGTCAATGAACATGCAGGGATTGCCTGCCATGAACTGTAATGCCGTAGCCATGTTGGTTGTGGCCTGTACAGTGATTGGCTGGCCGCACAGCATCATCAGGTGTATATAAGACCTGGCGCCGCTATGCTCGTCACAGTCTACCCTGGAATCAGGCAGAGTAGGGAGATCTGTTGCTGAGTCAGGGAGAGATTTGCTTGTTCATAGTTATTATAGGTATTCCACAACATATATTTATATACATCTGAACTAACAGTCCTTATGAGGACTAATGCAGCTGCGTATAATCAGTGCTAGGCAGACAGGCAGTGTATGTGGCAGACTGCAGTGCATGTTACAGCACAAGAGGGTCCATTGAACGTCCTGTCTGCTGCGGTAATAATTACAGATATTTGTAGACATAGCCCCAGATATCAGGGGCCAGGGCAATTTTTTTTTTATCTTAATCCTGGTTATTTGCTTAAAAGCAATCCAGAGTACAAAATTTTTCTGCTCCATTTGCTTGTTAGCACTGCAGAATAAAGCCAAATCTGTTCCATATTTCAGTGATAAAAATCCAGAAATTTGAACTGAACTTGGAAAATATTGGCCTCCTTTTCCCTTCTGTAGCAGTGTGTCCACTAAGCTATTCACACTAGATGTCTGTGAAGAATAGTATTAGTAAACTACAGGCCTGCTATTTAAAACCGTGGTTCTCTGTTAGACATATCACCTAAAAGACTGTTCAAAAATCATACATTTCTTCCATTTTCATTCTGTTTTGGTGTGTTTGTG
Organism: Phyllobates terribilis; assembly: GCF_046119375.1. Taxonomy (NCBI): domain Eukaryota; kingdom Metazoa; phylum Chordata; class Amphibia; order Anura; family Dendrobatidae; genus Phyllobates; species Phyllobates terribilis. The sequence goes on from NW_027362764.1 coordinate 461,724,930, forward strand.
AAGCTATTCACACTAGGTCTCTAAGTAGAATAATATTAGAAAATTACAGGCCTACTATTTAAAATCGTGGTTCTCTGTCAGACGTATCACATATAACTGCGCTCCAAAATCAGCTATTTCTCGTGAACGTGGAAAATATTGTCCTCCATTTAAAATGGGCAAGGTGTGTGGCAAGGGATGGGCAAGTGGACATGATGGTTATGGTGAATGCAGAAGCAGAGGAAGTGGCCGTGGGCAAGCTGAAATTGTACCACAACAAACAACCTCATCTTGTCGCTTGACCTTCCTGTCCCAATTAATAGGGGACCGCAGAATACCACTATTGAACACAGAACAGTGTCAAAAGGTTATTGGTTGGAGAGCAGATAATGCTTCCAGTCACTTTGCCACCATTACCTCCACCCTGTCTTCCACATGGTCAAGTCTCAGTAACCGTGAGTCTGGACCGCATTTTCCTCACCCTGATCCTCCTTCCTCCCACCATGCCAAGTGCCCAGAGACAACTGATCCCACACTTGGACACTCAGAAGAGCTGTTCACTTTTCCATTTGCAGATTCGGGCCTCTCGCCCAGCCAACTTCAAGCGAGTCAAGTAAAGTGCAATTACTGTTGCAAGAGGTGGATGATGATGATGAGACACAATTGCCAAAAAGTCAGGAGGAGGACCAGGGTGCAGAAGTAGAAGACGAGATGGTGAATGATCTAGTAACTGATCCAACCTCGCAGGGGAACATACAGAGCGAGGACAGCAGCACATAGGGGGAAGGAGGCGTAGCACCACAACAGGCAGGAAGAAGCAGTGTGGTAGCCACAGACACAAGGTAGGAAGGCATTCCTCGTAACGCCAACACAACGGAAGTTGCCATTACAACTGTTAGGTCTTCCCGAGTCTGGTTATTTTTTAAAGACTCTGCAGATAACCCATTTCGCGAATGCTTGTGCTCAAAATGTTGCTTTTGAGGCTCGTGGAGATGGAAGCTTTCCACAACCTGATGGCGGTGGCCATCCTTCGGTACTCATTCCCCAGTCGCCACTATATCTTCTGGTGTACCGTCCCCGCATTACACGAGCACGTGTCCCACAAAATTAGACGTGCCCTCAACAACGCAGTTAATGGGAAAGTCCACCTAACAACGGACATGTGAACAAGTGCTTGTAGGCAGGGATGGTACGTCTCGCTTACGTCACACTGGGTTAACATAGTAGAAGTCGGGACCCAGTCAGACCTTGGGGCGGAACACGTCCTGACACCGAGAATTGCGGGCCCTGGGTCAATCCGGGTTGCCTCCACATTCTACAGGTTTGCACCGCCTCCTCCTCTTCAGCATCCATCTCCGAAATGACCACATCAGTCGCAAGCTGGAAGCACTGCAGCACTGCCTCGGCCAAGCAGCAACAGGCTGTGCTGAAGCTAATATGCTTAGGTGAAAAACCGCACAACTCTGAAGAGTTGTAGACAGCTCTGAAAGAGCAGGCAGATCTATGACTGACCAAGCTGAACCTACAGCCAGGCATAGTCATGTATGACAATGGCTGGAACCTGGTGGCAGCTCTGAGGCGAGGCAAGCCCACACACGTACCATGCCTGGCCTATGTGCTTAACCTCGTGGTTCAGCGGTTTCTCAAAACCTACCCGGATCTGATGGATCTGCTTGTCAAAATGCGCCACCTGTGTGCCCATTTTAAAAAGTCAGCTACAGCTTCCGCCGCCCTAGCCGTGCTTCAGCAGTGTTTGCAGTTTCCAGCTCACCGACTGATCTGCGATGTCCCCACACATTGGAACTCTACAATGCAGATATTGGGAAGGATTTGTGAGCAGAAGAGGGAAGTTGTTGACTTCCAGCATCAACAAGGCCGTCGGTATTCAAGTCAGACTCCACGCATAAAACCTGAGGAGTGGACGTGGATGTCAGACATATGTACCATCCTCCAAAACTTTGAGGACTCCACCAAGATGGTGAGTAGCGATGATGCCATAATTAGCATCAGCATCCTGCTTCTCTGTCTTCTGAAACGCTCTCTGCTCACAATTAAAGCGGATGCATTGCAGGCGGAGCATGATGATATGGAGCAAGGAACCATACAGGGTGATTCCACACAGCCCAGCCTCATCTCATCCCAACGTGGATTGGGTGACAATGAGAAAGAGGAGGAGGAAGAAAATGAGCTAGTTTCCTGCTCTATAGACGGTACTACCTGCACAACTGTCATACCGTCTGATCAGCGTGGATGGTCTGAGGACAGGGAGTAGGAGGAAGAGGAGGATGAGGAGGAGAGCATGGTCAGTCGTCCTCTTGGTGAGGACACTGAAGTCTTGCCTCTTTGCAGCCTGGCACACTTGGCTGAGTTTATGTTACGCTGCCTTTCCCGTGACCCTCGTGTTGTCCAAATTTTTTGTGACAGTCATTATTGGTTTGGGACACTTCTAGACCCACGCTAAAAGGAGAACTTTCTGTCTCTTATTCCTGCTCAGGAAAGGCCTAATAAAATGGGGCAGTACGAGAAGGATTCACTGACTGGGGACCAACAACTCAAAACGTATTTAAACCACCAAAATAGACAAAAATCACTGACTGAGGTGGAATAGCAAAAGGCCATATTTCAAGTGCAAAAAGCTGTCCAGAAATCTGGCAGTTTAGTGTTGCAGCCTGTGGGTGGGTGGGTGGCTGGCTGCATACTTGTACTTGCATTCCAAGTAACAGAAAACTAAGCAGATGGTGGCCTCTATCATCATCATGAGTCCTCACCTTGGCAATATGAACTCTCCTGATGGAGAAGCCAGGGCCCACCGGAGGAGTCTCCGATTCTCTGGTGGGCCCGTCCAACCCTGCCGAGAAGCATCCCTGGCTAAGAAAAGTGTGTGGGGAGGTTCCCAGACACTTTATGGCTGCTATTTTACTGTGGGCTTGGCTCTGTACCATCCCTGGCCACATTCACCTGTCCACGTGTTTGTGGTTAGGCGGTCCTTCCCACTTAAGTCCACTGGAGAGAGCACGGGTAATGTTGTCGGACCCATGCTTGTGGAAAGCGGAGACAACACTGGGAGAAATAGTAGCAGCTGGGGACCGAGTATGGACACCCGGCCACTGCCGCCATGAGGCTGTGGACAGCTTCCGCCTCCATGAGCTTAAAAGGCCACATTTCAAGTGCAAGCAGTTGCCCAGAAATCTGGCAGCTTACTATTGAGGCCTGTGGGTGGGTGTCTGGCTGCATACTTGCGCTTGCATTCCAAGGAATGGGTTAGGGTCAACTGAATGCTGCGCTTAGACAGTGATTGTTGCATGTCTGCAATGACAAGTGCATGGTGGGAGCCAAGGATCACTTATGATGGGCATACTTTTAGGCAATGACCTGGGAGTCAGAGATGCTTCCAGGGGTCTTCCCCATGCTGTTCCCATGTCTTTTCAGCACTGCATGCATGTGTCTGATGATGTGTCACACACCACATGGCCAGATAAGGTTGTAAAATGTTAAAATGACATTTCCTGGTGAATGCATTTGTCTTGGTTGAAAGCAATGTAAAAGTGCAAAAACGCATCAAAAATGCTATGTGTGAACATAGCCCAAGGTGTGGAGGAGTATTTTTGTTTTTGGTTATTTATTTTGCCTTATATACAAGTTATTACCCTGGAAAGGATGTTCCTTAACATATTTCCCAGGAAAATCCATTTTGGTTTCATTTTTGTATGTTTTATTGTGAGTCCGCAAAAGTGGCGTAATACTCTGACAACATTGTTGACAGAAGTGACTTGGGAGCCAGAAATTCTTCCAGGGGTCTTCCCCATGCCGTTCCCATGTCATTTGAGCACTGTTCCCATCCATATGGGCAATTTTTTTTCCCTCTGCAGACTGCTGGGGGGGGGGGGGCACCAGAAAAATACTCGAGTTTCCCATAGACTTACATTGGGCTCGTTACTCAGTCACAGCACTCGAGCCTTCCAATTTGCTTGACTCGAACAATGAGTACCCAAGCATTTTAGTGCTTGCTCATCACTAATTGATACCTTTTAATGGCTAACTGAAAAGATGATAACAAATTACAAGCTTTCGAGACTACTAGGGTATCTTCATCAGCCATAGAATAACACAAAATCTGAAGAGTCACATATTTATGCACAACAGGACACAGAAATAATGCAATAGATAAGACAAGTGACCTGAAGCAGAACTATCATTATGGGAGAGGGATAAACAGCTGGGGCCCTAAATATTGGAACAGTTCATAGATAAGGAGTATGAAAGTTTTATTGTCCTGTGATTGAGGTCTGGTACATGACTTTGATGCCCCCACATGGTCTGAGAATCACATTCTTTAGTTAATATAGAAAGACATAAATCCATGTGACACATTCATTCCTGCACTGAGTGTGTCAAAGGTTGTCATAAGTTTGTACTCCCAGACTCTTCTGTCTCTTTGAGATTTGAAGTTACCTTTTAATACTAGTAATTTCATGTCCATGGTGCTGTGATCAGGGATACAGAAATGTTTGGCAACAGGTAGATCTATCCTTTTTTCTTTTGTGTTGTGATGAGAATTCATCCTTGTTCTAAGTTTTCGCCCTGTCTCGATTACATGCAGAACTCCAGTTGAAAATTTGGTACAAATAATTAAGTACACCACATTAGATGGAGCTGAAAGTACCTGGGATCTTGTAGTACTGATATGAGTTGGGGATCTTTATCGTGTCCGTGGTCACTATAAATGAGCAGGTTTACATTTTTTCTGGTTGCAAGGAAAGATTCCTGTAGTTGTTGGAGAGGACAGGGAGCTTCTGACAATGATGCTTCTAAGATATGGAGGTGGCCTAAAACACAGAAGTAGGGGGTCTGGATATTGATTGTAATCGGGCATCTTTTTGTAGTAAAGGTTGTAGTTTCTGTGCAGCTCCTCTTACCACCTCCAGATTTTGATTGTAGGTGACTATTAGAGGCACCCAGTTGCTTTCTTTCTTCGTTTTGTAATGTAGGAGATAATTCCTTCATATTCTGGTGGCTCTTGCAATCTGGTTTTCAATTGTTCTTGGATGGTAGCCCTGATTCAAAAAGGTCTTTCTGAGGCTATCAAGGTGTTTGTCTCTATCCATAGGGATGGAACATATCTGATTGTATCTGAAGGCTTGTACATAAACTAAACTGATGTTATTTATAAAAAAAACAACTCCCCATAATATTAGATGTGATGGGATAGGATCAGATGGGATCATACCTGAATGATAATTTGTTTCTTTAAATGGTATGTGCATTCCCAAAATCAATTTCAAGGCACACTATCAGATTTCAGTGGGATTTACAAAAAAAATGTATCATAGCTTCTGTATAGGCTTAATTGTTCAAATCAGAGAAAATTATTTAGACATCCTCTAGGCATGCAGATAAAGTGCATGTTTTATCTTGCTTTGTAAGTCAAGATGTTTTACACAATGTTGTCAATAAAGAGTATGAAATAACCCCCCAAAAATGATCTACACATTGGCATATCTAAGCCCCTTGTGCTTTATTACAGCTAGTCCTGATTGTAGCAGATCTATTGGTGGTTTCCGATGACAGCATAAAGAAGTGAGATAGATACTGATTCCAACAATGGGTAGTTTTGTTTGAATCACAGTTTGTTATATGCAGTGGGACCCAGGTCTGGAGTCACGTTGCATCTCCCTCTATCCCCTGGATAACAGCAATGTATAAGAACACAATTGTCAATGTCAATCAGAAAAATGGGATTAGCCAACAGTTTATTAATGATGAGTACTTATGAACACGTGAAATACATTGCATGGACTTTAGCTTTGATTTCCATTGCAATGAACGAGTAGTGATTTTATGAAAACTAGGACAAAAGTAAGACACCCAGAGCTGGAATCATGGTCTTAGTCACTACTTTCTGTTGCCCCCATTTAAAGCAGCATATACCTTGAGATTGATTCCCTTCAAGGATAATCATTAAACACATTTATGCAAAAACTACTTAACATCTCTTTAAAATATTATCTTATTATTACATGTCAATTAATTATAGGAGAATACATCAAAAATTATTCGCACTCTGGTTGTAGAATTTATTTTGAATCAGAAAAGACAAATAATTAATTTTTGGACGGAATTTTGCTGCCTTCCAATAAGCTTAAATACACCAATATCCTCAATCATCAAATAAGTAAAGCCAAAAAAGCTTATCATAATAAACACCTGGAGAAAAGAGGCTTTTTTACAAAGCGCTAAAAAATCTTTATATTCATTAAAAAATCTATTCAAGAAGATCACAAAACACATAAGGAAACAGGGTAATTCAGATACAGAAAAAGGTGGGTATTCTTGGATAACAAATATATAAAAAAGATATGTATGCACTGAGTAAGAAGAATAGTAGGTTTTGCAAAAATCTTGCAATAAACTTAGTTTATCTTTCAGCAAGCTTTCGTACTTCTTCATCAAAAAACAATTATACTCAGTTGCAAGCCACAAATGCACCATTGTCTTCACTTCTTCATTGGATGTGAATCTTTGTTCTGATATTGCTTCTTTAAGGGGACCACAGAGCTGGTAGTCCAATGGGGCACAATAAAGACACAATGTTATGGATGTAAATGGGCAGCACGGTGGCTCAGTGGTTAGCACTGCAGCCTTGCAATGCTGGGGTCCTGAGTTGAAGTCCCACAAAGGACAACATCTGCAAGGAGTTTGTATGTTCTCCCCGTGTTTGAGTGGGTTTCCTCCGGGTTCTGTGGTTTCCTCCCACACTCCAAAGACATACTGATAGGGAATTTAGATTGTGAGTCCCAATGGGGACAGCAATGATAATGTATGTAAAGCGCTGCAGAATATGTTGGCGCTATAGAAAAATAAAGATTATTATTATTATAAATGTGTGTCCGGCTCCTTCTTCACAGCTGACACTTGTGCGAGCTTCCTTGAAGTCCTCTATTCATTCATACACACCTCTTCACAACAAAACACTTTCTCCATACTGTGCATAAAGTCTTCGATAAATATCAGCAGCACCAGACACATCGTCAGACCACAGAAAACAAATCACTGCACGCTGCTCTTATTTCATGCAAATCACAAGCGGGGCAGCCATTGTTTCTTGTACAACGATCACAGATTAACACATTCAAACCTGCACAACAATGACTGGAAAGACAGCCACCTTGTACAGAGAGCGCTGATAAGACAGTACGGCCAACAGAAATTTTAATATAAATAGAGCGTATAACATTTTTTGACTCACCCTTATAATGTCCTCAATATTTTACAACTAAACTGAGTAAATCAGAAGCATTATAATACATCTTTTAGTTTTATTCTTGTTTTACAGTTTATTACATGAGAAGTCAGCTGAAACAGATGATGACTTTGGCTACCATTGTAAGGGCATTCCCAACTGCACAGAGCATAACGTTTTCTTGCATACACTAAGGTGAACGGAACAAGCTATATGTTAATAAAGCAATTTATTTCATGCATTTTAGCTACTGCATAATACATGCTTGAACCATGACATTGTTTTCATTAAGAAATGGCTGATTTGAAAGAAGTTGTCAAACGCCATGGGCCCATTCTTGGTGTCTTTGCTTGAAGCGTGTTTAACTAAGCATTTGCAGAAGTCACAGTAGCTCAGATATAAAATGCTAAACAATTAGTGGTGACTAGGCCCTCTAGTCTTTAAAGCAAACAATGAAATAACCTTTAATGCTTATACTCAAAATGACGCAAACACATATGATGTAACATGGTTGTCAAGCCTATTTGTTACATTCTGCAATAAAAAAGATAACTAACATTTTTGATAGAATAAATGTAAGGACTGATCATGTTTTTAAGAGAACCTGTCAGAACATTATTTAATATGGAAGTAGTGTTATGGCTGTATAGCCCAAAACAATGGAAAACTATAAGGAAAGCACCAAACTATGCTCTTATGTTAAACTATGATATTGTGTTTAACTATGCACTTATCTGCAGCCACCGCACTAAAAATGTAGCCCCTGATTCGCTCAGCTGCCCTCACTTAGAGTCCCTGGAACTTGTTGTACTTTGCTTTTCAATCTTGCTCATGTAATATGATCTTAACTGTTTAAGATATACACCTGTAGACTGTATGTAAAAACTGGAGAATATAAAGTTCACCTTCCTTGTAGGTTGGTTCACAGTTGCACCTCTTGTTTGCATTATGCATTGATTTATGGCGCAAATATGAAGTGAACAGGCAAGCGTCAATCTGCTTCCACAGGATATTCCGTCAATACCTTATATTTGCAGGAACAACCTCTCAGACACTGACACTCACATGGGTTTGATGATACTCATTCACCAATTTATGATCACCATGTTCCCCATACACAGCAACAAAAAGCTGACCCCAAAGATTACAACCACTTCCCTTAAGGTCTATTGAAATAACTAAAAGATCTGAGTGCTGCTTGTTTTGCAATTTCCTTAACTATATTTATCATATGTAATATTACGGACTCCCAATCTGATTCCCAGTCGATTAGTTATAGTGTTTCACTCAATTTCCTCTAAATGGACATGAATTAATATTAGCGATATATACTGGTCCAGTGGCCACCTTGGTAGTCCAGGGCTGCTGACCTTGGCCCTTCTATCCTCCGCCTAATTGCTGAAATTACGTCTTCTGATTAATGGGCCCAGTGTGATATCATTGTTGCAGTGCAACTCACCCACTTGATGTTGCACCAGGTCTACTAATCAAAAGTGGCGACGGGGATACAAGCATGTAAAGGGAGGTTCACAGAGCTCTGATCTGAGGCCACAGACTAATGATGTGGATGTTGAACCAGTGTCCTGCAAATCTTTTTTACCATCTTTAATTAATATGTCAAAAACGTAATTAAAATTTGTAGTCAAGTGTTTAGTGATTGTTTATTTTATTAAATTCTTGAGCACCTGCATTAATTTAATTTTATTATGTAAAGTCTATGCATGTTCACATGCAACAGGTAAGTACCCAAACTATTACTTGTTAGTGGTCCCTGTGATATTACTGTCTTTAAATCCCAGATGTTATATTATGCCAATTCATTTTTAAATCAATTCACTTTATCGCACTCATCTCACAAAAGGGTGTCTACATTTCTGCATGACAATAAAAAAAGAATCTTAACAGTTATAATGTATAAGAATGCTGACACTGTGATTAATCCCTAATGTCTTCTAATTACGAGGCCCCATAAAACCTACTGCTCATTCTAATTGCCACTAGCTGACATCATTGAGGACCAGCAGGTCAAAAGACTTTATAGGCTTTGAAATGAAACTTGGAATTCACTGGATCAAAATTTATTTATTAATGATATTTTACATATGTTTCCTCTGAAAAGAACAAGATAATTAATTTTCTCTTGAGATTTCGGGTCATGGTAATAAACATCCAGCATTTCAATTTAAAGATTAATCGTAATATTGTAGAGCACAGTAATGGAGGTTTCTGTCTCACGTCTAATTTATGGAACTATAGAATATTTAAAGTTATCTGAATTTCTAAGCTAAAGATGGATAAGCTCCAAGGGATCCTTTCATCTATAAAGATTATGCACCTTGTTTTTTCTGGTTATTTGTTTGGCCTGCCAAGAAGGCGTACACAGAGTACCTTGCTAGTCCACTGCATTGTTTTACTTACGCGTATATAACATGCTGTTTTTAGCCTTAGGTTTTCCAAGCAGAGCGAAACTTTGTAAAATCATGACACTTGCTCTGTCATCTCTAGTTAGTATACGGAATTCTAAAATTCACAATATAAATTCTGAAGTTTTTATAAGGATTATATTTAAAAAAAATAATAAATATAATTTTAAATGTAACTAAAATATAGGGTACATTTGGGAATTTTCTTTTAAAGGCTTTTAATTTTGTTGTGGCGCATTAATTTAAGAATACCAAGATGTAAGGCCCAGTAAAGGGATTGTTCTCTATCAGAGTAGAACACGCTCAATTCCCAGTGTCCATTTCTTACATTTAGAGGTGATTTATCATTTTCATATGTTTATTTAACACAAAATTAATAAAACATGATATGCTAATAATTAGAAATTGATGTTTTAATAACGGATAGCAGATTGCCATGGTATGCATCTACCACTAAGAGTTGTAAACTGAAGACATATTTTTACAAGCTTATTATATACAATAGATAACTTTCGGAAGAAGAGTGTTCTATTCTGTTATTTAGCACTGACAATCTCCAAGTATCTTTTTTGTAACTTTTCAATCTCATGTGAAATAGGCAACCTGTTGGTTCTGCAAATGACGTGGGTTTAGTAGCAGGAGTATACTCTCATATTCTGGTGGGCCAAATCTTTGTGAGCTGCTACCCTCTGCTGCATAGTCTTATACAGATATGGTGCTCTCACTTACCAAGTAAAAGACTTTGGATCCCGAGTGCCCGAGAGAAGAATAGAGTAGCCAAGACCTAAAGGTGCATCTTGTGTTCATGTCATGCTGTATTAAAAGAGGCTGTAGAAGGAATGAAGTAAACAACAATACTTATTATTGTCCAGTTCAATGGCATTATTGCTAATCTAACATAATTATAGTAGCATGTTAAGTTTAACTTTCAATCGGCCATAAATTAGCTTAGAGAAGTTCAGAGAAGAAATATAAGAATTATACACCGTGCTGTTATATGAGTGCACTGATGAATATGACAGTTAACTCATTCTGCAATCATGTAACAATCATGGCACCTTCCTCCTTGAGAAAGCCACGCGAAACGCGCGGCGGAGGTCCGTGTGGGAATTGCCCCTTCACCTGGTTCCTTCTCTACCATTCCCTCTGCACACATCTATTGGTAAGAGCAATCATTGGTGTCATTATTACCTTAATTGGCACTTGGCCCTTAAATGTTTACATATGCTCATGACCCCTTTGGTTCTCTACTGTTATAGGCATGTTGCTTTGATATTGTGCCTAGATGCTTTTTGCACTGCCTAGATGCTATCTGCATTTTACATTGGTATTACTGCGGTGCACTTTTGGACTTCTTTTTAAGCACTATTGTCACTTTGTTTATGTGTGCAGAGCTACAATGTTTCATTACTTGCTGTCCTATTTTCTAATGAAGTTTTTCTAATGTAAGTGCATTCTTCAATAACATTTTTCATACATTTTTTGCCTAAACCATGTACTCTTTTTCTTCTTTTTTGCTTGCAATCATATAACTATGTAGCGTGATACATAGAGGTTGTAGAAGCTAGCCTGTTCAAAATTTTTAATCAAACTTTATTGCAAAAACAGTGCTTTTTGGGCCAAAAATACATCCCCACACTTTGTTTAAGGTAGCAGACATACTCTAAATGGGAGCAGAGTATTTTATCCACCCTTTCTGTGCATTATTATTATTTTATATATTTGTTTAGGGGAGACTATAACAGCAGTACGAATGAGGAAGAATTATTGTAGATAAATTCTTTTTTTTGCCAAATTGGTAGAAGCATGTGATCCATATTTACAGCGGGTGAAATGAGTATTGAACACGTCACCAATTTTCTAAGTACCATATTTTTCGGACTATAAGACGCACCAGACCATAAGATGCACCCCAAATTTTGGGGTGGAAAATAGGAAAAAATATATTTTTTATAAGATGGGGTCCGTCTTATAGTCTGAATAGGTATGGTATCTTACCTGGGGGGTGGTGGAGCGGGGGTCACAGGAGGCAGGGTCCTTCAGGAAACCAGTCCGGCGGAAGTGGAGGAATGCTGCGGACCCTGGATACATGAAGCCGGTGCTCCAGCAGCTGTAAGTTGCAGTGATGGTGGAGCAGAATCGCAGGTCCCTCCGTTCCCTGCCTGAGGAACCCGGCGGCAGCAGAAGAGGTGAGATGCTGCGGGTCGGTGTCTGACTGGGGCCCGTGGCCTGACTGGGGCCTGTGGCCTGGCTGGGACCTGCGACCTGGCTGGTGTCAGGCTCAGACCTGTGCCTGGCTGTGGCCTTTCTGGGGCCTGTCTGAGGTCTGGGGCCTGTCTGAGGTCTGGGGCCTGTCTGAAGTCTGGGGCCTGTCTGAAATCGGGAGCCTGTCTGAAATCTGGGGCCTGTCTGAAGTCTGGGGCCTTTCTGAAGTCTGGGGCCCGGGACCTGTGCTGGCTGTGGCTGGTGTCTGGCGGTGAAACAGAGGGGCCTGCTGGAGCCTGGACCTGCTGGGGTCTAGACCTGTGAGCAGCGTCTGGCATAGAAGCAGAGGAGCTGGGGCTTGTGCCGGGCTGTGAGCGGCATCCGGCGGTGCGGCAGAGCGGTGTGTGCGGCTTCCGGTGGCCGTGGCCATCTTCCTGAGGCGCCGTGATCACGACCTCAGGAAGATGGCCGTGGCCACCGGAAGCTGCACACACTGCTCTGACGCACCGCCAGACGCAACTCACAGACCGGCACAGGCCCCGGCTCCTCTGCTTCATCCCCGGACGCTGCTCACAGCCCAGCACAGGTACAGGCCCCGGCTCCAGCCGCATCTCACCTCTGCCACCGCCGGAGGACCCTGTGATCTCCGCTCCACCTCCACCGGTAAAGTAACGTTCGGAGTATAAGACGCATCCCCCATTTTCCTTCCAAATTTGGAGGAAAAAAAGTGGTCCGAAAAATACGGTAAATATATTTCTAAAGGTGCTATAGTCATGAAAGTCTCACCAGATGTTGGTAACAACCCATACAATCCACAAAGGCAAAGAAATCAAACCATAGATGTCCATAAATTAAGTTATGTATAATAATAAGAAATGACACAGTGAAAAAGTATTGAACACGCTTACTGAAATTTATATAATACTTCACACAAAAGTCTTTGTTGGTGAGGCTTCAAGACTCCTCCTCTATGGAGAAACTAGGTGCATGCATTGCTCAGGTGTGATTTTGACCCACACAAACACTCTTCAAATCCTGAAGGCGCCATGAGCTCCTTCTATGCACTCTGAGCTTTAGTTCCTGCCATAAATTGTCTATTGGATTCAGGTCAGGTGATTGGCTGGGCCATTCTAGCAGATTTATTTTTTTGTCTCTAAAACCAATGGAGAGTTTCCTTGGCTGTGTGTTTTGGATCATTGTTTTGCTGAATTGCCCATCCTCGTTTCATTTTCATCATCCTGGTAAATGCAGCAGATTTTTATCAAGAATGTCTAGGTACTTTTGTTTATTCATCCTTCCTTCAATTATATGAAGTTTTCAATGTCATATGCTAAAAAACAGCACCACACCATGATGTTCCCACCTCCATGCTTCACTGTTGGTATGGTTTTTTTTGAGTGATATGAAGCAAAACTTAAACGCTATTGTACATGCGTTTTGTTCAGCAATGGAATCTTGCGTGGTGAGCGTGCATACAGGCCAAGGAGGTTGGTGCATTACTTATTGTTTTCATTGAAACAATTGTACCTGCTGATTCCAGGACTTTCTGTAGCTCTCCACAGGTGATCCTTGGCTCTTGGACCACTCTTCTGATAATTATTTTCACTCCTTTGTCTGAAATCTTGCAGAGAGCACCTGGTCGTGGCCAGTTTATGGTGCAATGATGTTCTTTCCACTTCTGGATTATGGCCCCAACAGTGCTCATTGGTACCTTCAATAGTTTAGAAATTCTTCCCTAACCAATGCCATCAGTATGTTTTGCAACATTAAGGTTGTGATGGTCTCGAATAAGCTCACTGGTTTTAACCATCATGAGATGTTTCTTGTGTGGTGGCACCTTGCTAATGAGACACCTTTTTATAGGCCATTAGTTAAACCAGCTGATATTATTTTTCACTAAGAGGCAGGATTGCTTTCTAATTACTGATAGATTTCAGCTGGAGTGATGACTTTCCATGGCTTTTTGCACCTCTCTTTCTTCATGTGTTCAATAATTTTTCCCTGTGTCATTACTCATTATTACACATAACTTACTTTAAGGACATGTATGGTTTTATTTCTTTTCCTGTGTGCATTGGATGGGTTGTTACAGACATCTGATGAGAATTTCATGTCAATAGCACCTTTAGAAATATATTTACTTAGAAAATTAGTAATACTTACTTCACCCGCTGTATATACAGTAGCTTAATTTATTGAATGTTAGCTCCATTTTCAAGTCATTTTTTATCCTTGTTTGGACTCTGACAACTTTCCCCAAACATAACTGCTGGGCCTCCTGGGCTTTGACCAAGCTATTTCTCGACTATTTGTTCAGTTCTAATTTTGGCATTGTTCTTACCTTTCTTATGTTAACCTGGCTTATTCCCGCACCTCACTCTACTAGTCAATAGCTAACCCATGGATGCAGCCCAAGTGAACACTACCTCCCTGTATGGATGGAGTAGGGTGAACACCAGAGATCTCTCGGGACCTTCTTGGAGCTTCTACTAATCCTATCCATAGATGCTTATTTCAGTCGATGGATACTCATAGAGCAGTTAGTTATAAAGTCAGGAACAGCTACTATAAAAAGTATGGAGCTTGCTAAACGATGACAGGAAGGTGTTGGTCACTGGAACCCTAATTATTTTTGTTTTAATCCTATAGTTCCTTAACTTAGCAGATTGTTAGGGTTATACTGATATTTCATATTTAGGGCGAAATTAAATGGCTGTATTAATTGGACAGAAATCTGAAAGCAGTGCACAGACTGGCCGGCGGCTCTCTGAACCCAAGCATCACAGCTTCATGTATTTCTATGCAACTGTCATGCTTGGGTTGGGAGAGCTGCCGGTAAGTCCGTACACTGCTATTCGGTCTCGGTCCGATTTATATGGCCATCTGACTGCGCCTTAATGGTTTACTAAAATTTGTATTGCAGATAATTCCTTTAAGTACATCAGCAAACTAAGTCGTAGCTAAACCTGATTTTTACTTAAATATTGTGAAAACAGATTTACATTTAAATAGTGTAAAGGAAACCAGCTATTTCATTGTAATACTCAGTTTGATTTGTTTTTAAGTAGCGCAAAATGTATTTAGCAGTTAATTTTCCTATTAAACAACATCAATTTTCTTTTTTAATCTTTGCTGCGAATGAGGAAACAGAACGGAAAGCTTTCTTTCTTTAAAAATTTTAAAAAAATCTCATTATCTGAAAGCAACTTCTGATGAGTGCAGGGTACAGGCATTGACGAGCGTAGGGTAAATTTAACAAATGCTACATATTTTGCTTAAGGGGGTTGATAAAAGCAGAAGTAACTGGTATGTGATGTTCGAAGCAGAAACCAAATTCCCTGTGGGTACCAGAGAGCTGTAGTTGACATATACTAAAAAATATTAAAAAAACAGAGAAATATTCCAAATATATAAGAATGCTTGCAGTGCTGGTGCTTATACAGCTTGACAAGATACCTGAAAGTCAAAATAATAATGCAAACATTGCTAGAATGGTCAGAACAGACAAATCATTGTGAAAAAAAACAATAGATGTCATGGGTATGTATGCCACTTCCTGTTCATCTTACCAGTTTACTTTTAGTAATTATACTTTTGCTCTCCAACATGGGTGGATTAAAGGTGACAATAGGTACCAGGCTGTTCAAACTGGCACCTGGAGCGAGTAATGTGAAAGGTCAAGAGACAAACACACAGGAAGACATCAAAAGGATGGTAAAAAAGTGTCTCATGTAGTACACGTTGCATTTTTCCTTTTGTACTGCCCAAACCTACTTAATTTGAGTCACAAATAGTATATTTCACCCTGCTTATCACTCACCAAAATCAATACATAACACAGCTAAAACAAATATAAACCACAGAGACATCAGTCACAATTTGAAATGAGGGATGATGCTATCTATTAACTGAGAACCCTATGTAACAATGCACAGCGCTATATGTAATAAGGGAGGGCACTGTATGGAAACAGTCAATTACTACAGTACATAATAAGGGTGGACTTTGTATGTAATAAGAGTTGACATTATACATAACAAGGGATGATGTTAGGTAATAATGCACACCGCTATATATAAGACAATATGCTATGTAATAAGGGATAGCACATTGCATAATACAGGAGAAAACTATTTTCAAAGGAGTGACCTATCCACATTAAGGGATGAAATTAAAAGAGAAAGGAATGGATGGCACTATACATAACAAGGGAGGACCCAACAAAATAAGATGTGGCGATGTACATATGATATACATAAACTGGAAGTTAAAAACATGCTCAAATTTTGTAACAGGGAAAAAAATAAAGATAAAAAAGGTATAATAAAGTAGCTTATGGAAAATACATCACACCACTGGGTGGCCACTCATAGACACATATATATTGTAGAGCATTTCTTCAACCCGTTATAATAAACATTTTGGTTTTATTGTTGTCATTTTGTTATCCATGAAAGTGGGTTACTACCTCTTTAAAGAAGCACTCCCACCAAAATTGTTATACTCTTAATATATTGCAGCCATCATATTATATAGCACTGTGTATTTTCAATTGCTCATTTTTTCCTTCTACCCAGTTCATTCTTCTGCTTTCCATTAGGTCTATGACATAATGTGATTAAAAATTGACTAGCTGAATCCTCCTAAGCTTGATGTAGAAACAGGAAGTCAATTTTCTCTGCACAAGGCATGAGTCACTGCAAAAGTTCCTTGCGGGAGAAGGGGAGCAGCTGGCTCAGGAGTTGAAGAGGAGAATGAATCATGCAGGACAAGAAGCTTCCTGTTTCTGCATAGAGCAGAGAAAAGAGATAAAAATACTGTGTAGAAAGTCTAAATAAGCAATTGTAAGTACACAGTGCTAAATAATATGATTGCAATATATTAACCAATTCAGCCCCCAAGCCTGTTTTCACCTTCATGACCAGGCCAAATTTCACAATTCTGTCCCCTGAGATTGTTTTTTCATGACATATTGCACTTTATGATGGTGGTAAATTTTGTTCAATATGACTTTATATGACTTGTTCGATAAAACCAAAATTTGGCGAAAATTTTTAAAATTTTGCAATTTTAAAACTTTTAATTTTTATGCCCTTAAATCAGAGTTATGTCACACAAAATAGTTAATAAATTTCCCACATGTCTACTTTACATCAGCACAAGTTTTGAAACAATTTTTTGGGTTAGGAAGTTAGAAGGGTTAAAAGTTGACCAGTGATTTCTCATTTTTCCAACAAAATTTACAAAACCATATTTTTTTAGGGACCACATCACAATTGAAGTGATTTTGAGGGGTTTATATGACAGAAAATACTCAAAAAGTGACACCATTCTAAAATCTGCACCCCTCAAGGTGCTCAAAGCCACATTCAAGAAGTTTATTAACCCTTCAGGTGCTTCACAGGAATTAATGGAATGGGGAAAATAAAAAATAAATATTTAAATTTTTCACAAAAATGTTACTTTAGACTCAATTTTTTTTTTCTTTCACAAGGGTAAAAGGAGAAAAAGGACCCCAAAATTTGTTGTGCAATTTCTCCTGAGCACGCAGATACCCCATATGTGGGGGAAACCCCTGTTTATTCACTAAACAGCGGAAAACATTACAAGTGACACCATTCTGGAAACTAGATACCTCAGGGAAATTATCTAGATTTGTGGTGAGCATCTTCAACCCCCAAGTGCTTCACAGAAGTTTATAATGTTGAGTTGTGAAGATAAAAAAAACATACTTCTCCCACAAAAATAATTTTTAGCCCCAAATTTTGCATTTTCATAAGGGTATAACAGGAGAAATTGCACCATACAATTTGTTGCTCAATTTCTCCATGCCGATACTGTTGGGGAAAAGTACTGTTTGGGTGCACAGCAGGGCTCGAAAGGGAAGGAGCGCCATTTGACTTTTTGAATGTAAAATTTGCTGGAACAATTAGCAGATGCCATGTCGCGTTTGAAGAGCCCCTGATGTGCCGAAACAGTGGAAACCCCCCACAAGTGACACCATTCTGGAAACTAAACCCCTCAGGGTACTTATCTAGAAGTGTGTTGTGCACCTTGAACCCCCAGGTTATTCACAGAAGGTTATAACGTTGCGCCGTAAAAATAAAGAGATAACATTTTTCCACAAAAATATATTTTTTAGCCCCAAATTTTGAATTTTCACAAGGGTAACAGGAGAAATTGCACCATACAATTTGTTGTGCAATTTCTCCTGAGTATGTTGATAGCCAATATGTAAGAGAATGAGCGCCATATTGGAATTCAAATTTTGCTGGACTGGTTTGAGGGTGCCATGTCACATTGGCAGAGCCCCTGAGGTGCCGGAACAGCAGAACCCCCCATGAGAGACCCCATTTTACACACTATACCTCTCCATGAATTCATCTAGGTGTGCAGTGATCATATTCACACCACATAATTGTATACCATTGGGCAGTAAAGAAAAAAAAAATTAAAATTTTACCTCCAATATTTTGTTTTAGTCCCAGATTTTACATTTTCACTCTGGGAAATGGGTAAAAAATGGCACTAAAATTTGTTCCACAAGTTCTGCTAAATGTAGAAATAATCCATATGTGGCTGTTCAGTACTGCTTAGACACATGGCGAGACTCGGGAGGGACGGAGCGCTATTTGCCTCCTGGAGTGCAGATTTTTCTAGAATAGTTTGCAGACTCCATATACAGAGCCCCTATGTGCAAGAAGAGCAGAATCCCCCCTCAAGTGACCCCATTTTGGAAAATATACCCTTTTGGGAATTTATGTATAGGTGTAGTGATGATTTTGATTCCATGAGTGTTTTCTAGAAACAAGCAACAATGGATGTTGCTAAGCAAAAATTGCAAACTGCCTTTGTAGTGACCAGTACATTGTAGTGACTAGAACGCTGTAGTGACCAGTATGTTGTATTGCTCAGTACGTTGTTCCCAGCTCATGCATCTGGAGAAATGCCCCTGTAAATTAGGCAGGCTCTCATCGCTACAGAAATGCCAAACATGTGGATGCTAACTGCAGTTTAGGCACACTGGGGCTCAGAAAAGAGGGGGCATTTGGATTTGGGAGCACAGAATTAGCTGGATTTCTTTTGGGAACGAGGAGCCATTTTGCTTTTCCAGAACCTTTGTGCTATCAGTATTGTGGAAGTCCCCTATATTTCCGATAACAGATGATGGACCTGAGTGGGGACATGCTTTTTTGTGCAGTTGAAGCTTTTGTTAGGATCATTTTACATATCGTTTGGGATCACATTTATCCGGCACGCTGAGCACTTACATCGGAGTTTCCATCTAAATCTGATATGGTTCAGATGAAACTCCCAAGCGATCCTTTCACTATAATCAGGCAGCAGAGTTACTCTGGACTCCATCTGGTCCCTGTTCAGCGGTGTCCTTTTTTTCATTGATGCACAAAACTGTGGCCAACAGCACTTTTTTTCACGCCTAAAAAGACAGATACTGCGGAATCACAAGCCAGACGGCATCCACAGTGCCTTCATCTGCCTCATTATAGGGAATCTTCCACCGAGGGTTCTGTCTGAATAATGTTATGATATATATGCCATGTTTCCTATCTATCAAAAGCTATAATTATGATAGGAAATATAGCATTAATATCTACCGCCTGGGACCTCCAAGTGCAGAGTTATCTGGTAAATGCGGGATCCCATAATTTTTGGGGGACCTAACCACATCCTGTTGACCAGCCCCAATCTGAGGTCATCCTGGGAGGTATGTGGGCGTGACTCTTAATTGATAAATATAGATTTTGAATTATAATCATTGTCAGTCCTGGAAGACAAAGTTCACTGTGGTTCTATACTGTTTTCCTAAAAGGAGTGCTTCCCTCCTCTAAGATTTGCATCATTTTCATGACACAGGTTTAGTACTTTTCTTTTGTTATCCCTTTTTATTTGATGTGATTGTATATACTGTGTTGTTTTGTCCCCTTTTGTGATACATTTTGTGTCAGAACTTGAAACCAGCAGCTCTTGTGCACCAGGCAGTAGCTCTTCCTTTTGAGCTATTCATCTAGCTGGATAGATCCTTGCTAACCAAGATACTAGTACCGGTGTTGTTCCTGATTGCCTCCACCCTGAGTTCCTGATTGGCTACAAGCTGTAATCTCCTGATGTAACACCCTACTTAAACCTGGCATTGTGAGATTATTGAGCTCCCAGCCTTTAGTCAAGCCCTCCTTTCACCTGCTGCCTTGTCCATAATTATACTGCTGCTCCCGTGTACTGACCTCTGGCTGATTGCTGACTACGCTACTTGCCGGTATTGTCTCTAGTGGTTACAATAGTACTACTCAAGCCCAGGTCAGTTTATAACATTTTGTATATTTGTCAGGCCTCTGGATTCGATCTCTTGAGTTTGTGGTTTGTGGTCGGCTTCTCTGTCTGCCAAGCCACAGGAGACACACCTTTTCTCTGGGTGATTGGGTTCAGCTTTTCTGTCTTCAGTCTGCTTAGTTTAACACAGGTGTTTTCATTTCATCCTATCATCTTTTGACTTTTGGGTGCAGCTTTATATTCTGTCTTCCTGCTGGCATTTCCTGCTGGTGATAGATTGATTTGGATGTTCTGACGTTCTGTTGATGTTTAGAGCCAGTCTGTGAGATTACAGTTAAGGATTTTCGCTTTGCTGTTTCTTTGCTAGTCTTTGCACCTATCTTCTGTTTATCATTAGGAACTTCAATAAAGAGGTTTGTTTTATCCTTTTCCAGCGCCTTATCCAGTTTCTAGCGCCCCACTGACCACTTCAATTTGCACACTATCATTAGGAAATAGGCAGTATAATTATTAACAGTGCTTGCTGTATTCTTTACTTGGTATTTCATTATTTAGTTTACTCAGATCTTTCCTTTGTTCAGCACTCTTCTTGTAGGTAATTCACACTTTGCTCTGCTATCCTGTTCTTTAGGAGGAACGTGAAACAACTCATGGGCATTTTAGGCAGTTTAGGCCAGAGTTACCATCTCCTAATCTGTGCTTATGTTTATCTCTGCACCCGCAGGCTCCACTAGCCACTGCGGAGTCAAGATGTCTAGCCTGTACAGGAACCGTCAGGGTCAGTTGCAGTTTTTAGTGTATAACCTATTTTCTTTAGTGAGTTGCTACATGGGCATAGCTATTCTAGGAGCTGTTAGGAACAATCAGGGTGGCTCGCCATCGAGTGGGGGCAGCATTGCGTTATCTTAGGGTGATAACCTCTGGGGTAAGGTAGGGACAGACCTGTGACAGAGTAGGGTTTTTACCAATCTGAACAGGGATCTGTCAGGTTCAGGTTTTTGTCCCCCTGGTTTGTTCACTACATGTGTGCTTGTGCTTGTGCAGTTCATGACAATATTTTTATAAACACTGCCTACTTTTGGGATTAAATATATAAAATGTAACAGCTTCGCTCCTTTTGCTTTGTGAACCGCACTCGTGAAGTCATACACTACCTGTCCAATTCGAATGTGAAAAAGATTGGTGGTGGCAGCTAGTTTTCCTGGATTATTGTTGAGCTTGGCAGTGACCATTCCAGAGTATGTATGTATATATATCTCTGTGGTAGGCGCTGTTTCACACAGGGATCCAGTCCATAGGTTCAAAAAAACTGGTGGTTTATTAAATGTCCATAAACCAAGCAGGAAACAAAAATATCACAGCCTCTTTCAGGTTCCAAAAAGGTATAACAGAACAAAACACAAAATAACAAGTCCATATACAGCACGGCCTCAGCCGTTTAAATGCAAATGCCTTTCTCTGCCTTCATCAAAGTCTGAGCAGCACATGCAAGCCTGCTCACCTTGCAAAACACACAGACCCACTGAGACAGGTGCAGATGTCTTAAATCAGGCCTTCCAAGACCTGGACTGGAGGTAAGTGAGCAGCTGATCCTCCCCAGCTCATTCAGCTGCTCGTAAAACCCGGCCCTATAATCCAGGCCCATTAAACGCCTCTCAGCACTATGTGTGCTGGAGCCTGCTTTTCCGAGTCCTACATCACCAAGGCTTGGCACCTTGGGGACACATACCTCCCGTCCATGAGCTGTCCGGCTGCAACCTTACAATATATATATTCCATGCATTGTAATTGGAGGTGTATATACTAATATACTATTTATTCACTTTGGGCTGAACAATATCCAGCCTAGTAATAAAAACAGCCATAGCCTCGTCCATCAGTCGCCTGTCAATTGCATAATTGTCCTGACGATTGGAGTGCTTTTCATGACAACTTGGTAACAACAGTGGGATATCTGTGGGATCCTCCGGCTGGGTTCCCTGACATATTGGTGGCAGTGGTGGGATATGTGTGATTCCACCACTGGTTCCCTGACGCTATAAATGAAATTCACCCTCCTGACACCAGTAGCACTCATGCAGCCCCAGATAAGGACACTGACATCACAATTTTTCACTGTAGGCAACAAACTTTATTCTTCTCCTTGCTTTTGCGACACTCTACAGTCTTGAAGCCATTAGTTCCAAAAACATTTATGTTCGTTTTATCACTCCAGAGGAAAGAGCCCCAGTAGTCTTCATATTTTTCAGCATGGGCCCTGGCAAATTTTAAGTGGGCTTTTTTCTGCATGGGGTTTAGGAGAGGCTTGCTTCATGGATGAAATCCATGCATTCCATGCCTCTGCAGTGTATGCCATATTGTGTAACAGGAAACACTCACCTCTGTTTGGCTTTCTACCTTTTGGCTAACTGCCGTTAATTTGCATTATGACTTTCTTCAACCCTTCTCATCAGAACATGCTCCTGTGAAATGGTTGTAGTTACATCTTTGTTAAATGTTTGCATCATTTTTACTACATTATTCTGACTGGTAAGTAAATCTTTGCTGATATTATTGTAGACCTGACCTTTCTTGTATAAAGAAATTATTTTCTTTCTCTGGTTTTGTGACATTTTTCTTTAATGTGGTGCCATTGCTGATAGCATGAATTGGGAAGGGGTTTTCTTTACGTAATGCCCTTTTAAAGTGAAATATTTACTGGACACCTGTTTAATGAATATTTAGACTTACCTGTGGTTGAATACTTGTTAAATAGAATTGGGTAATCTAAACTTTAGATTTGCTCCTAGAACTTGGGTTGGACTAAGACAAATTGGGGTGTACTCATTTTTGCAACACAGTCTTTAATGCATTTGATAGCAAAATTAATTTTTTGAGTGTGCAAAAAAACAAATCTTGTTTGCAATCAATGACCCACATTTGTTGGAGTATTTTGCAGTATGGTGTCCCATAGAAAATGTTGATTCTGAAAAGAAACTAAAGGTTTTCTGACAAATCTGTTGCAGTATACTTATTTATGCTGAACCCAAATTTATTCCCACTAACTTCCTCACCCAATTTATTACTTAATATGTTCACCCCCATCTCCTTACTCACTCTCTTCTCTCTATTTATTACCCACTATGTTCTTCCCTTATTGAATATATACTATAATTAAATGAATTGCAGCAGAGCAATTAAAAAAAAATACTCACTTCCTTGCGTTCCAATAGAGCTTCACTTTCGGAAGCAGCCTTGACCTTTGCTGTCTGGACTGCTGATTGATGCAGGCAGTACAATGACATTAATGGTACGCCTGTGCCATAGAGAAGGTGTTGAGAAGAGAGCCAATTATGGCTTTTTGCAGCACCATTGTTTTGTTCAACTTTTTCTGTGCCTTTAAGACCTAGATTTAATCATATATGTCAGTAAATGGAGCTAAAAGAAACCGTCATCAGCTCACTACTTTGCAGAGCTGCACTTATTGTGGGTCTTTGGAAATGAAGCAATTACGTTTTGGCCATGTGTCCCCCAGGAGTTTTCAGCTAAGATTGTTAGCCCAGTCTGTCCATTTAACCTACAACTGACTCTAGTTGTTGCAAACCCAGATGACCGTCTGGGCATGTTGGGTGAAGGGGGGGAGGCACAGGGCCAGTTTCAACATGCTGTGCGCCGGAAATGAGTTCTCTTTGCCCTGTATCCCCCCTTCTATAAAGGACTGAAGTGTATTGTGTGATAGAGGATTTTCTTTACTCACTGTTACATTGTCCATGGGACCGGAATCAGCTTCAAACAAGACAGGAGATCTTAGATCTGGAATAATAGGCTCACTTTTAGTGTGCAATTCTTCTACACATGGCTGCAGCATACAGATTAAGACATTACTTAATGAAGTACCCTTGGTTATGTGCCATTTCAGTGTTCGTCCTTGTCCTGTCCTGAGACCCACCACCTTCCACTTTCTCTGTGACCCAACTAAAAATAGAGGATATAGAGGCCTGCTTCTCAGTATCTCTGGTGGGCTGTAAGCCCAGGACTGTGTCGGCGTCCAGATCGAGTATCAAACGTATCTTCATTCTGTTCAGAAAACTTGCACTGATAAAACACTCACTTCTCCACTGTATCTGCTTGGTGTAACCTGTCTCACTGTCTGTTCAGCCTTCCTTCTCCACTCCACTCTTTCTTGTACAGGACCTGCAGCTGTCCTGTGCTGTAAGGGTCGTGGACCCAGAACTAGTGTGTCCGTGTCATGAACTACATCCTGACTAACTGCCTGCAACCCTGAAATTGTTTTCTATAAAACTACTCTAACCCCTCCCAACTGGTGAGCTAATTCCTGAGTTAACTGTCTAATGTCTAAGCAATGCAGTGTAAACTATATCCCTACCTATAGTATGGTTCCCCTAGTGGATAGACCTCCCGCATTCCCAGAGATGGCTCTAGGCAGAGCCTGTAGGAGAACCGGCATATAACGGCCATAGGGATAACACATAGCAAACTTTATTACACAACTTATAAAGTACCCAGTACACACATTCAACATATTATTAAACTCTGTCAACCCACTTGTTGCCACGGCGTCTTCATCAGCCCGCCACCCTCCTTCATTGGGTGTCATGGTTTTACAATAGCTTGAGAGTCAGACATGGAGGATTACTGATATGTTTCTTGATCAGAACAAACAAATTGCAAAATCTACTTTTCCTTCAAAACATAGAGCCTGATTCATCACGTGCAAATTCTTGAAATTACTTTTTTTTTCCTTCTTGTGGTGTTCGCTGATGTTGTTCCCGCCAAAATAGCAGACATGGTCCATGAATTTGGCTCAAAATCAATGCTCTTCACTTTTGTTTTTAACCAATTTTTTCAACTTTTCAGCACCAAAAGTTACAAATCCTTTAAAAAAAAGGTCACAAAAATTTGCCCAATTGAAACTTCTTCAGAAATCTTACTCCAGAAGGGGACTGGAGTGAGATGCGTGAAATAAATGCCACATTTGATAAAAGTCACATATAATGAATCTGTCTGAAACATTTAGATAAGCAAAATTGTCAGGGAAAAATGATAAAAAAAAAACTTTAAAAAGAAAGACAACTTAAAACGTGGCACAAAATGTACAGCAACTAAAGTGCAAATATTAAAGCCACTAAAAAGTAGGAAATTACTTCAGAAAACTGGAGAAACAGCAATGATGAATCAGAATCAAAGAGCTTGAGTAGATAATGAGATTATGATGGATTTTTTTCTTAAGTCTCTTACCTCAAAATGAAGATATGACAAATTTAATAAGCTGCTATGTTAAACTTTTTTATGCCTTTTAGAAAATGTGACAGTTGACTCTTCTTGAAGCCTGGCTTTATATGACTGCTTTGCTCAGCATAGACTCTGACCTCTAGCTAATGTCAGCTCACGTCTAAGGTTGTGTAATGGCTAATTTTTTGTACCTTGTTTGACCAGCTCAGCTGCCAGCAATTCCTACACTGTCCAAAATATATCAGTTCAGCTCATTTTTTAGCTCGACAAAGCAGACCAATTTTATAATGAATTTATTAACAATATATACAGTAATGCATATTTGCTGACTAAACAAATTACTTTACCTTTAAAGGAAACTTGTCATGTCCAGAAACGTTACCTGCAGATGTAAGATTAGACTGCAGGTAAATAGCATTAAAATCATGCTAGGCTACTTTAGTGGACTAGGAGCTACAGGAAAAAAATGAACTTTTATGCTCCCCGCTACTCACTATAATGTGAGCATGGCTGTAATCATTCCCCGACACTTTGACAGTCTGCTCTGCAGCATGAGTGCAGCATATGGGTGTAGAGCCGTGGAAGTTTGGTGGAAGTTGAAGAAAATGGTCCATGACAAGGCTCCAGCCTGCAAAGCTGATCTGGCAACAGCAATCAGATAAAGTTGGAGCCAGATTGATGAACAGTACTGTTTGTCACTCATTAAGTCCATGCCTCAGAGACTGCAAGCTGTTATTAAAGCCAGAGGTGGTGCAACAAAATACTAGTGATGTATTGGAGTGTTCTTTTGTGTGTTTGTTTTTCATGATTCGATAATTTTTTCCTCAGAATTGAGTGATTCCATAATTTTTTCCCTCTGCTTGGTCTGAAAAAAATTACCCTTACTGAGTGCCACATTTTTTTTCTTGATTTCTTTTAATGTTTCTTAAAGCCCTAAAGTTGCCATTTGAAATGACTTTAGTTTTGTGCCATGTCTGTGATCTGCTTTTTTTCAACAACTTTAAACAACTAAATGAACATCCTCCGAGCCCGATGATTCCATACTTTTTGCCAGGGGTTGTAGTAATGGAAGACGCTATATAATAAAGGACGCTGCCATATTAAACTAGAGAGGATGCTAAGTAGAGATGAGCGTTGTTCTACTCGAACTGTTCGCCAATCTCAAATTCGAGCAGTTTTGGGCGGTGTTCGAGCCGTTCGGCGAACACGAACGATTTGAGAAAAATTCGGCTGTTCGAGGTTATGTTCGATAACTGTTCGTGCACCAAAATCATAACTGGATTTTTTCTCAGTAATGATGAAAATTAATGTTAATACGCAGTTTGAGTGTACAGCGGGGTGGGGGGAGGGGCAGGGGATGGATCTCTGCAGGAATAATGAAGATCTCCATTTTTTTTTCTCTTTCCCGCATTTGCAGTGGGGAGGTGCAGTCTGTCAGCCTATCAGCAGCGCACACATGGAGCGAACTGCTGTTTTTCACACAAGCAAGGGCATGTGTCATTGGCAGTGTATGTCACATGTCCTTGCATTATAAGACCAAGCCATTTTCCCCGTCGCCACCATTTTCTCACTGCTGCAGCTGCGTGTTAGACGGCACCGCTGTTGCTGTGTGCGCTATACCTTGTTAATTTCAAGCCAATTTTCGCACAAATCTACAGATAGCTTGGGAGTAGGGAATAGTTGTGATTGCAGTCCTTTTAAGGACTAGGTTACAGCATTTCCTACGACTTTTATCAGGCAGGTCTGTGCTCTTAAATAGTTAGATTGTGGGAGTAAAGACTAATTGTAATTGCAGTCCTTTTCAGGACTAGGTTACATCAGTTCCTATCAGTTTTTGCCAGGCAGGTCTGTGCCAGTGCTGTGCAAGTTTTTTTCACAGCATTTGGATGAATCTAGCAAAGCTAATCCTTTTTGGCCTACTGCAGAGTGTGTTAGTCAGTGGAGTAGCCTATCTGTGTTGCAAGATATACCACCTGTGTATAGAATACCAATTTTTTTACTGCACCTAGTGAAGTAAAATCTTTTGGGCATAGCATCATTCTATTAGTCCATCTATACTGACCTCCATCAGGTTGCAAATTGAATATAATTTTTTTCTGCATCTAGCTCTGAAAAAATATTTGGGCTTCTAGCAGTGTGTGGGACTTGTTCTATTGGTCCATCTATACTGACCTCCATCAGGTTGCAAACTGAATATAATTTTTTTCTGCATCTAGCTCTGAAAAAATATTTGGCCTTCTAGCAGTGTGTGGGACTTTCTCTATTAGTCCATCTATACTGACCTCCATCAGGTTGCAAATTAAAAATAATTTTTATCTGCATCTACCTCTGAAAAAATATTTGGGCTTCTAGCTGTGTGTGGGACTTGTTCTATTAGTCCATCTATACTGACCTCCATCAGGTTGCAAACTGAATATAATTTTTTTCTGCATCTAGCTCTGAAAAAATATTTGGCCTTCTAGCAGTGTGTGGGACTTTCTCTATTAGTCCATCTATACTGACCTCCATCAGGTTGCAAATTAAAAATAATTTTTATCTGCATCTAGCTCTGAAAAAATATTTGGCCTTCTAGCAGTGTGTGGGACTTTCTCTATTAGTCCATCTATACTGACCTCCATCAGGTTGCAAATTAAAAATAATTTTTATCTGCATCTAGCTCTGAAAAAATATTTGGCCTTCTAGCAGTGTGTGGGACTTTCTCTATTAGTCCATCTATACTGACCTCCATCAGGTTGCAAATTAAAAATAATTTTTATCTGCATCTACCTCTGAAAAAATATTTGGGCTTCTAGCTGTGTGTGGGACTTGTTCTATTAGTCCATCTATACTGACCTCCATCAGGTTGCAAACTGAATATAATTTTTTTCTGCATCTAGCTCTGAAAAAATATTTGGCCTTCTAGCAGTGTGTGGGACTTTCTCTATTAGTCCATCTATACTGACCTCCATCAGGTTGCAAATTAAAAATAATTTTTTTTCTGCATCTACCTCTGAAATAATATTGGGCTTCTAGCTGTGTGTGGGACTTGTTCTATTAATCCATCTATACAGACCTCCATCAGGTTGCAAACTGAATATAATTTTTTTCTGCATCTACCTCTGAAAAAATATTTGGGCTTCTAGCTGTGTGTGGGACTTGTTCTATTAGTCCATCTATACTGACCTCCATCAGGTTGCAAACTGAATATTGTTATGTTCTGCTACCAGAGCTAAGGAAAGAGAGGAGATCTGTCCCTACGATAGAACTCAGCTTAATCCCTACGATTTAACAGGGGACCTGATCCTGCGATCAGACCTGCTAAAGTCCTAAGCTAGTCTGTACGGAGACCTATAGATGTGGGGAAGGAATCCCTACAAGTACTAAGGACTGGGAGGAATATGGGACACCTCCTAACAGAAATAGTAGCAGACAGACGAACAAACAAAATATATAGAACATAGAGGTCAGTAGACCAAGCAAACTAACAGAGCAAGACACAGAGCACAGGCTCGCTAGAAAGTAGATATACAATGAAGTCCAGCAAAGCCAGAAGGGCGGAGCAGGATTAAATAGGCCAACAAGGTCATGTGACCAGCAAAGGAAAAAAGACCTAAGAGCAAGGTTCTAACAGTACCCCCCCTTCTAAGAGGATCCTCCGGATCCCCTAGGACCAGGCTTATCAGGAAATCTCCTGTGAAACGCTCTGATAAGTCTGGACGCGGAAACATCATCCGACCTCACCCAAGAGTTATCCTCGGGACCGAAACCTTTCCAGGCCACAAGATACTGCAAACTATCTCTATACCGTCTAGAGTTAAGGATGCGAGAAATTTCATATTCCCCATCCTCCACCACCGGAGGAACAGAGGCAGAGGCGTCACAATCCGATACAACAGCTTTTTTCAACAGAGAGACATGAAATACCGGATTAATTCTCCAGGAGGTAGGAACCTCCAACCTAACAGCAGATTGGTTGACAACCTGAAGCACCTTAAAGGGCCCTACAAACTTGGGACCCAATTTCTTTGAAGGAATCCTCAACCGCAGATTCCTAGAGGACAACCAAACCATGTCACCAACAGCGAACAAAACCTCCTGTCGTTTCCTATCAAAGTAGTCTTTAGATTTTCTGTTGGCCTCCTGAAGATTACCACGCACATCCGTCCAAACTCTCTCCAAATCACCGGAAAAATTCTCCTCCTCAGGCACGGCAGATCCCAACTTGGAGAACGACCCAAACGACGGATGTCTCCCAGAACAACAAAAAAAAGGCGAACAACCAGCAGAAGAAGATGTATGATTGTTCAGAGCAAATTCAGCAAGTGGCAGAAACTCAGACCACCCCTCTTGATTGTCTGCCACAAAACAACGCAAGAACTGCTCAACATCCTGGTTTTTCCTTTCTGTCTGGCCATTAGATTCAGGATGATATCCGGACGAGAACGACAAATGAATTCCCAACCTATCACAAAAGGCACGCCAAAAACGAGCCACGAACTGAGGACCCCTATCAGAAACAATGTCAGTAGGAACGCCATGAAGTCTGACAATTTCCTTGACAAAGGCCTTAGCGAGAGTTTTAGCGCAGGGCAGTTTGACGAAAGGAACCAAGTGACACATCTTGCTAAAACGGTCCACGACCACCCAGATGACAGTAAAACCCTCAGAGGGGGGAAGGTCAGTTATAAAGTCCATAGCCAAATGTGTCCAAGGAGCACTGGGAACCTCCAAAGGACAAAGCAACCCCGCAGCAGGAGTATGTGAGGACTTAGATCTAGCACATATAGTACATTGACGCACCCACTTAATGACTTCCTTCTGCCATCCAGGCCACCAAAAACTGCGACCCACCAGTCTCTTGGTCTCAGAGATTCCGGGATGACCTGCCAACCGAGATTCGTGACACTCAACAAACAAATCTCTCCTAAAGGTCCCAGGCACAAACAACCTCCCATGAGGAGTGTTAGAAGGGGCATTCTCCTGTGCTTTAAGAATCTCATTTTCCAAAACGGAGTCCAAAGCAGCTATCACAACACCTTCTTGTAAAATGTTCTCCTCTTTCTCAGCACCGACTATGGGAGAAAAACTGCGAGACAAGGCATCCGCCTTAACATTCTTAGTACCAGGGATGTAAGTAACGGAGAAATTAAACCGCGAGAAAAACAGTGCCAACCTAGCCTGACGGGCATTCAGGCGCTTGGCAGCATCAAGATATATCAGATTTTTATGATCCGCAAGAACCTGAACGGGAAATTCCGCACCTTCCAAGAAGTGGCGCCAGTGTTCAAATGCGAGTTTAATAGCCAATAATTCCCGATTACCAATATCGTAATTCAGTTCAGTCTCCGAAAATTTTTTTGAAAAAAAGGCACAGGGATGTAATCCATCCCCGTTATCCTGAGACAATACTGCGCCAACCCCCACAGAGGAAGCATCAACCTCAACCAAAAACGGCCTAGTAACATCAGGCTGCATAAGGATGGGAGCAGAGGTGAACCTCTCCTTGAGATACACAAAAGCTTCAATGGCCTCAGAAGACCACTGAACCGCATCAGCACCTTTCCTGGTGAGATCAGTCAGAGGTTTGACAATACTAGAAAAATTTTTTATGAATTTTCTGTAGTAATTGGCGAAACCCAAAAACCTCTGTATCGATTTCAAACCAATAGGCCTAGGCCATTCCTGCACAGCCTGAACCTTAACCGGATCCATCTCAAAACCTTTGCTGGAGATAATGTAGCCCAAAAAACTAATTCTCTGTACAGCGAACTCACATTTCTCCAGCTTAGCAAAAAGCGAATTGTCCATTAATAACTGTAATACCTCACGCACGCTCCGCCAATGAGACTGCAGATCTGGCGAATAAATCAAAATGTCATCCAAATACACAACCACATTTTTACCGATCAAAGGTCTAAGGATGTCATTAATCAGATTCTGAAAAAATGCAGGAGCATTAGTAAGACCAAAAGGCATAACCAGATTCTCAAAATGACCCACAGGAGTGTTAAAAGCAGTCTTCCATTCATCACCCTCCTTCATGCGCAACAGATTGTATGCCCCCTTAAGGTCAATTTTAGAGAACCACTTGGCCCCCATTAACTGGTTAAACAGATCAGGAATCAATGGCAGTGGGTAAGGATTGCGTACAGTAATTTTGTTAATCTCACGAAAATCCAGACAAGGACGTAAACCGCCGTCCTTTTTTTTTACAAAAAAAAATCCAACCGCCACAGGAGACTTAGAGGGCCTAATGTGACCGGCGGCCAAACTTGTCTGTATGTATTCCTCCAAAGCCTTCCTCTCAGGAATAGTAAGGTTAAATAAACGACTTTTAGGAAGAGTCGCTCCAGGGACAAATTCAATAGAACAATCATAGTCTCTATGGGGAGGCAAAACCTGCGATTCCTTCTCAGAAAAAACTCTCCAAAAATCCTGAATAGGAACAGGCAATTCTCCCCTATCCAAAGCTGCAATACGCCCGTTACAACACTTGTCATAACATTTATGGCTCCAGGATTTAATT
The DNA here is from genome assembly GCF_046119375.1 of Phyllobates terribilis. Lineage (NCBI taxonomy): Eukaryota > Metazoa > Chordata > Amphibia > Anura > Dendrobatidae > Phyllobates > Phyllobates terribilis. Next base: position 461,756,803 of record NW_027362764.1, read on the forward strand.
TCACTGGTAGACCAATCCAGTACAGGATTGTGAAATTTTAACCAGGGCAATCCCAATATTACTGGAGAAGGCAAGTTATTCAACACTACCAAATCCAATTTCTCATGGTGAACACCATTAATAGTGAGAGGAAATTCACAGACCTTGAGAGTAATATTCTTCAAAGGGGAACCATCCACAGAAACCACAGCAATGGGGGATTATAAAGGTTCAGGTTTTAAATTGAGTCTTTCCACGAATCCCCCATCAATTACATTCAGAGTAGACCCGCAATCAACAAACACCCGAAATTCCATTAATTTTTTCTGAGCAATCGTGGAAGCAGCTAAAAATATACCCTTGGAATTTAAACAGGCAATACGGGCGTGACTGACCATTTTTTTTTCTTTCTTCATACGAAGCTCACAGCCTTTAATCAAATGACCAGATTTTCCGCAATAGAAACACAAGCCTTCAGAAAATCGACGATCTTTTTCTTGACAGCGAGGTGCCACCGATCCAATCTCCATCGGTTCACCACTGTTAGTACACACATTCTCATAACCAGAAACTGACATAGCAGAGGATTTGCTCTCATTAACCCTTGCACGCAGTCTTCTATCCACCCGTATAGCTAATTGCATAGCCTGTTGCAAATCTTCAGGTGTAGGATAAGCAATTAGCAGGTCTTTAACCCTTTCACTGAGCCCAGCAAGAAATAGACTTTTCAGAGCAGAATCGTTCCACCCTGTTTGAGTAGACCAACGACGGAAATGAGTACAATATTTTTCCACATTACCTGATCCTTGTTTTAAACGTCTCAACTCAGTCTCAGCTGATGCGACATGGTCAGGATCATCATATAATAGTCCCAAAGCAGAAAAAAAACTATCCACTGATCTGAAGCATGAATCACTAGGTTGCAAAGAAAAGGCCCACTCCTGAGGCTCTTTGCGCAAAAGTGACATTATGAACCCTACGCGCTGGGATTCATCCCCAGAGGACTTAGGTCTCAAACGAAAATACAATAAGCAAGCATTTTTAAATGAAAAAAATTCTCGGTGTTCACCAAAAAATAAATCCGGCAAACATACCTTAGGCTCCAAGAAATGTGCTCCAGGACAGTTACTCACGTGCTGACGGAGCTCGGCCACCTCCAGTGAGAGTCCCTGCAGGCGATGAACCAAATCCTGAACCGACACCATGATGGAACAGAAAAATCTTTCCTTAGAGAATTTGTTGGCTGGACTTACTGTTATGTTCTGCTACCAGAGCTAAGGAAAGAGAGGAGATCTGTCCCTATGATAGAACTCAGCTTAATCCCTACGATGTAACAGGGGACCTGATCCTGCGATCAGACCTGCTAAAGTCCTAAGCTAGTCTGTACGGAGACCTATAGATGTGGGGAAGGAATCCCTACAAGTACTAAGGACTGGGAGGAATATGGGACACCTCCTAACAGAAATAGTAGCAGACAGACGAACAAACAAAATATATAGAACATAGAGGTCAGTAGACCAAGCAAACTAACAGAGCAAGACACAGAGCACAGGCTAGCTAGAAAGTAGATATACAATGAAGTCCAGCAAAGCCAGAAGGGCGGAGCAGGATTAAATAGGCCAACAAGGTCATGTGAACAGCAAAGGAAAAAAGACCTAAGAGCAAGGTTCTAACAAATATAATTTTTTTCTGCATCTAGCTCTGAAAAAATATTTGGCCTTCTAGCAGTGTGTGGGATTTGTTCTATTAGTCCACCTATACTGACCTCCATCAGGTTGCAAATTCAAAATAATTTTTTGTCTGCATCTAGCTCTGAAAAAATATTTGGCCTTCTAGCAGTGTGTGGGACTTTCTCTATTAGTCCATCTATACTGACCTCCATCAGGTTGCAAACTGAATATATTTTTTTTCTGCATCTACCTCTGAAAAAATATTTGGGCTTCTAGCTGTGTGTGGGACTTGTTCTGTTAGTCCATCTATACTGACCTCCATCAGGTTGCAAATCGAATATAATTTTTTTCTCCATCTAACCCAGCCAATAGTTTTGGCCTAATACCACAGTTTGGCCACTCAGCTCTGCTCGGTTCCCATCCATTGTTTTTTTGTGCAAACAACTCCAGAGTTGTGAATTAGTTAACCACCAAAATGAGTGGAAAAAGGCCTGCTGCTGGTGGAAAGGGGAATAGGCGTGTTGGGAAGGGGAAAAAAGGTTGTGTCCGTGGGGTAGGTGTTAAAGCAACAGTAACATCTGCAGAAGAAAGACCATCTTCCAGCCAAACTAAAATGTCTACTTCTTTTAGCGGACAATGTCATAAGATCCCTTTCTTACGGCCACGCCAATCGCTACAAATTCCAGATGAGGCACAAAAACAGCAGGTGCTTCAACGGATATCAAGTGCTCCTTTAAGTGGGCTCTCCTCCACATCAACTTCAACATCACAAATACTCCAGTCCTCAAAGGTGTCACCCCAATCGCACTTGCTTCCTCACAGCTCCCAAATCTCCAGCTGCCCGTCTGAGTATGAGGTAGAACAGATGGTTGAGTCTGCAGAGCTGTTTACTCATACTATAGCCTGGGAATCAGAGGTCGACTCCAGCGCTTCTGTGAATCCAGACGAGGAAATGATCTGCACTGATGCCCAGAATCTTTATGAGTCGGATCCAGGACCAGACGCAGAAGGTTCTGACCATAATGTAGACCCTCATTCCCAAACTGTAACTCCTGTTGGTGGAGACAATGAGGAAGACGATGATGAGACTCAAATACCTGATTGGAGCGACAACTTTAGTTTTTTGTCAGGGCAGGAACAGGTTGGCTCTGAGGACGACGGGTGTGATAACGCACAGGGTGATGATGATGAGGTTGGAGATCCCACTTACTGTCAACCCACAGTCAGCCAAGAGATGAGGTCAGCAGAGGAGGTGGAGGAAGATGCTAGTGACGACGAGGTCAGGTTGCGCCTTCCTGGACAGAGACGTAGTACTGGAAGCACGTCAACAACTGCATCCTCAAACACAACTCTGCCTCTCACCACAAGTCGTGGTGGCTCTTCAGGTCGCATGGGTGCTAAGCCTTGCATAGCCTGGGCATTTTTTCAGATCGATAAAGATGACCCAACTCGTGTTATCTGTAACATTTGTCAGCAAAAGCTAAGTAGAGGCCAAAAAATACATAGTTGAGTACTTCATGCATGAACCGACACATGGACATGAAGCATAAGTTGCAGTGGGAAGCTCAGTGTGCTACAATGCTGCCTAGCCGGCCGGGCCAACCACCGTCTGCCATATCTTGTGCATCCGCGGCCTCTTCATCCTCTGTGACTGGGGGGACAGCAGTCACACCTGTTTTGGGGCGCAGACCTGCCACCTCTTTACCCGCAACAGCCAGCGTGATTGGCAGGTCATCATTTTCTTTGGAGGTGGTAACACCAGCTGGTGTTGAGCGCTGTCCGACATCGATAGCACCACCTTTGGATCAAGGCAACCTAACATGTCCGCCTGCATCTTCCTCACAGACCGGCAGTTTGCCGGGGACACCCTAATCAACCCCGTCTAAGCACAATAGCCAGCCCTCGGTCCCTCAGATGTGGACAAGTAAAAGACCATTTCCTCCTAGCCATGAGAAAGCTAAGAGGTTGAATTTCACCATCTGCAAGCTCTTGGCTACAGAAATGCTGCCTTTCCGCCTGGTGGACACAGAGGATTTTCGAGACCTTATGTCCGTCGCAGTGCCCCAGTACCAGATGCCCAGTCGGCACTACTTCTCAAAGAAAGGTGTGCCTGCGCTCCACCAGCATGTCGCACACAACATCATCGCTTCTTTGAGAAACTCTGTGTGTGACAGGGTGCATTTCACCACAGACACTTGGACGAGTAGGCATGGACAGGGGCGTTACATGTCGCTGACTGGGCACTGGGTAACTATGGTGACAGCAGGACAAGGGGCTGCTGTCCAAGTCTTGCCGTCCCCACGAGTTGTGCGTCAATCCTCTTTATGTCAAAGTTCCTCCACTGCTTCTGCCTCCTCAACCTCCTCTCGGTCTTCCACCTGCACCCAAAGCCTGTCTGGTCATGCCACAAGCTTTCTAACTGCGCAGAAGGGATCCTGCACACCTCCTTACTATGCTGGCAGTAGGGCTCAACGTCATCAGGCGATTTTTACTTTGAAATGTCTGGGAAATGTGAGTCACACAGCTGAGAAGTTGTGGTCAGCTCTGGAGAACCAATTTCATGAATGGTTGTCTCCACTGGACCTGAAACCAGGGAAGGCCGTGTGCGACAATGCTGCAAACCTGGGTGCGGCCCTTCGCCAGGGCAATGTCACACACGTGCCTTGTATGGCTCACGTGTTGAACCTGGTTGTCCAGCAATTTTTAGTCCACTATCCCAGACTAGATGGCCTTCTGCAGAGGGCACGGTCGCTGTGTGCTCACTTCCGCCATTCGCATCCCGCAGCTCAGCGACTTACATCTCTACAGAAGTCGTTGGGCCTGCCACTTCACCGGCTAAAATGCGATGTGCCTACCCGGTGGAATTCAACTCTGCACATGTTGCAGCGACTGTGGCAGCACCGACAAGCCCTGGTGCAATACGTTCTGACGTATAGCCTGGGCCAACGAGATCCAGAGGTGGGGCAAATCACGCTGGAGGAGTGGTCTCAGATCAGGGACCTATGCACCCTTCTGCACAGTTTTGAAATGGCGACGAAGATGTTTAGTGCTGACGATGCCATTATCAGCATGACTATTCCGGTGATTTACATGCTGGAGCACATGTTAAACAGAATTCGGAGTCAGGTGGTGGCACAAGAGGAGGTGGAGGAAGTAGAGGAGGAGGAGTTGTATGCGGAAGGGCTAACATCTGCAAGGTCCAGACGGTCGGCAGCACCAAGGCGGCAGGCATGTGAGGGTGGGGGAGATGGTTTTACCAGGGCGCATGGTAGCAGCCAAACTAGTGAGGAAGGTGCAGGAGCCCAGGAAGAAGTGGAGGACGAACTGATGGAAGACTCATCAGATGAGGGAGACCTTGATCACATTTCTGTTGTGCGAGGTTGGGGGGAGAGGACAGAGGAAGGAAGCATGATTGTTACCTCGCCACCAACACAACAGGGACTTGGTGCTCCTGGATGCGCAACACACATGAGTGCCTTCTTGCTGCACTACCTGCAACATGACCCTCGAATTGTGAGAATTAGAAATAATCCTGACTACTGGGTTGCCACACTGTTAGATCCCCGGTACAAAAGTAAATTTGCCGAAATTATTCCTGCCATAGAAAGGGATGCACGCATGCAGGAGTATCAGCAGAGACTGTTGCAGAATCTTACATGTGCTTTTCCACAAAACACCAGTGGTGCACGTAGTGAATCTCACAGTTCCAACTTGCCAACCGTGGGACCGTCAAGTGTTCAGCACTCAAACCGTAACAGAACCACAGTATCTGCTGGTAACATCAATTTTGCGGAATCATTTCACCACTTTTTTAGCCCATCCTTTGCAAGGCCACAGGAGACAAGAAGTCTGACACATAGTCAACGCCTAGAGACGATGGTACAGGAGTATCTCCAAGTAAACATTGAAGCCATGACTGTGTCACTGGACCCTTGCTCTTTTTGGGCTTCCAATCTGGATAAATGGCCGGAGCTAGCCACTTACGCCTTGGAGATCTTGTCATGCCCCGCAGCCAGCGTTCTATCTGAACGTGTGTTCAGCGCTGCTGGTGGTGTGCTGACAGATAAGCGCACGCAGCTCTCCACTGATAATGTAGACAGACTCACGTTCATAAAGATGAACAAATCATGGATCCGAAACGACTTTTCTACCCTGTGTCATCCTGGGGAGAGTAAAAGCTTGATGATTGGTTAAAATCACCCTACCAACCGTTTTAAGCTTTCAAATTACTAATCATGTTTATCTGTATCTTGGCTGGAAAATAATTTGGGCTTTGTAGCAGTGTGCAGCACTGATTCTATTAGGCCATCTATAATAAGCTCCACCAGATTTAAAATTACTAATCATGTTTATCTGTATCTTGGCTGGAAAATAATTTGGGCTTTGTAGCAGTGTGCAGCACTGATTCTATTAGGCCATCTATAATAAGCTCCACCAGATTTAAAATTACTAATCATGTTTATCTGTATCTTGGCTGGAAAATAATTTGGGCTTTGTAGCAGTGTGCAGCACTGATCCTATTAGTCCATCTATACTAAGCTCCACCAGATTTAAAATTAATAATAATTTTTAGCTGCATCTAGCCCGGAAAATAATTTTGGAGCTCCGAGATGCGCAATACACATTAGTGCCTTCTTGCTGCACTACCTGCAACATGACCCTCATATTGTCAGAATTCGAAGTAATCATGACTACTGGGTTGCCACACTCTTAGATCCCCCAAACTTTTCGATCAACCTTTTCATTTTAATAAAGACCAAAAAAATGGTCATTTTTGAAATTATAAGCATTAGCAGGTTATTAGAAACTGAAATCAAACAGTTTTCAACTCAAAACTTTATTCTAGGTGATGTTACATTTTCACATAGGACCCCTTGTTCGAAAGGAGCTTCTGAACTCTCTCGTCCATTGAATTTGTCAGGTTTTGGATGGTTTCTGCTTCAATTGTTTTGCATGAGGACAGAATACCCTCCCAGAGGTGTTGCTTAGATGTGAACTGCCTCCCGCCATCATAGACACTCCTTTTGATGATGCTGCAGAGGTTCTGAATGGGGTAGAGGTCAGGGGAGCATGGGGGTCACACCATAAGTTTGTCCCCTTTTATGCCCATATCAGCCAGAGATGCAGATGTTTTATGTGCAGCATGAGATGGTGCATTATCATGCAAAAAAATGATCTTGCTGTGAAATACACGGTTCTTCTTCTTGAACCATGGCAGGAAGTGCTGTTTGAGAAAATCCACATACATTATGGAGTTCATCTTTAGCGCCTTCAGGGATCCTAAAGGGGCCGACAATCTCTCTCCCCATGATTCCAGCCCAAAACATTACTCCACCTCCTCCTTGTTGGTGCTGTAGCCGTGTTTGCGTGGGGTGTCCATCAACCAGCCATCCTCCACTCCATCCATCTGGACCATCGAGCGCTGCATGGCACTCATCCGTGAACAAAACAGTTTTGAAATCAGTCTTCATGTAATGTTTAACCCACTGGAGCCGTTTCTGCTTGTGTGAAGTGGATAGAGGAGGTCGACAGGATGGCGTATGCACAGCTGCAAACCTCTGAAGGACCCTGCATCTTGTTGTTCGGGGGACGTTGGAGGCACCAGCAGCTTCAAAAACTTGTCTGCTGCTATGACAAGGCTTTTTTGCCGCTGCTCTTTTAACCTGACGTAATTGCCTGTAGGAAAGAGTCCTCAATTTGCCCTTATCAGCACGCACACGTGTGTACTGTGAATCAGCTACATACTTCTTGATTGCCAAGACACTTCATCCTGATCATCGCACAATGTTGATTGTAGTCATGCCTTGACCTAAACACTCCACAATTTGTTGCTTCTCAGCAGCCGACACATCCTTTTTCTTTCCCATTTTGGCAGAAAATGTAGGCTGCTTAATAATGTGAGACAGCTTTCTTAAGTAGTCTTGCCTTTCATTGGACACACCTGCCAAACTAATTAGCACAGGTGTCTGCAATTGCTTACAGTGATATAAAGAGCCCTGACACACATCACCATCAATGAGTTTAACTGACAAACAAACAAATTCTTCCCTTATCACTCCTAAACACTTTTTGCATAATAATTTGGAACACAGTGTACATGTGCTTTTCCACAAAACACCAGTGGTTCACGTAGTGAATCTTACAGTTCTAACTTGCCAACCGTGGTCTGTATGGAGTTGTTCAATAAAGGGCCCAAAATTAAGATAACATAGATGGGAGAGGTCTCTATGAATAGGAATTCCTAAGTATTTGATACCCTGTGAGGGCCAGGCAAAGGGAAAGTTGGACTCGATGGAATCCTTTATGGATTTGGGGAGGGAGACATCGAGGGCCTCAGACTTCGCTGCATTGATTTTAAAATTTGACCATGTAACAAAGTGATCTATTTCAGCCATAACAGCATGGATGGATATATGTGATTGAGTGATATATACTAGGACATCATCAGCAAATAGAGAGCACTTGTACTCGGTGCCTCCCACCTCAATCCACCTAATATTGGGGTTATGGCGAATTGATGAGAGCAGGTGCTCCGTCACTAGGATATATAAGAGAGGGGACAGAGGACATCCCTGCCTTGTCCCATTGGTGATTGTGAAAGGTGATGAAAATGTTCTAATGCACCCCCTGGGCCTTGGGACACCCGGAGCCGGACCCTTTTTGGTGGATGCTGGTGGTTGTAGTCTTCGTGGCAGCGACCCGGTTCCGTGGCTCAGGGTGGTCAAACCAGTGGCGGAACTATTTATGTGGTTTTGATGTTTAAATGTCCGACTACGCCACCCGTGGATTGCGGTCAGAGTGAACCGCCGCTGCAGGGCAGACCGCTGAGGCTGGTGTTGTGGGTGCAGCAGAGCGTAGCATAAATCCCCACGGGAGGAGTATAGCCTCAGGGCAGTGTATGCGGAGGATGGGGGTGATGGTGCAGGGCAGCAGCAGTAATGACACGGAGTCAGTGATGCAGTCCAGGGCCTTTACTCACAGTTCTTATTATCCAGACCACGTCTGCAGGTAACGGCTGCCCACGTCGTACTGTGCTCACCAGGTGAGGGGCTCAGACAACTCCCAGATAACTTTGGAGCGCTTCACAGGACCCCCTTTGTGTGTCCTTTGTCTGGCCTTTCTTACCAACCCTTCTGTCCGGCTGCCTCGGGCCTCCTCTTGGTAAACTTGGCGCCAGTTTCCCTGACCCTATGTGGTGCCTTCCAAGCGGGTGTAGCGAGGGGCTGCGCCACATAAAATGTCAGAGCCTCCGGTTTCTAGCTACGGTCGTTTCCTGCCTCCACTAGTTTCGGGGACCGGTCTCCCCCTTTGGCCTGACCCCTCCACGCAGGTGGATTCGGGCGTGCGGTGGCGACTCGCCCGTCCGCACCCCTGGGATACCTTCATTCCTCGCTCCTGGAGCCTTCTCCGCTCCTCTTCCTTCCTTCTCCCTCTTCCAGGCCTGGGCCTCTGTTACTAGGCCCACCTCCGGAGCAGAGCTCATGCAGAGCCCCTGTTCCCTGCCACTTCTGCTCAGACTTCTCTGCACTGAACTAAGATGGTGCCCACCTTTTATACTCCCTTCTCAATGCACCCAGGAACTGCTTCCTCCCTGCTCCTGCACTACAGGGTTCCCCTTCCTCAGTGTTCCCTCCCCCCACTCCAGCCAGGGACAGGGACTGTCGTGCCCATCTCAGAGGCATATTGGTCGCCCTGCCCCACGGCAATGTGGTGTAATGCATGCAGGTGTCGGGTCCTGATCCACACTCCATCCTTACCTGAGAGTGAGATATCACACCTCTGGGTGAGGTGCAATACCTCTGTAGCAACCGAGCCCTGAGGGTGCTACAGTTCCATTTATCTTCAGCCTAGGTGACGTATTGTGATACAGGGCCGTGATTTTGGCTATAAAAGGGTCCCCTAGACCCCTACCCCAAGCTTTTTAAGAGAATCATATATGGCGTGCCAGGAGACTCTATGGAATGCTTTCTCAGCATCCAACAAGAGTATCTAATTACAAATTTTTAACTGCATCTAGCCCAGGAAATACTTTGTGCCTAGTAGCAGTGTCTGCTAGTCAGCGGATTATCCCGGCTGTTAAGCAAGCTACACCACCTGTAGTTTGGACACTTAATTTTTTCAAAGGAAATGCTTCGGGACCACGGGATACTCAGTGAAGAGCATCAGGAGGCACCCCAAGGCATAGGGGCTGGGACTGGCAGTAGGATGCCTTGCAGTGGACAGCCGAGCTTGATCCTTATAAAAGCTTTATAACTGCAGCAGCTTTAGTGGACGCTACAGGAGCTGGAATTACGCGGCTGCTGGCATGAGACTTGCCCTCCAATAGATCCTTGTAAATGGATTTAAAGTGTATTCATTCAAATTAGAGAGACAATTTAAATTAAAAAGCTTAGAGCTGCCTCCACCACAGGGGGGCTCGCTCGACCCACCAGCGGACAAGCACCAGTATTGGGAGAGGGGTGCTGGCCGTCAGGGTTCACCGCGGCTCTGGCACAAACCCGGCGACACGGTGGTGGCACGGGCAGGAGCGGACTGAACGTGTCGGCTTCTCACTTTTTGGATTTTAGAAGGGCATGACATGCCTATATTTGTGTCTCCCCCTCCTTTTACTCCTCCACCTCTTTTCTTTTATGTACTTGTCACTTTTCCATGTGTTAGTTGTATCTTCTGAGCAGTTTGTCAGCTTTTGGACACCTTTGAAGGTGTTTTCTATGTGTTTCTATGTGTTTTTGTTTGCCTGCCATTGGTTTTAACGGTGTTCGAAGGTGTTCGACGAACAGTTCGACGAACAGTTCGGCGAACACACTGGTGTTCGACGAACCGAACCGAACTCGAACACTACGGGGGTGGCTCAACACTAATGCTAAGTAATAAGGGACAGTGTTATATAAAATAAAGAGAAAAGTATGTAATTAAGAATGGCAGAATGTATAACAAGAATGTACACTACATACTAATAGACGGCGCTACATATTACTAGAAAGTACATTATATGCTTAGAAATTTACTATACATATTAAGGCTACATTCCTGTATCAGTGTGCTGCACAATTTTTTTTTCTCAGTCAGCACACAGACCCAATGAGTATGTCCTGTTCGGATCTTCAAAATCGGATCAGAAATGGACATGCTCTGAGTCTCGCAGATCTCATTCTTGGATCTGTGATGTTCACGGATATATACATGGATCTATGAAACAATATGAGCCAATGTACAGTCCAATAAAAAAATCTGGCAGCACATGGACATATCCCTCAAATGTGAGAATGTGACCTAAGAGAGGTTGTTTTACAAATAACAAAATTACTCCAAGTTACAGTATACAGTATAAAAAATAAATGCTTACATCCATTGACCACCGACGTCTCGTCTGATTAGAGCCATTTTCTGTTGTTTCTTCTCTGGTTAGACTGTAAAATACCTGGTGGCGGGCTTGCATGGTGCACCATCTCTCACTATGCAAGATCGCAAACTTGATCTTCAGTCCAGTCTGCTAGCCTGGCTTCTATTCATGCAGTCTGTTTGTCTCTGTTCTGACTGCTTAGGGCGGCGGCCCGGTTACTTCCTGTTTCTTGTAGCTGCTGTGGGCACACCCCTAATGCGTCCTCAGCCTATTGCTGTCTGTCACTGGATATTTAAACCAGCTCCAGCTGGAAGCTGGTGCCTGAGCAACTCTAACATTCAGTGTGCTCCTTTGCTCTGAATGTGCCAGGTCCTGTCTGAACTATCTCCTAGCCTGTTGTCTGTCTGCCTTCCTGGAGGCTGTATTTCCAGGCCAGTCTGAACGCGCTCCTAGCCTGTTCGTCCCGCCTTCAAGGGGCCGCATACCTAGACCCGCTCCTGTATGTCGCTGCAGTGTCAGTTCTTGTTTGAACACTCTCCTAGCCTGTTACCTGTTTTTCTTTATGTCCATACCTTCCCTTTTCCTGCGGAGTCTGAACCCGCACCTAACTCCTGCTCGTTGTCACTGTACTTCCGTTTGTGAGTTTAGAGTCCACTCGCTACTTCTTTGCAAGTACCTTGTGTGTATCTGGTTCTGCCTTTCCCTTCCAGTCTGTTCCGTGTGAACAGAGCCCTGTCTTCTCTGCTCTGCCATTGCTCACTGCTCCGGCGGTCTCGCTCTGCTCTGCCTTGCTCTCCGCTCTGGTGGACTCGCTCTGCTTTGCCTTGCTCATCGCTCCGGTGGTTCCTGCCTGCTTTGCCTTGCTCACCGCTCCGGCGGTTCCTGCCTGCTCTGCCTTGCTCACCGCTCCGGCAGTTCCTTCCTGCTCTGTCTTGCTCACCGCTCCGGCGGTTCCTGCCTGCTCTACCTTGCTCACTGCTCCAGCGGTTCCTGCCTGCTCTGCCTTGCTCACCGCTCCGGCGGTTCCTGCCTGCCCTTCCTTGCTCACTGCTCCGGCGGTTTCTGCCTGCTCTGCCTTGCTCACCGCTCTGGCGGTTCCTGCCTGCTCTGCCTTGCTCACCGCTCCGGCGGTTCCTGCCTGCTCTGCCTTGCTCACCGCTCCGGCGGTTCCTGCCTGCTCTGCCTTGTTCACCGCTCCGGCGGTTCCTGTCTGCTCTGCCTTGCTCACCGCTCTGGCAGTTCCTGCCTGCTCTGCCTTGCTCACCGCTCCGGCGGTTCCTGCCTGCTCTGCCTTGCTCACTGCTCCGGAGGTTTCTCCCTACTCTGCTTGCTCACCGCTCCGGCGGTACCTCTCTGCTCCACCTTGCCCACCGCTACAGTGGTTCCTCTCTGTTCTGCTTGTCTACCGCATCTGCGGTTCTGTTCCTGAATCCCAGTCTGTACTGGACCCTATCCAGCCTGTGCTCCAACCTGCTAGTACCTCCCCGTCTGCACGCCAGCCGTACTTGTCAGTACCCTCCTGTCTGCATACCAGCTGTGCCTGCCAGTATCCTCCTGTCTGTACTCCAGCCGGGCCTGCCAATACCCACCTGTCTGTGTGCCAGCCTAACCTGCCTGTTCCTGTATTCCCCAGTGTGGGTCAACAGCCGTGTCCGGGGTCTGGCCTGGAGTAGCACCTGGTCCCTCTGCTCGGTTCCTCCCTGGTGCACGGCATCGTTAGCCGTCGTGCGACCTTGGTCGGATCGGGTAGACACTTAGTGCCCCTCCATGCACTCTCCGGTTCATGGCACAGTGGAATCACTAAATCACGCACACGCCAGTCAGCCCGGGCGTGTGCATAACATAGACCTTCATGTTGATGTCTTCTAGCCACGACCCATCTTGTCACACTGATCACTGCAGCCTGAAAATAACAAGGTCACATATATTGTATACACACATTTGTCTCCTGAGTAAAAAATCCCCCACACTGCGCCCCTGACTTCAAATATGTACTCCACCATAATAAACTATTAGCCATGCAACATTTAAAATAGGAAGTGATTAGTCAGCACTGTGCCCCCCCATTAACTATAATCTCTGCCACCCAATAAATATATACTAATCAGTCTCTGTGACTATCCCCCAAGTCATTTGAAGACTATGTGCACAGGTTGTGTTTTTGTTGCTTTTTTCCGCACGGATTTGTTGGGAGGTGTTTTACAGTACAAGCAAAGTGAATGAGAATTCTGAAGTCTCATGAACACATTGCTTATTTTATAATGTCTGTAAAGATCTGTGGTTGTGGGCTGTAAGTAATCACCTAGGCAGGTTAATGATGCAACAATATTTTATTGATCACAGCCATGGTAAGAAAGCAATTCCAAATAAATGGCCAAAATACAGTTCTCTCAGTCCTCAAGTTCCCAATCTGGGTTCAGTAGTTCCACTGGCTTTGTATAAGGCCATACTCACTGTCTCCCAACTTTTGGTTGGCCCACAGATTTCGTATCTCCAGCCAGTATAGTCTGTAGCCACAGTCCATGATCCTCTAGATGGCAGATAAAATGATGAAAGCTCAGGTATCCAGCAGCAGCAGTCCTTTTAAGAAAGTTTAAATCCAAACGACATAATCCATAATGGTAACATGTTTATCAATCCATCCTTCCAAGTCCACGGTCTCCATCCTGTTCCTCCAATCCTTCCATACAACTCTGACTAAAACATGTCTGTCCTTTCTTTCGCTGAGATCAGTCCCCTCCCAGGTCAGAAGTGATCCCCCTCCCCCTTAAGCATTTACTGTTAGCTAAAAACATTGAAGAATATTCTAGAAGCCTTCATCTGAGACTGCATGTAAGACCCCCTATGATGACGGTTCCACTGTGCCTACAATCTACACACACATAATGAGATTATTGGCTGTTGGAACAATGGTTAGATACTCCTGAGATACAGATATCCTGAGATACAGATTAGTGGAATGCTGGACATTTTACAAGTGAATTTAGTGCGCATACTGACAAGTTAGCAGAACTATATAAAACATAACAAGTAAATCACTAATAAAACACAGTAATAATATTGACAAAAATGGTGGTCCGTTGCTGGAAAAGTATCATAGTCTTTAGTAAGTGGGTAGCTCCTCACAATGTCGATCTGACAGCGTTTTTCACCCATACTAATGAGTGAGAAAAATACGCAACAAAAAGGCATGTAAAAAACCAACAAAAATACTTATTTTACACAGAGTTTTTCCTGGATTTACAGTATTCTCTGCTACAAATCTTGAACGTGTGCACATATCTTTAGTTCTTTTCCTGTGTCCAACCCCCCACATACAGATTCATTATAAGTCCCTGATAGCGTCAAAATTAGTTCGGGGTTGGGATAAGACAGTATCAGAGTCTTTTAATGAATTGAGGGGGTGGGAGAGGATGCTATCAGGAACTTAGCAAAATTTGAACATGCACCCCTACCTGCATGTTGGTCAGATGTGTGGGCCCTTCTCGCATTTTAGGTCCTATAAAGACATATATGTTCACCGCTCATATAATGAGATTCCTCATCCTGGCCCCTTCCAGGTATAATGTCCCCCATCCTAGGCCCCTTCCAGTAATAATGTCATCCATCTTGGGCTTCTTCTTGGGATAATGTCCCTCATTCTGGGCCCTTTCCATTAACAATGTCCCTCATCCTGTGTCCCTTTCAGAGATAATGTCTAACAACCTGGACTCCTTTTTGGTATAATGTCTCCCATTTGAGATAATGTCCCCCTTCCTGGAATAATGTGCCCCATACAAATCCACTTCCAGGGATATAATGTGCCCCATCTTGATCCCCTTCGTGGGATATAATGTGCCCCATCCTCATCCCATTCCTTGCATAATGTTCCTCATTCTGGGCTGTTTGCCTCATCATGGTCCACTTCCAGGAATATAACGTGCGCTATCCTGATCCCCTTCATAGGACATAATGTGCCCTATACTGGTACCATTCCATGGATTCTGTGCCCCATCCTGGGCCACTTCCTGAGATAATTTGTCCTGTCCTTCTGCAACACATATATAAAAAAAACACAATTCTACTTACCTTCCACTGCTCTCACAATGTGTGACGTCCTCTTCTGCAGCCAGTGAAGGATCCGCCAGCGGATGTCGGCATCGCCTCAATGGCACATGACGTCACTGCAATGCTCCCCTAGTCAAGGTCATGCGACGTCAGTTGCCAACCTCTGTTTGGCAGGCAGCGTGTATTGCAGTGCAGGAAGCCGGCTGGTCCCGGTGCCACAATACATTTCAGCTGAATGTGCATCCGAGGATGCATGTCCAGCTGAAATAGTCACTGGTGTCCGGAGGCTCCCCTCCACCTCTGGGCTGCGATGCAGCTACACTGGCTGCAATGGTAGCATGTCCGACCCTGAAAAAAACCCTTAAGAGATATTTACATTTAAACATACTGATAAACTGACTACAATGTCTCCATACATAAATAGGGTGCTTTAGACATTCTGGGGAGATTTTTTGAGCCTTACGCAAGGCAAAAGTAACATACAGTAGTTAGTTGCCTTTATCATTGAGCCAGTATATATCTAAGTATATAATACACAAATTCAGTACATACCGACATCTACTGCACAAAGGTGGAATATACACACCTGTGTACTATATGTGTGTATATATTATACATAATTAATATATTATTTGCTGCAATGCAAATGTTCCACTGGGGGAAGTTTTGGGTCAGGGACCACTGTGAGCCTGGAATTATTACAGCAGTAATGACAGGCAGCGTCTGGGGTCAGTGGTTACAAGCAGTGAATTAGTGACTTCCACACAGGGTGCAATCTGATCGGTGCAGGATAAGGTTTCTCAGCCACTCACAGAACTGACCAGGAGCTCCGGGCACAGTCAATGACTCACTGCTTGTCATCAGGGACAGCGCTGCCTCCTGTCATTGCTCTGAGGAATCTGACAGCAGTGGTTCTAACTTCCAGACCATCCCTCACCTTGTGCTCTCTGATAAAAAGAGGCAGTGAGATCAGCAACATAGTAGCAGCTGGAGGAGACATGCTCTGCACAGGATGGATGCAGGAGCAGCAAGAGATTTGACTAGCATCCAGGAGGAGCTGAGCAGACCAGGGGCAGCGTGCATGCACTGAGAGGCTGACGCTATGCAGGTTTGCAAACAAAATAAACTTTCTTTAAAATGTAGAAACTGCCTAGCCACACCCCTGCATATGGAATTGTGAAGCCATGCTGTGCGTTTCCTGTATCATAGAGCCTCAATGCTGAGAGGACGGGAAGGAGGCCCCTTTCAGCGTCTTTTGCAGAGTGCACTCTCCTCTCCTCTTAGGGCTGATGCTGCCGCTGGCTCTATGACAGAGCATGAAATTTCATCAGTTGTTTGTGTGGCGCCCCTGCGGGTCCAGTCGCCACAGAGGTACTGCATCTCAGCCAGAGGTGTGGTACCCCACTCTCGGGTAAGGAGGGAGCACTACCCGGGACCCACACACCCACATCCATCACCACATCACTCCATTAGGGAAGAGCGAGATTGCTCCTGAGGGAGAGCACAGTCCCTGTCCCTGTCTGGAGGAGGGAACTAGGTAGAGGAGGTAGGTGGAGGAAGTAGTTTAGGGGAGCACACAAGGAAGGACTGAAGGTCCCGATCAAGTGCACCCAAGTTATCTGAGAGTTGGCTGCATCACTTCCCCGGAGGACACAGGACTCAGTGGGCTGTTATAACCTGCTGGCAGTTGTAACCTTGAACATCATAAGAACTGTGAGTAAAAACTTGAAGACTGCACCCCGCTGTGTCCTTGACTTAATTGCTGCATCACCTGCCTTGCACTACACCTACAACAAAGCTACCTCTTTAACTGCCCTGGGCCTAGCTCTACCTATGGAGAGCTGAACCATGTCTGCTGCGCCACCAATGGCCCCAGTGGATCTGAACAGCAGTGGCAGCCACCTATAGCCGCATACCACGGGTGGCGTCACAAAACTTTATTCCCCTCTGTTATTGACTGCCCGGGGCCATGGACCGGGTCACGCCACCGTGACTATCCCAAGGAACTGACTGGCCCGGCGCCGAGTACTCCATGGCCCCAGGGGGTGCGTCATTTGGGCCTCCTCTTCTTTTGGATCCTTGTGTAGCTGCACTGACGGTATGTCCACCTCTGACTCCAGCGTTTTTCTTTATTTCAGCACTGGAGTGGTGCTGCTAATCTAAGTTCCCAGACCCTAGCCTTTCACTTATTAGCCGTTGCCTTCAGCTTTTGCTAACACTGCTCCAATCCCGCGGCCCCATCTTGTGACTGAAACTTGTGATTGACCAGAAGTCAGAAGTAACGGACACAAGCTCTCAATGTAAGTCTTCAAGAACCTCGTTCTAGCTCTCATAGACTTACATTGAGTGGTGACTTACGGATCGTCCATCAAAGACTAGAGCAATCTGGCAGGTCACAAATTGCTGGAGACCGATCAGCACAGTACCTATAACAGATGAAGATGGCAGCTGATAATTATGAGACTTGGGGCAGGGAACTTGGATTAGAAACACCATTCCAGTGGTAAAATTAAAAAAAACACTGGAGTGGTGTTTTAACCCCTTTTTGACATGGAGCGTAATAGTACACCCCACGTCAGATCCCTCTGTTTGGTGCGGGCTCTGGCACTGAGCCTGCACCTTTCTGGGCACATGTCAGCTGATCTATACAGCCGATATGTGCCCGCAACAGCCGCGGGTGGAATCGCGATCCACCCGCGGCTGTTAACTAGTTAAATGCCGCTGTCAGTCTCTGACAGCGGCACTTAACTAACGCTTCCAACAAGCGCGTCATAGGCCCCACCCATCGGCGACTACGTCACATGATCACGGGTCGCCGATGGGTCGGTATAACAACCTGAGGTCTGCAGGAGATCCCTGTGGTTGTCACTGCCAGATTGCTATGAGTACCACCCAGAGGTCGGTGCTCATAACAAGTGAGCAAATCTGTTATACACAGGCGATCTGATCATCGCATGTGTGTAACAGAGGCTATCAGATAATTGCAGCTTCATGTCTCAAAATATAAAAAATGACAAAAATATAAAAGTTTAAATCACCCCCGTTTCGCCCCATTCAAAATAAAACAGTAAAAAAAAAACCACACATACACATATTTGGTATCGCTGCTTTCAGAATCGCCCAATCTATCAATATAAAAAAAAGAATTAATCCGATGGGTAAACTGTGTAACGAGAAAAAAATTCTAAACACCAGAATTAATTTTTTTTTGTCGCCGCAACATTGCAATACAATGCAGTAAGAGGCGATCAAAACATCGTATCTACCCAAAAATGGTATCAATAAAAACGTCAGCTCGGCCCTCAATAAGCCATCACCCGGCCCCAGATCACGAAAAATGGAGACGCTACGGGTCTCGGAAAATGGCGCCATTTTTTTTAGCAGACATTGGATTTTTTTCACCACTTAAATAAAAAAGAACCTATACATGTTTGGTGTCTATGAACTCGTAATGACCTGGAAAATAATAATCGACAGCCAGTTTTAGCATTCAATTAACGTGGCAAAAAAAAAAAAAGAACAACTGTGGAATTTTTTTCCCGTTCTCCAGTACACGATATAGTAAAACCAGTGATGTCGTTCAAAAGTACAAATTGTCCCGCAAAATTAAGCCCTCAAACGGCCATATTACCCTAAAAATAAAAAAGTTATGGCTCTGGGAAGAAGGGCAGCAAAAAGCAAAAATGGAAAAACGGAAAATGCTCCGGTTATGAAGGTGTTAATATATACTAGCAAAATCGTTTAGAGGCTGCAAACCACACCACAACCACTGGGTGGCCACACATAGACACATATGTATTGTAGGCTGTGCCTAGGACCCACCATTATAAAACATATAGGGTTTACATTTAACACTGCTATCCATAATATTCGGTTATTGTCTCTTTAGGAGAATGGTTAGAGCTTGCTGAAAAGCCCACTATGTACCTACAATAATGATTTAAAAGGCAAAGAATCATAAGACCAAGTGTACACTAATATGGCCATGTCTATGGCTGAAGAGCAATAATACAAGTATAACTGTATAGTAAATGTAAGTATGTAAAGTATAACACTTGAAGAACTGTTTTGTCATCTGGTGATAATTGTAACAATATAGCATGGTGATTACACTGGATGCCACTTGCTGTAGGCTAATATTCAGGGTCTTCATCACTGAGGAAGTCCTGTGGGAGGCGATAGTGAGTCAATATTAAGAAGTGAGTGTTTCCCACCACATGGTGTTTGGTGAGTGTTGTGGTGTAATCACAGCCCACTCTGTCTCTCTGTCTGTGAACAAGGTCCAGTGGCTTGAAGTCAAGCAGAATCAGCTCTGGGTTCTGGTGCATCATTGTAGAACCGGTAGGTTAATCTGCAAATCTTAGCAGAAATAATAACTGCAATAGTGCATATCATGCTTTGAGCAGTGTCAGAAAATGCTGCCATACTGAGACAACTGAAAGTCAAAAGTGTAGATAACTTAATGTGTAGAATCTATTAGTTTAATCAGCCAAAACCACCAGAATTAACCTGAAGCAGCTGTACCAATTTTACTTACAGGGGTATGCCATACATATCTATCTCAATAGCAGGGGCCTGTCTTGCATCATTGGGAATAGGGAGGTGGCGTATCACTCTATTCACTTGTATGGGAATTCTGAACATTGCTGCACATGTTCACACCACAATTTTGGCCAATGTCGTATGTGCCTATATTTATCCAGTAGCAAAAAAATTTTAAACTTCAAAAGATTTATTTGGCAGATAGATATATTAATGGGCTACCCATTTATGTCATTGTATACTATTATTATTATTATTATTATTTATTATTATAGCGCCATTTATTCCATGGCGCTTTACATGTGATAGGGATATACATAACAAAAGCATTTACATAATCTTAACAAAACGAGTCAGCGACTGGTACAGGAGGAGAGAGGACCCTGCCCACGAGGGCTCACAGTCTACAAGGGATGGGTGAGGATACATTAGGTGAGGGTAGAGCTGGTCGTGCAGTGGTGTTTACTGCAGGTTGTAGGCTTGTCGGAAGAGGTGGGTCTTCAGGTTCCTTTTGAAGGTTTCCACGGTCGGCGAGAGTCTGATATGTTGGGGTAGAGAGTTCCAGAGTATTGGGGAAGCACGGGAGAAATCTTGTATACGATTGTGGGAGGAGGAGATAAGAGGGGAGTAGAGAAGGAGATCTTGTGAGGATCGGAGGTTGCGTGCAGGTAAGTACCGGGAGACTAGGTCACAGATGTATGGGGGAGACAGGTTGTGGATGGCTTTGTATGCCATGGTTAGGGTTTTGAACTGAATTCTCTGGGCAATGGGGAGCCAGTGAAGGGATTGACAGAGAGGAGAGGCCGAGGAATAGCGGGGGGACAGGTGGATTAATCGAGCAGCAGAGTTTAGGATAGATTGGAGAGGTGCAAGAGTGTTGGAAGGGAGGCCACGGAGCAGGAGGTTGCAGTAGTCGAGGCGGGATATGATGAGGGCATGCACTAGTGTTTTTGCAGAGTCTTTGCTGAGGAATGCACGGATCCGGGAGATGTTTTTGAGTTGGAGTTGGCAGGAGGTGGAAAGGGCTTGGATATGTGGCTTGAAGGAGAGATCAGAGTCCAGGGTTACCCCAAGGCAGCGAGCTTGTAAGACTGGGGAGAGTGAACAGCCATTGATGTTGATGGATAGGTCGGATGGGGGATGTGAATGAGAGGGTGGAAAGATGATGAACTCTGTTTTATCCATGTTGAGTTTTAGAAATCTGTCGGAGAAGAACTAGCTCCATTACTTTAGGCATGTAGTTGCATAGGCCACCAATATCTAGTTGCTGGGGGTTCAAAGTCGCCAGCGCTCCAGGAAGTGCTACATCCCCTTGATTGTTTTCCACAGCACTGTACATTTGGTTGTGGCTGAGACTGGTACTGCAGCTCAATCCTAAGAGAAGGAGCTGCAGTACCAGACATAGCCACAGCCAAATGTGCGGAGCTGTGCCAAGTAAACAATGAAAGCGCTATAGGCACTGATTCATTACGTATAGCTTTGTGCATGCCAGTTTTAATTAACAGAACTGCTTGAGTAAGGTGAAACTAATTCATTAAGAGGTGCACGCCACTTAATGAATTAGGTGCACCTTACAACTGGCATGGTCCAGGGCCTAGAGTACATTTTTGGCTAAATTTACAACTTTAAAATGGCGTAAATTTTAATGAATTAGACGTATGGGCTTAACCATACATCATCCCGCCAAAAGTCGCAACATTATTGCCCAACTTCAAATTGCTCAAAAATGTTGAGCAATTTGCTGCATTTGAAGTTGTTTTATGTCAGAAAAAAACGCTTTCATGACTCAGACCATTAGTGTTGAGATGTGTAGACCTTCAATATTACAATATTGGAACACGGATGACCTTTCCCTTCCATACAAATACACTGCACAGATAGCATATATCATCAGTGTTTAAGTCCTAGAAAACTTTTTAGAATAATATTTTACTCATTTATGTGTTTTTTATACTTTTTTAATGACTTTCAAGAGTTGTCACCAACATTCAGCAGAGTAATGAACAGAGGTACAGCAAAGATTTTTTTTAAAGGTTCTAGAAGTTTTGTGGGTTTAACACCGTTTTTTTTATATATAGAGTAATGCCTAAAAATAAAATTGACATTTCTTTATATTCTTAGAATTCAATGAATATAATTTAATATATTATACATCACATTGTGCGTTATATCATTTATGTAAAGTGCAGTAAATTATTCATTTAGATATTATTTGCCAATTTTAAATTTAGGAGTCTCATAGCTTTATGTAATGGTCTTAGTTGATACTTAACACTTGCCTATACAATAAAAACACCCATTATGATCTAACAAAGCATTATTGATTTACATTGCACTTAGAGCATGAAACCTGCCATATCCAGAACAAGGAAATAAATCAGCACCCATGGAAATTCCATGTCCTAAAACTGTTGTTCCCAACATGATCTTTTTTGTAGTGTAGCAAATCTATTTCTACGCTACTTTGTAAGCAGTCAACATTGGTGTTGTCTTCAAGTTCCATGCATGTTTTCTGCTTTGAAAAAGGGAGAAAGAACAGATTGCCCTGGTATAATGTGTTCTGGCAATTACTGCACAGCTCCTACTGTGAGGGAAGCCACTGCTTGCTGATGCATAAAACCACCCAGCTATCCAGGCCCCAAACAAAAGGAGATCTTCTTTTCTGTGTGTGAATTGAAGCATGCATTGACATATTGGCTGGGGTGCTGCTAGCCCATTACAATTCAAGTGGAGGACAAAAAGAGATATAGAAACTGAAAGACGTAAAATGGGATCTGACAAGTGATGTGGATGAGCTGTTTTGACTACCTGGTCACATAATTCATCACAACATCTTTGGTCTGGTGGGTTTTTGGGCTTTTCTCATCTATGAAATGATTCACTTCTGTAAGACATTCTCAGTAATGTGAAACTATTTCTTTGAAAAGTCGAAAAAATGACAGAGCTTCTGTATCAGGAGAATTATTGAAAGTGTACTGAACTGTGTAAAAGTAAAAACAAGAAATAAATAGCTGCTCTTGAGTGACAACTAACTTTTGCGCCGGTTCATTTTTCGTGACCGCTAGCATGTAATGTACAATTTATTGCCAGATACATATTTGAATGCCTGGGTTTATTTTCCTGGACATTTATTCATAAATGTTTTAATGGAGTAAAATAAGAGACCCAGTGAAAAGCCTGGAATATTTTTGCATGAGAACAATACAAAAAGCAAAGAGAACAGCGGTGGCACTGTGATAGGGCAGGGTCACAATGACATAAGATCCTAATTACACCATGATATAATTACTCTAGAAGACTTCATTATATAAATTAATGCTTCATTATTTTAATATATGCAGAAACTATTCTGTATGGCTAATGAAATATGGAGGCTTGAGACATGATGGAGATTAGGTGACATAAAGACCCCCAGAATACTTGGACTCAAACTCTTGTTGTTATTCAAAGCCCCCAAAAACATTTGATTATAGTTGGCTGAACCCGATGATTTTAGAAAGACTTTCACATTTAAATTTAGGGTATTTTAAATATAATCACTCGATTCTTTTGTTCTCTAGAGAGGTAAGTCATCAACAATCGTGTTCCTCTTCCCATGGAAAATACATTAACACCAATCAGACAGTGCTGATAGCTACGGCGCTTTTATTGATGATGTGTGGATGCTTACATGTGACTAAACACATGCTATACAGCTACTGGCACAAGGCATCCATTCAGAGAAAAAATTCTGAGTTAATGTCCACATGTTTTTTTTGGATCCAACATTTTGTGTTGATTAATGGTAGAATATATACAGTATTTACAGAAGTTGGAGCTCAATTTTCATGATGTGTCCCTTATTCTCGGCATGTACATAGAGTTAAATGGTCGATGAACTTTCGGTATACTTGAACTCTTTTGAAAATGTACTATAAAGGCAATTTGGAAGTCACTGTGAATAAAAATGATGTTGTCTTACCCCCAAAACAAGTCACTCCAACTTGATAGCCTTTCTACTTGTTGAGTATTTGCAGCAGATTTTTGTGCACTAAAAATGCATCTTTTGCATGAAAAACATAGCGTTCATTAAGCACGTTTTTTATACATTTTTGGTCAGTTTTTTGTATTATTTTACTTGTTTTTTTATGCATTCATTTGAATGGGTCAAAAATGCAGCAAAAAGAAAAATTGGCATGCTTCAGATTTGAAAAATAAATGCACTGATGGTTAAAATATGCACGTGTGACTAAAAAGGTGTTCAAGGTTAGACATACAAGTCAATGTAGTACTTAGTTATTCATTACATTTTAGAGCCCTTGTAAAATACACTATTGTCATTCATTCTCACTTAAGATTTCATTTCTTATGTGTCTATATTTTCTAAACAATTGAAAACAATATAATTGATACAGCCGTATTTCTGGGTCTACACAACCTCAAGCGTCATGTTTAAGGACAAGAAAAGGGCTGCACAATTGCAGTCAGTAATTGATTTTCGCACATCATTCTCCAACCTACATGACATATGTTGAACTGTTCAAGACTCAATACAGTGGAAGAGAATGTGCTGTGTCCTTAGATGTTAGATCATTTCTATATTGTGATGTTATGAAACAGTGGTTCAGGCCTCAGCCTTCAAGGACTATTACTAAATTAATAGCAGAAGCTTCACATATAGTCAGGGTGACAGAGCCAGCCTTCGCATTAAAGTGCATACAGAACATGTCAAAATCAATAAGGCTAGAACCAAATCTATAATGACAACCTGCAAACACACAGTGCCAATAGCCAACAATTTATAAAACACAATCTTTATTGAGTCACAAGAAAAGCACAGCAAAATAAGTGGCAACAATAGGTCTCCCTAGAATAGATAGTGGTCACAGGGGCATCTAAAGTCAAAGACTGAAAACTAAATAGATTGCTAGCAGTGTATGTAAGAATAAGAATTTAAAGGGGTTGTCCGGCCGTAAAATATAAGTCTGCAGTCACTCTATGTGACTGCAGATTTGAGAATCCTCATATTGCATGCACTTCACGCTATGAGGATTCTCCAATGTCGACACTGGGAACAGCAGTCATGAGCAGTATGATGGCTCAGTGGTTAGCACTGTTGCTTTGCAGTGCTGGAGTCCTTAGAGTCAAATCCCTCCAAGGACAACATCTACAAGTAGCTTGTATGTACTCCCTGTGTTTGTGTAGGTTTACCCCAGGTCCTCTGGTTTCATCCCACATTCTTCAGACATACTAATAGAGAATTTCTATTGTGAGCCCCATTGGGGACAGTGATGATAATGTCTGATAGTGCTGAGTAAAAGTCCAAGTATGTGATATACATACTCCCGACCACAATCTGACTAGACTGTTTCTAACCTCATTAAATACACTTGAATTGAGCGAGGACATGCCCATCTAGTCGAAATGTGGCCGGGAGTATACATATTGCATACTTGAGGTCACATGACCTCCATTCCCTGTGCCATCACTGGAAAATCCTAACAGCGCACAATGTGAGGATTCACGGGTCTGCAGTCACCTAAAGTAACTGTAGACCTTTAAAGTGCTGGAATGCATTAAAGTAATCAAATGGGTCATAGACCACAATAAGACTCCCATAGAGAACAGTTAAGGTCCACTTTGCTAAAAAGACCATTACGTTCAATTAAGGAGGGGATATTTTTCAGGAATGGAGGGATGCAGGAACAAAAGAAAAAAAGATCCAAATTCATCAGTTAAAAAATGCACATTAAAGGGGTTGTCCAGTACTTTATATTACCCCCCAATGTATCCCACCGGGGCCCCTAAGGATTTTTGTAATTAGGTTACGTTGCAAATAATGCCTATCACTGGCCGCTCACAGGCATCACGTGACCCCTGGCTGCAGCCGGCTCTGACATCCGCTGGCGTCATGACAAGTGCTGGCAGCAGCCGGGGGGTCTCTGTCTTCTGCGTTCCACAATGGATTCCAGTCTGTGGGCAGGGTTCCCCCCCTGCGTCAAACCCGGCATCCACCGTGCGCTCTGCCTCTCCCCATTCATTGGGAAAGCACGCGGTGGATGCTGGGTGTGGCGAGGGGGGTAACCCCGCCCACAACCCAGCAGCCACTGCGGGGACCCCAACGCTGAGTCACACCTCACTTGACGTGACGTCAGCGCGGGGTCACGTGATGCCTGTGAGCAGCCACCGATTGTGCCGCTCACAGGCAGAAACAACAACGTAAGGTATTTACAAAAATCCTTAGGGGCCCCGGGGGGATACATTGGGGGGGGGGGGTAATATAAAGTACTGGACAACTTTTTTAATAGCAAATGACAAGTCCTCTTTAAGGCTGTACAAACAACTTAAACATGTATGGAGCCTTAAGACACTATTCATAGAAATCTATGGGATAATAATATACCTCTGTATCTACAGTAGGAAAGTATTTTTGACAGGTTTATATTGATTTCGATGGAAAAAATAACTGTTGGGTTTGCCGTGAAGTGCTATTATAAAGGTATTATCCATTGAAAGCATTGTTTACCATAGTATTTGCCGTACTGAAGTAGCATACTGCAGAATATAGGTCATGCATGGGTCCACAACTCTGCTTTTTTGCCATGTTTAACAGTACCAGTAAAGTGAAAGAGATTTCTGAAATATATGCACCTGCTGCTTATTTTTTTCCTAGCAGATTTGAACCTTCAAAGTGTTTTTTTTTCATATATGCAGCATGTCAATTCTTTCAACATTTTTGCATAATTTTTCACTCATCAAATGAATAGAAAAAAAACAAACAAAAGTAAAAACGCATCAAAAACACATGCTAAAAGGCGGCAACATGGCTCAACGTGGAACTGCTACACAAAGAAGACAAAAATATTGATGATAGCCAGGACACATTTGAGATGGACAGTGATGAACTGGAAGTTGTAAAGAACTTCAACCTACTTGATGATCACTCAAGATGCAGCGACGACACCGTAAGTCAATAGGAGAATAGCTTTGGGCAAATCAACAATGAAGTCACTGGCCAAGGACTTCAAATCAAGAAATATTTCACTGGTGATGAAGACACGGCTCGTACATAGTCTGGTGTTTTCTGTGGTAGCATACAGATGGGAATCATGGATGATAAAAAAACAAGACAGAAGAAGAATTGACGTCTTTGAAATGTGGTACTGATGAAGGATGTTATCAATACCATGGATGGCAAGAAGAACAAATAAATCAATTTTGGAACAAATTAGGTTAGACATGTCACTCGAAGCAAGGATTATGAAGCTACGACTTTCCTTCTTTGGACTCATCATGTTAAGGCAGCAATCACTGGAGAAGGACATCATGGTCGTGAGAATAAAAGGAAAAAGGTAAATAAAAAGACTAGCAACTCGATGGCTTAATACTATCAAGATAACAGCGGAGAAGACCCTGGTGAATCTATTTAGGATTGCATCAGATCGATCTTCCTACAGAGAGTTCATCTATCAAGTCGCTGTAGCTGAAGATCAAGCAGAAGTCCGTTAAAAAAAAGGCGGCAAAAATGTGCGTTTTTTGTGCAGTGTTTTTTTTCCTGCAAATACTAAATGTGTGCACATGCTCTAAGATTGAAAAAGCGCGTTCTTGTCTCATTGTTCCAAAATCTAACATACTGTACTTTTATTGCTTTACTTGATTCCAAAGAACTCTGGTATATGCTGGCGCCATAAAAATTGAACCTCATTGTGATCATCACCATGTCTAGCTAAGGAATTCAATGGGTGTAAAATATTCCAGCACACATGATTCTACATAGCACTTACGGCATTACACAGTTCTCAGTCTATTACTCCACTGGACCAAACAATATAGAAAAGGATATTCAGTATATTGAGATGACTCGGAATACCTGACTATTTACCCAGAAAGCTCATATTATTCACTCCGATAACAAAGCCGACCGGTTTCCTTATCCATTGTCAGATTTGATAACCCATCAATGAATTGTTAAACTGTCATCTGCAATCATGTATAGTGCGCTGGCTTCTCCTCTATCAAAGCTTGTATATGTAGAGTCGGTATTTTTGAAACCATGCGTGCTTTAACTTATTTTCTGTGAAACTCTGCTATCACTGCCCACCGTTTGCTGTCATTACTTATAGACTACTGCCTTTTACAAAGGTATCCTCCTCACCGCTGGAGGGACATGAAGCTCTAAAGAGCTCAACTCTGGAAATAAGACAAAATAGTTTCTGACAATGCCCCCATTTTGCTATCCCTCTGTGTTCTTTGGCCGTAGGCAACATTATTATTTTTTTTCAAGCATGGATCATAATTCCATAGGATTGTTGTGAAACTTTGGGCGCTCCAATCACAAATTCATGGCATGTATTAAATTGAAATGTGTGTTAGTAATTCATTTCTAGACAGAAAATTTAATATTGTGTTTTAGTCTAAAAAACGTCTGTGTATTCTACTATATTGTACCTTTTTCAGAAAAGTTTAAACATTACTATAGCTATTCCAGTAGGCTCATATAGATTGTGTGTATTAATAAATAAATTAAACATTCATGTTTTATTTAGAAGATATGCCTAAAGCCATGTTATTGTGTGTTTTGAGATACTGATTTCCCCTATAAGATTACATATTAAAGGGATTCTATTTTTACTACCTCATCTGAGAGCAGCATAATGTAGGAAAAGAGACCCTTATTTTAAATGATGTATCACATAGTTCACTGGGTGCAATGGTTCTGACACAATCAGCAGGGGTTCTGACACAATCAGAGTTTTTAGATATAGCAGAGCTCAGAAAGCTAACCCCGCCCATACCACAGCTTTCTGTGTACAGTGGGTGTGGTCAGACCACTTGAGCTGTAGTCCAGGCAGTGATAACCTCCTGGTGATAAAACATTCATTGTATTGAAGCAATTGCACACAGCCTAATAAGTGACACATCCCAGAAATATGTGTCTTAGCCCCTACCACATGCTGTCCTCAGGATTCATAGCAAGACCTGCTAACAGATTCTCTTTAATTGTTCATCAAGTGAAGACACTGCAACTTCTACTTTGTTTCTGGAACGTGGTAGGAGAGATGGTGACTAAAGTTAAGGGGGAGGTATAATTCACCATAACTTCTCATGAGATCCATGTGTAACCTGTAATTCTCTTTAGGTGTTTGTGTAAGTTATTTTTCACATTTAGTTATTGGCCTTCAATGATTTACAATAGGGTCCACCAGGTTGTGGCTTTAGATAAAAGGGTGCACAGTTTGAGATGCAAAATTAAGACAACACGGTCTAAAGATGTAGGAGATTTTAAACCAACTTGAGCTACTGTAATATATTTGGCGCAGTCTAAGTTTTCTGTGCATACGGTGAAGGAAATAATTACTGTGCACTGTGAAAGTATTTGGCCCTCTTGAACTTTTCTACCTTTCGCCACATTTCTGGCTTCAAACATAAAGATATAAAATTCAAATTTTTTTGGGAAGAATCAACAACAAGAGGGACACAATCGTGAAGTGGAACGAAATTTATTGGATATTTTAAACTTTTTTAACAAATTCAAAACTGAAAAGTGGGGCGTGCAATATTATTCGGCCCCTTTACTTTCAGTGCAGCAAACTCACTCCAGAAGTTCAGTGAGGATCTCTGAATGATCCAATGTTGTCCTAAATTACTGGTAATGATAAATAGAATCTACCTGTGTGTAATCAAGTCTCCAAATAAATGCACCTGGTCTGTGATAGTCTCATAGTTCTGTTTCAAGTGCAGAGAGCATCATGAAGACCAAGGAACACACCAGGCAGGTCCGAGATACTGTTGTGGCTAAGTTTAAAGCCAGATTTGGATACAAAAAGATTTCTCAAATTTTAAACATCTCAAGGAGCACTGTGCAAGCGATCATATTGAAATGGAAGGAGTATCAGACCACTGCAAATCTACCAAGACCCGGCCGTCCCACTAAACTTTCATCTCGGACAAGGAGAAGACTGGTCAGAGATGCAGCCAAAAGGCCCATGATCAATCTGAATGAACTACAGAGATCTACAGCTGAGGTGGGAGAGTCAGTCCATAGGACAACAATCAGTCGTACACTGCACAAATCTGGCCTTTATGGAAGAGTGGCAAGAAGACAGCCATTTCTCAAAGATATCCATAAAAAGTCTCATTTGAAGTTTGCCACAAGCCACCTGGGAGACACACCAAACATGTGGAATAAGGTGCTCTGGTCAGATGAAACCAAAATCGAACTTTTTGGCCACAATGCAAAACAATATGTTTGGCGTAAAAGCAACACAGCTCATCACCCTCAAAACACCATCCCCACTGTCAAATATGCTGGTGGCAGCATCATGGTTTAGGCCTGCTTTTCTTCAGCAGGGACAGGGAAGATGGTTAAAATTGATGGGAAGATGGACGGAGCCAAATACAGGACCATTCTGGAAGAAAACCTGTTGGAGTCTGCAAAAGACCAGAGACTGGGACGGAGATTTATCTTCCAACAAGACTATGATCCCAAACATAAAGCAAAATCTACAATGGAATGGTTCAGAAATAAACGTATCCAGGTGTTAGAATGGCCAAGTCAAAGTCCAGACCTGAATCCAATCGAGAATCTGTGGAAAGAGCTGAGAATTGCGGTTCACAAACGCCCTCCATCCAACCTCAATGAGCTCGAGCTGTTTTGCAAGGAACAATGGGCAAGAATTTCAGCCTCTCGATGTGCAAAACTGATAGAGAGATACACCAAGCGACTTGCAGCTGTAGTCGCAGCAAAAGGTGGCGCTACAAAGTATTAACTCAAGGGGGGCGAATAATATTGCACGCCCCACTTTTCAGTTTTTAATTTGTTAAAAAAGTTTAAAATATCCAATAAATTTTGTTTCACTTCACGATTGTGTCCCACTTGTTGCTGATTCTTCCCCAAAAAATTAGAATTTTATATCTTTATGTTTGAAGCCAGAAATGTGGCAAAAGGTAGAAAAGTTCAAGGGGGCCAAATACTTTCACAATGCACTGTATTTGATCCCTTTCTGTTTTTGTAAGTTTGCCCACTGACAAAGACATGAATAGTCTATAATTTTAAGGGTAGGTTAATTTTAACATTGAGAGATAGAATATCCAAAAAAAATAAAGAAAATCACATTGTATAAATTAGATAAATTTATTTGCATTTTGCAGTGAGAAATAAGTATTTGATTCCTCTGGCAAACAACACTTAATACTTGGTGGCAAAACCCTTGTTGGCAACCACAGCAGTCAGACGTTCTTTGTAGTTGATGATGAGGGTTGCGCACATGTCAGGAGGAATTTTGGTCCACTCCTCTTTTCAGATCATCTCTAAATCATTAAGATTTTGAAGCTGTCGCTTGGCAACTCAGAGCTTCAACTACCTCCATAAGTTTTGTATGGGATTATGGTCTGGAGACTGGCTAGGCCACTCCATGACCTTACTGTGCTTCTTATTTAGCCACTCCTTTGTTGCCTTGGCTGTATGTTTTGGGTCATTGTCTTGCTGGAAGACCCAGTCACGATCCATTTTTAATGTGGAGGGAAGGAGGTTGACACTCAGGATTTTACGGTACATGGCTCCATCCATTCTCCCATTGATGCGGTGAAGTAGTCCTGTGCCTTTAGCTGAGAAACACCCCCAATACATAATGTTTCCACCTCCATGCTGAACAGTGGGGATGGTGTTCTTTGGGTTATAGGCAGCATTTCTGTTCCTCCAAACACGCTGAGTCGAGTTAATGCCAAAGAGCTCAATTTTTGTCTCACCTGACCACAGCACCTTCTCCCAATAACTCACAGAATCATCCAGGTGTTCATTGACAAACTTCAGATGGGCCTGCACATGTGATTTCTTGAGCAGGGGGACCTTGCGGGCATTGCAGGATGTTAAACCTTTAAGGAATAATGTGTTACCCAATGGTTTTCTTGGTGACTGTGGTCCCAACTGCCTTGAGATCATTAACAAGTTCCCCCATGTAGTTTTAGGCTGATCTCTCACCTTCCTCATGATCAAGGATACCCCATGAGGTAAGATTTTGCATGGTGCTCCAGATCGATGTCAATTGACAGTCATTTTGTATTTCTTCCATTTTATTATTATTGCACCAACAGTTGTCTCCTTCTCACCCATCGTCTTACTTATGGTTTTGAAGCCCAGTCCAGCTTTGTGCAGGTCCCTGACATCCTTAGAAAGCTCTTTGGTCTTGCCCATTTTGTAGAGGTTAAGGTCCGATTGAGTAATTTAGTCTGTAGACAGGAGTCTTTTATACAGGTGACTAAGTAAAACAGCTGTCTTTAATGCAGGTAACGAGTTGATTAGGAGAGTCTAACTGGTCTATAGGAGCCACAACTCATAATGGTTTGTAGGGGATCAAATACTTATTTCACACTGCAAAATGCAAATAAATTTATCTAATTTATACAATGTGATTTTCTTGATTTTTTGGGTATATTCTATCTCTCAATGTTAAAATTAACCTACCCTTAAAATTATAGCCTGTTCAGGTCTTTGTCAGTGGGCAAACTTACAAAAACAGCAAGGGATCAAATAATTATTTCCTTTACTGTATATGTTTGACAGGATTAGTAAATCTGCCCCATTCTGTTATCCCTATTGCAGTGCTGAAGGGTATTACACAAGACAGGAATCAAAAAATGACCAAATAGAAAATCTCTCTGTACCTGTCCATTAAAGCATTCTTTCAGTGCCTTCCCACTATGGGCTATTTATCCTTCGCGGATCCGGCGCTAGCTCCCCATTACTACAGTTGTGGTGTTTTGGTGTTTTGGCAGCATCGACGATGTTACATTGTAGTCCATCAGTGAACTCTTGCCGGGTACCTCAGGAGAGCCGCTGAGCTCACTGCCTGGCTACAGCGGTGATGTGTCAGACTGACATGATGTCACCACTGCAGTCAAAGCACCAAGACCTGAGTAGCGGTGCAGACACAGCACAGGACTCAGGGATGGTGAGTTCCTCTCTGTTATTTTAGACCATTTGGGGTCATGGAAACCCCCTTTAAAGCAGATTTCACACATCAATTTTTTTGGTAATTATGCTGTCAATTATTTTTGAGGATGAAGCACAGCCCTATTACAATCAATGTACTTTTTCACATCTCCTTTTCCTTACAGACCAATTGTCCACACAAAGAAAATGGATATATGCCTTACTATAATCTGTGTTACGGATAAAACTTGCCAATGCAAGTCAATGGCAGAGTGACAAAAATTCAGATAGTACTTGTTTGTGATATGTGTGCGCTCTGTATTTTTTTTATTTAATGAATAGGAGAAGCTACAAAAATTTTTTTCATATGTGAAAATTGGATGCAACGAAGATTGTAAAATTTGACACACAGACCAAAGAAGGGCTCCAGTAAGTACAAAAAAACATGGACCGCTTTACATTTATAAGAAAAAAAAAGATGTGTAAAATCGGCCTTAAACAGTGAGAAGGTGATTGAACCCCACAAGTACATTTTGATATATCGTTATGTACTGGGAAAAGCTGGCCAAAGACCCCTATTGTCAGTGCATGTCATGTTGTGTACCCCATAATCTGTTAACCCAAGATTAAAATATTTCCCAAAAGAAGAAATCTCTGTGACTTGCGCTCCCATTATTTAAAACATACGGGGTTGTCCAAAACGTATTTTATTAGGAGGCCAGATGGTTATGTTTGAAAACAAATGGCTCATTGCCGGATCCTCCTCATCATCTATGTAACAAATGATTTTGTGTACTTGAAATGAGCATTAAAAGTCATTTCTCCCGTGTACGGGAAGCTGCTAATTAGGAAATAGAATTAATCAGAGGTATATTAAATATTGCACAGCAAACAAAAGCATAGTTCTGCTTTCCCCTGGAGAAAAAGACGTTACAGAATTTTATCCTCTTGTCTTCATGACTCATCAGGATTAAAGACCCAATAAGTTTCTCTTATAAAACTTGCTACTTAGATGGCAGCCAAGTATCAACACTATAATCTCTCCACAATTAGTAGCCTGTCAGCAGCCGAAAGCAAACGAAAAATGAAGCGAGTGGCATCCAATAATGACAGCATTCTCCGGGAGTACTGTAATTCCTAATTAATAATGATTTAATAGGCCAGCCCAGATGCATTGTTGATTTACATAAAAGGAGATTCAACATTAAAAGACTGCAGCGTCTAATTAGGGCGCATAGAGCGTCCAATTAAAGAGAGATATGTATAGGAAGGTTGCGGGGATCTCTTATACCACTGCTTATGTACACGTTGCTTGTCGGACTAATTAAACAAGCTACTGTACCTATTTGGGAAAACCGTCTTTGTTCTCCGTTTTGCAGGATTTGAAGTAGCAGATGCAACTTGGCTTTTGATCAATTTGGAATTTCTTAAGCATATTGTAAATTGTGCCGATGCTTTTGATTTTGTTAGCGAGTGCGACCAATGTATTCTCAGACTTTTACTTATGAATGACTTCTTACGTAAATCTCTCAGGGCTTGTTCATTGAATCAGCGTGATGGGGGAGGTATGGAGGAGGAGGAGGAGGGAGGACAGCAGGCTGAAGCCCAGACACTGATTGGTGTGTCTTTTTAAAATTGTGTTCTTCGCTTCTCAGTGAAAGTTCCCTGCCTCACAAGTGAAAATTGGATGCTAAGAACTAAAAAATTCTGATGTGCTGCATTGTTTTTTATTACAGCAATGGAAGTATCCTGTGTTCATTAAGGATCTTTTTTTTCTGCAAAGAAATTGGTCCATAGGAAAAAGGTATGGTAATATAATCTTCATATTAACACATGGATGGATAATTGAGTTATGTAAGGAATGAAGAATTTAGGGCATCATCTAATGAAAAGATGTACAACTAACCCAGCATGCTTGATTGTAGTTTCTACACATGCAGCAGACTTGGCATTTTAATCTTTGACTTGGCATTTAACAGCAGTCCTATGCAAAACCAGGTAGCTTGTAAAATCACAAACTCAGGTCTGCTACATCTGTAAGTTGTAATAACTCAGTGCATAGCTTAGAAGACAAGAACGTGAATGCTTCCAAGTTCTGTACACTTGGAGAGTGTGATATCTTCTATTCCACTTTTACCCTTTGATTGATGCTTGATAAAGTTATGCATGGTATTTAATATCTAGTGTTCCTGTTTTTAATTTTGGCTTCATTTCATAAAATGACTCCCCTTACAAACATAACGTGTGTTTTTTGTATATTTAGTAAATGTTCCATGTCATTTTAGCAACACCAGATAATACACATGTAGTAGAATTGGATGTTTTTTTGGAAAAACATAGCGTGTGTATTGTGATAACCCTCTGGAGTGGCTTTTTTTAGGAAAGAAAAAAGCTGCAGTTTTTGGCCAAAGCCAGAATTGGATTCAGAGGGAACAGGGATTAAGGTTTTATACTTATACCCTACTTGTTGCTGGATCCACATATGACTCAAAAAATCTATTTTATAAAAAATGTTTAGTGCAAAACTGCCCTCAGTTACAATAATGGTGTAGGTTTACTTGTAGCCCCATGCAATGCAATGACTAAATGACAACCTCAGCTCCACTGGCTAATTCTAATGTGCTCCATTAGAGAATATGTATAAAATGCTCATCTATTGTATAAGATGTGTATGTGCGATTAAGTCTATAAACGTGTTTTACCCCAAGTCTCCATACAGTTCACCAGAAAGTTGAGCTGGGGACAAGAGTTTCTAAACTGACTTTTCGACATTAACCAAAGCACCATTCAGCTCCGGATTCCTTAATAAGACATTAAAGAGACTTCTCAGTCTGTCCAGTAACTTTATTTCCTTGCGTTTAATTTCCTTCTCACCTTTTGTGACAGTATGATGGAAAAGGTTGCTTCTGTTATCGTTCCCAAGCTTGAATAATGAGGCTGATTGTTTTCCATTCATGTACACGTAATGTCGATTTACTATGCTGAGAAGGAAGAAAACACTTCCCCTGAAATACTAATTGGGATTAAAAATGTTGCTTTGCTTGAGGGGATGTTGGAGAGCAGATATCCCACTTAAATTACATCCCATTACATCGGAGAGTCGGATGTATCAAAACGGAATGACTTGTTATGTGTGTACTGTACTTAAATCAACTAAGCACTTCATTACTTTCTTTTATGTATATATGTGCTTTTGACTATGAACCCAAGCTCCAAGGCAGAAATTAATGAGAAAGTGTTCCTTCACTTCTATGCTGAAATCCAGATTATTAATTGGATTCATTTCAAATAGCTGGAGGGAAATTGCAATGGGTATCTGTTTTGTATTTCCAACACACCCTCTAACAAGGTATCAATGAGGTTGTCCCTTTTCATTTGCAAAGGCGGAGGACCCATCTGAATACAGTACAAAGCAGCAATGCTGTTGGTTGTGTGAACAGAGGACTGGGTACTTGCTCAGGGTGATGGTGTCACAGCTTCTCTTTGAAGCAGATTCACTGTCTAGCTGCACAGAGAGGGGGGCACGTGAAGCGTCCTGTGCCAAGTGCCCATTCACACACTGCTAAGCTCGCTCATACACAACTTAGGGAGTCCGTTTTATTTCCAATAGAACAAAAGACTTTGGAGAGGCTGGTGTTCTGAAAAAAGACCCCGTTCCTTGTGTTGAAATATTGGAACAAAGAAACAGCTTTTTCCACTTTTACTCAGAATTTCAGATTTAGTAATGTACAAAAAGCAAATGTGACAAACCTTTCATCTATTTAAAAATGCATTCTTTTCTGCGCCACATTTCGTTCCCAGATTATACTAAGCTTTCCTAAAAGTAATTACTTCCAGAAGTCAATACTTGCTAATGCCACACTGCTATATAGTAGCATTTACTTACTGGACTCAGAACACAGATTATAATAGATATGTAAGCAGGCAGACATCGATTTTCCTCCGCAGCTTTGTTATTAGGATGACTTGGCAAACATTACTTTCTTTCTATGTGAAATCATTCATATTAATGAATGTACCTAAACACAAAAAAAGAATAATCAAATGATGAATTAACAAACTACTTAAAGAAGCACTAGTCTCTCACCAAAGTTATTGTCCTCTTAATATATTACAGTTATCATGTTATGTGGCACTGTGTACTTACAATTGCTCATTTTGCCTTTTTACCCTGCTATTTCTTCACTTTTCTCTGCTCTTTGTAGAAACAGGAAGTCTTCCATGCATGAATTGTCCCTCCTCCTGCCCCCTCCTCCCCCCTGCCAGAGACTTTTGCAGTGACTCATGACTCATGAAGGGAAAAAGAGACTTCCTATTTCTACATAGAGCATAGAAGGATTCAGCTAGTCAGTTTTTAATCGTGTGATATCATAGGCCTAACACAAAAGAAAAGAATTAACTGGGTAGAAAGGCAAAATGAGCAATTTTAAGAATACAGTACTATATAAAATGTTGACTGCAATATATTAATGGAATTAAAACTTTGATGGGAGGAGTGTTTCTTTAACTTGATAACACATAAAATCCATTTAATTTGGTGTCAATAGGACCTGACTTGAGCAAGATTAGTAGTGAACCTGCCTGCTACTATAATTTCGTTGTTTAGTTAGAGAAGTTCTTAATTGGTTCTGCTTGGAGTGTTATGAAATTACACAATATTATACATTCTTTTCGGAAAGTCGATCTTTCCAGTTTCTGGATTATAAAGTGCTGTATTAAAGGAATTTTACAGTATTTGATTTCCTTTAACTATCATTAAATAACAAAAGTCTTGCTTCTATTTCCATGTGCACATTAATAGAATAGGCGATAAGTGTATGAGTATGTGAGTGTAATGCGCTTCACAGAGGAACCCAGCAAGACTGACACCAAACCAGCAAAGACGCAGCCGAAGACACACTTAACACAAGCTGACCAGCTAGGCGAGCCCTTGAGGGCCGGGAATACTATTCACCCAGCTACCAGTAAATGGAACGGGGACTTTGGCAGAGCCCTTCCCAGGCCTACTGTCACTGGACTGCTGGCGTCTGGTGACGCGACTGGTGCCTAGTCAAGAACCAGGTGATTACCTCTGCAAGAGCCCCAGGGAGTGAAACCAGAGGAGAAAATGAGAAAACCCCTGAAAAGATAGCAAGACTAATGCTAGCACCACTCAAGCACATAGGAACTGCAAAAGGACTGAGCAGGGAGCAGTGTTAAATAGCCCGCCTTGCGATCAGGTGTTGATTACCTCCCAATAATTTCCAGACAGCTACTCCCTGCTAGCTTCAGTAGCAGACTGGACATAATCCAAGCACTGCTTAGTGACAGCCACAACAGCGCTCTGCATTGCCTGACAGCTGGAGAAGACAGCGTCCCATCTTCCCCGGGCTGAGAAATCAGTGAGAGACATGTCGTCCCGCATCCTCATACATCCCACAACACCAGAACGCGACACTCCACAAGATTGGGACTGTTTCCCTGCAGCGTAGAAGCTCCGCCTCCAAGGTCAGGACAATGGCGGTGCTTTAGACTGGAGCAGAGCAGCACTGGACCTGCTCCATTCACAAGTGGGAGCACAGAACCACCATTTGTAACAGTGAGTATGACCACTGGGAACCCCACTGATCCCTTGAACGGTGGTCCCAAAGGCCCCTGTGTGAATGAAGCAGTAGTGAGTTTATTTGAGCAATGATTTTTCTTTGTCAATAGGAGTGGTTCATGTAGGGGACTTTGAAACTTCTGTTCTTAATGGAGATCTCATCCGTGATCATGCATTCATTATTCATCCTGTTATTTACGAGACAACCCATTTAAAGGGTTTGTACCCAGCATAGAAGTTATTCCCTCCTCATTGGAGGTTCAATTGCTGAGACCCAAACCAATCATGAAAGCAGGGCTCTGCAAAGTCCTATCTAAGTGAACCAGAAGTTGAGCATGCAAACCTCTCTATGAATGGAGCTCTTCTATCTCTGGCAATCTCAAAGACCATGAATGGAGCAGAGGCACGTGACCTCTGCTCCATTTTAAGGATTGGAGGGGGTCCTAGTGGTTGAACCCACTGAATTTAGCAACTTATGCCCTATCCCTCAGATAGGGTATAGCTTTTAAACTTTCAAACCCTTTGAGATGAAAAGGGCATTCCAGCCCTGGATAACCACAAGTGTCCACAAAAACAATAGAATTCAATTGGATTTAATAGTAGGACTGTAAGTTCTCCCTACACTCCTACAAATTACAACTCTTTAACCAGTAACAACTTGAACCATTGGACTCAAAATAGATAATTTAAGATTTATCTCTATTCCACAATCTTGTATGTCAAGCAATTACATTTTTTCGTTCAGCATCAGTATCTTAGTATAAGGTTCCTTCATTTCCAAGAGGTTGGGTTGTCCTGATCACTGCAGACATAGCAGTAGTTAGTGAGTTGGCGGTTCAGGGCTATGTGCCAGTCTATGTCTTCTGCAGCATGGTACATATTAAAATATTCCTTAAGGTCTAGTAAAAATGTAGAGTGAGGATAATTTCAAGCAAGGCACAGTGAGCTGTCATAAGAGCATACAGATGTAATCAGAGCACCAGATAGAGCGCCCCCCACAGGCCGCCCCAGAGCACGAGCATATCATTATCTCCAAACTGAAAGTAAAGATTACACAAGAACCACGGAACAGATTTCATCAACCAAGGTATCATTTTAATCAATGTAATGTCGCCCACCTGACAGTTTATGCAGTTTACTGAGCACAATCCTGCTGTCAGGTGCACTTTAAAGAGAAACCATCATTTTTACTTTTATCTCATTAATCAATAGTATGTGGAAAAAAATAACTTTGCAATATATCTAATGAGAGAAATTTGCTTCTTTCTCCGCCAAGACTGATCGGTCATTTTCAAAATTCTTAATTCACAGGTAAAATCTGTATTCGGCCAAGATGGATTTTTACATTACTGAAATAGGAAATGGCAGTTGCGTCTCATTAGATTCTATGTAGAAGGAAGGAAGAGGGAGAAGCACTGCCTTTAGCTCCTCACTCTTACACCCACCCATTCCTCTCCATAGACTCTCATCAGTAGCAACTATCATCTCCTGTCTACACTGAATACGGATTTTACGCGTGAATTGAGAATTTTGAAAATGACGGATGAGTCTTGGCAGAGAAAGAAGCAAATTTCTCTGATACAATATATTGTAAAGTTGCTTATTTTCATGTGTACTATTGATTGATGAAATAAAAATTAAAATGATGGTTACTCTTTAATAATAATAGTGCCATTATTAGTTTTTCCTTGTAATTTCAGCTTTGTGCATAGCAAAATGGATCCTTAAGTCATAAGTAAAATACTAGGAGTAAGTTAATTGTCAAGTCAAACTAGTTTTTGCTTTTTTTACTAAGACTAATCATTCACCTGATGAAAAGGGTAGACCCATCTGTATGTAGCAGTGTTCGTACATTTTATTAACCATTTTTTGCCATATTCTTCATAGTAGATAAAAGCACGGGAAGGGGTTGTCTCATTAGACCATGGGAATTCTATGGCCAGGATATAGCACCATTTTCTGATGGGTGGTAATTTAACCCCTATAGCATCCATCAATCACTTAAATAAAGTGGCAGCAGTTCTAAGAAAGCGTTCTCTACAGTTGGCTCCACTCAATATTGTCCTTCTTAGATAATTCAAGCAGAGCTGACTGTAGACAATGTGGCACATGCAACTTTTTTTCTAGCATTCAAAGCTTTGACTTCCCAACAATTTGATATTGGAGAGATATTTTAGCGATATGTCATCATGGACTAAGGTGAGACAACCCTTTTTCAGAAATAAAAATGTTGCCGTGAATTAGAGAAATCTGTTTCCTTACTGTTGACTTGCTCACATACTTATTAATTTTCACAACATAGGCACCATCCTGTCAGCAAACTCATAATCCAACGCTGGTTATTCATCTCAGAAGAGATAAATCCCCTTAAACCACTTTCTGCTCTTTTATTTGCGGATTAGGACTTAGCTCTTATAACCGTATGGTTAAAACACTGTTAATTGTCACAGTTTAACACTTATCTTGGTTTTATTACCAATAATCCTCTTATCAAAATACTTGAAAACATAATATAATTGAAAATAATCATGTGGACTGTTTTTATAGTATAAACCTTGAATTGCTAGAAAGGGTCTTAGTGTAATAATTCATGCAGCTCAGTGAAATTAGCAAGATATTACTGCTGCTAGGGGAAGGTCTTTGTGTCAAAATCAAATGGACTATGATATTTTAATTTCCAATTTTTTTTAAAGTGAACTAACACTAGACAGCAAAACATCTCTAGCGAGTGCAGGTTGTTGGGGTATAAAGTGGAATCTTTTTTCCTGCTAAGACCACCAACATTTTTGAGTTCATCAGGGTCTTCACGGTAATTTAAATAGCCAAAAGACATGTTTGTACCAAGTGAAATGTTTCAATTCACTGCTAATGTATTACCGTGAGAGTGGGATTTTACCCATCACATTGAGAAGCTCATAATAGTATCTGGCCCTTTTGTTTGCTGCAGGGTAAACAGTCTTTGTTTTGTTCTTGATCAGTTTCCTGCATATTTTTTACAGAAGTAATGAATGAGTCCATGTCCTCACACAACAAAATGTTTTCCCACGTATTCCAAGTTTAAGTATTTAAAGTTGTTAATGTGAACTTTGAGAGAAGTATTTACCTACATACAGAGGTGTCCTTTCTTACCTTTTGTTTTGGAGGAACTGGATTACCTGCTTTAAAAAAAAAAATTGTAGACAGATGTAACTGGCATGGTCCATTGTATGTTCTGACTGCTTGAATTGAGAAATGTGTCCATCTCCTGCATATAAATGCCTGCTGAAGGGTAATACTGAAAACATTGTTAGTCTAATATTCATACACCAGTGAGGTATATGTAGATCTGAATATATATCACTTTAAGCCTTATTGGCATACTGTTCTGATGATCTTCTGTAATATATTTGGATATGAATGAATAGTGATCAGTCCACCAGGACCCAAACTCAGGAACACAAGGTTTGGAGTTGTGATGTCAATTGTGTGACTCACGCGCGCCTTCTGTAAGCCCTAACCTGGGAGATGGGGGACTCAGAGTCGGGTCCTGTGATGTAGATGGGGTGCAGCCGTGGCCCGGACCCGCTCCGTGCACAGGGCCGTCACACTAAAAAAAAGAGATGGTACGGGCTTATCCGGGTTGAGTGGCTGATCTCGACTACGCCACCTGTGGCACCTGGTGAAGGCCACCAGCGCTGCTGCAGTCCGCTGAGGCATGGTGTTATCGCAGCCGTCGTTGTTACTACTCCCCACAGGTGGAGCAGGGCCTCAGGGCAGAGGGACAGGATGGAGGGGGTAGTAGTCTAGGAGGTCTGGTGCTGCGTAGTGCGGTGTAGTGCAGAATAAGAGTCTGGAGGCCATAGGGGTTAACTTCCAGGGTTTTTACTCACGAAAGAGATGGCAGTAGGAAGGCATCTCCCTGCTCCTCGTGGAGTTCTGCGGTCACCAAAGACGGGGGTCCGCCAACCTCCGAGTAAGTTCAATCAGGACCCCGCAACAGAGTGTTCCTAGACTTCAGACCGGGTCCTTTCCTGTCTGTGTGTGTGTAGATAGGCCGGGTCTCCCTCTGAACTTCACTCATAAAAAGGGTACGGGTGGTAATTCCGCTCTTTCTGTTACCCGGTGGGATCCTCAATACCGATGCGATCTTTATTAAAGACTTGTCAGCTCCTATATCATTGGCAATATCACAGTTACCATATAATACAGCGATCCACAGGTAATCTTTGACCTGTATATGAGGGTTGCAGCAGGGGCTCTTACTACACACAGCTCCCCACAATATTAGTGTCATTTTGACTCTGTACAAATTTGGGGGATAGGTACATCTAGAGTACTGGTAGGATATATTTCCCAACCATCTAATTTAAGGGACATTGGTGGTGGAACCATATAATTTTATTAGCTGTCCTACACATTCCAGGATCTACAGGGTCCGAGCTATTTAATTTATATATATTTAGCAGTGACCCTATATACATCCTTACAGGATGCATGGTTCAGCTCAAATTTTATTAAGATTTTATATAATCAATAAAAGTAAATTTTTATTCACAACTTTTTTCCTTTCCTTTTCCCTTCCCTTATGATTGACTGTATAATGG
The DNA here is from genome assembly GCF_046119375.1 of Phyllobates terribilis. Taxonomy (NCBI): domain Eukaryota; kingdom Metazoa; phylum Chordata; class Amphibia; order Anura; family Dendrobatidae; genus Phyllobates; species Phyllobates terribilis. Next base: position 461,799,458 of record NW_027362764.1, read on the forward strand.
GTGGTGTTCACCCATGTGAATATTGTCCTATTTAATCAGACTTTATTTGTTTGGAGTTGTGATGCCCAGACCTTGGTTTGAGGGGTTTGACTAGAACAACACAATATTGCATTGAATTTGTTTAATGTGAAACTAAAGTCTTTAAAGGGAACCAGTCAGTTGATTTATGCTGCCCAAACCATAAGCAGCATGAATCAGGTTAACTTTGCTATTGCTGCCATGTATGCAGGGCCGCCATCAGGGCATTACTGCCCTTACTGCTGTATGGGGTCCCGTGAGCAGCAGTACAGAGGGGGAGCCTGTGCCCAGTCTGATCCTCCCTTTTGTGCTTCTGCTCACGGGGCCTCATACTGTAACAGAGTGCTGGGGCGCCGCCTTACAGAGTGCTAAGTGCCTTACCGGGGCTGCGCGGCTGCATACTTCTCCTGACTTTTGGTCAGGTGACATCAAGTATGCACCATCACCTGACCAAAAGTCAGGGGAAAACCCGAAGTACCTCTCCTCGGCGCAGGGACCCCTAGGAGCGCTCACAGCCTTCAAGACTGAATGGCCCTGCAGCAGCTCCAAGAGAGTCCCTCCTCCCTCAGTGACACACTGGTGAAGGCGTGTATGTGATGACTCATCGCGTATGCGCCTGCAGAGAGCGCCAAGATGCCAGTACGTCTGCAGGGATCATATGAGAGGTAAGTATGAAAACTTTATTTTTAAAATAGAATTAATTAAATGGTCTTGGGGGAGAGCACATCGTGCATTGGGTGTGGGGGGATGAGCACATTGAGAATTGGGAGTGGGAAGATGAGCAAATGGAGAATTGGGAGTGGGAAGATGAGCACATGGAGAATTGGGAGTGAGGGGGTGAGCACATGGAGAATTGGGAGTGGGGGGGTGAGCACATGGAGAATTGGGAGTGGGGGGGTGAGCACATGGAGAATTGGGAGTGGGAAGATGAGCACATGGAGAATTTGGAGTGGGGGGTGAGCACATGGAGAATTTGGAGTGGGGGGTGTGAGCACATGGAGAATTGGGAGTGGGGGGATGAGCACATGGGGAATTGGGAGTGGGGGATGAGCACATAGAGGATTAGGAGTGGGGGATGAGCAAATAGAGGATTGGGAGTGGGAGGTGAGCACATGGAGAATTGGGAATGGGGGGGGTGAGGACATGGAGAATTGGGAGTGGAGGGGGTGAGCACATGGAGAATTGGGAGTGGAGGGTGAGCACATGGAGAATTGGGAGTGGGGGGTGAGCACATGGAGAATTGGGAGTGGGGGGGTGAGGACATGGAGGATTGGAAGTGGGGGGGTTAGCACATGGAGGATGGGAGTGGGGGGTGAGTACATGGAGAATTGGGAGTGAGGGAGTGAGCACATGGTGAATTGGGAGTAGAGGGTGGGTAGAGCACATGGTGAATTGGGAGTGGAGGGTGGGGAGAGCACATAGTGAATTGGGAGTGGGTGGGTGAGCACATGGAGAATTGGGAGTGGGAGCTGAGCACATGAAGAATTGGGAGTGGTGGGGTGAGCACATGGAGGATTGGGAGTAGAGGGTGGGGAGAGCGCATGGTGAATTGTGAGTGGGTGGGTGAGCACAAGGAGAATTGGGAGTGAGCACTTGGAGAATTGGGAGTGAGCACATGGAGAATTGGGAGTGGTGGGGTGAGCACATGTAGGATTGAGGGGTGAGCACATGGAGAACTGGGAGTGGAGGGTGGGAAGGGCACATAGTGAATTGGGAGTGGAGGGTGGGGAGAGCACATGGTGAATTGGGGGTGGGGGGGTGAGCACATGGTGAAATGGGAGTGGATGGTGGGAAGAACACATGGTGGATTGGGAGTGGAGGGTGGGGTGAGCATATGGAGGATTGGGAGTGGAGGGTGGGGTGAGCTCATGGAGGATTGGAAGTGGAGAGTGGAGTGAAGACACGGGGGATTGGGAGTGGAGGGAGGGAAGAACACATGGTGGATTGGGAGTGGAGGCTGGGGTGAGCACATGGAGGATTGGGAGTGGAGGGTGGGGTGAGCAAATGGAGGATTACGAGTGGAAAGTGGGAAGAGTACATAGTGAATTGGGAGTGGGGGTGTGAGCACATGAAGGATTGGGAGTGGGGGTGAGCACATGGAGAATTGGGAGTGGAGGGTGGGGAGAGCACATGGAGAATTGGGAGTGGAGGGTGGGAAGAGCAAAGGGTGAATTGGGAGTGGGGGGTGGGGAGAGCAAATGGTGAATTGGGAGTGAGGGGTGGGGAGAGCAAATGGTGAATTGAGAGTGGAGGGTGAGGAGATCACATGATGAATTGGGAGATGGGGGTGGGGAGAGCAAATGGTGAATTGGGAGTGGGGGTGGAGAGAGCAAATGGTGAATTGGGAGTGGGGGAGAGTAAATAATGATGAATAGAGGGTGGGGGTGGGGAGAGCACGGACATGACAAAATGAATTGGAGCAGAGGGTGCATGTAAATTTAATAAATTGGGAGAGCAGGAGGTACAGAGTAGGGGGCGTTGAGGATGCAGGAGTGTGACTGGTAATAAATTGGGGGAAAGAGTACAGGTTCTAATTAATTTATATATTTATTAGGTGGGGAAAGTGGCTATTTACAGTTAGTGGGGGCACAGGGGTGGTTACAATTTATATTTGGAATTTTGGGTTGCATAATAACTAATTATATATTATTGGTGGGTGCACATCTGTATTCAGCTGTGTAATGTAGAAGTTGGGGAATGTGCTCTAGATAACTGTGTTATTTTATGCTGAGATGAGTCCTGGCTGGAAGAAGTGATGGCGGTCTGTGCTGGATGAAGGAGAAAAGCGAAGATGAAGGACTTCACCTAGAGATGTCACTGGTGATCACTATATTACCTGTATACTTACATTATACACTACAGAGCGCCCGTGTATAATGGCACTTATGGTAATATTGTGTTTTTTTATTAATGATCAGTATTGTAGTATTCGGTCAATATGTGATGGTAATATGTGGTCCAGTCATGGTGTGGCGGTATTTGTCCCTTGTACGTTGTATTATTCGGTGACAATGTAGTGGTAATATGTGGTCTGGTCATGGTGTGGTGGTTTTTGTCCCTTGTACTGTATGTGGTATTATTCAGTCACTATGTGGTGGTAATATGTGGTCTGGTCATGGTGTGACGGTATTTGTTCCTGGTATGTGGTAATATTCGGTCACTATATGGTGGTAATATGTGGTGTGGTCATGGTGGAGTGGTATTTGTCCCTTGTATGTGGTATTTTTGGTCATTTTAAAAAATGTATATGACACATTCCCTCAAGGAAAAATAAATAAAAATATACCTAAAAAGAGTATTGGATAATTTAGGAAATTTTTAATAGGTTAGAGTAGAGTAGGGCTCGGCCAGAAGAGTCTACCTTATCAAGGTAAAAATCTTTTGGCCAAAACAAAAGCTAATGGCTATGTGTGTGATCTGGTGTTCAATGGGAACTGGTAATGTGTGATTGGTGAGGACGTGGTGCAGAAATGGAGTTTTTCTAAGAGTGGGCAGTGGGACTATAGAAGGTTCGAGGGATGGAAGGGGAGCTGGGGTGGAGCCTGGGCGGAGTCTCAAGGGGGCCTGAAAATTTTGCCAGTATGGGGCCCTGAAATTCCTGGTGGCAGCCCTGCATCTATGCCTTACTCTGAAAAGCTATGGTTTTGAGACTTGAAACGTCGACTAGGGGCTATGTGTCTCGGCTGACTAGCCCTTGGCAGCTAGTCAGCTGCTCCCTTAGACTGATAGGTGTCTCCTTAGGTGAAAACCTGACAGACAAAGGGATTAGGACAGGGAGAAGCCTCCGGGGATTGGTCTCTTGGTCTAGATATCCAAGATGCGTAGTGCCAGACTGACTTTATAAAAGTATTTTTTCTCTTATTTGCTGCAGCGTGAAATGTGCAAGGCTCTGATAACACAGATTCTGATTTTGGAATCAGATGACAGGTTCCCTTTAACCAACATTGAGCCAAGGGCCGGGCTTACCCTGGAGGGGCATGACTAAGCAACTACCTGGTGTTTTCTAGAGCCTCTGGTGGTGAGGCTGCAGCTAATTGCCATGTGCCACTTCAGGGCAGTACCTGAGACTGCGGCAGCTGACCGAAGGGTTAGAGGCATGGGTACACAGTATAGGAGGGCAAAGACAAGATGTGGTCAGATGGTCTGAGATCGAGGCAGGCAGCACAGATTCAGTAAGCGTAGCCAAGGTCAGGAAAGGAGAGGTCGGGCAGGATGGGTGAACAGGCTGTGTCGCTAATGGAAAGCTGAATACAGGAGAATGCATGCACATGGACCAACTGAGCAGGAACCACGTTCGAGCAAGTAATGGTGGGTGGAGCTGCCTAAAATAGGCCCTGCTGGCAAGAGGTAGGCCAGGGAACCAAATCTCTGCAAGACACTACAGGGTTATATTCCCGCAGAGACCAGCTAGGCCCCCTTAGCTCCAGACGGATTCCACATGCAGCAGCAGCAACACAGAGTAGCAAGGGAAGAAACCAATTCAGCGGCACTCAGCGGCACAGCGGAAAAACCACACAGTGAGTGGGGCAGCGCTGAGGATACACGCTAGTTGCTGCCGTGACAAAAATTAGAGGAAAATGTAAATGATTAGGATTGCAAGACCAGATAACATAGAGTATGTTCATAGTCCGTATCTTTAGAGACCCATCTTCATTTTAATTGTTGACAATGGTAAGATACAGTATCAAGACAATTTATAAAATTTCTTCCTTTTTACTTACATTCTTTATAACAGATGAATCAATAAAAACAGTTTGCAAAATCAGGCATATCCTTTATTATATTGGATTTAGTATTCTTTTAATATACTGCAATGACTGTCCTGAGCTGAATTATAGGCAAGGCAAAAAGGGCAATCGCCCCAAAGTCTTCACTGTCAAGTGACCTCCTGCAGCTAGGAGCCTTCACTATATTATTTTTCCAGTAACATTTACCAATCATGAGCCAGCCCTGTTGATATCCTATGAGAAACCATAAATTATATTTTTTGTACTGTAAGAAGACAAAATGGAAGTCACTGAGACCTCCGAGGTCCGAGAGAATAACTGCTCCCCAATAAATTGTCAACACAATGAGTAAACTCTATAACTTGAGTTTTATTTACAGTCATCCAAAATGATTAACTATGGGTATGGTTTGTAACATTTCAGAACACTATTCTTTGCAACAATCTCTCGTTTTCAGATGAGCCTGCGGTGATGTCATTACTGGATTTTGCACAGTCAAGTGAGGTCAAAACTCACACCACTCACTAATGTGGCAGTGCTTACTGGTTCAGGCCCTCACTCACACTGGTTCCTCTCACATTTTATATGAATTGTCCCCTCCTGAAGTGCTGAAAACATGTCCTCACCCACTTAACTCTCCTGGTTTCCTGGCATTGCGCCTGTTATTGCCTTTCATTAGTTTGTCTAGTGCCTCCTGCTGCTACCCTTGCACCTGCCTTTCATTAGCCCCTTCTGGCCTACTCTTGCAGCTCCCACATCTTCTCTCTCCAGGGATCCAGCCTGTTTTCTTTAATCCACTGTGGCTATTCCTCCACTGCCCATGGTATTCTGAGCAACTCAGGCAGAATTTTCCTACAGACTTTCCGACAGGAAAGCACGTTTCCATCTAGTCTCTACCATTAGTCCAGACTGGAACTCGCAGCAAAATCTATTTATTCCATCCTCCAGACACACTTTTGCACTACAGACATGTCAAAACATTTTTCTTTTTCTATCAACAGCCATTAACCCCTGACATATCCACGCTTAGTTATTAACTGGTCACAATTACATATCTATTTATAGATATTAAAATAGTTAACATTTGAAAAAGTTAACACAAAAACATTTAAACATCTAACTTTGGACAATATGTCCAACTTTCATGGTCACCAACTTGCCATATATTTTCATTAGTCGGTGAAAAGAAATGGCCAGCAACATACACACATTCCAGGCTGAGGAGTGAGTTAACTAATGAGATCCCAGCCACTTGTCACCAGACCATTGTTTTCTCCCTTGCCCCTCCCTCTTAGCTCCTAACTCAGCTGCTATCAATCCTGCAAAATCACCAGACTCCAGTATTGGCATTTTCGAGAGCAGTTCTCCAAATCACTTTTCACTTGAGCCATGTGCTTGTTCAAATACACTGTTATCTCTATATGAAAATTTACTTATAACAGTGTAGATTTCAGAACAAGCAATGATAGGCTATTAGTGTGCTGTTAATGTACTGAACCAGGACTGCCAGTCAAGGAGGAGTGCCCACTTCCCCAGCAACAATGAAGTATGGAGACATAACTTGAGAATAAGTCTTTAAAAGGTTATGTTCCAAGAGTAGAAGTTACAAACTACCCACGGAATATTATTAACGTTTTCAATTAACGGAAAAGCCCCATTGGAATGGAGCATATGCCAAATATGCATATCTCTACTATAGTCATTCCTAATGGGATTGCCAGAGACAGCCGAGTGCAGTGCGCAGCTATCTGTGGCAGTCTTACTGAGAATGAATGGAGATGTGATGCACATGCTTGGCCACTTCTCCATTTAGCAGGATTGATGGGGGACCCAGTGGTCAGAATCTGATCAAATGGAATATTATCCACTATCCTACAGTTAGGGGGTAACTTCTATTCTTGGTACATACCCTTTAATGTAACCAACTATATGAACAGAACAAAGTTCTGAAGCTATCATTTTATTATTCTCTATAGGACTTGTCTGTGAAATCAGTGTGTAGCAAAATAGTTCTAATCAATACTACAGAATCCTTACATTTACGCTTCTGACAGTGAATTATATATTTCTCCTGTACATTGGGATTATTCTGTTTACATGTGCGCTCCTAAGATGCCTTTGGTCTGCTAAGGTTAATCAACATTTAACAACTTGCTGACCCATAGATGTATGAATAGTACATTTAATTGATTTTTATATAGAGAGTGAACTACAAGTAAAACCAGGTGTAGAATCTATTTAGCTTACCAAGCATCCAATATGCTAAAATGCCAATAAGTCATAATATCCCGATGTCTCTTAGAATCATAGAATCATAGAATGGTAGAGTTGGAAGGGACCTCCTGGGTCATCTGGTCCAACCCCCTGCTCAAAGCAGGATTCACTAAATCATCTCAGACAGATGTCTGTCCAGCCTCTGTTTGAAGACGTCCATTGAAGGGGAACTCACCACCTCTCGTGGCAGCCTGTTCCACTCATTAATCACCCTAACTGTCAAAAAGTTTTTTCTAATATCTAATCTGTGTCTCCTCCCATTTAGTTTCATCCCATTGCTTCTAGTCTTTCCTTGTGCAAATGAGAATAAAGATGATCCTTCTACAATGTGACAGCCCTTGACATATTTGTAGACAGCTATTAAGTCTCCTCTCAGTCTTCTTTTTTGCAAGCTAAACATTCCCAAATCCTGCAACCGTTCCTCATAGGACATGGTTTGCAGACCAGTCACCATTCTGGTCGCTCTTCTCTGAACTTGCTCCAGTTTGTCTATGTCTTTTTTAAAATGTGGTGCCCAAAACTGTACACAGTATTCCAGATGAGGTCTGACCAAAGAGGAGTAAAGACCGATAATGACTTCACGTGATCTAGACTGTATGCTTCTGTTAATACATCCCAGAATTGTATTTGCCTTTTTTGCTGCTGCATCACACTGTTGACTCATGTTCAGTCTATGATCTATTAGTATACCTAAGTCTTTTTCACATGTACTGTTGCTTAGCTCTATTCCTCCCATTCTGTATATGCTTTTTTCATTTTTATTGCCCAGATGTAGTACTTTGCATTTTTCCCTGTTAAAAACCATTCTGTTGGTTGCTGCCCACTGCTCCAGTTTATTTAGGTCTTTTTGAATCCTCTTTCTCTCTTCTCTAGTATTAGCTATCCCTCCTAGCTTTGTGTCATCAGCAAATTTAATCAGTTTACCCTCAATTCCTTCATCTAAATCATTGATAAAGATGTTGAACAATACAGGTCCCAGGATGGAGCCCTGTGGTACCCCACTTGAGACATTCATCCAGCTGGATGTGAAGCCATTTACAATCACCCTTTGAGTCCGATCACTAAGCCAGTTATGAATCCACCTAACAGTTGCCTGGTCCATTGCATACTTGGTCATTTTTTCAATAAGGATGGTGTGAGATACTTTGTCAAATGCTTTGCTGAAGTCAAGATATACTATATCTACAGCATTTCCCTGATCCACCCAGTCAGTGATTCTGTCATAGAAGGAAATTAAGTTAGTCTGACATGACTTGTTAGTTATAAACCCATGCTGACTCTGGTTAATCACTTCATTCTTATCCAGGTACTTACATACATGTTGTTTAATAATTTTTTCAAAGATCTTTCCTGGTATAGAAGTCAGACTCACCGGCCTATAGTTCCCTGGGTCCACCTTCTTCCCCTTTTTGAAGATAGGAACAACATTTGCTCTTCTCCAGTCTTCTGGGACTTCTCCTGTTCTCCAAGAATTTTCAAAGATTATGGAGAGTGGTTCTAAAATTTCTTCTACGATCTCCTTCAGTACTCTGGGGTGTAATTCATCTGGACCTGGAGACTTGAACTCATTTATGTTAGCTAAATATTCCCTCACAATCTTTCTGTTTACAGATAACTTGGATTCTTCTATTCCTTTAAAAGGACAGTGAAGATCAGTTGATGTTACATTTTCTTTCTGAGAGAAAACAGATGCAAAATAGGAATTAAAAAGTTTGGCCTTCTCAATATCCTCTCTTACAATTTCTCCATTTTCAGCCTGTAAAAATCCTATAGCATCTTTGACTTTTCTTTTACTTTTGACATACCCCCAAAATCCTTTTTTATTGCTTTTGACATCTCTTGCAAGCCTTAATTCATTGTCAGCTTTAGCTAACCTGATACATGCCCTGCAGGATCTGCAGACTGCATTATAATCTTCTTTAGATATGCCTCCCTCTTTCCATTTAATAAACATTTCTTTCTTTCTTTTTAGCATGTGTTTAAGTTCTGTGTTCATCCATCCTGGTTTCCTTAAATGCTTCCCATTCTTCCTACTTTTCGGGATTGTTAACGATTGTGCTTTGAGAATCTCATTTTTAAAAATTTCCCATCCTTCCTGGACATTTTTGTCCTTAAGGACATCCAGCCATTGGATCCCTCCTATTCTCTTTCTGAGTCTCTTAAAATCTGCCTTTCTAAAATCTAACCTTGAAGTTTGAGTCTTCACATGTCTTCCTCCTCTAGTTATCCAAAATTCTATAATAGCATGATCGCTGCCTCCTAGGGTCCCAGCCACTTTTACCTCCTCAACCATTTCCTCCTTGTTTATAAGGATTAGATCCAAAGTAGCAGATCCCCTTGTTTTCTCCCCTACCTTTTGGAAGATAAAGTTGTCAGCAAGAGAGGATAAGAATTTGCTTGACCTGTTAGTTTTACTTGAGAGAGATTCCCAACAAATGTCTGGATAGTTGAAATCTCCCATGACCACTACGTCATATTTTTTTGAGAACTTGGTCATTTGATACATAAAGAGTTCATCCATATCTTCAGCTTGCCCAGGTGGCCTGTAGTAAATGCCTACAATGGTGTCCTTTCCGTTGTTCTCTCCTTGTATTCTTACCCAAACAGTTTCCACAGAACTCCCAGTCTCTGAAGCTTCAATCTCTGTGCAGATATACGCTTTTCTAACATACAATGCGACACCTCCTCCTCGTTTATCAAGTCTGTTTCTTGCAAATAAGTTGTATCCTTTTAGCCTTTTATTCCAATCATGTGTATCGTCCCACCAAGTTTCAGTGATTCCAATGACATCATATTTCTTTTCCTGCGTTAGTAGTTCTAATTCTCCTTGTTTGTTGCCCATGCTTTGTGCATTTGTATAAAAACATTTTAGTTTGTGATTGGTTTCTCTTCCTCCCATATTTTTATTATTTAAATTGTTTTGTCTTTGTTCTTCCTTTCCACTTCCAGTAGCAGAGATCTCAATAGTATTTGTCAGCTGTATGGCTTTTTCTGGCCTTTTGCTTCCCTTCCCACATTGTTCTAGTTTAAAGCTCTCCTGATGAGTGTAGCAAGGCAATTTCCAAATACATGTTTTCCAGTCTTCGTAAGGTGCACCCCATCTCTAGCAAGTAGTCCATCGTATAGGTAATTCATTCCGTGATCCAGAAATCCAAATCCTTGTTGACGGCACCATCGACGTAGCCAGTTGTTCACCTGTAGAATCTTATTCCACCTCATTGTTCCATGGCCATCCACTGGGAGGATGGATGAGAAGACCACCTGCGCTCCCAATTCTTTCACTTTCTTGCCCAAGTCTTCAAAGTCACTGCAGATGGTTTCCAGGTCCTTTCTTGCGGTGTCATTTGTCCCCACATGTATTAGCAGGAATGGGTAGTGATCTGTAGGTCTGAAGAGTCTTGATATCCTGTCAGACACATCTTTAATTTTTGCTCCTGGAAGACAGCACATTTCTCTTGAGGTTATGTCTGGTCTGCAGATAGCAGCCTCTGTTCCTCTTAACAGGGAATCCCCCATGACCACCACTCTCCGTTTTTTCTTCACAACATTCTTCCTTCTCCATCCAGGAGGATTCTGAGGGCTTACAAGGTTATTCATTGCTGGCAAAGTCTTATCTTGCTGTATTTCTTCATGGTTCTCCTGCGAGAGAGCCTGGTACTGGTTCCTGAGCAGTATAGGTGCTGACTGCCTCTCTATCCTCCTGCTTCTCTGGGTCACATGCTTCCATTCCTCTGTTTCCTCAGGTGCAGTTCGAATTTCTTCTCTTTCTGAATCATGAAGAGATAATTCTGCTCTGTCTAAGAACTCTTCACCTTCCTTAATGATTTTCAAGGTAGTTAACCTCTCTTCTAGATTTCGCAACTTTTCCTCCAACAGGGACACAAGCTTGCATTTCTGGCATGTGAAGTTTGGCTTTTCCACTGGCAAGTCTGTGAACATGTAGCAGGATATGCAGCTCACCAAATGGCTCCTGGACTCTTCCATGTTCTTACTGTTAATGTTCTGAAAACAGTGAAAAAAGCTTCAAAAAAAAGCTTCAAAATGCGCGCGCCGGTAGGCGCGCGGTTTACCGATGTCCTCTTTTCAGCTCCAACAGCCAAAATCCAGTGTTCTTTGAGCTCACGGAGACTCTTCACTTACCCCAAAATGCAGTGGGAATATGCAAATTATCTCCTCAGGACTCCTCCCCTGGTTTACCGATGTCCTCTTTTCAGCTCCAACAGCCAAAATCCAGTGTTCTTTGAGCTCACGGAGACTCTTCACTTACCCCAAAATGCAGTGGGAATATGCAAATTATCTCCTCAGGACTCCTCCCCTGGTTTACCGATGTCCTCTTTTCAGCTCCAACAGCCAAAATCCAGTGTTCTTTGAGCTCACGGAGACTCTTCACTTACCCCAAAATGCAGTGGGAATATGCAAATTATCTCCTCAGGACTCCTCCCCTGGTTTACCGATGTCCTCTTTTCAGCTCCAACAGCCAAAATCCAGTGTTCTTTGAGCTCACGGAGACTCTTCACTTACCCCAAAATGCAGTGGGAATATGCAAATTATCTCCTCAGGACTCCTCCCCTGGTTTGGCTTTGATAAAGCCTATTGATTTCCATTCAGTAATATCGTAAATTCATTAGTGACTCCATATCTACCAGAAACTATTGCAACATCCCACCTTCAACAATTCCTGTGGTCATCAAGTCTTAGAAGAACGCAGCCTTCAAGTTCCGCCAGTGCAGCTCTAGTATTGTTTTGTATAGTACAGCAGTTTCAGCAGTTCATCGTCTGACTTCAGCATTTGATCTTTCTTGCGTTTGATCAATGCCGCTTTAGAACCTCATCATTTGATCTTAAAATAATGAATGATAAAAGAAAAAGTATCACTCACAAGAATGTGAAGTTGAGATTCTAAAGATGGAGTATGACACGTGTAGCCTAGGCTTACATGTCTCCATCTTGACATTCAAAACTTATTTAAGAAGGGGACAACTAATATGGCTGCACATTTTTGCAAACATGCTCACTACAATAAAACAGCTAAAATTGTCTATAAGTCTGTAAGTAAAAGAAACATAATTACTAAACTTTAACAATTTCTATGTATTTAACTTATGGATGACCAATGTATGACCAAGTTTACACTTCGGGTGGAATTTTTTTTTACACAGTCCTAATTACAAAATTATTCTTGAAATTAGGATCTGATCCTTTGCCTTTACCACTTTATCCACTGATAAGGTATGTGTAGCTGATAAAAGAGGGGATCTCTAACACAGGGTGACCTGCATTAGCTATGGCCAAGATCCACATTAGCCGCAACTGTCATCTACAAAAGTGCCTCACTGGTGATAGCAACCAATGACAGTTGCACCCAGGAGATACTATCTCCATTAGGTCAACCATGTGAAAAGGCAACATGTAGTTTAACTGCATCAGCTAAAGTTCTAACTTCCCGTCCCCCAGGATCATTTATTCCCTAATCAGCAGTGTAGATTCCGCCCAACTATTATACATATGTACCTGGCTATAATTTATGAGAACACATACTTCACATATCCATTCAGGTTTTGATTTTTGGCCTGATGTATTCTTTAAGCTTTTTAGAGGCTCCTGCTAATACAGTGTGCCATGTCTAGCTGTGTGTAACTAGGTTATATTGAACATTCTCTAGGAACAAAGCAGAAGCACTTTTGGCTGGAGTTCAGCAGAATAATACTGTATTAAACATTAATCTTTATCGTGAATTGTTTTTAGTTCAGTCAGCATTAGCAGGGGACATACCATATTGAGATTTGAGAGTGGGTATCAGCAGGTAAGAGAGAGCATCAAGAGTCGAAAAATATATTCACGAAAGTTGAAGTGACAAAAAAAGTTCCAGAATATTATTGATCCGCAGATTGCTTGGTACTCTGTGCCTGCCAGGTTTGTGTCAAGTGACACACACAGATGCTATGAGTGCACTTCTTCTAAACGATGGCATTTTAATAATATATGCTCTTAGAGGCAGAGGCTTTGTAATTATGTAGCGGTTTGCATTGGTCATGCTGATAGTTCAGCGTCCTTGCCGATACATAAATATGAAATATATGTAAATAAATACATATTTTTTATATATGTATATGTACTCTGTATATACACTGCTCAAAAAAATAAAGAGAACACTCAAATAACACATGCTAGATCTGAATGAATGAAATATTCTCATTGAATACTTTGTTCTGTACAAAGTTGAATGTGCTGACAACAAAATCACACAAAAATCATCAATGGAAATCAAATTTATTAACCAATGGAGGCCTGGATTTGGAGTCACCCCCAAAATTAAAGTGGAAAAACACACTACAGGCTGATCCAACTTTGATGTAATGTCCTTAAAACAAGTCAAAATGAGGCTCAGTATTGTGTGTGGCCTCCACGTGCCTGCATGACCTCCCTACAGTGCCTGGGCATACTCCTGATGAGGTTGCAGATGGTCTCCTGTGGGATCTACTCCCAGACCTGGACTAAAGCATCCGCCAACTCCTGGACAGTCTGTGGTGCAACGTGAAGTTGGTGGATGGAGCGAGACATGATGTCCCAGATGTGCTCAATCGGATTCAGGTTTGGGGAAAGGGCGGGCTAGTCCATAGCTTCAATGCCTTCATCTTGCAGGAACTGCTGACACACTCAAGCCACATGAGGTCTGGCATTGTCCTGCATTAGGAGGAATCCAGGGCCAACCGCACCAGCATATGGTCTCACAAGGGGTCTGAGGATCTAATATCGGTACCTAATGGCAGTCAGGCTACCTCTGGCTAGTACATGGAGAGCTGTGCGTCCCTCCAAAGAAATGCCACCCCACACCATTACTGACCCACTGCCAAACCGGTCATGCTGAAGGATGTTGCATGCAGCAGATCGCTCTCCACGGCGTCTCTAGACACTGCCACGTCTGTCACATGTGCTCAGTGTAAACCTGCTTTCATCTGTGAAGAGCACAGGACGCCAGTGGCGACTTTGCCAATCCTGGTGTTCTCTGGCAAATGCCAAGCGTCCTGCAAGGTGTTGGGCTGTGAGCACAACCCCCATCTGTGGACGTCGGGCCCTCATACCACCCTCATGGAGTCGGTTTCTAACTGTTTGTGCAGACACATGCACATTTATGGCCTGCTGGAGGTCATTTTGCAGGGCTCTGGCAGTGCTCCTCCTGTTCCTTCTTGCACAAAGGCGGAGGTAGCGGTCCTGCTGCTGGGTTGTTGCCCTCCTACGGCCCCCTGCATGTCTCCTGGTGTACTGGCCTGTCTCCTGGTAGCGCCTCCAGCCTCTGGACACTACGCTGACAGACGCAGCAAACCTTCTTGCCACAGCTCGCATTGATGTGCCATCCTGGATGAGCTGCACTACCTGAGAAACTTCTGTGGGTTGTAGAATCCGACTCATGCTATCACGAGTGTGAAAGCACAACCAACATTCAAAAGTTACCAAAACATCAGCCAGAAAGCATTGGTACTGAGATGTGGTCTGTGGTCCCCACCTGCGGAACCACTCTTTTCTTGAGTGTGTCTTTATAATTGCCAATAATTTCCATCTATTGTCTATTCCATTTGCACAACAGCATGTGAAATTGATTTTCAATCAGTGTTGCATCCTAAGTGGACAGTTTGATTTCACAGAAGTTTTATTCACTTGGAGTTATATTGTGTTGTTTAAGAGTTCCCTTTATTTTTTTGAGCAGTGTATATACAGTGGGTATGGAAAATAGTCAAACCCCTTTAAATGTTTCACTCTTTGTTTCATTGCAGCCATTTGGTAAATTCCAAGAAGTTATTTTTTTTCTCATTAATGTACACTTTGCACCCCATCTTGACTGAAAAAACAGAAATGTAGAAATTTTTGCAAATTTATTAAAAAAGAAAAACTGAAATATCACATGGTCATAAGTATTCAGACTCTTTGCTCAAACACTCATATTTAAGTCACATGCTGTCAATTTCCTTGTGATCCTCCTTGAGATGGTTCTACTCCTTCATTGGAGTCTTGCTGTGTTTAATTAATCTGATAGGACTTGATTTGGAAAGGCACACACCTGCTTATATAAGACCTCACAGCTCACAGTGCATGTCAGACCAAATGAGAATCATGAGCTCGAAGGAACTCCCCAAGGAGCTCAGAGACAGAATTGTGGCAAGGCACAGATATGACCAAGGTTACAAAAGCATTTCTGCAGTACTCAAGCTTCCTAAGAGCACAGTGGCCTCCATAATCCTTAAATGGAAGAAGTTTGGGACCACCAGAAGTCTTCCTAGACCTGGCCGTCCAGCCAAACTGAGTAATCATGGGAGAAGAGCCTTGGTGAGAAAGGTAAAGAAGAACCCCAAGATCACTGTGGCTGAGCTCCAGAGATGCAGTAGGGAGATGGGAGAAAGTTCCACAAAGTCAACTATCACTGCAGCCCTCCATCAGTCGAGCGTTTTTGGCAGAGTGGTCCGACGGAAGCCTCTCCTCAGTGCAAGACATATAAAAGCCTGCATAGAGTTTGCTCAAAAACACATGAAGGACTCCCAGACTATGAGAAATAAGATTCTCTGGTCTGATGAGACGAAGATAGAACTTTTTGGTTGTAATTCTAAGCGGTATGTGTGGAGAAAGCCTGGCACTGCTTATGACCTGCCCAATACAATCCCAACAGTGAAACATGGTGGTGGCAGCATCATGCTATGGGGGTGTTTTTCAGCTGCAAGGACAGGATGACTGGTTGCAATTGAAGGAAACATGAATGCGGCCAAGTACAGAGATATCCTGGATGAAAACCTCTTCCAGAGTGCTCTGGACCTCAGACTTGGCCAAAGGTTCACCTTCCAACAAGACAATGACCCTAAGCACACAACTAAAATAACAAAGGAGTGGCTTCAGAACAACTCTGTGCCCATTCTTGACTGGCCAAGCTTGAGACCTGACCTAAACCAAATTTAGCATCTCTGGAGAGACCTGAAAATGACCGTCCACCAATGTTCATCATCCAACGGAACTGGAGAGGATCTGCAAGGAAGAATAGCAGAGGATCCCAAAATCCAAGTGTGAAAAACTTGTTGCATCCTTCCCAAGAAGACTCATGGCTGTACTAGCTCAAAAGGATGCTTGTACTCAATACTTAACAAAGGGTCTGAATACTTATGACCATGTGATATTTCAGTTTTTCTTTTTTAACAAATTTGCAAAAATTTCTACATTTCCGTTTTTTTTCAGGCAAGTACAGACCAAAAGTTTGGACACACCTCATTTAAAGATTTTTCTGTATTTTTATAACTATGAAAATTGTACATTCACACTGAAGGCATCAAAACTATGAATTAACACACCTTTTGCGTTGATGACTACTTTGCACACTCTTGGCATTCTCTTGATGAGCTTCAAGAGGTTGTCACCGGAAATGGTCTTCCATCAATCTTGATGGAGTTCCCAGAGATGCTTAGCACTTGTTGGCACTTTTGCCTTCACTCTGCGGTCCAGCTCACCCCAAATCATCTCGATTGGGTTTAGGTCTGGTGACTGTGGAGGCCAAGTCATCTGGCGTAGCACCCCATGACTCTCCTTCTTGGTCAAATAGCCCTTACACAGCCTGGAGGTGTGTTTGGGGTCATTGTCCTGTTGAAAAATAAATGATGGTCCAACTAAACGCAAACCAGGTGGAATAGCATGCTGCTGCAAGATGCTGTGGTAGCTATGCTGGTTCAGTATGCCTTCAATTTTGAATAAATCCCCAACAGTGTCACCAGCAAAGCACCCCCACACCATCACACCTCCTCCTCCATGCTTCACGGTGGGAACCAGGCATGTAGAGTCCATTTGTTCACCTTTTCTGCGTCGCACAAAGACACGGTGGTTGGAACCAAAGATCTCAAATTTGGACTCATCAGACCAAAGCACAGATTTCCACTGGTCTAATGTCCATTCCTTGCGTTCTTTAGCCCAAACAAGTCTCTTCTGCTTGTTGCCTGTCCTTAGCAGTGGTTTCCTAGCAGCTATTTTACCTTGAAGGCCTGCTGCACAAAGTCTCCTCTTAACAGTTGTTGAGATGTGTCTGCTGCTTCCTTTCCTGGGGCGGTCCTCATGTGAGCCAGCTTCTTTGTAGCGCTTGATGGTTTTTGCCCAATTTTTCGGACTGACTAACCTTCATTTCTTAAAGTAATGATGGCCACTCGTTTTTCTTTACTTATCTTATTTTTTCTTGCCATACTACAAATTCTAACAGTCTATTCAGTAGGACTATCAGCTGTGTATCCACCTGACTTCTGCACAACACAACTGATGGTCCCAGCCCCATTTATAATGCAAGAAATCCCACTTATTAAACTTGACAGGGCACACCTGTGAAGTGAAAACCATTTCCGGTGACTACCTCTTGAAGCTCATCAAGAGAATGCCATGAGTGTGCAAAGCAGTCATCAATGCAAAAGGTGGCTACTTTGAAGAATCTAGAATATAGGACATATTTTCAGTTGTTTCACACTTTTTTGTAAAGTATATAATTCCACATGTGTTGATTCATAGTTTTGATGCCTTCAGTGTGAATGTACAATTTTCATAGTCATGAAAGTACAGAAAAATCTTTAAATGAGAAGGTGTGTCCAAACTTTTGGTCTGTACTGTATATATATATATATATATACATATATATATATATATATATATATATAACTATATATGTAGATGCTCCTCAACACTGAAATTGCAACATCAATGATGAAGACTCAGAGAATTATGAAAATCACAGGATCGATAGACATGTTAATGATATGCAAATTCTGAAAAAATCGAAGCATAATTTTCAAAACCTTTAAATGTAGTATCGAGTATGAGCGCCACGCGAAGAAATACATGCACTTACATGACTTGTCATGCTATCAATGAGGTTGCTAATGGTTGTCTGAGGAATCTTCTGCCATGTCTGATGCAATTGGTCATACAAATCATCAAGATTTGCTCCTTGCAGCTCCCTTTGCAATTGTTGACCAATGATATCCCAGATGTGCTCAATTGTAGACAAGTCCAGGGATGCTGTAAGTCATGGTAGCACATTTGGTCATGAAGGGTGCTCACTGTACCACAAGCAACATGTAGCCTGGCATTGTTGTGTTAAAAATGGTTCCTGGGACTCTTTAGAGAAATGGTCATACCACTGATTCCACCAGTACATCAATGTAACACTGAGTGGTCCAGTTACCATTCATTATACTACATGACACAATAATCCTTGGAGTAGGACAGGTGTGACGTTCCCTCTTTAAAGCCTGATCATGTCATTGATGAAGACTCAATATTGGAATGGAGCAATGGAGGCTGGAATGGATGGCTAGCCTCCTCAAAAATTACAATAATAACTAGAGATTGTACTGGAGACCATGTGGGCAACGCCATGAAAAGACGAAGGCATGTGTTTGTATTTCTGCATGTGGCGCTCATACTTCATACTTACTAAATCGAGATGTTTGGAAAATTTGTTTCTATTTTTTCATCATTTGCATATCATTAATATGTCTATCAATTCTGTGATTTCCATAATTCCACAACTTTTCCTTCTTGGTGTTGCAATCTCAATGTGTATGTGTGTGTGTGTTTGGAAAAGGGTAGTAATTAGTTCTCATAAAATGTAAATGAATTAAGAAAGTAACTGCCGGGATTCCAACCCTTAGTGTGTCTGGGATGCTGTTACTGACAGCTCAACCGTCCAGTCTGGTACAGGGGCCTGCTGAAGCTGTCAGTACTTTGTTTAACAGCTCAGTGTCCAGTCTGGTGCAGGGGCATGCTGAGCTGTCGGTGCTTTGATTGACAGCTCAGCTGTCCAATCTGAGACTAGGAAGTGCTGGCTGTTTCCAGGTGTTCATTGTCCCGGGTGATTGCTCGGCTAGTTAACTGGGTTGTTAGTCCCAGACCTCTGCCAGACGTACATTCAGATTTTGTGTGGCTGTCTCTCTGTGCCTTGTGTTCTGTTTGTTGATCTTTAATTGCTTGACCTTGCAACTCGTTCTAACCATCCGTCTGTTTAACCCCTTTGTTCTGATCTGCTATCTTACTGTTATTTTGACCTAGGACCGTTACCTGTCTACGCCTTTGTTTCTTTCCTCTATTTATGACGTACCCTCCTGGCTTTTGACTTCAGACTCCTTGATTCTCCCGACTCAAGGCTTGTCCGTCAGAAGTGACTCAACGTAACAGTAACATAGCAAGATGTTTAAGGGATGTTTGGAGACCAGTTATATTACTGTGCATCAGATAATGATATGACTTTTAAGGGTATAACTAAAGGTGGTACAGAAAATACAGTTGCACCCTCAGCCTGGAGACTGAGTTAGGCTAAATGTTCTATCTGCCCCATATAAGGGTATAAGGGGATCAATGCTATAAATGAGGCTTGACAGATGTGGGACCTATTATACAGTTTGGGACACAATAATGTCAAAAGACTTAGCCTTTGTGCATGTGCATGTGAGGCTCCATCACAGAATCTTTCTCAGATGGCAAAAAATTAGCACTTCATGCGCCTTGGAAGAACAAATGGACCCCATTAGGGCAATGGGGTCTTTAAAATTCTACAAAGGTGACTTTTGTTTTGCAATGCATCCATTCCTGTGTCATGGTTTCCTTTATAAATGTAAACCATAAAGCAAATGTTCCTAACTTTCCGATCTTTGACATGTCATTTATTATTCATCATTAAATGCTTCTCTTGGCGTCTCTTGGCACCGGAAGCCATGGTGCAAATGAATGATTTTGAGTTCTGAAAGCCTACAATCCTAGACAAAAAGGTCATACATTTACCAAATACAAGAAGCTCAGCACGCAATGCAGCTGTCTAGGGTCTTAGCTTGGTGATAACCACGTTTCCTGGAATGTACCCAATATACCATATGTTGAATATGATGTAGAGCCCACAAGTGACCCTTAATATACTCAGTCAACCCACTGGTGTTAGAAGCTTTGATATAGAGGAAATAGCCTGTGCTCAGAGTAGAAATGATAATATTTTTCATGGAACCATGGAAGATCCAACCTGAATTCTGCTTTGAAACTGCTCTTGATTCTTTATATACTGTTGAGTCTGTATACTTATAGCAGTTTTACTGTAATACTAAGTTTTAACATACAGAATAGGTTTGCATTGGTACATCCAGCACATAAATATTGCATATAAGAATGAAATATGCATGCAAGTAAACTAAGAAAATTACAACCATTGATAGAGGTTATAATTTTCTAGAAACAATCCGCTTTCTATATAAAAATGTTTACTGTAAAAAGCCAACCTGTAACTCAGATATATTTTAATTACCACATAAAATGTAGCTCTTTAGTGACACTTTTTAATAGTATAATATCGCCTGAACTCATTTTTAGTATTTTTATTTCAAATCCTATGAGTCTTTGCAATTGCAGATCCCAAGTGACATGCCTGCATATATAATCGCATTAAATCTGACATTGCCTCAAACAGTACTTGCAAAAATTATGGTGATAATGTTAGCTTATAGCACAAAGAATTAAGATTTTAGAATCTTTTTGTTAATGAGGTTGGTCGGAGATTTTGAAACTTTACATAATGATCTAGAATCTAGTACATTAAACAAGGTTTTTTTATGAATAAACTGTGACCTTTTAAGCCATCTTAAAGCATCTTAAACCTCAGGGAACTACTACTTTGCTTCTAGCTAGTACTGTCAAATGTCTTCTTATTAAAGAGAAATTTTCATATGGGAAATGGTCTAAAGTTAGTAGAATTAATTAAACAAAGTATCATAGCTCCATGACCAAATCAAAATGGGGGTCTGCTTTTTGTGCTGACCTTTATTTAGCAATATTAATTTATTTATCTTGCCAGTTAAACTTTCAGTATGTGGCCTTGGGATGATGTGGAGTGGGGATTGAGCCCAAAAATTATGCTTCTTAATTGAAAATTTGATGACGAGAATTTGTGGGATACATGCGGGAGGAATATATGTGAGTAATCTATCTATACAGAAGTCCGTATAGTTTTCCCAATGATTCCCTGTATTTGTTGGAGGATTTTCTGATCAAGTTTGTGATGGCTTGAAGCTGAGTGTTGGCATGCATCTATGTGTTACCACATGGTGTTGAACGCAAATAAATTGCATACAATCTGGGAGGACATACCATTGGTGCAACCTGTATAGACGCACAGGGACCCAAGTGGTAATAGGGCCCATTATTGAACTGCAAAGAGGCCATACGTATATTGATCTTCCATGTTGGCCCTTTTCTGTCTGTGTCTACCCGTTGACACATTGTTTAGCAATAGGTAGTACAGCGGTTGCTTGTTCGGTCTTTGTGACCATTGCCCATGGCAGATGTCATTTTGTGTCCTACTAGACCACTAAGAACAGATCCTATCTCTAGTGTTCACCTTCAACAGGCAACATGAATACCACTTATATCCCATTTGTACTCTCATATGTGACATCGGCTTACTCAGGAGAAATTGCACAGCAATGGTATGGTGCAATTTCTCCTGTTACCCTTATGAAAATGCAAAATTGTAGGCTGAAAAAAATTTTTGTTAGAAAAATGTGAAAAATTTATTTTTACGGCTCAATGATATAAACTTCTGTGAAGCACCTGCGGGTTCAAGGTGCTCACGACACATCTAGATAAGTTCCCTGAGGGGTCTAGTTCCCAAAATGGTGTTACTTGTGGGCAGTTTCCACTGTTTAAGCACATCAGGGGCTCTTCAAACGCAACATGGCGTCCGCTAATTATTCAAGCAAATTTTACATTCAAAAAGTCAAATGGCACTCCTTCCCTTCCGAGCCATGCTGAGCGCCCAAACAGTGGTTTTCCCCTACATATGGGGTATCGGTGTGCTCAGGAGAAATTGCACAACAAACTTTGGGGTCATTATTTCCTGTTACCTTGCGAAAATAAAAAAATTGGGTCTAAAGTTAATTTTTTGTGAAAAAAGTTAAATGTTCATTGTTTTCTTCCACATTCCAAAAATTCCTGTGAAGCACCTTGTGAAGCACTTCTTGAATGTGGTTTTAAGCACCTTGAGGGGTGCAGTTTTTAGAATGGTTCACTTTTGTTTATTTTCTGTCATAAAGGTCCCTCAAAGTCACTTCAAATGTAATGTGATTCATAAAAAAATGGTTTTGTAAGTTTTGTTGGAAAAATTAGAAATCGCTGGTCAACTTTTAACCCTTATAACTTCCTAACAAAAAAAAAAATGGTTCCAAAATTGTGCTGATGTAAAGTAGACATGTAGGAAATGGTATTTATTATGTATTTTGTGTGACATATCTCTCTGATTTAAGGGGATGAAAATTCAAAGTTTGTAAATTGTGCAATTTTCAAACTTTTCGCCAAGTTTCTGATTTTTTCACAAATAAATGCCAGTAATATCAAATAAATTTTACCACTATCATGAAGTACAATATGTCACGAAAAAAAACAATCTTAGAATCAGTGGGATCCATGGAAGCGTTCCAGAGTTATTACCTCATAAAGTGACAGCAGGCAGAATTGTAAAAATTGGCCCGGTCATTAACGTTCAAACAGCCTTCAGGCGTAAAGGGGTTAAGGACCATTTTCCAGTAAGGTAGTAAAGCAAATACAATGCAGTGGTTCACCGTGGGTCATATTATGTGCATTTAAAGATATTAACTTTTAAGAATATTTGGTTAGGTCGGATGGCATTTTGCGGTCTTAAGTAGTGTTGAGCCACCCCCGTAGTGTTCGAGTTCGGTTCGGTTCGTCGAACACCCGTGTGTTCGCCGAACTGTTCGTCGAACTGTTCGTCGAACACCTTCGAACACCGTTAAAAACAATGGCAGGCAAACAAAAACACATAGAAACACATAGAAAACACCTTCAAAGGTGTCCAAAAGCTGACAAACTGCTCAGAAGACATAACTAACACATGGAAAAGTGACAAGTACATATAGTCATGCGAAAATAAAAGAGGTGGAGGAGTAAAAGGAGGGGGAGAAACAGATATAGGCATGTCATGCCCTTCTAAAATCCAAAAAGTGAGAAGCCGACACGGCCAGTCCGCTCCTGCCCGTGCCACCTCCGTGTCGCCGGGTTTGTGCCAGAGCCGCGGTGAACCCTGACGGCCAGCCCCCCTCTCCCAATACTGGTGCCTGTCCGCTGGTGGGTCGAGCGAGCCCCCCTGTGGTGGAGGCAGCTCTAAGCTTTTTAATTTAAATTGTCTCTCTAATTTGAATGAATACACTTTAAATCCATTTACAAGGATCTATTGGAGGGCAAGTCTCATGCCAGCAGCCGTGGTAATTCCAGCTCCAGTAGCGTCCACTAAAGCTGCTGCAGTTAAAAAGCTTTTATAAGGATCGAGCTCGGCTGTCCACCGCAAGGCATTCTACTGCCAGTCCCAGCCCCTATGCCTTGGGGTGCCTCCTGATGCTCTTCACTAAGTATCCCATGGTCCCGAAGCATTTCCTTTGAAAAAATTAAGTGTCTAAACTACAGGTGGTGCAGCTTGCTTAACAGCCGGGATAATCCGCTGACTAGCAGACACTGCTACTAGGCACAAAGTGTTTCCTGGGCTAGATGCAGTTAAAAATTTGTAATTAGATACTCTCGTTGGATGCTGAGAAAGCATTCCATAGAGTCTCCTGGCACGCCATATATGATTCTCTTAAAAAGCTTGGGGTAGGGGTCTAGTGGACCCTTTTATAGCCAAAATCACGGCCCTGTATCGCAATACGTCACCTAGGCTGAAGATAAATGGAACTGTAGCACCCTGAGGGCTCGGTTGCTACAGACGTATTGCACCTCACCCAGAGGTGTGATATCTCACTCTCAGGTAAGGATGGAGTGTGGATCAGGACCAGACACCTGAATGCATTACACCACATTGCCGTGGGGCAGGGCGACCAATATGCCCCTGAGATGGGCACGACAGTCCCTGTCCCTGGCTGGAGTTGGGGGACTGAACACTGAGGAAGGGGAACCCTGTAGTGCAGGAGCAGGGAGGAAGCAGTTCCTGGGTGCATTGAGAAGGGAGTATAAAAGGTGGGCACCATCTTAGTTCAGTGCAGAGAAGTCTGAGCAGAAGTGGCAGGGAGCAGGGGCTCTGCATGAGCTCTGCTCCGGAGGCGGGCCTAGTAACAGAGGCCCAGGCCTGGAAGAGGGAGAAGGAAGGAAGAGGAGCGGAGAAGGCTCCAGGAACGAGGAATGAAGGGATCCCAGGGGTGCGGACGGGCGAGTCGCCACCGCACGCCCGAATCCACCTGCGTGGAGGGGTCAGGCCAAAGGGGGAGACTGGTCCCCGAACTAGTGGAGGCAGGAAACGACCCTCAGCTAGAAACCGGAGGCTCTGACATTTTATGTGGCGCAGCCCCTCGCTACACCCGCTAGGAAGGCACCACATAGGGTCAGGGAAACTGGCGCCAAGTTTACCAAGAGGAGGCCCGAGGCAGCCGGACAGAAGTGTTTGTAAGAAAGGCCAGACAAAGGACACACAAAGGGGGTCCTGTGAAGTGCTCCAAAGTTATCTGGGAGTTGTCTGAGCCCCTCACCTGGTGAGCACAGTACGACGTGGGCAGCCGTTACCTGCAGACGTGGTCTGGATAATAAGAACTGTGAGTAAAGGCCCTGGACTGCATCACTGACTCCGTGTCATTACTGCTGCTGCCCTGCACCATCACCCCCATCCTCCGCATACACTGCCCTGAGGCTATACTCCTCCCGTGGGGAGTTATGCTACGCTCTGCTGCACCCACAACACCAGCCTCAGCGGTCTGCCCTGTAGCGGCGGTTCACTCTGACCGCAATCCACGGGTGGCGTAGTCGGACATTTAAACATCAAAACCACATAAATAGTTCCGCCACTGGTTTGACCGCCCTGAGCCACAGAACCGGGTCGCCGCCACGAAGACTACAACCACCAGCATCCACCAAAAAGGGTCCGGCTCCGGGTGTCCCAAGGCCCAGGGGGTGCGTCAGAACATTTTCATCACCTTTCACAATCACCAATGGGACAAGGCAGGGATGTCCTCTGTCCCCTCTCTTATACATCCTAGTGACGGAGCACCTGCTCTCATCAATTCGCCATAACCCCAATATTAGGTGGATTGAGGTGGGAGGCACCGAGTACAAGTGCTCTCTATTTGCTGATGATGTCCTAGTATATATCACTCAATCACATATATCCATCCCTGCTGTTATGGCTGAAATAGATCACTTTGTTACATGGTAAAATTTTAAAATCAATGCAGCGAAGTCTGAGGCCCTCGATGTCTCCCTCCCCAAATCCATATAGGATTCCATCCAGTCCAACTTTCCCTTTGCCTGGCCCTCACAGGGTATCAAATACTTAGGAATTCCTATTCATAGAGACCTCTCCCATCTATGTTATCTTAATTTTGGGCCCTTTATTGAACAATTCCATACAGACCACGGTTGGCAAGTTAGAACTGTAAGATTCACTACGTGAACCACTGGTGTTTTGTGGAAAAGCACATGTACACTGCGTTCCAAATTATTATGCAAAAAGTGTTTAGGAGTGATAAGGGAAGAATTTGTTTGTTTGTCAGTTAATCTCATTGATGGTGATGTGTGTCAGGGCTCTTTATATCACTGTAAGCAATTGCAGACACCTGTGCTAATTAGTTTGGCAGGTGTGTCCAATGAAACGCAAGACTACTTAAGAAGGCTCTCTCACATTATTAAGCAGCCTACATTTTCTGCCAAAATGGGAAAGAAAAAGGATGTGTCGGCTGCTGAGAAGCAACAAATTGTGGAGTGTTTAGGTCAAGGCATGACTACAATCAACATTGTGCGATGATCAGGATGAAGTGTCTTGGCAATCAAGAAGTATGTAGCTGATTCACAGTACACACGTGTGCGTGCTGATAAGGGCAAATTGAGGACTCTTTCCTACAGGCAATTACGTCAGGTTGAAAGAGCAGCGGCCAAAAAGCCTTGTCATAGCAGCAGACAAGTTTTTGAAGCTGCTTGTGCCTCCAACGTCCCCCCAACAACAAGATGCAGGGTCCTTCAGAGGTTTGCAGCTGTGCATACGCCATCCTGTCGACCTCCTCTATCCACTTCACACAAGCAGAAACGGCTCCAGTGGGCCAAACATTACATGAAGACTGATTTCAAAACAGTTTTGTTCACGGATTAGTGCCGTGCAGCGCTCGATGGTCCAGATGGATGGAGTGGAGGATGGCTGGTTGATGGACACCCCACGCAAACACGGCTACAGCGCCAACAAGGAGGAGGTGGAGTAATGTTTTGGGCTGGAATCATGGGGAGAGAGATTGTCGGCCCCTTTAGGATCCCTGAAGGCCCTAAAGATGAACTCCATAATGTATGTGGATTTTCTCAAACAGCACTTCCTGCCATGGTTCAAGAAGAAGAACCGTGTATTTCACAGCAAGATCATTTTTCTGCATGATAATGCACCATCTCATGCTGCACATAAAACATCTGCATCTCTGGCTGATATGGGCATAAAAGGGGACAAACTTATGGTGTGACCCCCATGCTCCCCTGACCTCTACCCCATTCAGAACCTTTGGAGCATCATTAAAAGGAGTGTCTATGATGGCGGGAGGCAGTTCACATCTAAGCAACAGCTCTGGGAGGGTATTCTGTCCTCATGCAAAACAATTGAAGCAGAAACCATCCAAAACCTGACAAATTCAATGGACGAGAGAGTTCAGAAGCTCCTTTCGAACAAGGGGTCCTATGTGAAAATGTAACATCACCTAGAATAAAGTTTTGAGTTGAAAACTGTTTGATTTCAGTTTCTAACAACCTGCTAATGCTTATAATTTCAAAAATGACCATTTTTTTGGTCTTTATTAAAATGAAAAGGTTGATCGAAAAGTTTGGGGGATCTAAGAGTGTGGCAACCCAGTAGTCATGATTACTTCGAATTCTGACAATATGAGGGTCATGCTGCAGGTACTGCAGCAAGAAGGCACTTATGTGTCTTGCGCATCTCGGAGCCCCAAAATTATTTTCCGGGCTAGATGCAGCTAAAAATTATTTTTAATTTTAAATCTGGTGAAGCTTTAGTATAGATGGCCTAATAGGATCAGTGCTGCACACTGCTACAAAGCCCAAATTATTTTCCAGTCAAGATACAGATAAACATGATTAGTAATTTGAAAGCTTAAAACGGTTGGTAGGGTGATTTTAACCAATCATCAAGCTTTTACTCTCCCCAGGATGACACAGGGGTAGAAAAGTCGTTTTGGATCCATGATTTGTTCATCTTTATGAACGTGAGTCTGTCTACATTATCAGTGGAGAGCCGCGTGCGCTTATCTGTCAGCACACCACCAGCAGCGCTGAACACACGTTCAGACAGAACGCTGGCTGCGGGGCATGACAAGATCTCCAAGGCGTAAGTGGCTAGCTCCGGCCATTTATCCAGATTGGAAGCCCAAAAAGAGCAAGGGTCCAGTGACACAGTCGTGGCTTCAATGTTTACTTGGAGATACTCCTGTACCATCGTCTCTAGGCGTTGACTATGTGTCAGACTTCTTGTCTCCTGTGGCCTTGCAAAGGATGGGCTAAAAAAGTGGTGAAATGATTCCGCAAAATTGATGTTACCAGCAGATACTGTGGTTCTGTTACGGTTTGAGTGCTGAACACTTGACGGTCCCACGGTTGGCAAGTTGGAACTGTGAGATTCACTACGTGCACCACTGGTATTTTGTGGAAAAGCACATGTAAGATTCTGCAACAGTCTCTGCTGATACTCCTGCATGCGTGCATCCCTTTCTATGGCAGGAATAATTTCTGCAAATTTACTTTTGTACCGGGGATCTAACAGTGTGGCAACCCAGTAGTCAGGATTATTTCTAATTCTCACAATTCGAGGGTCATGTTGCAGGTAGTGCAGCAAGAAGGCACTCACGTGTGTTGCGCATCCAGGAGCACCAAGTCCCTGTTGTGTTGGTGGCGAGGTAACAATCATGCTTCCTTCCTCTGTCCTCTCCCCCCAACCTCGCACAACAGAAATGTGATCAAGGTCTCCCTCATCTGATGAGTCTTCCATCAGTTCGTCCTCCACTTCTTCCTGGGCTCCTGCACCTTCCTCACTAGTTTGGCTGCTACCATGCGCCCTGGTAAAACCATCTCCCCCACCCTCACATGCCTGCCGCCTTGGTGCTGCCGACCGTCTGGACCTTGCAGATGTTAGCCCTTCCGCATACAACTCCTCCTCCTCTACTTCCTCCACCTCCTCTTGTGCCACCACCTGACTCCGAATTCTGTTTAACATGTGCTCCAGCATGTAAATCACCGGAATAGTCATGCTGATAATGGCATCGTCAGCACTAAACATCTTCGTCGCCATTTCAAAACTGTGCAGAAGGGTGCATAGGTCCCTGATCTGAGACCACTCCTCCAGCGTGATTTGCCCCACCTCTGAATCTCGTTGGCCCAGGCTATACGTCAGAACGTATTGCACCAGGGCTTGTCGGTGCTGCCACAGTCGCTGCAACATGTGCAGAGTTGAATTCCACCAGGTAGGCACATCGCATTTTAGCCGGTGAAGTGGCAGGCCCAACGACTTCTGTAGAGATGTAAGTCGCTGAGCTGCGGGATGCGAACGGCGGAAGTGAGCACACAGCGACCGTGCCCTCTGCAGAAGGCCATCTAGTCTGGGATAGTGGGCTAAAAATTGCTGGACAACCAGGTTCAACACGTGAGCCATACAAGGCACGTGTGTGACATTGCCCCGGCGAAGGGCCGCACCCAGGTTTGCAGCATTGTCGCATACGGCCTTCCCTGGTTTCAGGTCCAGTGGAGACAACCATTCATGAAATTGGTTCTCCAGAGCTGACCACAACTCCTCAGCTGTGTGACTCACATTTCCCAGACATTTCAATGTAAAAACCGCCTGATGACGTTGAGCCCTACTGCCAGCATAGTAAGGAGGTGTGCAGGATCCCTTCTGCGCAGTTAGAAAGCTTGTGGCATGACCAGACAGGCTTTGGGTGCAGGTGGAAGACCGAGAGGAGGTTGAGGAGGCAGAAGCAGTGGAGGAACTTTGACATAAAGAGGATTGACGCACAACTCGTGGGGACGGCAAGACTTGGACAGCAGCCCCTTGTCCTGCTGTCACCATAGTTACCCAGTGCCCAGTCAGCGACATGTAACGCCCCTGTCCATGCCTACTCGTCCAAGTGTCTGTGGTGAAATGCACCCTGTCACACACAGAGTTTCTCAAAGAAGCGGTGATGTTGTGTGCGACATGCTGGTGGAGCGCAGGCACACCTTTCTTTGAGAAGTAGTGCCGACTGGGCATCTGGTACTGGGGCACTGCGACGGACATAAGGTCTCGAAAATCCTCTGTGTCCACCAGGCGGAAAGGCAGCATTTCTGTAGCCAAGAGCTTGCAGATGGTGAAATTCAACCTCTTAGCTTTCTCATGGCTAGGAGGAAATGGTCTTTTACTTGTCCACATCTGAGGGACCGAGGGCTGGCTATTGTGCTTAGACGGGGTTGATAAGGGTGTCCCCGGCAAACTGCCGGTCTGTGAGGAAGATGCAGGCGGACATGTTAGGTTGCCTTGATCCAAAGGTGGTGCTATCGATGTCGGACAGCGCTCAACACCAGCTGGTGTTACCACCTCCAAAGAAAATGATGACCTGCCAATCACGCTGGCTGTTGCGGGTAAAGAGGTGGCAGGTCTGCGCCCCAAAACAGGTGTGACTGCTGTCCCCCCAGTCACAGAGGATGAAGAGGCCGCGGATGCACAAGATATGGCAGACGGTGGTTGGCCCGGCCGTCTAGGCCGTATTGTAGCACACTGAGCTTCCCACTGCAACTTATGCTTCATGTCCATGTGCCGGTTCATGCATGAAGTACTCAAACTCTGTATTTTTTGGCCTCTACTTAGCTTTTGCTGACAAATGTTACAGATAACACGAGTTGGGTCATCTTTATCGATCTGAAAAAATGCCCAGGCTATGCAAGGCTTAGCACCCATGCGACCTGAAGAGCCACCACGACTTGTGGTGAGAGGCAGAGTTGTGTTTGAGGATGCAGTTGTTGACGTGCTTCCAGTACTACGTCTCTGTCCAGGAAGGCGCAACCTGACCTCGTCGTCACTAGCATCTTCCTCCACCTCCTCTGCTGACCTCATCTCTTGGCTGACTGTGGGTTGACAGTAAGTGGGATCTCCAACCTCATCATCATCACCCTGTGTGTTATCACACCCGTCGTCCTTAGAGCCAACCTGTTCCTGCCCTGACAAAAAACTAAAGTTGTCGCTCCAATCAGGTATTTGAGTCTTATCATCGTCTTCCTCATTGTCTCCACCAACAGGAGTTACAGTTTGGGAATGAGGGTCTACATTATGGTCAGAACCTTCTGCGTCTGGTCCTGGATCCGACTCATAAAGATTCTGGGCATCAGTGCAGATCATTTCCTCGTCTGGATTCACAGAAGCGCTGGAGTCGACCTCTGATTCCCAGGCTATAGTATGAGTAAACAGCTCTGCAGACTCAACCATCTGTTCTACCTCATACTCAGACGGGCAGCTGGAGATTTGGGAGCTGTGAGGAAGCAAGTGCGATTTGGGTGACACCTTTGAGGACTGGAGTATTTGTGATGTTGAAGTTGATGTGGAGGAGAGCACACTTAAAGGAGCACTTGATATCCGTTGAAGCACCTGCTGTTTTTGTGCCTCATCTGGAATTTGTAGCGATTGGCGTGGCCGTAAGAAAGGGATCTTATCACATTGTCCGCTAAAAGAAGTAGACATTTTAGTTTGGCTGGAAGATGGTCTTTCTTCTGCAGATGTTACTGTTGCTTTAACACCTACCCCACGGACACAACCTTTTTTCCCCTTCCCAACACGCCTATTCCCCTTTCCACCAGCAGCAGGCCTTTTTCCACTCATTTTGGTGGTTAACTAATTCACAACTCTGGAGTTGTTTGCACAAAAAAACAATGGATGGTAACCGAGCAGAGCTGAGTGGCCAAACTGTGGTATTAGGCCAAAACTATTGGCTGGGTTAGATGCAGAAAAAAATTATATTCAATTTGCAACCTGATGGAGGTCAGTATAGATGGATTAATAGAACAAGACCCACACACAGCTAGAAGCCCAATATTTTTTCAGAGCTAGATGCAGAAAAAAATTAGATTCAGTTTGCAACCTGATGGAGGTCAGTATAAATGGACTAATACAACAAGTCCCACACACAGCTAGAAGCCCAATATTTTTTCAGAGGTAGATGCAGAAAAAAATATATTCAGTTTGCAACCTGATGGAGGTCAGTATAGGTGGACTAATAGAACAAGTCCCACACACTGCTAGAAGGCCCAATATTTTTTCAGAGCTAGATGCAGAAAAAAATTATATTCAGTTTGCAACCTGATGGAGGTCAGTATAGATGGACTAATACAACAAGTCCCACACACAGCTAGAAGCCCAATATTTTTTCAGAGGTAGATGCAGAAAAAAATATATTCAGTTTGCAACCTGATGGAGGTCAGTATAGGTGGACTAATAGAACAAGTCCCACACACTGCTAGAAGGCCCAATATTTTTTCAGAGCTAGATGCAGAAAAAAATTATATTCAGTTTGCAACCTGATGGAGGTCAGTATAGATGGATTAATAGAACAAGACCCACACACAGCTAGAAGCCCAATATTTTTTCAGAGCTAGATGCAGAAAAAAATTAGATTCAGTTTGCAACCTGATGGAGGTCAGTATAGATGGATTAATAGAACAAGACCCACACACAGCTAGAAGCCCAATATTTTTTCAGAGCTAGATGCAGAAAAAAATTAGATTCAGTTTGCAACCTGATTGAGGTCAGTATAGATGGATTAATAGAACAAGACCCACACACAGCTAGAAGCCCAATATTTTTTCAGAGCTAGATGCAGAAAAAAATTAGATTCAGTTTGCAACCTGATGGAGGTCAGTATAGATGGACTAATACAACAAGTCCCACACACAGCTAGAAGCCCAATATTTTTTCAGAGGTAGATGCAGAAAAAAATATATTCAGTTTGCAACCTGATGGAGGTCAGTATAGGTGGACTAATAGAACAAGTCCCACACACTGCTAGAAGGCCCAATATTTTTTCAGAGCTAGATGCAGAAAAAAATTATATTCAGTTTGCAACCTGATGGAGGTCAGTATAGATGGATTAATAGAACAAGACCCACACACAGCTAGAAGCCCAATATTTTTTCAGAGCTAGATGCAGAAAAAAATTATATTCAGTTTGCAACCTGATGGAGGTCAGTATAGATGGATTAATAGAACAAGACCCACACACAGCTAGAAGCCCAATATTTTTTCAGAGCTAGATGCAGAAAAAAATTAGATTCAGTTTGCAACCTGATGGAGGTCAGTATAGATGGACTAATACAACAAGTCCCACACACAGCTAGAAGCCCAATATTTTTTCAGAGCTAGATGCAGAAAAAAATTAGATTCAGTTTGCAACCTGATGGAGGTCAGTATAGATGGACTAATACAACAAGTCCCACACACAGCTAGAAGCCCAATATTTTTTCAGAGGTAGATGCAGAAAAAAATATATTCAGTTTGCAACCTGATGGAGGTCAGTATAGGTGGACTAATAGAACAAGTCCCACACACTGCTAGAAGGCCCAATATTTTTTCAGAGCTAGATGCAGAAAAAAATTATATTCAGTTTGCAACCTGATGGAGGTCAGTATAGATGGATTAATAGAACAAGACCCACACACAGCTAGAAGCCCAATATTTTTTCAGAGCTAGATGCAGAAAAAAATTATATTCAGTTTGCAACCTGATGGAGGTCAGTATAGATGGATTAATAGAACAAGACCCACACACAGCTAGAAGCCCAATATTTTTTCAGAGCTAGATGCAGAAAAAAATTAGATTCAGTTTGCAACCTGATGGAGGTCAGTATAGATGGACTAATACAACAAGTCCCACACACAGCTAGAAGCCCAATATTTTTTCAGTGCTAGATGCAGAAAAAAATTAGATTCAGTTTGCATCCTGATGGAGGTCAGTATAGATGGACTAATACAACAAGTCCCACACACAGCTAGAAGCCCAATATTTTTTCAGAGGTAGATGCAGAAAAAAATATATTCAGTTTGCAACCTGATGGAGGTCAGTATAGGTGGACTAATAGAACAAGTCCCACACACTGCTAGAAGGCCCAATATTTTTTCAGAGCTAGATGCAGAAAAAAATTATATTCAGTTTGCAACCTGATAGAGGTCAGTATAGATGGATTAATAGAACAAGACCCACACACAGCTAGAAGCCCAATATTTTTTCAGAGCTAGATGCAGAAAAAAATTAGATTCAGTTTGCAACCTGATGGAGGTCAGTATAGATGGACTAATACAACAAGTCCCACACACAGCTAGAAGCCCAATATTTTTTCAGAGGTAGATGCAGAAAAAAAAATATTCAGTTTGCAACCTGATGGAGGTCAGTATAGGTGGACTAATAGAACAAGTCCCACACACTGCTAGAAGGCCCAATATTTTTTTAGAGCTAGACGCAGAAAAAAATTATATTCAGTTTGCAACCTGATGGAGGTCAGTATAGATGGATTAATAGAACAAGACCCACACACAGCTAGAAGCCCAATATTTTTTCAGAGGTAGATGCAGAAAAAAATATATTCAGTTTGCAACCTGATGGAGGTCAGTATAGGTGGACTAATAGAACAAGTCCCACACACTGCTAGAAGGCCCAATATTTTTTCAGAGCTAGATGCAGAAAAAAATTATATTCAGTTTGCAACCTGATGGAGGTCAGTATAGATGGATTAATAGAACAAGGCCCACACACAGCTAGAAGCCCAATATTTTTTCAGAGCTAGATGCAGAAAAAAATTAGATTCAGTTTGCAACCTGATGGAGGTCAGTATAGATGGATTAATAGAACAAGACCCACACACAGCTAGAAGCCCAATATTTTTTCAGAGCTAGATGCAGAAAAAAATTAGATTCAGTTTGCAACCTGATGGAGGTCAGTATAGATGGACTAATACAACAAGTCCCACACACAGCTAGAAGCCCAATATTTTTTCAGAGGTAGATGCAGAAAAAAATATATTCAGTTTGCAACCTGATGGAGGTCAGTATAGGTGGACTAATAGAACAAGTCCCACACACTGCTAGAAGGCCCAATATTTTTTCAGAGCTAGATGCAGAAAAAAATTATATTCAGTTTGCAACCTGATGGAGGTCAGTATAGATGGATTAATAGAACAAGACCCACACACAGCTAGAAGCCCAATATTTTTTCAGAGCTAGATGCAGAAAAAAATTAGATTCAGTTTGCAACCTGATGGAGGTCAGTATAGATGGATTAATAGAACAAGACCCACACACAGCTAGAAGCCCAATATTTTTTCAGAGCTAGATGCAGAAAAAAATTAGATTCAGTTTGCAACCTGATGGAGGTCAGTATAGATGGACTAATACAACAAGTCCCACACACAGCTAGAAGCCCAATATTTTTTCAGAGGTAGATGCAGAAAAAAATATATTCAGTTTGCAACCTGATGGAGGTCAGTATAGGTGGACTAATAGAACAAGTCCCACACACTGCTAGAAGGCCCAATATTTTTTCAGAGCTAGATGCAGAAAAAAATTATATTCAGTTTGCAACCTGATGGAGGTCAGTATAGATGGATTAATAGAACAAGACCCACACACAGCTAGAAGCCCAATATTTTTTCAGAGCTAGATGCAGAAAAAAATTATATTCAGTTTGCAACCTGATGGAGGTCAGTATAGATGGATTAATAGAACAAGACCCACACACAGCTAGAAGCCCAATATTTTTTCAGAGCTAGATGCAGAAAAAAATTAGATTCAGTTTGCAACCTGATGGAGGTCAGTATAGATGGACTAATAGAATGATGCTATGCCCAAAAGATTTTACTTCACTAGGTGCAGTAAAAAAATTGGTATTCTATACACAGGTGGTATATCTTGCAACACAGATAGGCTACTCCACTGACTAACACACTCTGCAATAGGCCAAAAAGGATTAGCTTTGCTAGATTCAGCCAAATGCTGTGAAAAAAACTTGCACAGCACTGGCACAGACCTGCCTGGCAAAAACTGATAGGAACTGATGTAACCTAGTCCTGAAAAGGACTCCAATTACAATTAGTCTTTACTCCCACAACCTATCTATTTAAGAGCACAGACCTGCCTGATAAAAGTCGTAGGAAATGCTGTAACCTAGTCCTTAAAAGGACTGCAATCACAACTATTCCCTACTCCCAAGCTATCTGTATATTTGTGCGAAAATTGGCTTGAAATTAACAAGGTATAGCGCACACAGCAACAGCGGTGCCGTCTAACACGCAGCTGCAGCAGTGAGAAAATGGTGGCGACGGGGAAAATGGCTTGGTCTTATAGGGCAAGGACATGTGACATACACTGCCAATGACACATGCCCTTGCTTGTGTGAAAAAAAGCACTTCGCTCCGTGTGTGCGCTGCTGATAGGCTGACAGATTGCACCTCCCCACTGTAAATGCGGGAAAGAGAAAAAAAAATGGAGATCTTCATTGTTCCTGCAGAGATCCATCCCCTGCCCCTCCCCCCACCCCGCTGTACACTCAAACTGCGTATTAACATTAATTTTCATCATTACTGAGAAAAAATCCAGTTATGATTTTGGTGCACGAACAGTTATCGAACATAACCTCGAACTGCCGAATTTTTCTCAAATTGTTCGTGTTCGCCGAACGGCTCGAACACCGCCCAAAACAGCTCGAATTTGAGATTGGCGAACAGTTCGAGTAGAACAACGCTCATCTCTAGTCTTAAGGACCATTTTCCAGTAAGACATTCATG
The DNA here is from genome assembly GCF_046119375.1 of Phyllobates terribilis. Classification (NCBI taxonomy): domain Eukaryota; kingdom Metazoa; phylum Chordata; class Amphibia; order Anura; family Dendrobatidae; genus Phyllobates; species Phyllobates terribilis. The sequence goes on from NW_027362764.1 coordinate 461,835,294, forward strand.
GTAGTAAAGCAAAAACAATGCAGTTTTTCACCGTGGGTCATATTATGTGCATTTCAAGATATTACCTTTTAAGAAAATTTGCTTCTGGTCCAACTAAATAGGTGTAAACACTTCCAATATGCATTATAAATCTGAACAAGATAGAATTTATACATGGTTTTGATCCTCTATTCTTTCACTAGATCACATACACAATTACTTCTTTTTTCTTTTATCTAAACTTACTGAGCATCGACATCCTAAAGGGATATATAAAATAAACTTGGGCGATCGCCGTAAATAACCAATTTCTGATAACAGACATTCTCTGAAACAGCAAAGGAAGTTTCAGTACAGGCTCGGAGAGTTCATGATGAGTTTTGTTCAAAATTTTACTCCGAAATGCATGCCTGGCAGGAGCCAAACAGGTGCACATATGATTGGGAAAGGAGGGGGCAGAATTCAGTACCCAGTGGCATACAATGAGCAGCATATTACTATAGGAAGAACAATGTGTCCCTTTCAGATCTCTATTAAATGTCCAAGGTTCAATGAACACAAGGACTTGTCTCCAGTGTTTCAGGGCATTAATACAATAAGTTAATTCACAGCCTTATTACTCATATTGACTACACAAATTTGCACAACAATTGGTAAAGACATTCTGTTAGATTCCTTCAGGAAACGTGCTACAGAATTTCATAGCATAAGGGGATGACAAAGATGTGAAACAGATGGGAATGGTAGGTGCTTTAGGACAACCTGCCAGGCTGACACCACCCTAGTTCACACACGCTTCAACTATTGCTGGGAATATATGTAAAGCATGTTTGTATTATGTATTTATATCATTTAATAAATTTAAGGGTAATTCTTAATATAAATTAGACAATAGTAGTAACCAATAGTGGTCGAATGTGTGTTTAATGTGGATTCAATACTTCCTAAAATGAATATATAATGCATTCCTGGGGAAAATCTATCTTGAAGGAAAGAGGTTAATTTAACTACAGGAATATCATTTTATATTTCCTTTCTTATTTTTTTTTCACTTTGGCTTGTAATTTTTTAATCATATTAAAATAACAAAATGAATACGTTTTTTGTCCGTGTCTGGTACATAGTGATTCAATGGCCCAATCAGTGCTTTTACATGGTTCTGCACCAATCTCAAGAAAATTAGCTTATCACATCACGGTTACAGTCATTAGAGAGGTGGCTCCACGTGAGTGTCTCTATCCATTCACTCCTAGGGAAGTGCCACAAAATAGCCGAGCAACCTCATATGCAGATGCAGCTGAGGTGAATTTAAGGGGAACCTGTTACTTTGGGAAAAGCTAGTTACCTGCAGATATCGGTAAATTGATAATGTTACAATGTTGCCCAAATGAAAGTATGGCAACCTGGGAGAAAATGTACTTATTTCCTTCCGAAAGCCTCCGGCTTTCAGTCATGGGGATTGGAGAGAGCTGCTATAGTCACTGCTCCACTCACTATATTGTGAGCAGCGACTGTAAGCACACCCTGCCACTTTGATTGACAGCTGACTCTGCAGCACATTCACAGTGCAGTCAATCAAAGTGCCGGGGTAAGCTTACAGAAATCGGTCACAGTATAGTGAGCGGTGTTGTTAGCAATATGCGTCACCCTGACTGAAAGCCGGCAGCTCACAGGTGGAAATAAGTAGCCTCAGTTTTAGTAAGGTGGCAAGGCCCCATTATTACGAGTAATCCTAAACCTGTAGGTAAATAGCAGTTTCTGAGGTGACAGGTTCCCGTTAAGATTGAGCTTTTTTGTTTCTCTGCGATTTATATATCAGGAGATGAAAGAATTAGCAATGTTGAAATTCATCATGTCAGATCCTTGTTTTTCATAAGGACATTCATGCTGCGTGCACACAGTGAATATTTGGAAAGTATTTTACCTCAGTATTTGTAAGCCAAAATCAGGAGTGGGTGAAAATACAGAAGTGGTGACGCGTTTCTATTATACTTTTCCTCTGACTGCTCCATTCCTCGTTTGACTTACAAATACTGATGTGAAATACTGACCAAATACTCAACATATGCACATGGCCTTAGTCTTTTTAGGATAACCCAGTACATGGAGTTAATGTACACTGCTCAAAAAAATAAAGGGAATACTTAAACAACAGAATATAACTCCCAAGTAAATCAAACTTCTGTGAAATCAAACTGTCCACTTAGGAAGCAACACTGATTGACAATCACTTTCACATGCTGTTGTGCAAATGGAATAGACAATAGATGGAAATTATTGGCAATTATCAAGACATACTCATTAAAGGAGTGGTTCTGCAGGTGGGGACCACAGACCACATCTCAGTACCAATGCTTTCTGGCTGATGTTTTGGTCACTTTTGAATGTTTGGTTGTGCTTTCACACTCGTGGTAGCATGAGACAGACTCTACAACCCACAGAAGTTGCTCAGGTAGTGCAGCTAATCCAGGATGGCACATCAATGTGAGCTGTGGCAAGAAGGATTGCTGTGTCTGTCAGCGTAGTGTCCAGAGGCTGGAGGCGCTACCGGGAGACAGGCCAGTACACCAGGAGACGTGGAGGGGTCTGTAGGGGGGCAGCAACCCAGCAGTGATAACTAGTGATGGGCGAGCACTAAAATGCTCGGGTGCTCGATGCTCGGGTCGAGCAAATCGTAATACTTGGGTGCTCAACCCGAGCAACGAGCCCAATGTAAGTCTATGGGCAACTCAAGTATTTTTCAGACGGCTCCTCCCAGCGGTCTGCAGAAGGCCTAAAAATTGCCCAAATCGATGGGAACAGTGCTCAAATGACATGGAAACAGCACGGGGAAGACCCCTGGAAGCATTTCTGACTGCCAGGTCACTGCTGTCAACAACGTTGTCAGAGATATTATGCCACTTTTACAGACTCACAACAAAACATACAAAAACTAAACCAAAATGGATTTTCCTGGGAAATATGTTATATATATACAGTACAGACCATTTTTCTGTATTTTCATGACTATTAAAATTGTACATTCACACTGAAGGCATCAAAACTATGAATTAACACTTGTGGAATTATATACTTAACTTAAAAGTGTGAAACAACTGAAAATTTGTCTTATATTCTAGGTTCTTCAAAGTTGCCACCTTTTGCTTTGATGACTGCTTTGCACACTCTTGGCATTCTCTTGATGAGCTTCAAGAGGTAGTCACCGGAAATGGTCTTCCAACAATCTTGAAGGAGTTCCCAGAGATGCTTAGCACTTGTTGGCCCTTTTGCCTTCACTCTGCGGTCCAGCTCACCCCAAACCATCTCAATTGGGTTCAGGTCTGGTGGCTGTGGAGGCCATGTCATCTGGCGTAGCACCCCATCACTCTCCCGCTTGGTTAAATAGCCCTAACACAGCCTGGAGGTGTGTTTGGGGTCATTGTGCTGTTGAAAAATAAATGATGGTCCAAATAAACGCAAACCGGAGGGAATAGCATGCCGCTGCAAAATTCTGTGGTAGCCATGCTGGTTCAGATGCCTTCAATTTTGAATAAATCCCCAACAGTGTCACCAGCAAAGCACCCCCACACCATCACACCTCCTCCTCCATGCTTCACGGTGGGAACCAGGCATGTAGAGTCCATCCGTTCACCTTTTCTGCGTCGCACAAAGACACGGTGGTTGGAACCAAAGATCTCAAATTTGGACTCATCAGACCAAAGCACAGATTTCCACTTGTCTAATGTCCATTCCTTGTGTTCTTTAGCCCAAACAAGTCTCTTCTGCTTGTTGCCTGTCCTTAGCAGTGGTTTCCAAGCAGCTATTTTACCATGAAGGCCTGCTGCACAAAGTCTCCTCTTAACAGTTGTTGAAGAGATGTGTCTGCTGCTAGAACTCTGTGTGGCATTGACCTGGTCTCTAATCTGAGCTGCTGTTAACCTGCGATTTCTGAGGCTGGTGACTCGGATAAACTTGTCCTCAGAAGCAGAGGTGACTCTCGGTCTTAATTTCCTGGGGCGGTCCTCATGTGAGCCAGTTTCTTTGTAGCGCTTGATGGTTTTTGCCGTTGCACTTAGGGACACTTTCAAAGTTTGCCCAATTTTTCGGACTGACTGACCTTCATTTCTTAAAGTAATGATGGCTACACGCTTTTCTTTACTTAGCTGCTTTTTTCTTGCCATAATACAAATTCTAACAGTCTATTCAGTAGGACTATCAGCTGTGTATCCACCAGACTTCTGCACAACACAACTGATGGTCCCAACCCCATTTATAAGGCAAGAAATCCCACTTATTAAACCTGACAGGGCACACCTGTGAAGTGAAAACCATTTCCGGTGACTACCTCTTGAAGCTCATCAAGAGAATGCCAAGAGTGTGCAAAGCAGTCATCAAACAAAAGGTGGCTACTTTGAAGAACCTAGAATATAAGACATATTTTCAGTTGATTCACACTTTTTTGTAAAGTATATAATTCCACGTGTGTTAATTCATAGTTTTGATGCCTTCAGTGTGAATGTACAATTTTCATAGTCCTGAAAATACAGAAAAATCTTTAAATGAGAAGGTGTGTCCAAACCTTTGGTCTGTACTGTATGTTATATCCTTTCCAGGGTAATGACTTGTATATAAGGCAAAATAAATAACCAAAACCAAACATACTCCTCCACACCTTGGGCTATGTTCACACGTAGCATTTTTGATGCGTTTTTGCTTTTTTGCATTGCTTTCAACCAAGACAAATGCATTCACTGGGAAATGTCATTTTAACATTTTACAACCTTATCTGGCCATGTGGTGTGTGACACATCATCAGACACATGCATACACTGCTGAAAAGATATAGGAACAGCGTGGGGAAGACCCCTGGAAGGATCTCTAACTCCCAGGCCACTGCCTAATAGTGTGCCCATCATAAGTGATCCTTGGCGCATGCGAAGATGCCTCCTGCCATGCACCTGTCATTGCAGACTTGCAACAATCACCATCCACGTCCTTGTCCCAGTGCAGTGTTCAGTTGTCCCTACCCCATTCCTTGGAATGCAAGCGCAAGTATGCAGCCAACCACCCACCCACCCACAGGCTGCAATACTATACTGCCAAATTTTTGACAGCTGCTTGCACTTGAAATGTGGCCTTTTAGGCTCGTGGAGGTGGAAGCTGTCCACAATCTTATGGCGGCGGCGACTGGGTATCCATACTTGGTCCCCAGCCGCCGCTATTTGTCTCAGTGTCATCTCCGCCTTCCACAAGCATGGGTCCTACAACATTACCCGTGCCCTCCCCAGTGAACTTACTGAGAAGGAGCGCCTACCCACAAACACGTGGTCAAGTGAATGTGGCCAGGGATGGTACGGAGCCAGTCCACAGCTTTTTTTGATGAGAGTTGTATTTCACCACAGCCATATTCTTTAGCTTGGTGAAAGGACTTGGGAAACCATATCTACTCCAGCTGTCATTTCTCCCAGGAAGTCCTCTAAAGCTGCTTTCACTTGAAATGTGGCCTTTTAGGCTCGTGGAGGCAGAAGCTTTTTAAACTTCAAGCCAGCGGCGGCCTTGTGTCTATACTCGGTCACCAGCCGTTACTATTTCTCCTGGTATCGTCTCCTCCTTCCACAAGCATGGGTCCCACAACATTACCCGTGCCCTCCCCAGTGCACTTACTGGGAAGGACTGCCTAACCACAAACACGTGGACAAGTGAATGTGGCCAGGGATGGTACAGAGCCAGTCCACAGCTTTTTTTGCTGAGATTTGTATTTCACCACAGCCATATTCTTTAGCTCGGTGAAAGGACTGGCATAGAGGGAAACCGTATATACTCTGGGTGTCATTTCTCCCAAGAAGTCTTCTAATGCAGCTTGTTGCAGAAGCAATTATAGCTCGTCCAACATCAGCTCGCACTTGTCGGTGGTGCTTCGACACACAAACATCTTTCTTTGCGCCTTTAATTTCATGACTACAGAGTTGGGCAATGGTCTAATCTGCAATGCGATTTGAGAAATAACATGCATAAACAAGTCCAATCCACATTAGAGTGTCCAGGAACCTTCCCACATAATTTTCTTAGCCAGGGCTTCTTCTCGGCATGGTTGGACAGGCCCATCAGTGAACCGGAGACTCCTCCGGTGGGCCATGGCTTCTTCTTCAGGAGAGTTCATAGTGCTGAGGTGAGGCCATGATGATGATAGAGGCCACCATCTGCTTAGTTTTCTGTTTCTTGGAATGCAAGCGCAAGTATGCAGCCACCCACCAACTGATAGGCCGCAATACTAAACTACCAGATTTATGGGAAGCAGCTTACACTTGAAATGTGGCCTTTTAGGCTTGTGAAGGCGGAAGCTTTTCACCACCTCATCCTGGCGGCGGCCGGGTATCGATACTTGGTCCCCAGCCGCCACTATGTTTCCCGGTATCGTCAGCGACTGCTACAAGCGCGGGTCCCTGAACATTACTGCTGGTACTTTTCTGAGAGAATCTTCTTGCCTCCTACCAGCCTGGAATATTTCCAGTAAACTATGGTACGACACCATGGTATTAGCACTGCCCCCAGTACCAGTAGCGATGCCACCCCCAATTTCCTTCTCAGGAATTTTATTTGGTAGACTGAGTGGCTGCCCAAATATATTAGTTTCTCACAAAAGAGTTGAAGATAGAGTGGCAGTAGGTGCAAGTTTCTCTAGCCTGTTAGATATCAGAGGGTGAACGACAGCACATTGGATCAGTGGTTAGCACTAAAGCCTTGCAGCGCTGGGATCTTGTGTCCAATTCTCAGTAAGGACAACATCTGCAAGGATTTTGTATGTTCTCCCCGTGTTTGCATGGGTTTCCACTTCAGTAAAAAAGCAGAACCTTCCCACACACTTTTCTTAGCCAGGACTGCTTCTCAGCAGGGTTGGACGGTCCCATCAGAGAATCCTCTGGTCTGCCCTAGCTTCTACTTCAGGAGAGTGCATGATAGCGCAAACTTTGCAGCTGCTATGGGGCTCTTGATGCCCATGCACTAAGTGTATGGGCTGACAAATATTTACCCCTGGGGTGTATACATGAACATACTGTATAAAAATTTTTTTTTACAGGCATCATAAACACCCTTTAAAAAATTATGTGGGTGTTGCATCATGGACCACGGTAACCCTGGTGATATGGTGGTAGAGGATGAGGATGAGGAGAAGGAGGAGGACAAGGGCAAATAGCTAAAATCAGGAAGCGTATACCCATGTGTTGGTGTGAAAAAGTGCATGGGAATACACCTCCCAAAAAAAGACACTGGAGTTGAGTTTATGTTACCCTGCTATCATTCGGTGGTGTTGAGAAGTCTGGCCCAATCCAGCCCTTGTTCATTTTTATAAGAGTCAGCCTGTCAGCATTTTCAGCTGACAGGCGGATGCGCTTATCAGTTATAATTCCACCCGCGGCACTAAAAACACGCTCTGATAAAACGCTAGCGGCAGGGCAGGCCAGGACCTCCAAGGCGTAGAGAGCCAGTTCATTCCACATATCTAGCTTGGATACCCAATAATTATAAGGCATAGAGGAATCACGGAGGACGTTGGTACGGTCGGCAAGGTACTCCCTCAGCATCTTCACAAACTTTGCGCTCCTTGTGAGAATACCCCGCACCTCAGGTCTTGTGCGATGGGAGGGGCTGAGGAAATTCTCCCAGAACTTTGACAGTGTTCCCCTGCCTCTGCTGGATTGGGGTTGTGTCTCTTTCTCCTGTAGTCCTTGGTTGTCCAACCAACTATGACCTCTGCCGCTGCATTTTCAGATGGATTTTTTTTAATAGTTCCGCAACAAGGGCCTTCTGGCACTGCCCCATTTTTGTAGACCTGTCCGCCTCAGGACTAAGAGAAATAAATTCCTACTTGTAGCGTGAGTCTAGAAGTGTCACCAACCAGTAATGACTGTCACCCATAATTTTGAGAACACGATGGTCATGGGAAAGGCAGCGTAACATAAACTCAGCCATGCGTGCCAGACTGCTAACAGGCAAGACTTCCGTGTCCTCACCAAGAGGACGAGTGACCATGCTCTCCTCCTCTTCCTCCTCCTCTCTGTCCTCTGGCCATCCACGCTGAACAGACGGTATGACAGTTGTGCAGGTAGTACCGTCTACAGCTCATGAAACTAGCTCCTGTTCTTCCTCCTCCTCTTCCTCATTGTCACCCAATCCACGTTGGGATGAGATGAGGCTGGGCTGTGTGTAATCACCCTCTATGGTTCCTTGCTCCATCTCATCGTGCTTCGCCTGCAATGTATCCTCTTTGATTGTGAGCAGAGAACATTTCAGAAGACAGAGAAGCGGGATGGTGACACTAATTATGGTATCATCGCCACGCACTATCTTGGTGGAGTCCTCAAAGTTTTGGAGGATGGTACATATGTTTGACATCCATGTCCACTCATGAGGTCTTATGTGTGGAGTCTGAACTGAATACCGACGGCCTTGTTGATGCTGGTACTCAACAACTACCCTCTTCTGCTCATAAATCCTTCCCAACATCTGCAGTGTAGAGCTCCAATGCGTGGGGACATCACACACCAGTCTGTGAGCCGGAAGCTGCAAACGCTGCTGAAACACGGCAAGGGCGGCAGAAGCTGTAGGTGACTTTCTAAAATGGGCACACAGGTGGTGTACTTTAACAAGCAGATCCTGCAGCTCCAGGTAGGATTTGAGAAATCGCTGAATCACGAGGTTAATAACATGGGCCAGGCATAGTACGTGTGTGAGATCGCCTCAGAGCCGCCACCAGGTTATGGCCATTGTCACACACGACCATGCCTGGCTGTAGGTTCAGCAGTGTGAGTCACAGATCTGCCTGCTCTTTCAGAGCTGTCCACAACTCTTCAGCATTGTGCAGTTTATCACCTAATCATATTAGCTTCAACACAGCCTGTTGCCGCTTGGCCGAGGCAGTGCTGCAGTTCTTCCAGCTTGTGACTGATGTGGTCATTTCAAGGATGGAGCCTGAATAGGAGGAGGAGGCTGAGGAGCATGACGTGCAGGAGCTGTAGACTGTGGGGGCAACCCTGATTGACTTAGGGCCTGCAATCCTTAGCGTCAGGAGGGCGTGTTCCGTCTCACGGTCCGACTGGGTCCTGGCTTCCACAGTGTGCCGTCAGCGAGATGTAATGTCTCTGCCCACAAGCACCTGGTAATTGCGTTGTTGAGGGCATGGCTAATGTTTTGGGACACGTGCTTGTGTAATGCGGGGACAGCACACCGGGCGAAATAGTGGCGGCTGTGGACCGAGTACTGAGTAACGGCCACCGCCATCAGGTTGCGGAATGCTTCCGTCTCCACGAGCCTAAAAGGCAACATTTCGAGCGCAAGCAGTCGCGAAATTTGGGAATTTAGTAGTGTGGCCTGTGGGGCATTGGATTGCATATTTGCGCTTCCGTTCCAAGGACTGGGGTATGGACAACTGAACGCTGCGCTGGGACAAGAACTTGGATGTGCTTCCTGATGATACTACTTGAGAGTGTGCAATCACAGGTGCAGGGCAGGAGGCATCTTTGCATGCACCATGGACAGGGGATTGGTTGGCATGCTCAACACTGGAAGAAGCAGTGGTGCCACCCGCAGACACTGTTTGATCCACAAAATCAGGTGCTTTTCTGCCATGTTCCTGATCATGCTGGTGGTGGCAAGACTGGTCATTTTACCACCCCTACTGATGCTGGCCTGGCAGGTGGTGCAAATGGCCTTTTTGGGGCTAACGGCAGAGTCTTTAACAAACAACCAGACTCGGGAAGACCTAACAGTTGTACTGGCAACTTCCTTAGTGTTGGTGTTACGTGGATCGGTTGCCTGCCTTCTTTCTGCTGCCACCACACTGCTTCTTCCTGCCTGTTGGGGTGCTCTGCCTCCCTCCCCCTGTGTGCTGCTCTCCTCGGTCTGCATGTTCTCCTGCCAGGTTGGGTCAGTTACTATATCATAGACCACCTCCTTTTCCACTTCCACACTCTGGTCCTCCTCCTGACTTTCTGGCAATTGTGTCTCATCATTGAGCACTTTCCTCAAGCAACATTGGTCGCACACACAAGCACGTTTTTCTGGGAGTTCCATACCTAAAGCATTCTGTTCTAATGAAGGTCTGTATTTGGACCAAAAACGTTTAACGCTATATGAATGCAAATAAAGGGAAGTTATTTTCAAAGAGTGGCAAGTTTTTCAGCTCTATGTGTCTCATCATCGTCCACCTCTTGTGACACTTTCCCACCGTTGCCTTCGTGTGACCGTGGCTGCTCAAATATTTGGGCATCGCTACATGCGATTTCCTCTTGCCCATCTTCAAGTGGACCAGGTGAGAGGCCCAAATCTATAAATGGAAAAGTGAACAGTTCTTCGGAGTGTCCAAGTGTGGGATCAGTTGTCTCTGGGCACTCGGCATGGTGGGAGGAAGGAGGTTCAGGGTGAGGAATATGCGGTCCAGACTCACAGCTACTGAGACTTGACTGTGTGGAAGACGTGGTGGTGGTGGCTAAGTAACTGGAAGCATTATCTACTGTAGCGTCGGCGTCTCTGCCCTCTGCCAGACAGAGACGCCGTCCCTCTCACTGCCGCGCTCCCTGCCCGGCGTCCTCCAGCGCTCCTCTTCCTGCTTGTGCTGCCAGCGCGCGCAGCTTCCCAGGCACTGTGCTTAGGGCGCGCGCGCGCTCCCTTCCTCTTAAAGGGGCCGTGCGCGCCGCCCTAAGGAGTCCCCGGCCAATTGCCAGAGGTCCTCCCATATATAAGGCACCTCCTCCACAATGGAGGTGCCCGAGCATTAGTTGTAGCACAGTGTTCTAACCTCTGCTTCAGCCCTCAGGTCCCGCTGCTAGCCTGACTACTAGTCCTGCCCGCCAGCCTGACTATCAGTCCTGTCCGCCAGCCTTACTACTCTCCTGCCCGACAGTCTGTCTTCCATTCAGTCCGCCAGTCTGTCTATGGGCCTCACTAGCCTGCTTACCTGGAAGCACCTGCCTGTTACCTGTCAGCCTACCTGGAGGCTCCTGCCCGTCACTTGCCGTGACCACCTGACAGCCTGCCTGGAGGCTCCTGCCTGTCACTTGCCGTGACCACCTGCCTGCCTACCTGGAGGCTCCTGCCTGTCACTTGCCGTGACCACCTGTCTGCCTACCTGGAGGCTCCTGCCCGTCACTTGCCGTGACCACCTGACAGCCTACCTAGAGGCTCCCGCCTGTCGCCTGCTGTCTCTGCCAGTTCATCTACCCGGACCTCTCGTCAGCCTGCCTGCTGTGCCTATCTGCAGTATCGGTCAGCCATCTGACCCGTGGGAGTCACCTGCTCCCTTACAAGGTCGTCCCCAGAGTAGCACCTGGTCCCTCTGCTCGGTCCCTCCCTGGTCTCGGAGTCGTTAGCCGCCGTACGACCTGGGTCGGTCCGAGTTGATACTTAGTTACGCCCCTCTGGGTCCCTCCATGCACCGCAGCACAGAGGTTCCACCATCCGGATCCGTAACATCTACTATCCAACCAATAACCTTTTCATACTGCTCTGTGTTCAATAGTGGTGTTCTGCGGTCCCCTATTAATTGGGACAGGAAGGTCGAGCGAGAAGATGTGGGTGTTTGTTTTGGCACAATTTCAACTTGCCCACGGCCTCGGCCCCTGAGACCTGGGCCTATTTCTAGAAATATCTAACAGCAGCAGCAGACAAAACTGGAATGGAGCCTCTTGTGCTATGTGCCCTGCAGTCTGCTATATACCCTGCCTGCCTGCCTATTTACACTGCTTGCCTGATATCTCTGCAGATGGATAAGTCCTCAGAAGGACTGTTGGTTGAGATGGATATATGTCTCTAATATAGATTGGTGCACCTACACTAACTTCAAACAAGCAAATATCTCCCTAGCTCAGCAACACCTCTCCCTACACTGCCTAATTCCGGAGTGACAATGACGAGCATGGCGGCGCCAGGTCTGATATAGACCTGATGACGCTGTGTGGCCAGCCAATCACTGTAATGCTACAACCAACATGGCTGAGGCATTACAGTGAGTGGAAAACAATCCTTGCATGTTCATTGGCTCTGTAAAGAGCCCCAAACATGCAGGGAGGAGACCCGAGCTCCCGCCGAGCAACCCCAGAAATACTCGGCGAGCACCGAGCATCTCGAGCAGTGAGATGCTCTGGCCAGCACCAAGCAGTAGCGAGCATGCTCACTCATCACTAATTATAACTGATCAATTTTGGCAGAATGGAAGCAATTTTTCCGGACAAAATATATTATAAAATTACCTATTCTCATGTGTACTATTGATTTATGAAATAAAAATTAAAATGACAGTTATGCTTTAAATATGAGATTGGATGGGACATTCCTTCCAGACACTGGAGGAACACTGTGAACTGTGGGCAGACAGGTCAATGTATGAGGAATGCTCAGCATGTGGGTGGGAACTCACTAGTTGAACTGGACAAGATGTCAGTAAGAGATGGAAACTACAACACAAAGCACTCAATGTCCCATGGCAGTCCCGTGCAAGCAACTGGATTCCCCATTTAATCTGGAAAAAAAGCAGCATGTAAGAGGTCACTGTTTAATGCAGTCTATTCAAAGCCAAATCCTGTGCAAAACATGTCACCCACAACACTGCTGCAATTGTAGTGCTGGAGCTTTAAAAACTTTCTTAAGATTCTATTTCTAGAAAGAAAATGCACGTATATATACGTATAGAAATATTTTTATTTTAATTGTATACATGGAAAACAAATAAAATTGTTATATTAGGCTTCATTGTCCAGGCATCACTCAGCTAGGAGTAATAAAGATATAAAGATGTATTCAGTCTTTATCTGTTTTTATCGTATATGAAAGAGAAGATTGCTACTGATAAGATACAACTGACATCAAATCAGCCGCATATGTAAACGGATTCTAAATGTTAACTAATAGCCAACAACTGTTGGGAAGAATAAAATGTATAGAGAGTGGGTGACCACATGTATACATGGATTCATACAGTCATATTCTTCAGCCGAGTCCAACAGGGCAGCATGAATCCTGAATTACTGACTTTGAAATTTGGCTTCATATGTTCATAAGCAAACACAGCACGAAAAAAAAAGCTGTCTCATTGAATTCATTGATTTCTCCTCTTTATACCGAAAACTGCTGGTTGGGGCGATGTTTTTACCCTGCATATAATTTCAGTATATGGTCATTTATAACAAAAAATATGCCATTTACAGACGGGGTCTGTCTAGCTTTGTGTCAATGTTTGATGTCTATTTGTCATTGTACTTGATGGCTGCTCCCCTACTCATCGGGAAGCTCTGTAAAATATGTTGGTGCTCTATAAACTAATGTCGTTAGGAGGATCACTATGAATATTATTAATGCTTCTAGAATATACAATAACTAGAAGAGTGGAAAAGCATCACAGTGAATTTACCAGCCATCATAATTAGACATTTTGGACAATCATACATTCCCAAAAACCACTAAGTTGAAGTTTCTATCTAATTTAATATTGTTTTTTAAATTTGTATTTTTATATAAATTGTACTAAGTAAAGATGAGCAGATCTGGCAAAATTCAAATGAATCAAATTGCACCCGAAAATTTGCAGCAAAGTTCTTCTCCAGACCACAGAACATAATAAGCGTAACATGTCAAAAATGTAAAAAAGAAAAATAATAACTCACCGCTCATATGTCGCAACAACTCCGCTGGCTTAGGTGTTCGCCTGTCCGATCCTCAGGGCCTGTTCTTTCCGCATATTCTTGCCAGTGTCTTCACTCTAACAGGACATCCAGTTGCAACAAGGCCTCAGTGGTCAGGGTGTATCATGACATCACAATATTATGATATTATTTGACCAACAAGGCCTGGTGTCTTCACTCTAGAACAGGGCTTTAGGCCACAACCCAACCTCGGAGATCATAGTGAGTCATGACACTACAAAATATTATGACTTCTAAGGCCACGACCGTGCCTCGAAGGTTCATTGTGACATTATGATGTTGCGATGCGCTGTCACCTTTGAGGCCTAGTTGCAGCTAGAATTCCTGTTCTAGAGTGAAAATATCAAGGCACAACTGTAGAAAGAAGAGGTCCTGAATAGTGTTGAGTGAATTTGTTCGGCATTTCAAGCGTGGCAAATCAGGGATGTTCGTGGGCAGAGCCGATTTTTTGGCGTGAACAAGCGAAACCCCGAACACGAATTTCAAATGCCGAACAAATTCGCTCAACACTAGTCCTGAAGACTGAATGGCAGGCAATGGACACCAGATGCAGTTGGGGTGGTGGGACAGGTGAACAATGAGGTATTTTTTTTTTTTTAACCTTTTATCCAGCCCCTACAGTTTGGCAAAATGCCAGCATCAGCTGGTCACCATTTTGCTTAATTAACACAAAGCTAATTACAAAATATTTGTATTGTGGAGAATACACATTTTTGTAAAATTCGAGTAGACTCAATTCCACTTGAATACATTTGCCCATCTCGAGTATCAAGGCGATGTTTCCAGCTTCAGTTTTACTTTCAATATTCAATTTTATATAAAAAATTTTTTTATAAAAATCGACAGAGAATAAGAAGACTGGATTCATTACTCCACAGCTAGAAGCAGCAACTCCATCTACTCCATGAAAATAATAAAAATATTATTAACTAGGTTGTCCACCTGTAAGAAACAGTCTAGCATGGTATAAAAAAATAATATATAGCTAACTATAGTGTCAATACCTTGCTGCTTCTCTCCTTGAGCTTCCTAAATACCCACCACGTCTTCATCTGGCAGAGACAGACGTGTTAACACTGCAGTCAATCACTGGTCACATTAGTGACCAATGCAGCACTGCAGCAGCAAGTCTGTATGTATGACTGGAACAACATGCACATAAAGTATGCAGTAAGTTTATTTATTTTCTATTACTTACATAGCATGAATATATTTGCAGATCTATATTGAGTTAAACATCACCTATATCCATTTCTCTTCTCAATGGGAATCACAATCTAATGTCACTACCCCCGTACGTTAGCCTATAAATAAGTCTTTAGAGTTTGAGGGGGGAAAAACACAAACATGGGTAAAACAGGTAAATTGGATACAGGTATTGCTCATGATTGGTGTCAAACACAAGATCCATGTTTACCATTATTTGAAGCT
The DNA here is from genome assembly GCF_046119375.1 of Phyllobates terribilis. Taxonomy (NCBI): domain Eukaryota; kingdom Metazoa; phylum Chordata; class Amphibia; order Anura; family Dendrobatidae; genus Phyllobates; species Phyllobates terribilis. Next base: position 461,850,377 of record NW_027362764.1, read on the forward strand.
GAAGGCACAAAAGATATCCATAGCTTTGTATGTTCATCATTTTAGTTTCACTGAGCAAATGAGGTGCTTTCAGGTGTCCCAGTTCTTTTTTACACTAAAACTAACTATCTTAGTGTGAAGAATACCCTTGAGTGTGGATATGCCTGTCCAAAGAAATTAGGGGCCAATTCATCAAACATTTTTCTCTGAAATTCTGATTTAAAATGGTTTCAAATGTTGCAAAATATGTGCACAAAGTTGTGAAAAAGTTTTTGACCTTTATGCCAGTCCCAACAAACTGGGTGTAGCCCCATGGAAATGTGTCGTTGCTGGGTGCTGCTGGAAAATTCGTCATAATTTACGCTACAAAAGTAGCAAAAATTTCAACCGGATGGAGTATATTTCTAGTGGTGGCACACGGCAGAAGAAAAATATGTCAAATTCGTTAAGAGGCAAGACACATCCAGAAGACTTTTCATCAAGGCGGGCAAAGATATTCAGAAGCACTGTATACAGATAGAAATCACTCACATGCCATTTGTCTGTTAGCAGTATGAATGAATGCACACTAAAGCTTGAACCTTATGGGGAACCTGTCACATTGTACAGTGCTGTGCAAATTAATTGTGACAAAGCATTTTTTAAGTAAAATCGTAAGTTGGTTACCAGTCAGTGATTCAAACCAGTTTTAACTGCTTGGAGCGGGTGTGAGTGTACAACCGTGAGTAACAAAATGTGGTTTGACTGGTTTTAGTCAGAAAATAACAGCTAGCTGCCCCCTCAGCTTCAGTTGAGAGCTTGTTTCTGTGAGGAGTGGTTTAGTTTACTTTTTCTCCATGCCACAATTCCAAGTGTGTGAAGAAATTCCTGGAAGAAAACAAAGTAAAAGTGCTGGACTGGCCTGGCAATTCACCAGACTTAAATCCTATAGAAAATTTGTGGAGCATTGTGAAGAGACGTCTTGGCAAAATGGACAGTACAACCAAAGAACGCATGATAAACAGTGCCATACAAATGTGGTTCCATGATGAAGAATTGAAGAATTTATGCAAAAACTTGGTAGAATCAATGCCAAAACTAATTGAAAATCTCATATCTGCTAAAGGAGGACATATTTCTTACTAAAATTAGTATGTAACAGTGTATTATAACATTTTATCATTAAATATTAAAAAATATGTTTTTTTTGGCTTTGTCCCAATTAATTTGCACAGCACTGTGCATGCAGTCTGATCTGTGGACAGTGTGGTGTAGAGAAGGAGAAGCTGAGTAGAATGATGTATAGGATGTTGGAAAAGACTCAGCATCACTTGTATTTTATTCATTAACATACATTGAGTTTATATGCATATAATAAATAACAATACATTATTTCTATAATACAAACATACTCTACAACACTTTTCAATTAATGTCAAATATTACAGAGTAATACATAATACTACAATTTAATGAAAATTTAGGAAGCGAGAACATGGACCAGTTAGATAAGTCAGGTGCGGTGATAGGTCAGTCTAAAGAGATGTATTCTAAGGGCACCATTAAAACTGTGGATATTGGCAATTAATCAGATTGTCTGGGATACTTTACTCCAGATGACTAGGCAGCACAATAAAAGGTGTAAAGATGGGAGTGGGAGGTTCGGATTATGGAGGATGTTTGTCTTAGATCACTAACAGAATGAAAAACACCAGAGGGATGTTGCAAGAAGATGAGGAAGGAGATGTAGTGTAGTGCAGAACTGTGGAGAGCTTTGTGGATGAGTGTGATAAGTTTATGTTCTATTCTATAGCAGATGGGCAACCAGTGCAATGACTGACACAGCGTGGAGGTAATGGTGTAGTGACTGGAAAATATTACCCTGGCTGTTGTATACAGAATAGATTGGAAAGAGGAAAGCTGCATTTCATACACGGAAGACTGTCAGTCACTGAGTAGGACCATTCACTGGACTCGTATGCTTACAAACACTAGGGATTTCAGTAAACAAAATGCAAGTTATATTGTTTTCCTACAAATATATATATATATATGATCAGCTGCTCCTGCTATATGTCATCCTGTTTGCAGAACAGAAACCATTTTCAACATGACAAAGTCCCTTTAATATTTTTTTCTGTTATTTGCAGTGAAGCTGTATTCAATTCTTAAAAAGTGGGAATTAAAAGGAAATTGTATACATTATGCCTTTCTTGGAGACATGCAGCTGTTCAGTTGCTGCCAATAAATGAAAGTACAAAAAAAGTTGTAAAATGTATTGCCACTAAGTTGCCAAATCATAAATAAACATTGCTATAATTGCTTGTGCGAGCCAGATGGAGAGAGGACAAGAGAGAAAGCAGAAGGAGAATTGACTTAAGGGCCTTTAAACTGAGCATCTCAACGCTATTGCTATAAAAGATGTTCTGAGTGTTTTGACAGAGTTACTTGAGCGCAATGCCACCTCATTAAGTTCCACAAAACTGTGAAAGAAAAAGTTTCCCTGCTCAATAACTCCAAGTGAGGTCACTAGCTAATCTGACTTCATGACAACAAAAGACCCTTGACTGATGAGAGAGCTTCCTGCATTGGAGGTCCACATTCCTTTACCTAAACAAGGCTTTCAGACTAAAGAAAGAAAATCTGTTCGTCTGACTGGCACAATATCATACAATGGCATATGACTGTCAAACCCCCAATCTCCCATGTGGATCACATAATGATTAACTGACCATTCAAATCTGGGCTGTGTCCCTACATTATCTGTCCTGATGCACGTCTCCGGAAAACTGCAATTCATGTGACATTCAATGCCACAGCAAGCGTAAAATAGTAATTAAGGTCAGGAATGATACAGATTTGCCATAAAAATAACCGCTATATGCTTTTGTGTCTCAACAAAATATATATTTAGAAAAAAAAAGCAGATGTCCTTGGAAATTGCTTGGTAGGTATTCTATTTTCTGGAAGCGAATGCTTATATTCAGCAGTTTCAAAGGGCTTCTCAGATCATAAATACTGTATTTCTGAGAGCATGCTGTTAACTCCAGCAAATCAATAATACAGTGGAACCCTGTTGTAATCAAAGTAACCAAAGTGAAGTAATCCTCCCCACTAACTACAACCCCCAGTGTGCCTGTGTCCAAAGGTACTTTGTTGTATATGGGAAGATAACAGGCCTCTTTGTTCCTAAACATACTGTTCATATTTTATTATCATGCTACCCATGCGAAAGACTCCACATTTTGTAGCAGAAAATATCATTATTTCCACTGATGAAATCATTTGACTTTATGCTACTTTCTTCTTTCCCAGCTTCCTAGGTATCTGCTGTTAGGACTACTTTCAAAGACAAAGGATCAATCAACTTTTTACTACTATATTTATTTGATATCAACTTCTACCGCACTTTTATTAATTAAAACCACAAGAGAATGCGACATTTGAAGAATTATCCCGGACAAGGCGTCTACATTTACTACATGATGTTATTGGACTTGACAAATGGAGTTTTTGGCTCTTCCAGTCATCATCTAATCAGAGAATTAGATGATAAATCCTTGAACAAACAGTTGCAGCACAATCGTCTGAAGAGAAGCTGGGTATGGAACCAGTTCTTTGTTTTGGAGGAGTATACGGGAACAGAACCTCTCTATGTTGGAAAGGTAAGACGCTGCATAAAAAAAAGATGTGGGAAACACACTTGTCGGACAATGGTCCTGTTCAGCAGTAATTTATGGCACATAAATAGAACATAGAATTGGTGTCACCTTGAGATATCTGGAGAGCGTTTTTACTGCTTTACATCCAATGAATGAATACAAATCTTGCATTAACTAGGCAGCTCCCTATATTAAGGTGCCAACACATCAAATGTTCCATAATGTGACAACCTATTATAGTTTTACAGCTATTCCAGTAGTGAATGATGATAATCCCACCTATGAATAAATTAATTATCCGGATGTTTTGTCCTTCCACAATTCCAGGCCCTGTAGCATAGACCAGACACAGTTCCTCCGCTGCATGGTATACAGCATATCTTTTTTTACCCATATCACAATCTGAATTAAAAATAAAAATGAGACATCTTATAATTTTAACGTTCTCCACTGGGGCTTTTTTAGACCATAACTTCCTGCTGTTTTAAGAAAAAACACATATACATAACCACAATTAACAGAACCTGACCCTATCATTTGTACTGAAGTATCTAATGATTCTGTGCAAAGGTCACTGTGAAACAAGTGGTGTAGTGTCAGCTGTGACATCACATATTGTGAAAGGTGGATACTGTGTTATCAGCTGTGTATATAGATGTCATTGTAATCCTGCCTCTGATGATAAGAAGTTTGCTGAAAACTCTTCCTGAAAAAACAGGAAGTATGAGTCAGAAAAACCCCAGTGGCCAGTGATAAAATTGCAGAATTACTATATTATTATTATTATTATTATTATTATTATTATTAATAATAATAAAGATATTTAAAAAAAAGCAAAAATGAATGTAACACAAAAGCCTAATTTAAATTATTGGTCTTTTTGTGATGATTCCCTCTAATTACATCCCTAAAAACACTGTAATAATGTCACCCACCATTTGGTACCTGTAGCGGAGACAAATAATAACCAATAATATATTGGAAGCATTTACAGCTCATACAAACCATGAGATCAAGTGGTGTCGATAATTTGAAGTGTTCAAAAATTACCTAAAACAGAATCACCCTTTAAATTAAAGGGGTTCTTCACTATTATTACCACACATATTAATTGACCCCTTGTGTTTTAAGAAAAAAAATAATATTCAGCATTGTGAGCAATGCCGCTTCCTTATAGCCTGTCTGAACATTCGGCAGTAATCTAAAGGCTGCAGCAGACCAGCAGATGCTCTTTGGCTGCAGCAGTCACAGGTTACAGAAAAATGGCACCGCACTGCAGGGTTTGGTATAATTTTATTAAATAATGTGTTTTTACATTGAACCTGTCACTAGGTTTTTGCTGCCCCCTTTTAGAGCAGTATGAAGGGGCAGAGACACTGATACTGGCAGTGCATCACTTACTTTACTTGGTGCTGTAGTTTTGGTTAAAAACTGTTTTATCTGTTTTATCTGCTGCAGACTTAGCAGGTGTCATAATGCTGAACTCTGTACAACCCCGCCCACACCTCTGATTGGCAGTTGTCTGTGTACACTGTGCATAAGCAGAAAGCTGCCAATCAGTGGTGGGGGTGTGGCTGGACTACCTGGCAACAGGCCAAGTAGTCCTCTAGTGATAATCTCCTGTTGATAAAACAGTGATTTTACAAAAACTACACCAAGCAGCCCATTAAGTGATACATCCCTGGAATCAGTGTCTCTATCCCTACATTATTTTGCTCTCTAATTAGGTAAAAGATTCCCTTTAAGGGTTTGCTTGAGGTTAAGAATTTAATCTTTGTTTTCCAAATGTTGTGACACTGTAGTCCATGGACTGTGGCTTGTGCTGCAGCTCAGCCACATTTACTTTAAAACCACATTCACATGTTCAGCATTTAGTCAGTATTTTACATTAGTATTTGTAAGCCAAAACCAGGAGATAGCCTAACAAACAGTCAATCCCTGCATGTTTTGCAGCTATCTAACAGCCACCAGACATGCAGCCGCGGTAACGTGAACATATTTTCTGAGCACGCTGAAGATACTCTGTTAGGACTCAAGCGTGCTCGGATAACACCTTATCCGAGCATGTTCGCACATCACCAATACTGAGGTAAAATACTGACCAAATACTGAACATGTGAACGTGGCCTAGTAGGTTGGACAGCAGTGTCAGCCAGTGGACACCATCCTAGTAAATTCTTTAATTCTACTCTTGTTCCCTTTTTGAGATACATTAACCCCTTTCCATTTTAACCCATTACACAAAACAATTACCTAGATAATGAAAAAACTTGCTAAGGTTAAACTTCTAGGAAAATGGACATATAATTTGGTGTGTCATACCAGTGGTTAATGAGCCATCTTCTCTATGTCCTGCCATGGCCGACTCAACAGACAGTGTTGGTATGATGGAAACAAGCCAATGGTCGTGATCACTAACCTTTGATAGCTGTCCCATTCTTTACAATGGGATAGAAGAAGACTAGTTCTATATCATTTGTGATGAATAATTGCTTAGATTTCATATAAAGAAGTGTTTCTTTAGTGCATCATATACACCGTGTTTCCTAAGTATAACGATGCAATTATAGTGTCTTCTTCGGAGGCTCCGCAATGTGTTAAGGTATGCAGCAGTGGCTATAGTTTCAGGCTATTTGTATATGACAGTCGCTAATTACAACCATGGTAATTTCAAACCAGTGAAATGTCAGCGTAGTTCCTCTTGTAATAATGAAGACGTTTCCAGCAGAGAAGGATTAATTTGTTGGTTTACTTTGTTAAAGGAGATTTTTTTTTTTCCTGAGCGCATAAATTAATGAAAAAAATTCAGCTTTGTATTTCTTGGTGAGTTGTTTAGAATCGGATCTTAATCATTACAACACGCTAATTAAAACCTTCACTTAATAAGCCACACACCACAGAAGGAAGCATTGTTCTCTGGGCAATTTCAAGTGACTACTCAAAATGCCAGCCGAAAGAAGTGACAGAAGAGACGTTTACTAGAACAGCCAATACCACCGCACCTGCTGCTTTGTTCAAGTGCAATGGCGTACATGATCTGTTCGTTACTGTCCTGGACAGATTCTGTACCAAGAGCTTTGTAGATTTTAAATAAATCACTATTTGGTTTCTTTAGTGTTGAAAAAGTGTATTTGTACAAAAACTGTTCAGGATGTGCACAGATGTATACATCCCTACTGCTTTCTAAATTTTCTTAAGAACCCTAATTTCTTATTAAATAAATTGAAGACATTATTGTAACATATACACAGAGGCAGAGTAGGGAAGGGATGTCAGCTCACCACATTGAAGATTGCCAGCAGGTATGAAGCCTCCCAGCCTTGGATGTGAAGACAAATGCAAAAAGAAAAAAAAAAGGTTCTCCAGCAGTGGCAAAATATTCAAATCTGTATGCACTGGTTCACAAGGAATATCCAAAGATGCAAAAATCATCGCGTTTCAGTGAGATGCCTTAATCATGCGCACTGACTCTGGTTGTAAAGCCCCAGCTTCATGTCAGATGTGCGCATGATCTGGAGCTACTGTGAGTCAGTAGCTAGATGACGTGTGAGCACGCACGCTATGCGCGCCACTGTGTCCCCTCCACACTGAGCTCCGGAGCCTGCGCACATCTGACATGAAGCTTGGACTGTACATCTAGAGTCAGTGCGCATGCCCGGGGAGCGGATGGGCAGTGCGCATGCGCGGGATTTGCTGGGCAGTTGTCGTGACGTCCGACAACTCACAGCAATCGAAATGATGTGGGCGTGCATTATTTGAACAGGACACCGACTGAGCCGTGACTGAAACGATGAAAAGCGCCACCCCTATGACTGAAAGAAAAGGTATGTGAGAGAATCCCCAAATGATATAAAGTGTTTTTTTAAACATAATACCAGAAGGTTTTCTTGGGGAAAACAATGTTAGTGATGCACATTGCATCACTAACACCACACTGGGGCCAGTATAATAGCTAAAAAGGAGGTGACAGGTTCCCTTTAAGATTTATTTTATTGCTAAATGTCTGTCTATGTAATGTCATAATCTAATCTCTTTTCTAACATACTTAGGAAAGAAATGCACTAGGATTCTCAAACAAAGTATCATCAAACAGGATGTAATAAAAAAATAAAAATAGAGCAATTAGATAGAGTAGTGAGGGAACTTTTAATTAAAGTACACTAGAAAAGAGATTAGATCATTTCATTAATTAAACAGACATTTAGGATTAAAATAAATGTTAGTTTCAGACCATCCTTTTCAAACCTGCAAGAGAGCGCACTGTCAGTGACCATTGAAAGAAAAAAATCCTGCAAGCAAAGGCCAGCCTCGTCCATACATGTGATGTCACTTGCGGAGGTGGGGCTGGTCTCTTCTTGCAGGATTTTCTTCTTACAATGTGCACTGACACTTGCTGGTTCGTCACTTCAGATCAGAGCCGGCGAACGACTGCACTGTTATTGTGCATTAAAGAGAATATTGCACAGTGATGAGATCTTACTGAGCATACATCGGAATTGACAACCAATGTATGCTTAGTAGAGCAGGGACTAGCCCAGCCCTGAAATGGAGGTCAGTGACCGCAGTCTCTGCTGCCTAAGTAGTGAGGAAATAATAGTGACTTTTTCATTTAAGTATATTAGAAAAGAGATTAGAATATGACATTAAATAGACAGACATTTGAGATTAAAATAAGTGTTAGTTTCTGGCCATCCCTTTAATCAATTGTCACTGCAAGGAGAAGCAGTGACAAAGCATATTTTTCTCCTGCAGTGGGTAACCGAGAAGATATTCTGCGTGGTCTGATATTTCAAAAGTTAATTTTTAGTAGTGCCTAACGCATACCAGACTTAGATGCAGAATTTAATGTTGTAAAATAATTTTGCAGTACAACTCTAGAAATATCAATAAATGAATATACATTTCACAAAAGCATAAAGCTGTGATGATCTGATAGCAGAGGGATCTGAAAAACATCAAGGACTTCAGTCTTCCACTGCCCCCGCAGTCCTTGCACTAGGCACAACACATTGTATCAATGTTTCTTAGAGCGTTTGTGTAACTGTGACCCTCATAGATATGTGAACATATGTCTTAAAAGCATATATTTCATCCTTTTTTCTGTGAACATTAAAAAAGCATGCGCTAAAATATGGAACTAATTAAATATGCCGCATGTTAAAAAGTTCAAGCTATTTATGGCTAATGTTCTTTTTCTCACATTTAAGTGCCTATATTACTACCACGTATTACCATGTATTATTAGTGGGATTTTCAGTATGTAAATTACTGGCATATCTTTTTTTTAAAACTAATTACCTATTTTATTAATAAATTATAATATATCATTAGAATTCTTGTTTTTTTTAGCAAGAATCTATTCCCTTTATCTGGGCAGCACGGTAGCTCAGTGCACCTTGCAGCGCTGGTGTCCTGGGATCAAATCCCACCAAGGACAAGATCTGCAAAGAGTGTGTATGTTCTCCCCGTGTTTGCGTGGGTTTCCTCCAGGTTCTCCGGTTTCCTCCCACATTCCAAAGACACAGTGATAGGGAATCTAGATTGTGAGCCCCAATGGGGACAGCGCTCATAATGTCTATATAGCGCTGTGGAATTAATGGCGCTATATAAGTGAATAAAATAAATAAATTATCTGTTTAATTATTTAGCAAAGCCATATTTTGCAATAATTGTGTTCACAAGATTCATGCAATCAGCCAAATTCCTCCCATGTCTGTTAAGTGGGAGTATCTCTAGAATAAATTGTTGATAAAAATGCAAGAAAAATGTTAATGTTGCTATTTTTCTTATTGCCAATATATAAAGAGAACCTGTCATTTGCCATAAATAATATTTTTTACCTGATGTCAATGCCACTATTCTCCTGAATCTGTCTTTTTTTGTTCCTGTGTGCCTCCTTTCCTGAGATATGGCCCCCTTTCGCTGTATGGAAATATAATCTTGTTAGCCAGGGGGCGAGATCCTCACAAAGACACCCACAGAGAAGAGTTAAAGAGGTTATCCAGGACTATTTTATTTTTTTCTTATGGGCCTAAGAACTTACAGGCAAGTAGTTGCAATCTACCTGCCTGTTCTCTCCAGCGTCAAACTCTGCCAGATCACAGCAGTCACAGGTCACTCCCAATGGATTTTGCATCTCTCGGCGACATCACGTTGACCGATCAGCTGCTCCTCTTCCGTTCTGCTCTGTTGACTGGGCCGATATCATGCTGATTGACACGCAGCTCCCCACTGCTCCATTGACAGAGTAGCTGGAAGAGGATGACCTGCTCTGTTGATTTGAGGTTGAATGAAACAGCAGAATCAACAGCAGTAGCAGTCAGTGATCACTCTGAGCTGGCGCCGGGCAGAACAGGCAGGTACTGTAGTTAGCAATTACCTGCCAGTCAGTTCTTAGCCCCATAAGAAAAAAAAGTCAAAAGTCCCGAGTAATCCCTTTTAGGAGCACACCTCCTTGTCTAACAAGACTCGATTCATAGACAGGGAAGTGGAAGCCATATCTCAGGCAAAACAAAGATTCAAAGGAATAAAAAAAAACAATACCAAATTGAGGAGAACGACAGCATTTAGACAAGATTAAAATTACAGTTTCATGGCAATATAAAAACTTTCCCTTAGGGCTCATTCACAAGGCAGTATGTTGCATCAGGGTTTGTAATTAAAAACCAGGAGTGGAACTTACAGAGAAAAACTATAAATGAAAGATTGTGACCTGTTCTCTGTATTGGGGACAATTCTGGTTTTGGTATAGAAATACTGATCAAACACTGATCAAAAATACTGATGTGTGAATGAGGCCTTAAGCTGCATTTAAATTGAAAACTAATCACGAACGAGCATTTAAAAACAAAATTGCTCGTTTTCCAATTATCTTGCAGCACAAAAGATTATCGTTCATGGCGGTGCATTGTCCTGTGTAAAGAGGACTCGCACTATGGAGAACTATGGCAGCCTAGGTGGACTGAGCGATGTACATCAGATAGCTCAGTGCGCATCATTTACTTTGGTCGGCCTAACAGGCTATTAAACAACAACTGCTCGGTAAAGGCTTATCCATCGGTGGTTGTATCATGTCGCTGGTCGATCTGTGTAAGCGGACTCTTACATTTACATTCTCTGCAGGAACTTACAAAGTATCTGCCATATTATTGTTCCCGATTGTATGTAAACCACGCCAAATGAGGGAATAATGAAATGTTGGCTTGCTGCTATCTAGTGGTGTATAATCTGAACACACCTGACCCTCTTCATTGCTTCACAAATGTATCCAGTCTAGACACACTGTGAGCTACACATATCAGCATCACATATCTACATCATGTCCTGATACTTTTTACACTGTATTAGTGTAGCTCACAGAATATTACCTAGACAACTGAGGAGGTGAGGACAGTGTTTTTGCCCTTTGGAACTGATCCCTCTACAGAAATTATTGCATCCCATGGCAAAACTCAGAATGGGTCTCATATCTATTTTTTTTAGGTTCATGTTTATCATGATTTCAGGAAAACGCATTTAGTGTAAAGTATTCGAGGATCTCCAAAGCCACCTGTAATATCCTTAAAACTCATGTGTTAGAGTTCATAGCAACAGCATCGAAATAAGTGATATACGCAAAATAACTGCATGTTTTGTAATTTTTTTATTTCTTTTTATAGCTTCATTCAGATATGGATGAAGGCGATGGCTCAATAAAATACATACTGACTGGTGATGGAGCAGGAACGATGTTCACAATTGATGATACGACAGGTGACATCCACGCCATACAAAGACTGGATAGAGAAGAACGAGCTCAGTATACTCTCAAGGCTCAAGCTCTAGATAGAATAACTGAAAGACCCATGGAACCACAGTCTGAATTTATTATTAAAATCCAAGACATAAATGACAATGAGCCAAGGTTCCTTGATGGACCCTACACAGCTTCTGTACCAGAAATGTCACCAGTTGGTAAGCAAAAAAAATCAGTAAAGAAATGGCCTATATAGTCTTGCAGGAACTTCAATTTTTTTTTCATTGCTTGTGATACGTTTTCCTATTTCTTAGAATTCTGTAATAAATTGTACGCCTTGAGTTTATGTGAGATATTAACAGGCAGAGCCGAATGGAGATGCATTAGCATAAAGTAAATGCATGGTGAGGCAGTTTGCAAGGCTAAAACACATCTATTTCATAAAGAGTATAATAATCACACCACAGACAGCTGCATAATGGTACTTTGTGGTAATTACTACTGCAATGGTAATACATCTGACAGCACAAGGGATTAGACCACCATGGCTTTCCTTTGTCTTCCAGCAGGTTAACCTGATGCATATCATTATCTTCATATAGCAGCATTCACTCTACAGCAAATATGGTACTTTACTGATCCCCCCCCCCGACTAATATAATATAATAAAAAGGTTTTATTCTGAGATAAACTCAAGTAGACTACGAAATACAACATTTCTGCTGATATTTACTACACCATTACTTTCCTATTAGATGCTCTATTTCCACTTCATTTATCAACACAGAGCATTGGTGTTTTGATAATTTCAATGGTGGGATACCAATTTCTGGGAGACAGCAGTTACAGGGTTGATCAGGGCTCTATACAAGATCAGAATTGGATAATTGGGTCCATCAGATGTAGTGATTATGAACCAACCTACAGCTAACATGAGCATGTCCATTTTTAATTGCCTTGTAAACGTCGCTATTATTTCACATACAGCACATACAGCACCATCCATTAAATTGGATAGGTTATGTTAGTGTCGGCCCATAAAAATCGGCTGTACAGTTAAGTGATTCGTTCCAAACTATGGGTTGTCTCCTATTGTACCTTAGTGGCTTGTCTTATATCAGAACGGGGGCAAAACCTCTAGTGTTCCTATCTAACTAAATAGGTTCCTATCTAACTAAATAGGTCTCATGATGACCCTTATTGCTTGTGGAGCCAGAGCTGTCTAAAGGTAGCCATAAACATTAGTCTAAGGGTGATCCGAGCAGATAATTTCAACCAAACAATAATTTTTCGGGTAAAATCTAGCAATTGGTGATCATTTTATTCATAGACTGGAAAGTATTTTGCCATGTTTAAACCTTTCTTCCAATAACTACTAGTCCACAAAGGATCTTTCTGTGACAGAACGTTCCTAGAATGACCATTGTTTATTTACCCGGTGTCATTGAGCATGAATGGCTTGTTGGCCGGTGAGTAATGGACTAAAAGTACATTTACACTAAAAGATTGTCGTGAAGGATCAATGCTAATTACACAATGATCTTGCAATGTAAAAAGGTTGCTGATCACGTGATGAACAAACAAAATACTCATTCATCGAGTGAAATAATCTTTTGTGCTGCACAAAAATCATCGTTCTCAACAGCACATCGTTGTTTGTTAACAGGTCTTGCGCTATTGATGACAATGATAGCCTATGCAAACCGAACAATCTTTTATAGATTATTCAGTGCGCATCCGTAAATGCGTTCTGCCTGTCTAAACAGGCTATTAAATAACCGCTGATTGGTGAATATTTGCAGTAGTTTAATGCTACAAATTGATAATGTAAACCTTTAGTGGGTAAGTCTGCAACAGTGTATCAATGATTCACCAGATGATTGAATATTGAAAGATTGATCTACAAGCAACTTTAATTCAATGAGTATGGCTACCTTTAGTCCAGCTATGTTACCATGAACTTCTGTGGCTTTCAAGAATTATGTATATGGTGTGGAAATGGATGTCAACTATATAGTGCCGTAAAACAATATAGACCTTTCTAATAGTCTGGAAAGGAAACCTTGGAGATTTGAATACCAGTAACCATACTGGTGAAATAGTGGGTGAAACAACTGGTCAGTTATCATACCTCCATATATGTAACTGGTTGGTCTTATGAATGTAAGATGGGTGAATTGATGATTAGGGCACACACAACCTATAGATCAGATCTATATATCTTTACCAGTGCTAAAAGTAAATCCTTTATGAATATGTCTGGCTGGAAATGGTGGAAGAAATCCTTGCTATAAGATAAAATATTTACATGCATAACAAATAAAGAAATAGAGAGCAGTGAAATTAAAGACGTCCATAGTCTAGAGAACAGGTGGTTAAAGCAGTCATCATGTCGCCTATGAATGGTGAATCCAATATACAAGAGGACGAGAAGCATTAATAGCCTTCTGTAGCTTATCTCTAAAAATGGTTTCTTCATTATATTGTTAGGATACATTAGTGGAATGGAAGATGTGCCTGGCAATTAATCTTCCACTGACAGGTGGTTAAACAGTTAGTGTTGCTGTCATTATGCAAAGTTTGCAAGTTGTTTTTTTTATTTTTATTGAAGAGGCTAAATTAGATTTTCAGCTCTTAATTTAAAAAAGGTCAATCTTTTCTCTTTTTGTCAGGTACCTCTATTATCCAGGTGTCAGCAACAGATGCAGACGATCCTACTTATGGAAGCAGTGCAAGGGTTGTGTACAGTATTTTGCAAGGACAGCCATATTTTTCGGTGGACTCTAAAACAGGTAATTACTGAGGATGCTAAATTTGCATGGTGACTCTGAAGGCACCTCGCTGACTGTTAAGACAGAATTGAATATTGGTTTATTGATCTAAAAAAGGCATGCTTAAATTTCCATTAGTCACACGAAAACGATTTATCCAAGCTCATATGTATATTAATATTTAACTATGTCTGGTTGACAGACAGAGAGTGAAATATGTATAGATTTGAGAGATAAAGTATAGTCTATACAGCAGTAATGTAGGTCAAAATTCATATATGTAGGTCAAAATTCATATATTCAGTGTTTGCAAATATCTTGGCACCCGCAGTAGGGTGCAGCAATTTTTTTGTATGTATATATGTCAGTCATTGCAACTTTCACCTGTTCACTTTTGCTTTGTTCCTTTGGCTGGTGCTGGTCAGTTTTGTTTTCTGTAGATAGACATATGGGTGGACAGTCAGAAAGTCAGATAAGATTTTTAAATTACCAAGCAGATAAAATAGGCCTCATACAGACATATGTGTCCTATCCATGATTTTGAAAAATAGAATACATACCCATCATAGTTTATGGGACTTGTCTTTTTGTGGATTGAGTGTCCATTTAAAAATTACGGAGACAGGTCCATTATTTCTTGCATTATGAATAAATAGTACCAATATAAGTCCATGGATCCATGAAAATCACATACAGCACACGGATGGCATATTGTGCTGTCAGTGATTAACATTGCAAATAGATAGGAGAAGCTTTGCAATTTATTTATTTATCCATGCATGAAAACACTGATGAAACACTGATGCTAAGGCTGTGTGCCCACGTAGCATTTTTCAAGCGTATATGCTGCGGAATTTCCGCAGCGTAAACGCTTGAAAAACGCATGTATATCCGCACCCCATGGTCCCCAATGGGATTCCGCAAGTTCTATGCACATGCTGCGGATTTTTCCGCAGCGTTTATGCCGCGTTCAAAAATCCGCAGCATGTCATTTAATTTTGCGTTTCCGCAAGCGGAATTGCCTTTGTCCAATGCATAAAAAACGCAAGCCAATTCCGCATGTGGAAAACGCGTGATAAACGCGCGAAAAATGCGCGATAAACGCGTGCGGAATTCCGCATGCGTTTTTCCGGGAGAGGACTTGCATTTATGCAGCAGAAGTTTTCTGCTTCATAAATGCAACGTGGGCACATAGCCTAAAACTTGAACCATTTTTTTGCATACGTGCAACAACTCGGACATCTGAATGAGGCCTTAGGCAGTATTTGATTTCATCCAGAAAATAATGCAAATATAATATCTAATATAATATCTTGATATCTGCGATCTAATGTCTTATTCCAGAGAAATCCACATTTTTGTAAATGCTGTTAAGATCTCTGTGCTATGTGCTATCTGCCTCTAGAGATTATTTTTAATAAATAGGGGACGTTACTAGTGTGAGACATGTAACTAACACAGAACAGTAGAACTGAATTTTCTCTCCTTACAAACACATTTGCTGCAGCTCTCACAGCTCTGCTGTACTGTAACACAGGCCATCTCGGAGATGGAGCCTGAAGCTGAGAGGAACCTGCAGATGTGTGAGGTATAATCACACACAGCTCTGCAGTGAGATCAGGAGAGCAGAGACCGGCCATTACATATCACACTCGTAAAGCCCCCTTCATGTACAATAATCTCTGGAGGCAGATTCTCATGCAGAACAGTGTCTGCCCATATTACTGAACAGCTCATTTACATATAAAAAAAATGTGGATTTCTCTGGAATAAGACATCGGATTACAGATATCAAGATATCACTTTATTCAGCTTCCTATGACCTTCATGCCCATACAGGCGGCTTAGGAAAGTTGATTATACTGACAGATTCCCTTTAAGCCACTATACATATTTGCTCTCTCTCTCTATTCATACTGACCTGGAGAATCATGTTTCCAGGTAATTTTTACTGCACAATTTCCTTACACTATATAGTAAAATGAATGATGTCACGTTAAAAACTACAACCTGTCCCACAAAAAGCAAGCCCTCATACATCTATATCAGAAAAAAAATAGTAAAAATTACAAAGTTATGGCTATTTTAAAAAGAAGAAGAAAAACAGAAAAAGCAAAAACAATAATTGCAGCAGAGAGAACAAGTTAAAGGAAATCTGTCACACTTTTGAGCTTTTTGAGTTAATGATATGGACATACAGGTTGTATACAGCTGATATTAGTCTTACCTGTATGCCTCCTTGATGATGCCTTGACGTCATGTGTGCGGCTGGAAATTCAGCGCCTGCGCATTCTGCCTGGGGTCTCTCCTCTGCTCTGTTTGGCTCTTCTGTGGGCACTGTCTTTAATTTTGTTGTGCGCAGGCGCCGGAGAGTCACTGTAACTTCTGGCTTAAGTAATCTCCAGTGTATAGTGAAAGTGAATTCCCCACAGTGGAGGGGAGCAACGGCAGGCAGTATGCCCAGGCACGCACATGAAGTCCAAGGGATGTCTGAAGGGGAGGAGAAATCTATAATATATAATGAAGACCGGAGGCAGTCTTATCTTCCGGGCAGCCTACGCACCATAGTCTGGAAGATCGAAGCTATAAAAGATGATTTTTACTGAGCAAGCATCATCAAGGAGGCATGGAGGTATGATTATTTTCTGCTGTATACAACCTGTAGGCCCATATTATTAACTCGAAAATCTCAAAAGGGTGACAGATTGCCTTTAAGCTTGTGCGTCATTTACTAAACCAAACACTGGAAGCAATTTCATGATGTGGATTATTCTTCCAAATCTAAATGATGCGCAGAGACTTTTCAGGGTATTTACCAATATATAGTTGTGCCAGATTTTTGTAACCCCCTTCACTCCCCATAATCTTAAACTGTTGTTAAAGGAATTTACTTACATGTGACATTTTGCACATAGCCACATGATGATTGATAAATATAAGATCCATTGATACCCAGAATGGGGTCCCAAGATCCCTTCTCCTTCCTACGTTATATAGATTTTTACTTACACGCTCAATTTCTTTTTAACATATTTATTAATGACCTTGTAGGGGGCATACAGAGTAATATTTCAATATTTGCAGATGACACTAAACTCTGCAGTGTAATCAATACAGAGGAGGACAATTTTATATTACAGGAGGATCTATGTAAACTAGAAGCTTGGGCTGATAAATGGCAAATGAGCTTTAATGGGGATAAATGTAAGGTAATGCACTTGGGCAGAGGAAATAAAATGTATAATTATATGCTTAATTGTAAAAAAACTGGGCAAAACTGTAACTGAAAAAGACCTGGGTGTATTGGTGGACGACAAGCTCACGTTTAGTGGCCAGTGTCAGGCTGCTGCTACAAAGGCAAATAAAATAATGGGATGCATAAAAAGAGGCATAGATGCTCATGAGGAGAACATAATTTTACCTCTATACAAGTCACTAGTGCGACCACACTTAGAATACTGTGTACAGTTTTGTTCTCCGGTGTATAAGAAAGACATAGCTGAACTAGAGAGGGTGCAGAGAAGAGCAACCAAGGTTATTAGAGGACTGGGGGGTCTGCAATGCCAAGACAGGTTATTACACTTGGGGTTATTTAGTGTGGAAAAAAGAAGGCTTAGGGGTGATCTTATTACTATGTACAAGTATATGAGGGGACAGTACAAAGACCTTTCTACTGCTCTTTTTACTCTGAGGCCAGAGACGGGGACAAGGGGGCATCTTCTACATCTGGAGGAAAGAAGGTTTAATCATAATCACAGACGGGGATTCTTTACAGAAAGAGCAGTGAGACTATGGAACTCTCTGCCGCATGATGTTGTAATGAGTGTGTGGCGCCCCTGAGGGTTCGACCGCCACAGGAATGCTGCACTTCTCTAATGGAGTGTAGTGTTCCTCCTCTGAGGTAAGAACAGTGTGATAGTCGTGACCCAACCTTTGCATCCAACACCACATTTCTCCACCAGAGGTAGCTAGTATGCACTAGGTGCTGCTCCCCTGGTTACAGGGAGACTGGGGAACCAAGAGTTAGGGGAACCAGTTAGTGGGTGTGGGTGGAGGACCTACAAGTTAGTTACACTTTAAATTTCATATTTAGTAAAGAGCCATTTTGGTTCTTGGTTCTTTGACTGCCTTTAATCGCTCTTTGACTGTCTCTATGCTGTCAATTGCTGAGTGGACAGTGATCTCCCACCCTAACGCGGATCCTGTGTGGGCCCGCATCGGATGGAGACACAGCCCTCGTATCCCGGCCTTGGGACGAGGGGCAGGTTGTAGACAAGGAATGTCTCGACCCGGTCAAGGACCAGGACCAAGAAGGCCCAGAGCTTAAGAGTGTGGCTCCATAGCAAATGGATCCCAGGCAGGATGCAGATGGAGTGGTGTATGCCACCTGTCCTCGCCATGCTGATATATTCAGAGGGAGTCCGGCTGCAAGAGGGGTACCGGCCCCCGACACCCGACCTTGCTACTCCACGTCCTGGTTGGGAAAGCCCAGTAGGCCCAGAGGATCCTACCGGGTATGGGACGGAGCGGAGCTGCCACCCGTGCCCTTGTTCTGAGAGGAGCTCAGAGGGAGACCCGGCCTATTTGCTCACACACGGACAGGAAAGGATTCGGTCTGTAGTTCAGGAACACTCTGGTGTAGGGTCCCGACTGAATGCTGGACTTACTTGGAGGTTGTCGGACCCACGTCCCTGGTGACCGCAGGACTCCGCGGGGAGCAGGGAGTCACCTTCCTTCTGCCATCTCTAAAGTGAGTAAAGCCTTGGAAGTTCACCCCTATGGCCTCCGGACTGTTTATTCTGCGCCACACCGCGAGACATGGCATCCGTTCTCCTCTACTACTACCCCCTCCATCCTGTCCCTCTGCCCTGAGCCCTCGCTACGCCTGTGGGGAGTAGTGATAACTTTGGCCGCCATAACACCATGCCTCACCGGACTGCAGCGGCGCTGGTGGCCTTCACCAGGTGCCACAGGTGGCGTAGTCGTAAATCAGCCACTCAACCCGGATAAGCCCACACCATCTCCTTTTTAATGTGATGGCCCTGAGCACGGGTCGGGTCCGGGCCACGGCTGCACCCCATCTCTCCATTACAGGACCCGACTCCGAGTCCCCCAACTCCCAGGGTAAACGAAAGGGCTTTTTCGAGTAAGAGGCGTCACAAATGATTCACTATTAAAATTTAAGAAGGGCATGGATGCCTTTCTTGAAAAGTTTAATATTACAGGTTATATATACTAGATTCCTTGATAGAGCGTTGATCCAGGGAACTAGTCTGATTGTAGTATGGAGTCGGGAAGGAATTTTTTCCCCAATGTGGAGCTTAGTGTTTGCCACATGGGTTTTTTTGCCTTCCTCTGGATCAACATGTTAGGCTATGGGTTGAACTAGATGGACTTAATCTTCCTTCAACCTTAAAAACTATGTTACTATGTTACTATGTTACAATTGTTGGCTATTCAAACTGCGCCTTATGGCAGTCATGCAGTGAGGGGGCCTTTAATCCCTGTTTTACTGATCAAAAGAGTTCCAGCAATGGGCTTCACAATAATCATAAATAAATCAGCTATATTTTGCATATATTATAAATGTCAACTGTGGGAAAGCTCAATTTAGACATGTGTTTATGTTTTATGATTTTGTATTTTACTCCAGAGACCCTGTATACACAAATACCACTAGGCGTACTGTCCATAATCCAGCATAGAATGATTGACAGAAAATCTATACATCCTTTTAGACACTTTAAACTTAAAAGTTATTTCCATTCCAACGTATAATGGATGGACAGAATACCTACCAGCCATTTTATACTTGGCTGCAGTTTTATAGGCTGTTTCATTCTGAAACCACCAATGGCCCATTCATAGTTGGAAATAGTAGCTGCAATCATTTATGATATCACATTAGTGGTAATTAATAAAAACTACATTTTGCAAAACTGCCAACTTGGCTATATAAGATAATTAGAACATTTTATTGGGATAAATTTGACAAACACATAGATTTATAGTTGTAGCAGACAAAGACAATACTGTCCGTGCTCAACGATGTCTTCTGTCATCATCCACCTCTTATAGGACAATTCAATTCAGTGGATATTGTAGGAATCTGCTGGTTACTTTAGATAATTAGCAAATGACAGTAATGTCGCTTATTTTTTACCTAAATTCCTAAATCAAGGCATTTTACTATATACCAAAGACCACTCAAATTGTAAACCAATGTGCACATTGCCTACCCTGAGGAATAATATTCATTTAAAGTTTACCATAAAGCACCATTTTAGATAGTTTGCATTGAGATACAGGGTAATTAATGATAGCCCATCGTTCAAAATTCTATTGTTTGTCATTGGAGACAGTGCAAAAATGGCCATTAGGCACATCTCTAAAAGTTTAGATTAGGATTATACTTGCATCAAGGCTTACTTAAAGAGACTCTGTTAGTGCAGAATGACTGTTCAAACCAAGTACAGAGGCTTGGTGCACCTTTAGCGTGGTCAAACATTAAAGTGCAACTTCCCATCTTTTGCACTTGTTAAACCTCATCTCTACCTCTCCTCTTCTATGATTGACTTTTGTCACTCATAGAGCAAGAGAAGGGCAGAGATAGATGGAAAAAAAGTATTTGGGAAGGTGCACTTAAATGCTTCCCACACCAAGAGTGCACCGAGCCTGGTTTGTGCTGAAAGTGCCGGCATCGAGCGCAGACTTTGTTTGTGCAGTCATCCTGTGCTTACGGACTCCCTTTAACCCCTTCTCAACATCCACCCTACATATAAGGCACAAGTCAGAAGTGTTTTTTTTTTTTATTTTCCAGTACATTATGTGGTAAAATGAATGGTATCATTCAAAAGTGTAACTCATCTTGCAAAAAACAAGCCCAAATAAGCCAATGTAGACAGAAAAAAAGTTATGGCTCTGGGAAGAAGTGGAGGAAAAAGCGAAAACGAAAAAACGGAAACTGGCACTCGTGAAGGGGTTAAGGAGGCTCTGTCTCAAGTTCCATGATTTTTACCTAAATTAAAAGAGCAGCAGGCAGACCTACTTTTATTGTTAATGAAGAACACCCCAGCTGAAACCAAATTAACCCTGTTGTAGGCAATAGGGTCCATCTGATGCAAATTATGTCCATAAGGGGAGAGATCTTTTACTTGATTTTTTGGTCTTGTTATTAAATCAAAATGTTGAAATTGAATTGTTAGTATGAACCAAGCCTTAAATGTGGTTATAAATTACAGTAGGGTGGTTAGTTTTTCCTACATTGGAATACTATAGAGAACACTTCACAGAAGTCAGTACCTTAGATCAAACCATGTACAGACATGTCAGCAAGGAATGATGGAAAACTTAAAGGAGTTTTCCAACGAACAAAAATTCATTTTAATCAGTGGCTGTTTTTGACCATGTACGAAACATGGTCTGATCATACCACATCTCCTGGGCAGGGGAGGAAGCAAAATAGTATACAGAAATTACAGCAGGGATCACAGAGGATTGTTTTTGTGAGGTAAAACATTTCATTGCCTGTTTTTAAGCAATGTTATACTTCAAAGAAAGAATCAGCTGTGATCCCGTGCTTTAATGTCTGTATTGTCTTTTGCTTTCTCCCCCGCCCAAGAGATGTGGTATGATCAGACTATGTTCCTGCACGGTCAGACACAGCCATTGATTAAAATGAACTTTTGTTCGTGGGAAGACCTCTTTACGCTTTGAGGGGTAAAGAATTTTTAATGCCACTGTGGACAATAATGCGATTGTAACTATAATTATTATTATTTATTATTATAGTGCCATTTATTCCATGGTGCTTTACATGTGAGAAAGGGGCATACAGAGTGAAAACAATTATAATAATCTTGAACAAAATGTGACAGCGACAGGTACAGGAGGAGCGAGGACCCTGCCCACGAGGGCTCACAGTCTACAACGGATGGCTGAGGATACAGTAGGTGAGGGTAGGGCTGGTCGTGCAGCTGTATGGTGGAGCGGTGGTTACTGCAGGTTGTACTCTTGTCGGAAGAGGTAGGTCTTCAAGTTCCTTTTGAAGGTTTCCACAGGTAGGAGAGAGTCTGATATGTTGAGGTAGAGCATTCCAGAATAGGGGGGGATGCACGGGAGAAGTCTTGTATGCGATTGTGGGAAAAGGGGATAAGAGGTGAGTAGAGAAGGAGATGAGCATCGGAGGTTGCGTGCAGGTATGTACCAGGAGACTAGGTCAGAGATATATGGAGGAGACAGGTTGTGAATGGCTTTGTATACCATGGGCCATGGTTCGGGTTTTGAACTGGAGTCTCTGGGTAATGGGGAGCGAGTGAAGAGATTGACAGAGAGGAGAGGCCGGGGAATAGTGGGGGGACAGGTGGATTAGTGGGGCAGTGGAGTTTAGGATAGATTGGAGGGGTGCGAGAGTGTTGGAAGGGAGGCCACAGGGCAGGAGGTTGCAGTAGTCAAGGCGGGAGATGATGAGGGCATGCACTAGTGCTTTTGCAGATTCATTGTTGAGGAATGTGCGGATCTGGGAGATATTTTTAAGTTGGGGTCGGCAGGAAGAGGAAAGGGGTTGGATATGTGGTTTGAAGGAGAGGTCGGAGTCCAGGGTTACTCCAAGGCAGCGAGCTTGAGGGACTGGGGAGAGTGGACAGCCATTGACGTTGATAGATAGGTCAGTTGGGGGGTGTTGAGTGAGATGGCGGAAAGATGATGAATTCTGTTTTATCCATGTTAAGTTTTAGAAATCTAGCAGAGAAGAAGGATGACATAGCGGACAGACATAGTGGGATTTTGATTAGTAGGGAGGAGATATCGGGACCGGAGAGGTAGATCTGTGTGTCATTGGCATAGAGGTGATACTGAAAGCCATTAGACTCTATGAGTTGTCCCAGGCCTAAGGTGTAGATGGAGAGGAGCAGGGGTCCTAGAACTGAACCTTGGGGAACACCGACAGATAGGGGGCGAGATGAGGAGGTGGTGTGTGAGTGGGAGACACTGAATGTCCGGTGTGTTAGGTTTGTGATGCTGAGAGATGAGAGAATCTGTAGTAAGAGGGAATGGTCCACTGTGTCGAAGGCAGATGACAGGTCTAGGAGGAGGAGGACAGAGTAGTGTCGCTTAGATTTGGCGGTTAGTAGGTAGTTGGTGACTTTAGTCAGTTCAGTTTCAGTAGAATGGTGCAGTCGGAAACCAGATTGTACGCGGATCAGTAACTAAGATAACTAAGGATCAGGACATAATAAGTAATATATTGCATTTATGAGGCAACCAACCTTTTATGTAAAATGGTGCTCAAAGGTAGCCAAGCACTTTAAGCCAGGTCAATTTAACGAAAACTTGATTTGGAAGCAGGTAAGACTGGTTCAGATGGCCGGCCATATTTCACGGTACGTTTACAGACCACAATGCACAGACTGACTAGATAGACCATCCATTTCAGTCCGTATACTGACCATAAAATATGGCTGGCCATCTGAACCCAACCTAATTGTTGCTTAACATCAATTAAAGGATACATAACAGACATAACATAAAACATATCCTATAGTTTAAAATAAAAATGTGTGTATTTTTTATTTTATATATCTTAGTTTACTGCTGAGCAAGTTCTCGTGTAGCAGATTTTGCAGTAACTTTAAGCACTAAACATAAGTGTTCTTAAAAGCTCTTACATATTTCAGTTTTTTTGAGGTGAGCACGGTTTAATGTGTCAGTCACATAAAAAGATACATAAAAATGAGAGAAACATGGAAAATCTCATTATGTTATTTACACTGTATTCAGTCTAATTTAATCGTTCTGTGCCTCCAGTAGCCGGATCAAGCTTCACATAAAAATACAACTTTGCAACTAAAATGCAACCGAGATAAATATTAAAAATCAGGGAAATATCACAAAACACATAAGGAGACATGTCAGGGGAAAGGCTAAAATAAATTAAAATGAATTATATCCTAAGATCAATTAATAGTGAATCAATCATGAAGATATATTGTAATGAATTCAATGAGAACCATAGATAAACTGCAAATGTGTTCATATAGGTAGACATGATTGCATGATGCAATAAACTGTAAACATGATTAAATATTAAATTATGACCTAAAATATGATCAAATATAAGGTAACAATATTTAACCCAGGCCAACACTTACAGTGTCTGAAAGGGCTATTCTGCAGGTAAATACAGTTATAAACAGATGTTGCTGTGTAACTGAATGTTTGGATGCA
This sequence comes from Phyllobates terribilis, assembly GCF_046119375.1. NCBI lineage: Eukaryota > Metazoa > Chordata > Amphibia > Anura > Dendrobatidae > Phyllobates > Phyllobates terribilis. The sequence goes on from NW_027362764.1 coordinate 461,874,727, forward strand.
GGGAGGAAATGATGTGATATTCTCTCTGCAGCAGCTTATGTGTGCCCGTGTGCAGAACAGGATGATAATCCAGGAGTAGAGATGAGAGGACCCGATGTTAAAGTTCGGCATTCGTACCGGACAATTAATGTTCGGTGCTAAAGGCCGAAAAGGGACTTTCCCCGGAAGTCCGTTGCCATGTTCAAGGTTCCAACGGAAGTCCGTTGCAGAGAGAGAGGAATGGAGGTAGGGAAGGGGAAAGTAAGGAGGGAGGGAGAGAGAAAGAGATTTTTTTTTTCCTACCCATATCGAAAGTTCCAGTCTCCATTGTTTTAAATGGGGTTCAGGTTTTGATTCAAGTTCGGGTACAGTTCTGGTTCCCGAACACAACTTTGGAATAAAGTTTGCGTTGGATACCAGAACACGAACTTCCACATGTCTGCTCATCCCTATCCAGGAGCAGACAGAGTGATCACAAAGCGCTCATTGTATACAAATCATTGACTTCTCACAGCCCCTACTTGACTGGAATCGAGAGGCCACAGGGAGAATATTACTTAGTTTTCTTCCTGCAGCCAAACATTCAGTTAGAAAGCCAACAACAACAGTAAACATCTGTATTGTACTTTTCTCACAATAGATTCAAAGTATGTTTAAAACTATATTTATCTGCAGATAATCACTAAGGCTGTGGGGAAATTTATTTCACATTCCCTTTAAAGAAATATCAAGACAGCATGTGTGTTGCAATGCAGGTTTGCATGCAAATTAAATTTGGGATTTAGCAGACTTTACACTAAAGATCATATACGATCAGCAGAGGAAAAATATAAAATGTTTAAACTGCATTGATGTTTGTGAGTGTTTGGAACAACTTACTTGACACCAAATCTGGAAGACTACTCAAATTCTCCTTCTTACCCGACAGGCCATCTGCAGATTCCCCGATAGCTTTTCTTTCGCTCTCACTTTAGCCTAGTCCATCTCTGGCCAAACAATACCTAGAGAAGCAATCCTGGTCTATATTTCAAATTCATACTTGCAGGGGGTTGGATATCACTCTTAAAACACCTCTTTTACCTTTTCACTTTGCCAGTTGGTATTAATAAACTGCTAGTTTCATAAGCACATCCTAAACATATCATAACATTGATCTTTTATTATGCTTGTGTTTAAAGAACTCCCAGCAAAAAATGTATTCCCTAATCTTTTATCAATATGTATGGAAATAATGAAACAAGGAAAAAAGAAAAATTGGTCCCTGATGTAGAATAAATATTTGTATCAGTTTTTTATTACCTAATGATATATATAGTGTCTATCAGAGAACCAGACTAATAGAATCAGTAAGACAGTCGATAAATTGGTGGAAGGAAAGAAGGGGAAACCAATCCGACCATAAAAGTCCCAACACATCAAATTAGTGAAAAATAAGTCACATTTATTGATACAGGTGACAACAATTGGACAACCAATGACAGAAAAATTAGATAAAATGATAAAATAGTATAAAAACAAGGGGCACGCACACAGGGGGTAATTGGATGTATGGGAAGGAGGTCTGTGTCTATAGAACTAACATGGGGTGTGTGCACTTTTACAAGGTCTATATGCATGTGAAAAATATATGAGACTGAGATTATAGAATGCAAGTGCAAGAATAATAGTCATCACATGGTATACCAAAGTATAAAGTGACAGTACACATATGTTAGGGTATACAAAGATATGTGTGTAAATAGGAACATTTTTGGCGTGAGAAAAAAAAAAGCTGCATGCTGCGATTGGCAGCATACAGTTAGGTCCATATATATTTGGACAGAGACAACATTTTTCTAATTTTGGTTCTAGACATTACCACAATGAATTTTAAACAAAACAATTCAGATGCAGTTGAAGTTCAGACTTTTAGCTTTCATTTGAGGATATCCACATTAAAATTGGATGAAGGGTTTAGGAGTTTCAGCTCCTTAATGTGTGCCACCCTGTTTTTAAAGGGACCAAAAGTAATTGGACAATTGACTCCAAGTCTATTTCCTGGACAGGTGTGGGCAATCCCTTCGTTTTGTCATTCTCAATTAAGCAGATAAAAGGCCTGGAGTTGATTTGAGGTGTGGTGCTTGCATTTGGAAGGTTTTGGTGTGAAGTAAACATGCGGTCAAAGGAGCTCTCCATGCAGGTAAAACAAGCCATCCTTAAGCTGCAAAAACAGAAAAAACCCATCTGAGAAATTGCTACAATATTAGGAGTGGCAAAATCTACAGTTTGGTACATCCTGAGAAAGAAAGAAAGCACTGGTGAACTCATCAATGCAAAAAGACCTGGGCGCCCACGGAAGACAACAGTGGTGGATGATCGCAGAATAATCTCCATGGTGAAGAGAAACCCCTTCACAACAGCCAACCAAGTGAACAACACTCTCCAGGAGGTAGGTGTATCAATATCCAAATCCACCATAAGGAGAAGACTGCATGAAAGTAACTACAGAGGGTTCACTGCACGGTGCAAGCCACTCATAAGCATCAAGAATAAAAAGGCTAGACTGGACTTTGCTAAAAAACATCTAAAAAAGCCAGCACAGTTCTGGAAGAACATTCTTTGGACAGATGAAACCAAGATCAACCTCTACCAGAATGATGGAAAGAGAAAAGTTTGGCGAAAGCGTGGTACAGCTCATGATCCAAAGCATACCACATCATCTGTAAAACACGGCAGAGGCAGTGTGATGGCTTGGGCATGCATGGCTGCCAGTGGCACTGGGTCACTAGTGTTTATTGATGATGTGACACAGGACAGAAGCAGCCGAATGAATTCTGATGAATTCAGAGCCATACTGTGTGCTCAGATCCAGCCAAATGCAGCCAAACTGATTGGTTGTCGTTTCATACAACAGATGGACAATGACCCAAAACATAAAGCCGAAGCGACCCAGGAGTTTATTAAAGCAAAGAAGTGGAATATTCTTGAATGGCCAAGTCAGTCACCTGATCTCAACCCAATTGAGCATGCATTTCACTTGTTAAAGACTAAACTTCAGACAGAAAGGCCCACAAACAAGCAGCAACTGAAAACCACCGCAGTGAAGGCCTGGCAGAGCATCAAAAAGGAGGAAACACAGCGTCTGGTGATGTCCATGAGTTCAAGACTTCAGGCAGTCATTGCCAACAAAGGGTTTTCAACCAAGTACTAGAAATGAACATTTTATTTACAATTATTTAATCTGTCCAATTACTTTTGGTCCCTTTAAAAACAGGGTGGCACATGTTAAGGAGCTGAAACTCCTAAACCCTTCATCCAATTTTAATGTGGATACCCTCAAATGAAAGCTGAAAGTATGAACTTCAACTGCATCTGAATTGTTTTCTTTAAAATTCATTGTGGTAATGTCTAGAACCAAAATTAGAAAAATGTTTTCTCTGTCCAAATATATATGGACCTAACTGTATATTGGATGGCATGCACCCATACAAGGTTATGGCTGCGTGCAAAACATCGTACTGCACCTGTGTATCATCCAAGTGCCATGCGATTATCGTGGACAATGGCAATGTAGGAGATGGAGAAATTAATTTCTCTGTCTGTCCACACCTGTGCTGTGATTATCTCATGCGAGAAGATCGGAGCACAGTAGCATGGCACTTGGCTCACGCTAGCAGCAGAGTTTGAGCCGAGAGTCATTAGTATATTGCATCCGATGCTTCTACATCGGATGCTAAACACTAATTAGACCCTGACCTAAATGTAAGCCTGTGAAAGCCTTGATATAAGTATTTTTGACTTACATTGGGAAATCAGCCATTCCACACATAAGACGGTGTGTAAGCCGGCAAATTCCAATGGTTCTGAAGAGGATTATAACTATCGGGAGCCGGAGAAGCTAGCAATCCAGTAGTATTTAAATATGTGCACATTGTACTACATACTCATTGATAAAGGTTTAGAAAATAGCATTATTGCTGGGAGGGCATCTCTTAAGTATTCATTCAAGATTTGTTCATCTGTTTCTTATGTCTGTAAAGGATATTGTTATTCTTCCTTCTTATTTTTTAAGTTTATGATTTCATTCTAACATACTATGATCTTTATCGCATCTAGTGTATGTTCCTCTTCACTACACAAAACACAACAATATAATGCACATCACACTCCTCACATAATACCTCTTCTACCATTATCATCAAAGACTTCCATATCATTTGCTCTGTTCTTCTCTATTGTTTTTCTTCCCTCCTTCTCTTCTCTAATGACTTTCCTGGCATTGCATGCTACTGGCAGTCTTGTCCCTGTAATTATGATTCTGCTTCCCTCTTACAATCCATTTCCAAGTCTCTGTTTTAATTCTATAAATAATCTGTCTCATGATCATTAGCTAAAAACTGACATAAGTACATCAAAGTCCTGAGAGCACTTCTCTGAAAAGCTGCAGCTGCAAAACCTTGAGGAAGTGCATGAGGAGTTAATCTGACAAACCTGCAATAAAATAGGATAACAGTTCATAGTTAAAAAGAAGATTTTGGACATTTACCTTTTATAGTTTCATGAGATGTGCAGAGATAAAAAGTACACCCAGGCATTTTGGGGGACCAAAACTCCCCTTCCACATAAGTGAACACTAGTATCATGAATGGCACATGGTAGATGGTGGGGAATATTTAAAGATTTTGTATTGATGTTGGTGAATTTCAAGTTACATCTATGTGACGCGCCCCCTGGGCCATATTCTTTAGGGGAATACCCGGAGCCGGATCAGATGGGAGTTGTAGTCTTCCGAGTGGCTGTGACCCGGTCCGTGCCCAGGGTGTCAAGCTCAGAGTATGTGGCAGTCCTACAGATGTTATAAAGTTCTTAATGTCGACTACGCCACCCGTTGTATTGCGGTCACTATGGCCGCCGCTGCAGCAGGGTCCGCTGAGGCTGATGGTGTTGGTGCAGCTTTTGGTAGTATAACCCCCAACGGGTGGGGTATAGCCTCAGGGGGTCAGGTGCAGAGGATGGGGGTTGTGGTGGTGCAGCATAGATGTTAAATGAAGACAGAGTCGGGTTGTGCAGTTTAGGGTATTTACTCACTGCTGATGTTCCGGTCACTCCAGCTTCAAGTGACCACCCGAGCCGTGCTGCGTCCACCAGGTCCTGGATTCAGCCAACCCCCAAACAAGTCCGGAGCGTGACCCTGAGCTCTCCTTCTGTCCTTTCCTCTGGCCGTCCCCACTAGTGATCCACCTAGGTCCAGCTCCCTCGGGCCTTCTGTTGGGAGACCCTTGGCCTTGGGTTCCCTGACCCTCCACGTGGTTTGCCTTCGGGGTGGATGTGGTGGGTGGCCGTGGCAGATCCTGCCCACGGCCTCCGGTCTCTGGCTAGGGTGTGCTTTTGCCCCCACCAGTTTGGGATCCGGTACCCTATTGCCGACTCTTCACCCGGGGATTGAATTTGTGTTCTCAGAGTCCTCTCTTTGTCCCCTCTGGGTCTTTCCTTCTCTGCTCCACTCTCTCTCTGCAGGCTCATCTGGACCTCTGCTTCTTACTCTGACAGACTGACCCTGATCTAAGATGGTGCCCACCTTATATACTCCCTCTATGTGTGAGCTCAGGTGACCAGCACCCAATGAGCTCCTATCTTTACCCAGGCTGCTCCCCCTATCTGCCCCTACACTACTTGGGATGTACCACCCCCCTCCCACTCCAGCCAGGAACAGACTCGGTCGTACCTGCACATTTCTAAGTGGGAGTACCGTTGGTCTGCTCCTCGGAAATGGGATGTGTGTAGTGCATGCAGCCTACCGAGCTCAGGTCCACACTCCATCCTTACCCGGGAGTGGAATATCACACCTCTGGGTTGAGGTGCAATACCCCTGTAGCAGCCGAATCCTCAGGGTGCTACATTCCCCCCTGGTAAATCACAGCACGTCCTCGGGCTGTAAGAACAAAACACCACAAAACATACAAATTTTTGCATAAACATATAAAACATCTTACAAAACATTATATATATATATATATCAATAAAACTTTTCATATAAAACATTCTTGTAGACTTTTCTTCGCTTCTAGCTCCTCCTCCGGTCACTGTGCAACGTGTGACCGGGTAAAGTGCGACAGTCTTTTCTTGAAAAATGGTTTTCCTATAAAACCGGTAGGGGGCGCTTTAGGAAGCGCAACTATATACAAGGGAAGGTGGCCGCTCTCAGTCCTCGGCCAGGTAATGGGAATAGGGATGACCGCTCTCAGTCCTCGGTCAGTGGGATTAAAGGGATAAACGGGTAAACAGTTCACACATGCTGGTCCCAACGGGGACTATATTAGCAACAGTTCACTGTTCACGGTGCCCCGACGGGCAACTATATACAGCTTGTACTCCGCTGTACTTAACGACGACGTCCTCCTGCTCTTTCTTTATGGTTTCCTTTAGCTTCAGACCCGTCCAGGCACGTATGCTGGGCGAACAGGTCCTCTCCCAGATGCGGCACTCTTGGTCTTATGGGCGCGGTGGTGTTAGCGCCCGGGTTGCCCGGGCCTTGCGGCCAGGCCTGGGGTATCTGGAAGGTGAAGGGCACCGTAAGGACGGCGGCGCCCTGGGCTACTTGGCCCTGCGACCAGGCCGGGGGCTCCGCGGAGGTAGGGGGCGCTGTTGGTATTGCGGCGCCCGGGGGTACTAGGCCTTGCGACCAGGCTGGTGGTACTTCCTGCTTGGTCACGCTCGGGGTCGAGGCGTGTGATGTCACAGGGGTCGCGGCCGCGGCTTCCGGTTGAGGCCTAGTCTGTGGCGGTGACGTTGCGGTTACGGGCACGGCAGGGGGTACTTCGGGCTCTGCGACGGGGAGCTGGGGCAGGTACGCGGTTTCCCGGTTTGGGGTAGAAACATCCCCTTTACCTGCCTCCTTTCGTTCGGCTCCCTTCTCGGCGCCGTCTCCGGCCTTCAGTCCTCCTGCGCCATCCTCAGAGGCGGTCTGTCTCCTCGTCTCGGGTGGCGTGCTCCGCTGACGAGTCTCGGTCCGCTGGGCCATCTCTCGGCTCCACTCCGCCAACGTCTCTCGTTGCACCCGGGCCATCCTCCGTGCGAGGCCCTCCAGCGCAGTCTGTGCACACTCCCGATCTCGGGGGAGCTGTGCTAGGACCTCCACTAGGCCTAGTGGGGTCGTTGTTTCCAGCAGGCTCCTGACCAACGGGTCGGTGCTGCTCTGCTCTCCTCCTGTTGTCTCCAGCAGGCTCCTGGCCAGCGGGCCGGTGCTGCTCTGCTCTCCCTCCTCTGTTTCTAGCAGGCTCCTGGCCAATGGGCCGGTGCTGCTCTGCTTTCTCGCCATCTCCGGGTAAGCTCCTCCGATACTCTTCTCCAGGCTTCTTGCCTCCGGGTGCGCTCGCTCCAGACAGCTCCAGGCGACACCCATCTTTGCTCTCTCCTTCTCAGTCCTCCCACTTCGAGGGCGGTCCCGGGGCCACTTGGTGATTGTCAGCTCCAGGGGCAGTTCTTTCACGCTGACAGACGCCTCTAGCATCACAGTCTCTGTTGGTGGGGGCGGTTTCCACTTTTGGCGCCATTTTCGGTCCTGGCCCACGATGGGAGGTGGCCTCTTGCCACCCTCTGGCACGCCCATAATGGCGTCCGCTCTTCCAAGGCGGGAAACCTTTGGAAATGGCGGGAATCGTCTCCCAGTGGCGGGAAACTCTGCAGATGGCGGGAAAAAGCTGTTAATGGCGGACAACCGGCGGGAATCGATCTGTGACGGAGTCCGATGGCGGGGACCCTCCGGAACCGGCAGGAGACTTCTTTTTGAGGTAAACTTGTTCTTTTCTTCAGGCACGCAGTACCCGGGTGTTACGGGCACGTGATCCTGCCGACTACGCCAAAGTTGACGCGCCCCCTGGGCCATATTCTTTAGGGGAATACCCGGAGCCGGATCAGATGGGAGTTGTAGTCTTCCGAGTGGCTGTGACCCGGTCCGTGCCCAGGGTGTCAAGCTCAGAGTATGTGGCAGTCCTACAGATGTTATAAAGTTCTTAATGTCGACTACGCCACCCGTTGTATTGCGGTCACTATGGCCGCCGCTGCAGCAGGGTCCGCTGAGGCTGATGGTGTTGGTGCAGCTTTTGGTAGTATAACCCCCAACGGGTGGGGTATAGCCTCAGGGGGTCAGGTGCAGAGGATGGGGGTTGTGGTGGTGCAGCATAGATGTTAAATGAAGACAGAGTCGGGTTGTGCAGTTTAGGGTATTTACTCACTGCTGATGTTCCGGTCACTCCAGCTTCAAGTGACCACCCGAGCCGTGCTGCGTCCACCAGGTCCTGGATTCAGCCAACCCCCAAACAAGTCCGGAGCGTGACCCTGAGCTCTCCTTCTGTCCTTTCCTCTGGCCGTCCCCACTAGTGATCCACCTAGGTCCAGCTCCCTCGGGCCTTCTGTTGGGAGACCCTTGGCCTTGGGTTCCCTGACCCTCCACGTGGTTTGCCTTCGGGGTGGATGTGGTGGGTGGCCGTGGCAGATCCTGCCCACGGCCTCCGGTCTCTGGCTAGGGTGTGCTTTTGCCCCCACCAGTTTGGGATCCGGTACCCTATTGCCGACTCTTCACCCGGGGATTGAATTTGGGTTCTCAGAGTCCTCTCTTTGTCCCCTCTGGGTCTTTCCTTCTCTGCTCCACTCTCTCTCTGCAGGCTCATCTGGACCTCTGCTTCTTACTCTGACAGACTGACCCTGATCTAAGATGGTGCCCACCTTATATACTCCCTCTATGTGTGAGCTCAGGTGACCAGCACCCAATGAGCTCCTATCTTTACCCAGGCTGCTCCCCCTATCTGCCCCTACACTACTTGGGATGTACCACCCCCCTCCCACTCCAGCCAGGAACAGACTCGGTCGTACCTGCACATTTCTAAGTGGGAGTACCGTTGGTCTGCTCCTCGGAAATGGGATGTGTGTAGTGCATGCAGCCTACCGAGCTCAGGTCCACACTCCATCCTTACCCGGGAGTGGAATATCACACCTCTGGGTTGAGGTGCAATACCCCTGTAGCAGCCGAATCCTCAGGGTGCTACATATGCACTATTGTTTATAGACATACTTTTTCCTAATAGCAGACCATGAAGCTATACGATGTATTACAAGTAAAATATTAATGATTTTAAAATTAGCTCTAAAGTTTAGCATGAAAGTCAAAGAATTCTGGGTTCCCTGGTTATTCTCCCATATCAACAAGATATGTAAATAATTCTCTATGGGACAATTAGTGTTGTAAGATGGTATCTTCTAATATGTTAACTAGGCAAATACATTACAAATTATTTGACATTGCTAAACACCTTAAGGACGCTGCCTAGTTTGGTACTTAATGATGCAGTGGGGTTTTTGTTTGTTTGTTTTCTCAACTCCATGTTTTAAAAGCCATACTTTTTTAATTCAACTTGTATTAGATCCTCTTTCCTTTGGGACAAGGATTGCCATAACAAAAAAGGACAGGGAGGCTTATTCCTTTGAGTGATAATAAGTGAATATTAACAGCCCAAAAGAAACGAGGAAATAGCCACAACAGAGGGAGTCTGTATGCTGATGTCTGAGCCACAAGTGAGAAAGCCCAAGAGAACGTCATAGTGTCAGATAAGCAGTGCATTGCTGTAAATAGAGGAGACTGAGAGCGGCAAAATCAAAAATGTGCTGTATTACATTTGGGAGTGGCATAGGGACTGTGGAAAAGAGAAGGAGTAGCTGCTGAAGTGGTTGCCAACAGGCAATATAAAGTGATGCGAGTGCAAAGTCATAGTTGTTATATATGCAACTCTGTTCGTCTACCTCTGTTCAAGCTTTTGATCATTGGGAAAATGTTTGTAATCATCAAGCATAAGGGGTTTTTCTGGTTATAGAAACCCCTTGTCTCCTGGATACAGTTTAGAGTCTCAGCCATTGCTCCTGGTGTTTGTTATTGCAGGCAGTGCTAACATCATGTTGACAGCGCTGCAGCCAATAACTGAGATCAGCGGCTCTGCCAAAGTTGACAGCACAAGCCACTCAGAGCTGCTGAGCTTTGATATTGGCTGCAGCGCTATTGACATTATGTCAGCACTGCAGACAATAACAAACACCAAGAGCAGTGGCAGTGACTCAGTACTGGACCCAGAAAGGGTAAGTAAAGCATTTTTTGCTTTTTCAAACAAACTGTAGTATGGGGACATGTTTTATGATGTAACTTGCTTGATAATTATACACAATTCCCCAAGGAGCAACTGTTTGGACAAAGATAGACAGAAAACTCTTTTAAAGGGAATTTGTCAGTAGTTTTTTTTTCTATGTAATCTGACAGCAACATGATGTAGTAGCAGAGACCCTGATTCCAGTTATGTGTCACTTACTGGACTGTGTTTTCCTGTTCCAATCAGGTGAAAATGATCACTGCAGGACAAGCTGCTCGCATGCCTTCCAGCCTAACTATACCCCCACTACAAATTAGCAGCTCTCAGTCACTATACAATACACACAGAACATAGCCAATCAGTGATGTGGATGGGGTTACACTAGACTCAACAACTGAGCTCTGCTAGATCTGCAGCAGAGAAAACTGTGATTCTATCACAACTGCTGCACCCAGTAAACTAAGTGATACATCGGCTGGAAGCAGGGTCTCTGCTCCTATATCATGCTGCTCTCAGATTACATAGCAAAAACCTGCTGACATATTTTCTTTAAGAGATGCAGTAACCAACTAATTATAAGTAAAGCTATTCTTGACTTCTTTTGTATCTTCGCATCGATGTCCTATCCTCAGAATAAGTAATCAATTTCAAAGTCCAGGAAAAAACACTTTCAATCAAATATTCACCTTCTTGTTTTGCTGCTTTAACGCCTTATGTCAACAGCATGTAAATTGATTGACATTGGATGCTCAGATATAAATGCTTCTGTTGCTCAGTTCTAAACTAAAGATTATGTCCTTGCATGAGTCTGACACTTATTTCATGAAATCTGCTTGCTTTGACATGCACGTTTCCAAGATCATTCCAGTGTAAATGAAACTTCAGTCATGCCATTTAATCGGCAAGGAGAAGGCATTCATATTTCATACACATAAATTGTCTGATTTTCAATTGAGATTTTCAAAAATCTCAGGAGACGTCTCCCTTCTGTAATGCACTTGACTCTAGCTTTTGGAGCAGCACCTCTCCACGCATATTGTTAGTATGGTGAATGGAACGTGTGGAGAGGTGGGTTGTTTTAGGACGTATGAGATTGAAGATGGAGCACATATTTGATTTATGCACTTATTCTTTGGTTAAGTGTAGCAGAAATCCTTTATGAACGCAGACCTCTCTTCTGTATCATCATGTATCACTGATGGTTTGTATATATACAGAGCATGGAACATCTGTTCTCAGGTACCATGGAAACTATGCTTCCTCTCCAGAACATTATTGTGATGGAGCTAAAAGCTTGCCTAATTAAACAGCCCGGCCAATCAGGCTTACATGATTTCAATCATTTTTGGAACATAACTAACTTATTGCTTAGGTACTTCATTGAGTGTTTACTGACCCTTCAGTAAAGTCTGATTTATTTTCCTGCCAGAGACATAAGATAATTACCGGCTAAAAGATCTTTGGCCAGCAATTAACACCATCAAGCCGTACATTAACATGCATGGTAGACTTGGCCTAATGTGCATATTAATCTTTTTACAGGTGGGAAAGGACTGGCGGGAGTAGCTGCCAGGTACCTGCAGGGAATGCAGTAGGACTAAACATGAAAATTCAGACCTGATTGTCTGACCCAGGAGACATGGCCACTAGAGATGTGTGAATTTGAGTGGAATTGAATTATCCTTGAAGCTTACAAGAATTCGTATTCTTTAGAATATGGATTTTTTTTTGTAATTTGCTAAGTGCAAATTCTGCAAAATAGTGGCCAATGGTGGCCACCATTTTCCTTAACCATAGAGGGCTGACAAAAGGTAAAAAAAAATAATATTCATCTTACCGTTGACCTGCTCCGCCAACCCCACAACCTGCAATCCGGTCCTCCACACCTCTTCTTTTTGCCTAGTCGGCGTTGGAAGTTGCAGCATAGAGTAAAGCAGGCCAAAGAGGATGTGCATGATGAGGAGACACCAAGAGAAGAAGTGTAGAGAACCGGATGGCGGGCAGTGGGGGAGACAACACAGATCAGCAGTGAGGTGAGCATCATTTTTTTTTTTTTTGACAGCCTATGTTTACTATGCTCTGAGTTCTGGAGAGATCCCAGAACATAATAAGGACAATTCAAATCACATCAAATAATTTTGGTGCAATCGAATTTTGCCGTTAAATTTGCGTGATTTTCCAAATTTGAATTTTGGCAGATTCATTCATCTCTAATGGACACTTGCATATGATACTCACCCAAGATAACTAGAGGATCATGAGGAAATATAACAAAAATGATCCAATATCTATTGCTTCCAGGAGTTTCCAGTTGTGAAATACCTGGAGTAGTTGAGTATTGTTTCCCAAGGTGTCTAAATTCAACTTCTGCAAACCAAGTAAACACATAAATAACTATTGTATGTGTATGACCCCTACTGGTCCACTATTGGCTGTTTTGACAATTTTCAAGTGAGTTACTTTCGTAACATAGTACATGTAAATGTATAAAATGTATCTTCACTGACATCCAATGGTGCTGCTGTGTCAGCTATATTATTAAGTGTGAGGTTTGCATGCACACACATGCTACTGTTTTTTTCTCTTTTTTTATGTTCAAAAGATCCAAATCTACAACATAGACACAGAAGATTAAAAAATAAAATTCTGCCCACTTGCGGCTCTTCTAGAGGAACCATATTTCAAGGATCTCTCTGGCCATGATGTGATTCAGAGGCCCTAAACACCAAATACGTGGGTCCCTAGTTGTGTGTGTGTGTTATGTTCCTCTATTTGCTTTCCCTTTCAGACCACATACAGATAAATGACATAGCATACCAGGACCCACTGACCTCACAAGGAACTCTTGGATGCACAAATAAAAGATGCTTTACTGAATGAATGGCTAGAACATACATACATTAGGTAGTAGGAATTAAACTCTTCAATCATGTTCTGCACAATACAGAATACAGTAACTTCTTTTCTTCAGTAAAAATATCCTACTACCAAGAATAGGAACGGTCTTCCTTCCTAGCTTCCTTTTACAGTTGCTTGCAAAAGTATCCCCCCCCCCCATGGCATTTTTCGTGTTTTGCTACCTCACAACCTGGAATTTCACAGGTTTTTTTGAGGATTTGCATCAGTTTATGTAAAGAACATGCCTACAAGTATGAACATTTGGTTTTCTTTTTATTGTGAAGCAAACAACAAATAGGACAAAATTACTGAAAACTTCAGTGTGCATAACTATTCACCCCCCTAAAGTCAGTACTTTGTAGAGCTTCTTTTTGCGGCAATTACAGCTGCAAGTCACTTTGGATAAGTCTCTATGAGTTTTCCACATCTTGTCACTGGGATTTTTGCCTATTCCTCAAGGCAAAATTGCACCAGCTCCTTCAAGTTATATGGTTTCCTCTGGTGAACAGCAATCTTCAAGTCCGACCACAGATTCTCAATTGGATTAAAGTCTGGGCTTTGACTAGGCCACTCCAAAACATTTACATGTTTCCCTTTAAACCATTTGAGTGTTGATTTAATAGTATGCTTTGAGTCATTGTCTTGTTGGAAGGTGAACCTCCGTCCCAGTCTCAAATCACTGACAGACTGAAACAGGTTTTTCTCAAGAATATCCCTGTATTTCACACCATCCATCTTCCCCTCAACTCGGACCATTTTCTCTGTCCCTGCTGCCAAAAAACATCCCCACAGCATGATGCTGCCACCATCATGTTTCACTGTGGAGATGGTGTTCTTGGGGGAATGAGCTGTGTTAGTTTGGCGCCAGACATAGCATTTATCTTGGTGGCCAAAACGTTCAATTTTGGTCTCATCTGACCACAGCACCTTCCTCCATACATTTGGGGAGTCTCCCACATGTCTTTTGGTAAACTCAAAATGAGCCTTACAATTTTTGTGTGTAAGTAAATGCTTTTTTCTGCCCACTCTTCCATAAATGCCCCCTCTAAGAAGTTATTGTGGTCATATGGACAGATACTCCTGTCTCTGCTTGGGAACTCTGCAGCTCTTTCAGGGTTACTTTTGGTCTCTGTTCTGCCTCTCTGATTAATGCACTCCTTGCCGGGGCTGAGAGTTTGGTGGCGGCCCTCTCTTGGCAGGTTTGTTGTGGTACCATGTTGTTTCCATTTGATGATAATGGAGTTGATGGTGCTACTTGGGAGACCATCAGAGATTGGGATATTTTTTATAACCCAAACCTGACTTGTACTTCTCAACAACTTTGTCCCTGAATTATTTTCAGATCTCCTTGGTCTTCATGGTGTTGTTTGGTTAGTGGTGCCTCTTGGTTAATGGTGTTGCAGCCTCTGTGGCCTTTTAGAAAAGGTGCGTATATACTGACAGACCATGTGACACTTAGATTGCACACACTGAAACTTCCTTTCACTAAGCATATGATTTATGAATGTAATCGCTTGCACCCGAAATTTTTAGTTATTTGATTACATATATTTAATTTATGCCTATATTTTTCTCACTTCACCAACTTAGACTATTTAAAGCTGATGGATCACACACAAATCGGATTACAAAAATATTTAAACAAAGGTAGTAATGTAACAAAATAGGTAAAAAGCAATGGGGGTTGAATACTGGGCTGGCTAGCAATAAACCCTGTAGTCCCCAACAATGACCTGTTACAGGCCACATAGGAGATGAATACACACAAATATAGCATGTCAATCAATTGTATGACAAAAAGTCATGAGAGTGGGTGTCAGACAGCTTATACTCCTTTACACATATAAGATTACACAGTACACAGCCATACACTAAAAATGATGTAGCAAGCAAAGAAGTGGTGCTTCCTCTTAATGCTAGGTCTACTAAGGAGTGGGATAGGAGTTGTCCCATTGGCTGGCCAGAAATGGGCACCCACAGTGCTTTCAGTCTGCCTGACTTTGCTCTTTGCCTGATGTAACCCTGTCCTCATGTACTTGCTTTCAAAGACAACATTTTGTCTGTGATTTTGTCTCTGTATACCTGATTCTGACCAAGCGTATTTACATTACTTACTCAATTCTACCCACCTGCCACAATTTAGTCTGAGAAAGGCAGATTCCTGTATAAGGGTGGATGGATAAAAACTAGTGTGTTTCTAAGACCTGCTAAAAGAAGTGGCTAGGGCCTTGACTGTCCATGGTAGTAGATTTAAAGAAGCACTCCAAATAAACTTTTTATTGACTAAGCCTTTGTAAATGTGTATGTAGTGTAGTGTAAGTGCGGTCATATACTTACTGATTCCCGGTTTCCAGCGCCGCTCCGGTCCTCTTCTGGGTCATGACTTCTATTTTAACTCAAAGGATCACATTGGACTCTATGTGAGCCGGAATTTTTTACAATGTAACTCTATGGAGAGTCAGTACAAGGCTTCATAGACTTACATTTTAAGAGCAACTTCCAGCTCACACATAGACCCCAGTGTGACCTGACAAGTCAGAATAGAAGTCGCACGCGTAAGAAGAGGACCAGAGCAGTGCTGGAAACCAGGGAAGACAGTAATTGGTAAGTATATTAATGCACCTATCACTCAACTACATGTATGTTTACACAGATGTATCTAATAAAAATGATCATGTTATTGCTTCTTTATGTTGAAGAACTGCTACTCACAGTCAGTAACAAGCACCCACTACCCATCAAGCATCATTGATCATACAGATCTTGTATTATGGCACAGAGGGTGCAACTGGAAGTCAGCACTCTCCATAGTTATGCCCAGACTGTGGGGGTTAATATTATCTAAAGACTCTGTATTTCATCTTGGTATATAAGTAATATGTATACAGATCTATACAGAGATGTTCTTCACATCCAGTCCATAGTGACTGCCTATTTTGATGTGAGAATGAAAATAACCCCCCGCCCCCATTCACCTCCACCTGTACCACTATTGTTGGGGGTCACTGCTTTTGTTTTCTTGATCTGTAGATCTGGTCTAAAACATGCGTTTTATTTTAATCTATGGATCCTGTGATGTATTGTCGTATGTATTCATATTTTAGAAAGTATGAATGGTCTACACATAGTAAGTGTAATATTTTATTTTTGGTTATTTTTTAATTATACAATGCCATTTGTGCTTGTCCTATCAATATTTTTCAGACAAATGGTTTCAGCGCTCAGACATTCTGCTTTTATCAAGCTGGGGAGCAATCTAATTGAAATTCTTCACAGTCCAGGATGTCAACGCAGAAACTAGTTTCATGCTCTTATACAAAACGAAAGTAGACATTCCAAAAAATCTTGATCTTTGGGGAAATGTCCTATGAAGAGGTCAGGCTCATGATAGTCTTTTCAGAAAGAGCAAACACATCTCAGTAGCTTTAGTGTAAATCAAGCAACTCAGTCATGCACTAATTATATGGCCAATGTTCATCCACAGTTCTTTCAAGAAGCGTTGCTGCCACCTATTGGCAGAATCTGGTGTAGCAGGTTCAAATATCAGTTATCTCCAGCAAAAAATTACCTGTAACTCACAACTGGAAAGTCTAAAGATATGTGGACATGAAACTAATCTATGTGCAGCCTGTCATTACAGAACTGATAATTATTTTCAAAATGATGTGAAATGTCTTTATGACTCTATAGCCGTACTTAAGTACACAGCAGTGTGAGTTGTTTAATTGGCTATAGTACAGAAATTACATTGATTGGGTAGTTTTAGCATCTGGACAATTACCTCTGCCAATCTAAATGAAATACTTACTGCCATATGGAAGGATATCAATAGAATTTCCATAGGACATTTCTACAATATCAACATTTCTTCTCCTGTTTTTATCCACTGTAAAAATGCACTCTTTCATTTAAGAGTTAAATTAACTTTACTGCATAATATATTGTGCAAACTAATGTTGCCTTTTTTTCTCCTGCAGGAATAATTAGAACAGCTTTAACAAACATGGACCGAGAAGCAAAAGAATATTATGAAATGATTATCCAGGCCAAAGACATGGGTGGACAGATGGGGGGATTAGCTGGAACGACCACTGTTAATATCACTCTCAGTGATGTGAATGACAATCCACCCAGATTTCCGCAAAGTAAGTGCATTAGTAGCAGTTTATAGTTTGTTCACTGTAGCTTTACCCTAGCTTGTTTCTAAATAGGAACTATAATCTTTTTTTTTTAGTACCGTATTTTTCAGATTATAAGACACACTTTCTCGCCCCAAATTTGGGAGGAAAATGGGGGTGCGTCTTATAATCCAAAGGTAGCTTACCGGGGGGAAGTCGGTGTAGCGCGGTCACAGGAGGCAGGGTTGCCGCTTCAAGAGGCCGGCAGTGGTAGCAGGAGTGGTTCGATGCTGCAGGCCCCAGACTAGGGAGGAGAGGGAGTCTCGGCACTGCGAGGCTGCGGTCCCTGGGCTCTCCTAAGATGTCGGCGCTGAGTAGAGTCCCCTTCCCATTGATTTCCATGTGGTGGGCTGCAGTAAAATGGCCGCTGGAAGTGGCGCATGCGCAGATTGAGTTCACGCCCTCCTCTCAGCCCAGGGACCGCAGCATCACCCCACTCCTGCCGCCACCTGCCTCCTGAAGCAGCGACCCTGTCATCGACCCCCCCCCCCCGTTAAGCTATTATAAAATGTGACTATAAGACGAACCACCATTTTATTTAAAAAAATGTTTTCCTATTTTCCTCCCCAAAATTTGGGGTGCTTCTTATGGTCCGGTTCATCTTATAGTCTGCAAAACACTGAATTATTCTTCAAACATTGCAAAGTTATGATATGCTTCATTACGTTATTTTGCGTCTTTCTCTCTATGCTGAAGTACTGGTTCGATGCCCAGGTGATGCCTCTTTAGATGCTCCTTTTACCTGCTGCTCAGCAATTAATACACTCTACTTAGTCTGTGTATAAAACTGTCCCTTTCTGAGCCTTTCTGCTCCACATACCTGCTTTAAGAGAGGAAAATTTCCATGAACAGATTGTTTGAATATAGTTTACTGATTCTTGCTGAACAGCATTTGTCGGGAGATTCTAAAGGACATCAACTGGGCACACAGCATAGTGTTTCGGAAAGAAGAAAGAAAAATAAGGTAATTAAGTCTATTACAAAAAAACATTACTTTGCTATAGCTGGTGGATAATATTTAAAAAATATGCTTTATAGTTACTCTATAATTGCCAAGTTAACACACTGACATAAGGCTTCTGTACTGAGTAGAAACATTACAGTAGTGTTCTATGGCTCATTTATTTTCTGAAGCCTTGAAATCTTGAGTTTATAAAAAAAAGTCAACATTTTTCATTCTAACAGATTGATGAGAGCAAGTTCATAAGTTACTGAACTGAAAAGTTTACTAAACTTTTCTTATCAAAGATCAGTTTGAAAAATACAGGGCTGTGTTCACATCAGTGTATTATTATTAAGGGAATCCAAGAACCATTGCAGAATCCGTGTCACGAAAGACATTGGTGACAGCTGATGAAGACCATTCAATTTTAGTTGGGATCAGCAAGTTCCGTTTGGTGTGTGTTGTGTAGAAAGGGAAATGCAGATTTGACAAAGGCTCCAAATTGCCTTTGAAAGTCTCCAAGATGGGGACATCCTAATTAGCGATGAGCGAACGTGCTCATATAACGTGTTATCTGAGCATGCTCGGATGTTATCTGAGTATGTTGGGCGTGCTCGAATAATATGTTCAAGTTCCTGTGGCTGCATGTTTCATAATAATAATAATCTTTATTTATACAGCGCCAACATATTCCGCAGCACTTTACAATTCAGAGGTTCATATACAACAGTCATAAGCAACATAGTTAAAGGTAATACAATAATTAAAGCAAAAATAATGACTACCCTGCTCGTAAGAGCTTACAATTTACAATAAGGTGGGGGTGACACAAAGTACAGGGGCTTATTTACAATGACGGTCCAGTCATCTTGAGGGGATTGGGGATACATAAAGGCTGCATGAGCTAGTCACCAGAGAATATCTGTAGTGCTTTTGGGTGCGGGGAAGTTTGATAGAGAACTAGTGAATGGGCTATATATAGAAAGGACTTCGATTAGGGAATGTGATAGGCCGCCCTAAACAGATGTGTTTTTAGGGAGCACCTAAAACTGTGTAAGTTGTGGTTCATTCTTGGGGTAGAGCATTCCAAGGAATAGGTGCAGCTCGGGAGAAGTCTTGGAGCCGGGAGTGGGAGGTACGGGTTTGGGCGGATGTTAGTTGAAAGTCGCTTGTGAAGCATAGAGAACGGGTAGGCCAATAAAGAGAAATCAGGGAGGAGATGTAGGGGGGTACCGCACTGTGGAGAGCTTTGTGGGTGAGAACAAGCAATTTAAATTGGATCATACAATGTATGGGCAGCCAGTACAATGACTGACACAGAGTGGAAGTGTCCGACTAACAATTAGCCAGATAGATGACCCTAGCTGCTGCATTAAGGATGGACTGGGGAGGAGAAAGTTGAGTGTGGGGAAGGCCAATAATAGAGAATTACAGTAGTCAAGGCGGGAGAGGATCAGGGCAACAGTGAGGGTTTGTGTTGTTTCCATGGTGAGAAAGGGGCGGATTCTAGAGATGTTCTCCAAGTGCAAGCGACAAGAGCGGGCAACAGATTATATATGGGAGGTGAAGGAAATATTGGTGTCAAACATAACACCCAGACAGCAAGCTCGGCGTTATTGTGGTGTCACACACGGAGAGGGAGATATCAGATTTAGGGAGGTGAGTAGACGGTGGGAGCAGAAGAAGTTCAGTTTTAGAAAGGTTGAATTTCAGATAGAGAGTGGACATGATGTTTGAAACTGCGGACAGACAGTCACTGGTGTTTTGTAGTACAGCGGGAGTAAGATCAGGCCAGGGGATGAAGTGTATAGTTGTGTGTCATCAGCATAAAGATGGTACTGAAAGCCAAATTTGTTGATAGTCTGTTCAATTGGGGCCATTTAGAGTGAGAAGAGGGCGGTAGGCAGTCGCAAGACATGAGGGGATTGCCTGTTTGTTCGGCAATCCCTGCATGTGTTGCGTCTGTCTACCACCGGAAATCATGCAGCCGTAGGAACTCAAACATATGTGTTGCGACTGCCTACCGCCCATGTAGAGAGAGAAGAGGGTGGTAGGCAGTCGCAACACATGAGTGGATTGTCTGTTTGTTAGCCAGCCAGCCCGTGCACTGTGGTGCGATCATCGTCCATGTTATATGGCCATCTGACTGCGCCCCTACTCTTTTTAAATATTGAGGTCTTAGGTTTATTAACTTTTTGGATTGATCGTACTGTAATAGTTCAAAAATAAAATGAATCATCAAAAATACAATTTGCTTAATAATAATACTCACATTGTACATTGATCTGAACATGAGATTTTTTGAGTTTCCTAAAATAGGCTGATTGAAGAATACACCACAACTGAGACCTTCAGCAATCAGTTGTAAGCTATGGGAGAATCCTACAGCAGGTTAAAAAAAAATTCTGCAGTTGCATGAAGCATTACACAGTATGTAATGCATGATAATGCTAGTGCTGGACAAGAAATAAGGGCCCCGGACCACCAGAATTTCCTATTTTCAAATAAATGTAAACCTATTGTCGCATTATTACTATATATTTCCTTTCTCATAACTTACAGCTATTGACCATACATATCATGCTGATCATTGTTAGTGCACTTGTCCTCCATAGGTGATTTCATACTATGAACATAAATGATATGTAAGCGATTTACCTGGAGTTAGCATTCAAAGAATGTTGCAGGGGAAGTAATCAATAGAAATGTATAGATGAATGATGTAATTTGTGTTTCTTCTAGAAGCACTTGTAATATGCTCACTTAATTCTTTTTTTTACCTGCCCACCTTCTTTCTCTTTCATTCTTTCTTTCTTTCTTTCTTTCTTTCTTTCTTTCTTTCTTTCTTTCTTTCTTTCTTTCTTTCTTTCTTTCTTTCCCATTCTCCTTCTCTCTTCTTCTGCTCTCTTGTCACTCTGTTAATTTTCTATTTGCTTTAACCTGTCTCTCTCCTCTCACTTGTTTCCTCTTCTGTCTCTCTTGTAATATTTCATTTTACTATTTTTACTCCATCCCTCTTCTTTTTGCATTCTCTCTCATCTATCTACTCTTCTTTTTTTGCTTCTAAATCTCATTTTCTTTTCTGTCTTGAATCTTCTCCCCCTCTTTCTCCTTCTTCACTATTATACTTTTTAATTCTCTCCTCTTTTTTTATTCTCCCTCCTCTCTCACTTACCTTTCTCCGTTCTCTTTCTTCTTCACTTCTTCCTATTTGTCTCTTCTTATCTCTCTCAATCAGAACACTACCAAATGAATGTTTTAGAGTCATCTCCTGTGAACTCCACTGTTGGTAGAGTTCTGGCAATGGACTTAGATGAAGGAATCAATGCAGAAATGAAATACACCATTATAGACGGAGATGGTCCTGATATGTTTGATGTTACAACTGACCCAACATACCAAGTTGGAGTTATCACAGTGAAAAAGGTAATCCTTACTTTTATAGAAACATACAGAACTTTCATATGTAACCAGAAACAGTATGAATTAAATTTTATTCAATGTCAACCCTACAAACTATTGAGGAACTGTCCTTCAGGTAATGGATAATTAGAATATTTAGTCAAGCACTTCACCAGCAAGCTATAAGTACGGACCCATCCAGAACAGTCGGTAATTCATTTAATGATAATGATCCATCATTCAACCAACTTAAGAGGCATCTCATCATCAAGTACAAGTTTTTACTGACTTAGTTGACAGTTCTTTGACAATGACAGCCGATGAAGTAGAGGTCATGAAATGAGCTGGAAATAGGGAAAATGAAATTGAAAGAGTATGGAATATTATAACATACCTATGGACGGTGAATAGCTTGGATAGTGTGTTATAGATTACAGAAGATAACCACCATATAAAGCAAGATATGTCTTCTTCATAATATTGAATACTTCATTTAGAAATGATTACCAATCTATAGTCTTCAAAGTGTTATCTTAACCTAAGGTTCAAAATGAAGTGGCTTACCAACTATTTGGATAGAGCAGTTCAGTATTGGATAAAACTTACCATTAAAGTAACACTTCAGCAAATGTCACTATTATTAAAGAATAATGTAGATGGCCTTATGTATGCCTTCTTTTACCTGTTCTAGCTGATGTGTCCCTCATATATAGTTCCATTAAAATCCAGACACTTTCCATGAAGCTTCTGACATTAGAGAGGAGGCCGAGTCTCAGTACACCTCACTTGTTCTGCTGTGAACATCATGTAAGGGCAGCAGCAGGGGTCAAAATACCACTGGTGCTACCTGGGCAGCTGCCCAGGGGCCCAAGAGGCCCACTTCCGCCTCAAAGGCAGCAAGGAATTTCTGTCACAAACACATTATTGGACTGCAAAGGGCCCATTTACTGCTCAGGGGGCCCTCTTCTGTCCGCTCCTGAGCAGCAGTGATGGATCAGTGACATATAACTGCTGTACATGCCCATTGTTTACATGAAAGCCGTTCTTGGGTTTTATATCAAACTCAATTACTGTAAAACGAAATATTTTACCACGCAATAATATTCTTTGTGTTTCAATTACTTCCTATTTTAGGATATTTGCTGTCAGTGAATGAGAACATCCTTGTTTACATTCATGGTTAGCAAATCAGTACATATTTAGGCTAGAGTCACACCTTTGTCGGAGCCTTGGTTAGAAGGCTACATCTCAAAATTCATCAGTTTTAACAGAAATAAAGCTCAGTATTACTCCACTACATTTTCCAGTAAAATCTTAGCCACCTGAAAATAATTCAATTGGATCCAATTATAGCTTTTGGGGTCCATCTGGTACAGTGTGAGTCCATCATAGAGTAGAGTAGTTTCTTGAAGGAGTTTTACTTCTTTGTTCATAGCCACCATATCAGAACCTTAAAGATGTTGACTATAATAATATGCCCGTATTACACCTTGGTCACAAGTTTTTCAAAATGAATGTAAATGTTGAGCCTTAAATTTTGACATAGTAAGACCAGTGCCTTATCTGGAAAACTGAACTTAGAGTCATGTGTTAGTAATAGTGTTGAGCCACCCCCGTAGTGTTCGAGTTCGGTTCGGTTCGTCGAACACCTTCGAACACCGTTAAAACCAATGGCAGGCAAACAAAAACACATAGAAACACATAGAAAACACCTTCAAAGGTGTCCAAAAGCTGACAAACTGCTCAGAAGACACAACTATCACATGGAAAAGTGACAAGTACATATAGTCATGCGAAAAGAAAAGAGGTGGAGGAGTAAAAGGAGGGGGAGACACAGATATAGGCATGTCATGCCCTTCTAAAATCCAAAAAGTGAGAAGCCGACATGTTCAGTCCGCTCCTGCCCGTGCCACCTCCGTGTCGCTGGGTTTGTGCCAGACCCGCGGTGAACCCTGACGGCCAGCCCCCCTTTCCCAATACTGGTGCCTGTCCGCTGGTGGGTCGAGCGAGCCCCCCTGTGGTGGAGGCAGCTCTAAGCTTTTTAATTTAAATTGTCTCTCTAATTTGAATGAATACACTTTAAATCCATTTACAAGGATCTACTGGAGGGCAAGTCTCATGCCAGCAGCCGCGTAATTCCAGCTCCAGTAGCGTCCACTAAAGCTGCTGCAGTTAAAAAGCTTTTATAAGGATCGAGCTCGGCTGTCCACCGCAAGGCATCCTACTGCCAGTCCCAGCCCCTATGCCTTGGGGTGCCTCCTGATGCTCTTCACTGAGTATCCCGTGGTCCCGAAGCATTTCCTTTGAAAAAATTAAGTGTCCAAACTACAGGTGGTGTAGCTTGCTTAACAGCCGGGATAATCCGCTGACTAGCAGACACTGCTACTAGGCACAAAGTATTTTCTGGGCTAGATGCAGTTAAAAATTTGTAATTAGATACTCTCGTTGGATGCTGAGAAAGCATTCCATAGAGTCTCCTGGCACGCCATATATGATTCTCTTAAAAAGCATGGGGTAGGGGTCTAGGGGACCCTTTTATAGCCAAAATCACGGCCCTGTATCACAATACGTCACCTAGGCTGAAGATAAATGGAACTGTAGCACCCTGAGGGCTCGGTTGCTACAGAGGTATTGCACTTCACCCAGAGGTGTGATATCTCACTCTCAGGTAAGGATGGAGTGTGGATCAGGACCCGACACCTGCATGCATTACACCACATTGCCGTGGGGCAGGGCGACCAATATGTCTCTGAGATGGGCATGACAGTCCCTGTCCCTGGCTGGAGTGGGGGGAGGGAACACTGAGGAAGGGGAACCCTGTAGTGCAGGAGCAGGGAGGAAGCAGTTCCTGGGTGCATTGAGAAGGGAGTATAAAAGGTGGGCACCATCTTAGTTCAGTGCAGAGAAGTCTGAGCAAAAGTGGCAGGGAGCAGGGGCTCTGCATGAGCTCTGCTCCGAAGGCGGGCCTAGTAACAGAGGCCCAGGCCTGGAAGAGGGAGAAGGAAGGAAGAGGAGCGGAGAAGGCTCCAGGAACGAGGAATGAAGGAATCCCAGGGTTGCGGACGGGCGAGTCGCCACCGCACGCCCGAATTAACCTGCGTGGAGGGGTCAGGCCAAAGGGGGAGACCGGTCCCCGAAACTAGTGGAGGCAGGAAACGACCCTCAGCTAGAAACCGGAGGCTGTGACATTTTATGTGGTGCAGCCCCTCGCTACACCCGCTAGGAAGGCACCACATAGGGTCAGGGAAACTGGCGCCAAGTTTACCAAGAGGAGGCCCGAGGCAGCCGGACAGAAGGGTTGGTAAGAAAGGCCAGACAAAGGACACACAAAGGGGGTCCTGTGAAGCGCTCCAAAGTTATCTGGGAGTTGTCTGAGCCCCTCACCTGGTGAGCACAGTACGACGTGGGCAGCCGTTACCTGCAGACGTGGTCTGGATAATAAGAACTGTGAGTAAAGGCCCTGGACTGCATCACTGACTTCGTGTCGTTACTGCTGCTGCCCTGCACCATCACCCCCATCCTCCGCATACACTGCCCTGAGGCTATACTCCTCCCGTGGGGAGTTATGCTATGCTCTGCTGCACCCACAACACCAGCCTCAGCGGTCTGCCCTGCAGCAGCGGTTCACTCTGACCGCAATCCATGGTTGGCGTATTCGGACATTTAAACATCAAAACCACATAAATAGTTCCGCCACTGGTTTGACCACCCTGAGCCACGGAACCGGGTCGCTGCCACGAAGACTACAACCACCAGCATCCACCAAAAAGGGTCCGGCTCCGGGTGTCCCAAGACCCAGGGGGTGCATCAGAACATTTTCATCACCTTTCACAATCACCAATTTGACAAGGCAGGGATGTCCTCTGTCCCCTCTCTTATACATCCTAGTGACGGAGCACCTGCTCTCATCAATTCGCCATAACCCCAATATTAGGTGGATTGAGGTGGGGGGCACCGAGTACAAGTGCTCTCTATTTGCTGATGATGTCCTAGTATATATCACTCAATCACTTATATCCATCCATGCTGTTATGGCTGAAATAGATCACTTTGTTACATGGTCAAATTTTAAAATCAATGCAGCGAAGTCTGAGGCCCTCGATGTCTCCCTCCCCAAATCCATATAAGATTCCATCCAGTCCAACTTTCCCTTTGCCTGGCCCTCACAGGGTATCAAATACTTAGGAATTCCTATTCATAGAGACCTCTCCCATCTATGTTATCTTAATTTTGGGCCCTTTATTGAACAACTCCATACAGACCACGGTTGGCAAGTTAGAACTGTAAGATTCACTACGTGAACCACTGGTGTTTTGTGGAAAAGCACATGTACACTGTGTTCCAAATTATTATGCAAAAAGTGTTTAGGAGTGATAAGGGAAGAATTTGTTTGTTTGTCAGTTAAACTCATTGATCGTGATGTGTGTCAGGGCTCTTTATATCACTGTAAGCAATTGCAGACACCTGTGCTAATTAGTTTGGCAGGTGTGTCCAATGAAAGGCAAGACTACTTAAGAAGGCTGTCTCACATTATTAAGCAGCCTACATTTTCTGCCAAAATGGGAAAGAAAAAGGTTGTGTCGGCTGCTGAGAAGCAACAAATTGTGGAGTGTTTAGGTCAAGGCATGACTACAATCAACATTGTGCGATGATCAGGATGAAGTGTCTTGGCAATCAAGAAGTATGTAGCTGATTCACAGTACACACGTGTGCGTGCTGATAAGGGCAAATTGAGGACTCTTTCCTACAGGCAATTACGTCAGGTTAAAAGAGCAGCGGCAAAAAAGCCTTGTCATAGCAGCAGACAAGTTTTTGAAGCTGCTGGTGCCTCCAACGTCCCCCGAACAACAAGATGCAGGGTCCTTCAGAGGTTTGCAGCTGTGCATACGCCATCCTGTCGACCTCCTCTATCCACTTCACACAAGCAGAAACGGCTCCAGTGGGCCAAACATTACATGAAGACTGATTTCAAAACTGTTTTGTTCACGGATGAGTGCCGTGCAGCGCTCGATGGTCCAGATGAATGGAGTGGAGGATGGCTGGTTGATGGACACCCCACGCAAACACGGCTACAGCGCCAACAAGGAGGAGGTGGAGTAATGTTTTGGGCTGGAATCATGGGGAGAGAGATTGTCGGCCCCTTTAGGATCCCTGAAGGTGCTAAAGATGAACTCCATAATGTATGTGGATTTTCTCAAACAGCACTTCCTGCCATGGTTCAAGAAGAAGAACCGTGTATTTCACAGCAAGATCATTTTTTTGCATGATAATGCACCATCTCATGCTGCACATAAAACATCTGCATCTCTGGCTGATATGGGCATAAAAGGGGACAAACTTATGGTGTGACCCCCATGCTCCCCTGACCTCTACCCCATTCAGAACCTCTGGAGCATCATCAAAAGGAGTGTCTATGATGGCGGGAGGCAGTTCACATCTAAGCAACAGCTCTGGGAGGGTATTCTGTCCTCATGCAAAACAATTGAAGCAGAAACCATCCAAAACCTGACAAATTCAATGGACGAGAGAGTTCAGAAGCTCCTTTCGAACAAGGGGTCCTATGTGAAAATGTAACATCACCTAGAATAAAGTTTTGAGTTGAAAACTGTTTGATTTCAGTTTCTAATAACCTGCTAATGCTTATAATTTCAAAAATGACCATTTTTTTGGTCTTTATTAAAATGAAAAGGTTGATCGAAAAGTTTGGGAGATCTAAGAGTGTGGCAACCCAGTAGTCATGATTACTTCGAATTCTGACAATATGAGGGTCATGTTGCAGGTAGTGCAGCAAGAAGGCACTTATGTGTCTTGCGCATCTCGGAGCCCCAAAATTATTTTCCGGGCTAGATGCAGCTAAAAATTATTATTAATTTTAAATCTGGTGGAGCTTAGTATAGATGGCCTAATAGGATCAGTGCTGCACACTGCTACAAAGCCCAAATTATTTTCCAGTCAAGATACAGATAAACATGATTAGTAATTTTAAATCTGGTGGAGCTTATTATAGATGGCCTAATAGAATCAGTGCTGCACACTGCTACAAAGCCCAAATTATTTTCCAGCCAAGATACAGATAAACATGATTAGTAATTTGAAAGCTTAAAACGGTTGGTAGGGTGATTTTAACCAATCATCAAGCTTTTACTCTCCCCAGGATGACACAGGGGTAGAAAAGTCGTTTCGGATCCATGATTTGTTCATCTTTATGAACGTGAGTCTGTCTACATTATCAGTGAAGAGCCGCGTGCGCTTATCTGTCAGCACACCACCAGCAGCGCTGAACACACGTTCAGACAGAACGCTGGCTGCGGGGCATTACAAGATCTCCAAGGCGTAAGTGGCTAGCTCCGGCCATTTATTCAGATTGGAAGCCCAAAAAGAGCAAGGGTCCAGTGACACAGTCATGGCTTCAATGTTTACTTGGAGATACTCCTGTACCATCGTCTCTAGGCGTTGACTATGTGTCAGACTTCTTGTCTCCTGTGGCCTTGCAAAGGATGGGCTAAAAAAGTGGTGAAATGATTCCGCAAAATTGATGTTACCAGCAGATACTGTGGTTCTGTTATGGTTTGAGTGCTGAACACTTGACGGTCCCACGGTTGGCAAGTTGGAACTGTGAGATTCACTACGTACACCACTGGTGTTTTGTGGAAAAGCACATGTAAGATTCTGCAACAGTCTCTGCTGATACTCCTGCATGCGTGCATCCCTTTCTATGGCAGGAATAATTTCTGCAAATTTACTTTTGTACCGGGGATCTAACAGTGTGGCAACCCAGTAGTCAGGATTATTTCTAATTCTCACAATTCGAGGGTCATGTTGCAGGTAGTGCAGCAAGAAGGCACTCATGTGTGTTGCGCATCCAGGAGCACCAAGTCCCTGTTGTGTTGGTGGCGAGGTAACAATCATGCTTCCTTCCTCTGTCCTCTCCCCCCAACCTCGCACAACAGAAATGTGATCAAGGTCTCCCTCATCTGATGAGTCTTCCATCAGTTCGTCCTCCACTTCTTCCTGGGCTCCTGCACCTTCCTCACTAGTTTGGCTGCTACCATGCGCCCTGGTAAAACCATCTCCCCCACCCTCACATGCCTGCCGCCTTGGTGCTGCCGACCGTCTGGACCTTGCAGATGTTAGCCCTTCCGCATACAACTCCTCCTCCTCTACTTCCTCCACCTCCTCTTGTGCCACCACCTGACTCCGAATTCTGTTTAACATGTGCTCCAGCATGTAAATCACCGAAATAGTCATGCTGATAATGGCATCGTCAGCACTAAACATCTTCGTCGCCATTTCAAAACTGTGCAGAAGGGTGCATAGGTCCCTGATCTGAGACCACTCCTCCAGCGTGATTTGCCCCACCTCTGGATCTCGTTGGCCCAGGCTATACGTCAGAACGTATTGCACCAGGGCTTGTCGGTGCTGCCACAGTCGCTGCAACATGTGCAGAGTTGAATTCCACCGGGTAGGCACATCGCATTTTAGCCGGTGAAGTGGCAGGCCCAACGACTTCTGTAGAGATGTAAGTCACTGAGCTGCGGGATGCGAATGGCGGAAGTGAGCACACAGCGACCGTGCCCTCTGCAGAAGGCCATCTAGTCTGGGATAGTGGGCTAAAAATTGCTGGACAACCAGGTTCAACACGTGAGCCATACAAGGCACGTGTGTGACATTGCCCCGGCGAAGGGCCACACCCAGGTTTGCAGCATTGTCGCACACGGCCTTCCCTGGTTTCAGGTCCAGTGGAGACAACCATTCATAAAATTGGTTCTCCAGAGCTGACCACAACTCCTCAGCTGTGTGACTCACATTTCCCAGACATTTCAAAGTAAAAACTGCCTGATGACGTTGAGCCCTACTGCCAGCATAGTAAGGAGGTGTGCAGGATCCCTTCTGCGCAGTTAGAAAGCTTGTGGCATGACCAGACAGGCTTTGGGTGCAGGTGGAAGACCGAGAGGAGGTTGAGGAGGCAGAAGCAGTGGAGGAACTTTGACATAAAGAGGATTGACGCACAACTCGTGGGGACGGCAAGACTTGGACAGCAGCCCCTTGTCCTGCTGTCACCATAGTTACCCAGTGCCCAGTCGGCGACATGTAACGCCCCTGTCCATGCCTACTCGTCCAAGTGTCTGTGGTGAAATGCACCCTGTCACACACAGAGTTTCTCAAAGAAGCGGTGATGTTGTGTGCGACATGCTGGTGGAGCGCAGGCACACCTTTCTTTGAGAAGTAGTGCCGACTGGGCATCTGGTACTGGGGCACTGCGACGGACATAAGGTCTCGAAAATCCTCTGTGTCCACCAGGCGGAAAGGCAGCATTTCTGTAGCCAAGAGCTTGCAGATGGTGAAATTCAACCTCTTAGCTTTCTCATGGCTAGGAGGAAATGGTCTTTTACTTGTCCACATCTGAGGGACCGAGGGCTGGCTATTGTGCTTAGACGGGGTTGATAAGGGTGTCCCCGGCAAACTGCCGGTGTGTGAGGAAGATGCAGGCGGACATGTTAGGTTGCCTTGATCCAAAGGTGGTGCTATCGATGTCGGACAGCGCTCAACACCAGCTGGTGTTTCCACCTCCAAAGAAAATGATGACCTGCCAATCACGCTGGCTGTTGCGGGTAAAGAGGTGGCAGGTCTGCGCCCCAAAACAGGTGTGACTGCTGTCCCCCCAGTCACAGAGGATGAAGAGGCCGCGGATGCACAAGATATGGCAGACGGTGGTTGGCCCGGCCGGCTAGGCCGCATTGTAGCACACTGAGCTTCCCACTGCAACTTATGCTTCATATCCATGTGCCGGTTCATGCATGAAGTACTCAAACTATGTATTTTTTGGCCTCTACTTAGCTTTTGCTGACAAATGTTACAGATAACACGAGTTGGGTCATCTTTTTCGATCTGAAAAAATGCCCAGGCTATGCAAGGCTTAGCACCCATGCGACCTGAAGAGCCACCACGACTTGTGGTGAGAGGCAGAGTTGTGTTTGAGGATGCAGTTGTTGACGTGCTTCCACTACTACGTCTCTGTCCAGGAAGGCGCAACCTGACCTCGTCGTCACTAGCATCTTCCTCCACCTCCTCTGCTGACCTCATCTCTTGGCTGACTGTGGGTTGACAGTAAGTGGGATCTCCAACCTCATCATCATCACCCTGTGCGTTATCACACCCGTCGTCCTCAGAGCCAACCTGTTCCTGCCCTGACAAAAAACTAAAGTTGTCGCTCCAATCAGGTATTTGAGTCTCATCATCGTCTTCCTCATTGTCTCCACCAACAGGAGTTACAGTTTGGGAATGAGGGTCTACATTATGGTCAGAACCTTCTGTGTCTGGTCCTGGATCCGACTCATAAAGATTCTGGGCATCAGTGCAGATCATTTCCTCGTCTGGATTCACAGAAGCGCTGGAGTCGACCTCTGATTCCCAGGCTATAGTATGAGTAAACAGCTCTGCAGACTCAACCATCTGTTCTACCTCATACTCAGATGGGCAGCTGGAGATTTGGGAGCTGTGAGGAAGCAAGTGCGATTGGGGTGACACCTTTGAGGACTGGAGTATTTGTGATGTTGAAGTTGATGTGGAGGAGAGCCCACTTAAAGGAGCACTTGATATCCGTTGAAGCACCTGCTGTTTTTGTGCCTCATCTGGAATTTGTAGCGATTGGCGTGGCCGTAAGAAAGGGATCTTATCACATTGTCCGCTAAAAGAAGTAGACATTTTAGTTTGGCTGGAAGATGGTCTTTCTTCTGCAGATGTTACTGTTGCTTTAACACCTACCCCACGGACACAACCTTTTTTCCCCTTCCCAACACGCCTATTCCCCTTTCCACCAGCAGCAGGCCTTTTTCCACTCATTTTGGTGGTTAACTAATTCACAACTCTGGAGTTGTTTGCACAAAAAAACAATGGATGGGAACCGAGCAGAGCTGAGTGGCCAAACTATGGTATTAGGCCAAAACTATTGGCTGGGTTAGATGCAGAAAAAAATTATATTCAATTTGCAACCTGATGGAGGTCAGTATAGATGGACTAATAGAACAAGTCCCACACACAGCTAGAAACCCAAATATTTTTTCAGAGGTAGATGCAGAAAAAAATTGTATTCAGTTTGCAACCTGATGGAGGTCAGTATAGATGGACTAATAGAGAAAGTCCCACACACTGCTAGAAGGCCAAATATTTTTTCAGAGCTAGATGCAGAAAAAAATTATATTCAGTTTGCAACCTGATGGAGGTCAGTATAGATGGACTAATAGAACAAGTCCCACACACAGCTAGAAGGCCAAATATTTTTTCAGAGGTAGATGCAGATAAAAATTATTTTTAATTTGCAGCCTGATGGAGGTCTGTATAGATGGACTAATAGAGAAAGTCCCACACACTGCTAGAAGGCCAAATATTTTTTCAGAGCTAGATGCAGACAAAAAATTATTTTGAATTTGCAACCTGATGGAGGTCAGTATAGATGGACTAATAGAGAAAGTCCCACACACTGCTAGAAGGCCAAATATTTTTTCAGAGCTAGATGCAGATATAAATTATTTTTAATTTGCAACCTGATGGAGGTCAGTATAGATGGACTAATAGAGAAAGTCCCACACACTGCTAGAATGCCAAATATTTTTTCAGAGCTAGATGCAGAAAAAAATTATATTCAGTTTGCAACCTGATGGAGGTCAGTATAGATGGACTAATAGAACAAGTCCCACACACAGCTAGAAGCCCAAATATTTTTTCAGAGGTTGATGCAGAAAAAAATTATATTCAGTTTGCAACCTGATGGAGGTCTGTATAGATGGATTAATAGAACAAGTCCCACACACAGCTAGAAGCCCAATATTTTTTCAGAGGTAGATGCAGAAAAAAAATATATTCAGTTTGCAACCTGATGGAGGTCAGTATAGATGGACTAATAGAGAAAGTCCCACACACTGCTAAAAGGCCAAATATTTTTTCAGAACTAGATGCAGACAAAAAATTATTTTTAATTTGCAACCTGATGGAGGTCAGTATAGATGGACTAATAGAGAAAGTCACACACACTGCTAGAAGGCCAAATATTTTTTCAGAGCTAGATGCAGAAAAAAATTATATTGAATTTGCAACCTGATGGAGGTCAGTATAGATGGACTAATAGAACAAGTCCCACACACAGCTAGAAGGCCAAATATTTTTTCAGAGGTAGATGCAGATAAAAATTATTTTTAATTTGCAGCCTGATGGAGGTCAGTATAGATGGACTAATAGAGAAAGTCCCACACACTGCTAGAAGGCCAAATATTTTTTCAGAGCTAGATGCAGACAAAAAATTATTTTGAATTTGCAACCTGATGGAGGTCAGTATAGATGGACTAATAGAGAAAGTCCCACACACTGCTAGAAGGCCAAATATTTTTTCAGAGCTAGATGCAGAAAAAAATTATATTGAATTTGCAACCTGATGGAGGTCAGTATAGATGGACTAATAGAACAAGTCCCACACACAGCTAGAAGCCCAAATATTTTTTCAGAGGTAGATGCAGATAAAAATTATTTTTAATTTGCAACCTGATGGAGGTCAGTATAGATGGACTAATAGAGAAAGTCCCACACACTGCTAGAAGGCCAAATATTTTTTCAGAGCTAGATGCAGAAAAAAATTATATTCAGTTTGCAACCTGATGGAGGTCAGTATAGATGGACTAATAGGACAAGTCCCACACACTGCTAGAAGCCCAATATTTTTTCAGAGGTAGATGCAGAAAAAAAATATATTCAGTTTGCAACCTGATGGAGGTCAGTATAGATGGACTAATAGAGAAAGTCCCACACACTGCTAAAAGGCCAAATATTTTTTCAGAACTAGATGCAGACAAAAAATTATTTTTAATTTGCAACCTGATGGAGGTCAGTATAGATGGACTAATAGAGAAAGTCACACACACTGCTAGAAGGCCAAATATTTTTTCAGAGCTAGATGCAGAAAAAAATTATATTGAATTTGCAACCTGATGGAGGTCAGTATAGATGGACTAATAGAACAAGTCCCACACACAGCTAGAAGGCCAAATATTTTTTCAGAGGTAGATGCAGATAAAAATTATTTTTAATTTGCAGCCTGATGGAGGTCAGTATAGATGGACTAATAGAGAAAGTCCCACACACTGCTAGAAGGCCAAATATTTTTTCAGAGCTAGATGCAGACAAAAAATTATTTTGAATTTGCAACCTGATGGAGGTCAGTATAGATGGACTAATAGAGAAAGTCCCACACACTGCTAGAAGGCCAAATATTTTTTCAGAGCTAGATGCAGAAAAAAATTATATTGAATTTGCAACCTGATGGAGGTCAGTATAGATGGACTAATAGAACAAGTCCCACACACAGCTAGAAGCCCAAATATTTTTTCAGAGGTAGATGCAGATAAAAATTATTTTTAATTTGCAACCTGATGGAGGTCAGTATAGATGGACTAATAGAGAAAGTCCCACACACTGCTAGAAGGCCAAATATTTTTTCAGAGCTAGATGCAGAAAAAAATTATATTCAGTTTGCAACCTGATGGAGGTCAGTATAGATGGACTAATAGGACAAGTCCCACACACTGCTAGAAGGCCAAATATTTTTTCAGAGCTAGATGCAGAAAAAAATTATATTCAGTTTGCAACCTGATGGAGGTCAGTATAGATGGACTAATAGAACAAGTCCCACACACTGCTAGAAGCCCAAATATTTTTTCAGAGCTAGTTGCAGAAAAAAATTATATTCAATTTGCAACCTGATGGAGGTCAGTATAGATGGACTAATAGAATGATGCTATGCCCAAAAGATTTTACTTCACTAGGTGCAGTAAAAAAATTGGTATTCTATACACAGGTGGTATATCTTGCAACACAGATAGGCTACTCCACTGACTAACACACTCTGCAATAGGCCAAAAAGGATTAGCTTTGCTAGATTCAGCCAAATGCTATGAAAAAAACTTGCACAGCACTGGCACAGACATGCCTGGCAAAAACTGATAGGAACTGATGTAACCTAGTCCTGAAAAGGACTGCAATTACAATTAGTCTTTACTCCCACAATCTATCTATTTAAGAGCACAGACCTGCCTGATAAAAGTCGTAGGAAATGCTGTAACCTGGTCCTTAAAAGGACTGCAATCACAACTATTCCCTACTCCCAAGCTATCTGTAGATTTGTGCGAAAATTGGCTTGAAATTAACAAGGTATAGCGCACACAGCAACAGCGGTGCCGTCTAACACGCAGCTGCAGCAGTGAGAAAATGGTGGCTACGGCGAAAATGGCTTGGTCTTATAGGGCAAGGACATGTGACATACACTGCCAATGACACATGCCCTTGCTTGTGTGAAAAAAAGCACTTCGCTCCGTGTGTGCGCTGCTGATAGGCTGACAGATTGCACCTCCCCACTGTAAATGCGGGAAAGAGAAAAAAAAATGGAGATCTTCATTATTCCTGCAGAGATCCATCCCCTGCCCCTCCCCCCACCCCGCTGTACACTCAAACTGCGTATTAACATTAATTTTCATCATTACTGAGAAAAAATCCAGTTATGATTTTGGTGCACGAACAGTTATCGAACATAACCTCGAACAGCCGAATTTTTCTCAAATCATTCGTGTTCGCCGAACGGCTCGAACACCGCCCAAAACAGCTCGAATTTGAGATTGGCGAACAGTTCAAGTCGAACAACGCTCATCTCTAGTTAGTAATCCTCCCATAGTGTAAACCAGTGTTTCCCAAACTCCAGTCCTCATGGCCCCCCACAGGTCATGCTTTCACGATTTCCATAGTGTTGCAGGAGTGAAAAATTGCTGATGCCTTCATGATACTTCCACCACTTGTGTAATACTAAGGAAATCCTGAAAACATGACCTGCTGGGGTCCATGAGGACTGGAGTTTGGGAAACACTGGTGTAAACCAACCTTAGACAAGGGCTTGTGCAAACTGAGGTTTTCTCTCTATTTCCTTTAGAAAAAAATGTTGACAGTGTTTGTTGTTTGTCATTAGTGATGAGCGAGCATGCTTTCTACTGCTCGGTGCTCGCCCTAGCATCTCACTGCCCAAGATGCTCGGAACTCGCCGAGTATTTCCGGGTTGCTCGGGTGGGAACTCGGGTCCCCTCCCTGCATGTTTGGTGCTCTTTAGAGAGCCAATGAACATGCAGGGATTGCCTGCCATGCACTGTAATGCCGTAGCCATGTTGATTGTGGGCATTACAGTGATTGGCTGGCCGCACAGCGTCATCAGGTCTATATCAGACCTGGCGCCGCCATGCTCGTCACATTCACTCAGGATCAGACAGTGTAGGGAGAGGTGCTGCTGCGTCAGGGAGAGATTTGATTGTGTATTAGGTAGTGTCAGGAGAAAAACTGTACATTACACATATCCTTCTAAGGACTAATACATCTGCAGAGATATCAGGCAGGCAGGGTGTATAGGCAGGCAGTGTATATAGCAGACTGCAGTGCATATAGCACAAGAGGCTCCATTCCAATTCTGCCTTCTGCTGCTGTTAGATATTTCTATACAAAGGCCCAGGTATCAGGGGCCAGGGGGCAATCCAGAGAACACCTTTTTTTCTGCGCCATTTGCTTGTTGGCACTGCTGAATACAGCCAGGTCCTTTCCATATTAGAGGGCTAGAAATCCAGCTATTTAAAACTGTAGTTTCTCCGTCACATGGATCACATATACGTTGTCAGAAAATACTGCCATTTCTGGCCTCCATTAAAAATTTCCTTTAGTGTGTCATTGAAGCAATTCACCGCAGTTAGCTGTTCAAACTACTTACCTACAGGCCAGGTATTTAAAACTCTGTTTTCTCCGTCACATGGATCACATATACATTGTCAGAAAATACTGCCATTTCTGGCCTCCATTAAAAATTTCCTTTAGGCTATGTGCCCACAATGCAGAAATGCTCAGGATTTTTTTTTGAGCATTTCTGCATCTCGCTGGCTGAAAAAAACGCATGCGGATTGTACATGCGGATTGTACATGCATTTTCCTGCCAGGGACATGCGGAAGTGAAGCGTTCTTCACTTGCATTTCCGCATGCGGGTTGACAAGCGCTTTCCAAGCGATTTTAGCATCACTTGGAAAGTGCTTGTCAACTAGGTCACACTATATAAATCCATGCAAACGTCATGGATTTATATAGTGTGACCCGAGAGAATGTCAAAAAATAAAAAAATAAATGTATACTTACCCTCCGATGGCCCGCGCTGTCTTGCTTCACCGTCCCGGCTGCCGGCAGCGGTGGATTGAAGGACCTGCCGACGTCAGCGTCGCGTGACCCGTCACATGACTCTGACGTCAGCGCAGGTCCTTCATTCCATCGCAAAGTGCCGGGAAGCAAGGAGGAGTGCAGCGCGGGCCGCTAGATGGTAAGTATACATTTATTTTTTATTTTATTCTTTTTTTACAGCTTTTCTAATGGTACCTGGGTGTGGAGGAGACTCTCCTCTCCTCTACACCCGGGTACCATCCGCAAATTAGAACGCGCCAATTACGCAAGTACAGATGCAGTCTTGCGGAATTGGCGCGCTCTAATGCAAGTCAATGGCGGCGAAAACGCAGCACTTCCGCAAAATAATTGGTAGTGCTGCGTTTTTTTCCGCAATGATAATCCGCAGCGGAAATTTCCGCAGCATGTGCACAGCACATGCGGATTATCATTGGGGAACATGGCAGGCCTTCTACCATGCATTTTTTAAGCGTTTCTGCAGCGTTTTTGCCGCTGCAGAAACACTTAAAAAATGCATCGTGGGCACACAGCCTTAGTGTGTCATTGAAGCAATTCACCGCAGTTTGCTGTTCAAACTACTTACCTACAGGCCAGGTATTTAAAACTCTGTTTTCTCCGTCACACGGATCACAAATACAATGTCAGAAAATACTGCCATTTCTGGCCTCCATTAAAAATTTGCTTTAGTGTGTCAGTGAAGCAATTCACCGCAGTTTGCTGTTCAAACTACTTACCTACAGGCCAGGTATTTAAAACTCTGTTTTCTCCGTCACACGGATCACATATACATTGTCAGAAAATACTGCCATTTGTGGCCTCCATTAAAAATTTCCTTTAGTATGTCAGTGAAGCAATTCACCGCAGTTTGCTGTTCAAACTACTTACCTACAGGCCAGGTATTTAAAACTCTGTTTTCTCCATCACACGGATCACATATAAGTTCGCTCCAAACTCAGTCATTTGTAGTGAGTGTGGAAGATACTGTCCTCCATTTAAAATGGGCAAGGCACATGGCAAGGGACGGGCAACTGGACATGATGGTAATGGTGCATGCAGAGGCCGAGGACAAGGCCGTGGGCAAGCCAAAATTGTGTCACAACAAACACCCATATCTTCTCGCCTGACCTTCCTGTCCCAATTTCTAGGGGACCGCAGCACACCACTATTGAATCCAGAGCAGTGTCAAAAGGTTGTTGGATGTATAGCGGATAATGCTTCCAGTCACTTAGACACCACCACCACCACCCTTTCTTCCACACGGTCAAGTCTCAGTAGCTGTGAGTCTGGACCGCATATTCCTCACCCTCATCCTCCTTCCTCCCACTATGCCGAGTACCCAGAGACAACTGATCCCACACTTGGACACTCAGAAGAGCTGTTCACTTTTCCATTTATAGATTCGGGCCTCTCGCCCGGTCCACTTGAAGCGGGGCAAGAGGAGATCGCGTGTAGCGATGCCCAAATATCTGAGCAGCCACAGTCACACGCAGGTGATGGTGGGAAAGTGTCACAAGAGGTGGACGATGATGAGACACAATTGCCAGAAAGTCAGGAGGAGGACCAGGACCAGGGTGCGGAAGTGGAAGACGAGGTGTTGGATGATATAGTAACTGACCCAACCTGGCAGGAGGACATGCAGAGCGAGGACAGCAGCACACAGGGGGAGGGAGGCAGAGCACTCCAACAGGCAGGAAGAAGCAGTGTGGTGGCCACAGACAAAAGGCAGGCAACCGTTCCCCGTAACACCAACACGAAGGAAGTTGCCAGTACAACTGTTAGGTCTTCCCGAGTCTGGTTGTTTTTTAAAGACTCTGCCGATAACCCCAAAAAGGCCATTTGCACCACCTGCCAGGCCAGCATCAGCAGGGGTGGCAAAACGACCAGCCTGACCACCACCAGCATGATCAGGCACATGGCAGCAAAGCACCCGACTTTGTGGGCCGAACCCCAGGGTCCAGGAACAGTGTCTGCGGGTGGCACCATTGCTTCTTCCGCTG
This sequence comes from Phyllobates terribilis, assembly GCF_046119375.1. Taxonomy (NCBI): domain Eukaryota; kingdom Metazoa; phylum Chordata; class Amphibia; order Anura; family Dendrobatidae; genus Phyllobates; species Phyllobates terribilis. The sequence goes on from NW_027362764.1 coordinate 461,913,477, forward strand.
TTGTGCATGCAAGCCAATCCCCTGTCCATGGTGCATGCGAAGACGCCTCCTGCTCTGCAGCTGTTGTTGCACACTCTCAAGTAGCAGCTGTTAGAACCCTCGTGATTGTTTTTTCCATCTTGTGTTTTGCGGTCTCGTGACCATCTGCCTTTATATTCCAGCTCCACCCTTTTGGCTGTGCTAGACTTCAGTGTTTGACTGTTTCTCTAGCCAGGTGCTTCTGTGCCTTTCTCTGTCAGTTCGTTTGGTCCTTCTGGGACCCTTAGTACTTTTTTTCTGTTTGTGTTTTTGTGTTCTGCAACTACTTCTCTGTTTAGGAGGTGTCCCTTTTTTGTCCCAGTCCTTAGTTCTTTTAGGGACCCCTCCCCTTTTGCTATAGGTCTTCGTTCAGATTAGCCGAGGACTAAGGCGGGTCTGTTCAGTTTTCTCTTATCATTCCTTAGTTCATGTCCCAGCGCAGCATTCAGTTGTCCATACCCCAGTCCTTGGAACACAAGCACAAATATGCAGCCAACGCCCCATAGGCCACACTACTAAATTCTCACATTTCATGACTGCTTGTGCTCGAAATGTTGCCTTTTAGGCTCGTGGAGATGGAAGCATTTCGCAACCTGATGGCGGCGGCCGTCCCTCGGTACTCGGTCCCCAGCCGCCACTATTTCTTCCGGTGTGCCGTCCCCGCATTAGACAAGCACATGTCCCAAAACATTAGCCGTGCTCTCAACAACGCAGTTACCGGTAAAGTCCACCTAACCACGGACACGTGGACAAGTGATGGTGGGCAGGGACGGTACATTTTGCTGACGGCACACTGGGTTAACATAGTGGAAGCCAGGACCCAGTCAGACCTTGGGACGGAACACGTCCTCCTGACGCCAAGGATTGCGGGCCCTAGGTCGATCAGGGTTACCCCCACAGTCTACAGTTCCTGCACCTCATCCTCCTCAGCCTCCTCATCCTCGTCAGCCCCCATCTCCAAAATGACCACATCAGTCACAAGCTGGAAGCACTGCAGCACTGCCTCGGACAAGCGGCAACAGGCTGTGCTGAAGCTAATATGCTTAGGTGAAAAAACGCACAATGCTGAAGAGTTGTGGACAGCTCTGAAAGAGCATGCAGATCTGTGGCTCACACCGCTGAACCTACAGTCAGGCATGGTCATGTGTGACAATGGCCGGAACCTGGTGGCGGCTTTGAGGCAAGGCGACCTCACACACATTCCATGCCTGGCCCATGTGCTTAATCTCGTGGTTCAGCGGTTTCTCAAATCCTACCCAGAGCTGCCGGATCTGCTTGTTAAAGTACGCTGCCTGTGTGCCCATTTTAGAAAGTCGGCTACAGCTTCCGCCGCCCTTGCCGTGCTTCAGCAGCGTTTGCAGCTTCCGGCTCACAAACTGGTATGTGATGTCCTCACGCGTTGGAACTCTACACTGCAGATTTTGGGAAGGATTTGTGAGCAGAAGAGGGCAGTTGTTGAGTACCAGCATCGACATATGTACCATCCTCCAAAACTTTGAGGACTCCATCTAGATGGTGAGCGGCGATGACGCCATAATTAGCGTCACCATCCCGCTTTTCTGTCTTCTGAAACGCTCTCTGCTCACAATCAAAGAGGATGCATTGCAGGCGGAGCACGATGAGATGGAGCAAGGAACCATACAGGATGATTACACACAGCCAAGCCTCATCTCATCCCAATGTGGATTGGGTGACAATGAGGAAGAGGAGGAGGAGGAGGAAGGACAGTAGCTAGTTTCATGCACTATAGACTGTACTACCTGCACAGCTGTCATACCATCTGTTCAGCGTGGATGGCCAGAGTACAGAGTGGAGGAGGAGAGCATGGTCAATCATCCTCTTGGTGAGGACACGGAAGTCTTGCCTGTTAATAGTCTGGCACGCATGGCTGAGTTTATGCTACGCTGCCTTTCCCATGACCCTCACGTTCTCAAAATTTTGGGTGACAGTCATTACTGGTTGGTGACACTTCTAGACCCACGCTGCAAGGAGAACTTTCTATCTCTTATTCCTGAGGCGGACAGGTCTACAAAAATGGGGCTGTACCAGAAGGCCCTTGTTGCGGAATTATTAAAGAAATTCCCATCTGAAAACGCTGGCAGCAGAGGGCACACTTCGTTGGACAACTAAGGAGTAAAGGCGAGAGAGACACAACTTCAATCGAGCAGAGGCAGGGGAACACTGTCAAAGTTCTGGGAGAGTTTTCTCAGACCCTCCCATCGCACAGGTCCTGAGGCGCGGAGTACTCTCACAAGGAGTGCAAAGTTTGGGAAGATGCTGAGGGAGTACCTTGCCGACCCTACCAACGTCCTCCGTGATCCCGCTGTGCCTTATAATTATTGGGTATCCCAGCAGGATACTTGGAATGAGCTGGCTCTCTATGCCTTGGAGGTCCTGGCCTGCACTGCCACCATCGTTTTATCAGAGCGGGTTTTTAGTGCCGCTGGTGGAATTATAACAGATAAGCGCATCCGCCTGTCAACTGAAAATGCTGACAGGCTGACTCTTATAAAAATGAACAAGAGCTGGGTTGGGCCAGACTTCTCAACACCACCGAATCATAGCAGCGTAACATAAACTCAAATCCAGTGTCTTTTCATGGGAGGTGTATTCCCATGCATCTTTTCACACCCACACACTGATTTTGGCTATTTGCTCTTGTCCTCCTCCTTCTCCTCATCCTCCACCACCATATCACCAGAGTGACCGTGGTCCGTGATGCAACACCCACATCATTTTTTTAAAGGGTGTTTATGATGCCCGTTAAAAATTTTTTTTTTACAGTTTGTTCATGTATACCCCGCGGGGTAAATGTTTGTCAGCCCATACACTTAGTGCATGGGCATTACAAGTATAGGAGGCCCGCTCCTTTCTAATGGGAATATTTTTTTATGAGGCCCTCCTCCACATCTCTTCCAAGGGTCATTGAAGTGCCTTCAAATTTTTGGCAGCCCTTGCATTCACTGCATAGGCCAACACGATGGGAGACTCTCTCCTTTCTAATGGGATCATGTCGTACCTTGTTACTGTGGCACTGCTCTATGTGTCTTTAAATTCTTAGTGGGCTTTTTCCTAAAATTGGTCAGCCGTTGGACTCACTGCATACCCTATAACTGTATAGAAGACTCTCTCCTTTCTAATGGGAATTTGTCGTTACTGTGGCCCTGCTCTATGTGTCTTTGAATTCTTAGTGGGCTTTTTCCTAAAATTGATCAGCCGTTGGACTCACTGCATACCCTATAACTGTATAGCAGACTCTCTCCTTTCTAATGGGAACATGTCATACCTTGTTACTGTGACCCTGCTCTATGTGTCTTTAAATTCTTAGTGGGGTTTTTCCTAAAATTGGTCAGCCGTTGGACTCACTGCATACCCTATAACTGTATAGCAGACTCTCTCCTTTCTAATGGGAATTTGTCGTTACTGTGGCCTTGCTCTATGTGTCTTTAAATTCTTAGTGGGCTTTTTCCTAAAATTGGTCAGCCGTTGGACTCACTGCATACCTTATAACTGTATAGCAGACCCTCTCCTTTCTAATGGTAACATGTCGTACTTGTTACTGTGGCCCTGCTCTATGTGTCTTTAAATTCTTAGTGGGGTTTTTCCTAAAATTGGTCAGCCGATGGACTCACTGCATATCCTATAACTGTATAGCAGACTCTCTCCTTTCTAATGGGAATTTGTCGTTACTGTAGCCCTGCTCTTTGTGTCTTTAAATTCTTAGTGGGGTTCTTCCTAAATTTGGTCAGCCGTTGGACTCACTGCATACCCTATAACTGTATAGCAGACCCTCTCCTTTCTAATGGGAACATGTCGTACTTGTTACTGTGGCCCTGCTCTGTGTGTCTTTAAATTCTTAGTGGGGTTTTTCCCAAATTTTGGCAGCCCTTGCAGTCACTGCATGGGCATTACCACTATAGGAGACCCACTCCTTTATAATGGGAACATTTTTTTTACTGAGACCCTCCTTTATGTCTCTTCAAAGGGGTATTGGGTTGCGTCCAAATTTTTGGCAGCCCTTGCAGTCACTGGATACGCAATAACAGTATAGGAGACCCACTTGTTAATAATGGGAACAACAAAGCATAGCCGGCTGATGGCTCTCTAACAATAGCGAGGGCCGACTGCTGGCCTTTTAAGAATAGTAAGGGCCGTCTGATGGCCCTGTAAAAATAGCCTTTATGACTTTCAGAGTCCCTCCATCATAAATAAAACAGGATGTGTCTGATGATGTGTCACACACCACATTGCCAGATAAGGTTGTAAAATGTTAAAATTACATTTCCCGGTGGATGCATTTGTCTTAAAAAATAACGTAAAAAAAACAAAACAATAGGATCTTTCTTTAGTATAAAAAACAGCGTCACCAATTTAACCTCAATGTAATCACATTGTTCAGCTCATGCACCTCCTCCTCCATCTCCGAAATGACTACATCAGTCGCAAGCTGACAGCACTGCAGCATTGCCTTGGCCAAGCGGCAACAGGCTGTGCTGAAGATAACATGCTTAATGCTTAATTGACAAACCGCCCAGCGCTGCAGAATTGTTGAAAGCTGTAACACAGCAGCCTGATCTGTGGCTCTCACCGCTGAACATACAGCCAGGCATGGTCGTGTGTGACAATGGGCGGAACTTGGTGACGGAGAATTGACAGCCGGGGTAGATTCTGTTTCCCTCTATGCTAGTCCATTCACTGAGCTAAAGAATATGGCTGTGGTGAAATGCAACTCCCACTGAGAAGCTGTTTCAGATTGAAAAACATTGTGCCCACCAGAGGATTTGATTCTGAGGGATAACCTTTCTCACCCGCTCAAGAGCCCCATAGCAGCTGCAAAGTTAGCACTATCACGAACTCTCCTGAGGTAGAAACCGAGGCACGCCAGAGGATTCTCTGGTGGAACCGTCTAACCATGCAGAGAAGCAGTCCTGGCTAAGAAAAGTGTGTGGGAAGGTTCCCGGACACTCTATTTTTACTGAGGAGGAAACACACGCAAACACAGGGAGAACATACAAAGTCCTTGCAGATGTTGGCCTTGCTGGGATTTGAACCCAGGATCCCAGCGCTGCAAGGCTTCAGTGCTAACCACTGATCCAATGTGCCGCCATTCACCCTCTAATATCTAACAGGCTGGAGAAACTTGCACCTACTGCCACTCTATCTTCAGCTCCTTTGTGAGAAAATGTATTTGGGCAGCCACTCAGTCTACCAAATAAAATTCCTGAGAAGTGAATTGGGGATGGCTTCGCTACTTGTACTGGGGCAGTGCTAATACCATGGCGTCGTACCATAATTTGCTGGAAATATTCCAGGCTGGTAGGAGGCAAGCAAATTTCCCACAGAAAAGTACCAGCAGTAATGTTCAGGCCACATTTCAAGTGCAAGCAGCTTTAGAGGACTTCCTGGGAGAAATGACACGCAGGGTAGATACGGTTTCCCTCTATGCCAGTCCTTTCACCGAGCTAAATACAACTCAGCAAAAAAAGTTGTGGATTGGCTCCGTATCGTCCCTGGCCACATTCACCTGTCCACGTGTTTGTGGTTAGGCGGTCCTTCCCAGTAAGTGCACTGGGGAGGGCAGGGGTAATGTTGTGGGACCCTTGCTTGTGGAAGGAGGAGGCGATACCGGGAAATATAGTGGTGCCTGGGGACCGAGTATGGACACCAGGCCGCCACCGGCATGAGATTGTGAAAAGCTTCCGCCTCCACAAGCTTAAAATTCCATATTTCAAATGCAAAGAGCTGCCCAGAAATCTGGCAGTTTAGTGTTGGGGCCTGTGGGTGAGTGGCTGGCTGCATACTTGCACTTGCATTCCAAGTGACAGAAAACTAAGCAGATGGTGGCCTCTATCATCATCATGGCCTCACCTCGGCACTATGAACTCTCCTGAAGGAGAAACCAGGGCCCACTGGAGGAGTTTCCGGTTCTCTGGTGGGCCCGTCCAACCCTGCCGAAAAGCAGGACTGGCTAAGAAAAGTGTGGGGGAAGGTTCCCGGACACTCTATGGCTGCTTTTTTAATGTGGATCGGCCATGCTTATGCATGTTATTTCTCAAAACGCATTACAGATCAGGCCATTGTCCAACTTTGTATTCAAGAAATTAAATGCGCAAAGAAAGATGTGTGTGTGTCAAAGCACCACCGACAAGCGCGAGTTGATGTTGGACGGGCTGCCATTGCTTCTGCAACAAGCTCAATTATATGACTTCATGGGAGAAATGACACTCAGGGTAGATACGGTTTCCCTCTATTCTAGTCCTTTCACCGAGCTAAATACAACCCTTAGCAAAAAAAGTTGTGGACTGGCTCCGTACCGTCCCTGGCCACATTCACCTGTCCACGTGTTTGTGGTTAGGCGGTCATTCCCAGTAAGTGCACTGGGGAGGGCACGGGTAATGTTGTGGGACCCGTGCTTGTGAAAGGCGGAGGCGATACCGGGAAATATAGTGGCGTCTGGGGACTGAGTATGGACACCCGGCCGCCGCCGGTATGAGGTTGTGAACAGCTTCAGCCTCCATGAGCCTAAAAGGCCACATTTCAAGTGCAAGCAGCTGTCAAAAATTTGGCAGTAAAGTATTGCAGCATGTGGGTGGGTGGGTGGCTGCCTACATACTTGCGCTTGCATTCCAAGGAATGGGGTAGGGACAACTGAACACTGCAGTGGGACAAGGACGTGGACGGTGATTGTTGCAAGTCTGCAATGACAGGTGCATGGCGGGAGGCATCTTCGCATGCGCCAAGAATCACTTATGATGGGCACACTTTTAGGCAGTGACCAGGGAGTCAGAGATGCTTCCAGAGGTCTTCCCCATGCTGTTTCCATGTCTTTTCAGCACTGTATGCATGTGTCTGATGATGTGTCACACACCACATGGCCAGATAAGGTTGTAAAATGTTAAAATGACATTTCCTGGTGAATGCATTTGTCTTGGTTGAAAGCAATGCAAAAGTGCAAAAATGCATCAAAAATGCTACGTGTGAACATAGCCCATGGTGTGGTGGAGTATTTTTGTTTTGGTTATTTATTTTGCCTTATATTCAAGTCATTACCCTGGAAAGGATGTTCCTTAACATATTTCCCAGGAAGATCCATTTTGGTTTCGTTTTTGCATGTTTTATTGTGAGTCCGTAAAAGTGGCATAATACTCTGACCACGTTGTTGACAGCAGTAATCTGGGAGTCAGAGATGCTTCCAGGGGTCTTCCCCATGCTGTTTCCATGTCATTTTTGCACTGTTCCCATCGAATAGGAGAAATTTTTAGGCCCTCTGCAGACCGCCGGGGGGAGCCGCCTGAAAAATGCTCGAGTTTCCCATAGACTTACATTGAGCTCGTTGCTCGGGTCGGGCACCTGAGTATTCCAATTTGCTCAACCTGAGCAACGAGTACCCGAGCATTTTAGTGCTCGCTCATCACTATTTGTCATATCTATCTATCATCTATCTGTATATATAAATGTATATATGCTGTATCTATCAGATATCTCTTTCTATTTATCTATTTATATATATATACAGTGCATTATGAAAGTATTTGCCCCCCTTGAACTTTTCTACCTTTTGCCACATTTCTGGCTTCAAACATAAAGATATAAAATTCTAATTTTTGGGGGAAGAATCAACAACAAGTGGGACACAATCGTGAAGTGGAACGAAATTTATTGGATATATTAAACTTTTTTAACAAATTAAAAACTGAAAAGTAGGGTGTGCAATATTATTCGGCCCCCTTGAGTTAATACTTTGTAGCGCCACCTTTTGCGGCGATTAAAGCTGCAAGTCACTTGGGGCATGTCAGTTTTGCACATCGAGAGGCTGAAATTCTTGCCTATTCTTCCTTGCAAAACAGCTCGAGCTCATTGAGGTTGGATGGAGGGCGTTTGTGAACAGCAGTTTTAAGCTCTTTCCACAGATTCTTGATTGGATTCGGGTCTGGACTTTGACTTGGCCATTCTAACACCTGGATACGTTTATTTCTGAACCATTCCATTGTAGATTTTGCTTTATGTTTGGGATCATTGTTTTGTTGGAAGATAAATCTCCGTCCCAGTCTCAGGTCTTTTGCAGACTCCAAGAGGTTTGCTTCCACAATGGTCCTGTATTTGGCTCCGTCCATCTTCCCATCAATTTTAACCATCTTCCCTGTCCCTGCTAAGGAAAAGCAGGCCCAAACCATGATCGTGCCACCACCATGTTTGACAGGGGGGATGGTGTTTGATGTGTTGCTTTTCACCAAACATATCATTTTGCATTGTGGCCAAAAAGTTCGATTTTGGTTTTATCTGACCAGAGCACATGTTCCACATGTTTGGTGTGTCTCCCAGGTGGCTTGTGTACAACTTCAAACTAGACTTTTTATGGATATCTTTGAGAAATGGCTTTCTTCTTGCTACTCTTCCATAAAGGCCAGATTTGTGCAGTGTACGACTGATTGTTGTCCTATGAACAGACTCTCCCACCTCAGCTGTAGATCTCTGCAGTTCATCCAGAGTGATCATGGGCCTTTTTGACTTAATCTCTGATCAGTCTTCTCCTTATTTGAGATGAAAGTTTAGAGGGACGGCCGGGTCTTGGTAGATTTGGAGTGGTCTGATACTCCTTCCATTTCAATATGATCGCTTGCACAGTGCTCCTTGAGATGTTTAAAACTTAGGAAATCTTTTTGTATCCAAATCCGGCTTTAAACTTTGCCACAACAGTATCTCAGACCTGCCTCGTGTGTTCCTTGGTCTTCATGATGCTCTCTGCACTTGAAACAGAACCTTGAGACTATCACAGAGCAGGTGCATTTATACGGAGACTTGATTACACACAAGTGGATTCTATTTATCATTACCAGTCATTTAGGACAACATTGGATCATTCAGAGATCCTCACTGAACTTCTGGAGTGAGTTTGCTGCACTGAAAGTAAAGGGGCCGAATAATATTGCACGCCCCACTTTTCAGTTTTTAATTTGTCAAAAAAGTTTAAAATATCCAATAAATTTCGTTCCACTTCACGATTGTGTCCCACTTGTTGATTCTTACCAAAAAAATTTGAATTTTATATCTTTATGTTTGAAGCCAGAAATGTGGCAAAAGGTAGAAAAAGTTCAAGTGGGCCAAATACTTTCACAATGCACTGTATATCTATCTATCTATCTATCTATCTATCTATCTATCTATCTATCTATATATATATATATATATACAGTATATAGAGAGATTTATATCTATATATACAGACAGATGGATAGAGATATCTGATAGATATATATACATCTATATATACAGATATATAGATGGATAGATAGATGGATAGATGGATGGCTGGCTTGAAAAAGGCTATTCTCAGCCGAAACGTTGCCATTCCAGCTGGGCTAATAAAGCTCTAATTTTTCATCTATTTTTGGAGTGCTGCCTTCCCTTTTTTCAAGATTATATATTGATAACTGGAGGATTATCTGGGAGGCCTTGCACCCACTTTTTTTTGTCTTTGGTGCTGTTTCAATCTTTTTTTGAATAAATGGATAGATACATCTGTATCTTTTTGTAACAAAAATGTGGTGGAAGCACTGGTTCTCTTTAAAGAGACCAGCTAAGTATGGAATCTTTGGAGTTTTATAGACAATGCTCTATGGAAAAAGTATGCATATTAGCTCTCTCGCAGAAAAAAAAGAAACTATCTCACAAGCATGGGCAGATAAGGACAGTGAAGTGCCCATGTGCAGAACTTTTGTTTGCACCCTACCCTCTTCCCCACGTCAGGCTCCACCTGCGTATACATATATATTTACATTCATATTAAGCACAATGTAAAAAATATGCTCAGCTAATATATCATACACACAAATTTACACATTGCACACAATCATATATGAAATATACACATAATGTTACGGGTCCGGGGGGTGGAACCTCTGTGCTACGGTGCAAGGAGGGACCCAGAGGGGCGTAACTAAGGATTAACCCGGACCGACCCTGGTCGTACGGCGGCTAACGACTCCGTGACCAGGGAGGGACCGAGCCGAGGGACCAGGTGCTACTCTGGGGACGACCTTGTAAGGGAGCAGGTGACTCCCACGGTACAGATGGCAGGGACTGACCGGAATAGCAGGTAGGCACAGCAGGCAGGCTGGCGAGCGGAAGCCTCCAGGTAGACTATCAGGTAGACACGGCAAGTGATGGCAGGAGTCTCTAGGTGGGCTGCAGGTGGTCACGGCAAGTGATGGCAGGAGTCTCTAGGTGGTCACGGCAAGTGACGGCAGGAGTCTCTAGATGGACTGCAGGTGGTCATGGCAAGTGACGGCAGGTAACAGGCAGGTCACAGGCAAGTGCTCCCAGGTGAGCGGGCTGGCAGGCACGGCAGGTAACAGGCAGGTAACAGGCGGGTAACAGGCAGGTAACAGGCTAGCAGGCAAGACTGGAAGTCAGGCTAGCAGCGGGACCTGAGGGCTGAAGCAGAGGTCAGAAACACTGTGCAACAACATAGCTCGGGCACCTCCATTTTGGAGGAGGTGCCTTATATATGGGAGGACCCTAGGCTATTGGCCGGGGACTCCTTAGGACGGCGCGCGCGGCCCCTTTAAGAGAGAGGGAGCGCGCGCGCCCTAAGCACAGTGCCCGGGAAGCTGCGCGCGCCGGCCGCAGCAGGAAGAGGAGCGCTGGAGGAGGCTGAGCGGGGAGCGTGGGGAGCGAGGAGGTGAGAGGGACGGCGTCTCTGCCTGGTAGGGGGCAGAGACGCCGATGCTACACAACACATGCATATACCCAATGATATTTTTGTGATGCACTTGTTCAGATGACCAGGTGAACATTTTCTATTTGTTCATTCATTCAAAGCTATAAGAGCCATAACTTTCTTGATATTATGTCAGCTTCACTATATGAAGTCTTGCCTTTCTGTGAGACTAATTTTTATAGTTTTTATGTGCTATTTTACCAAATTTGTGTGTAAGCATTATATTTGTCTTAACATTTTTTTATCGACATAATGCAGTGGGATACCAAATACAGTATAGTCAAAAAGTTTGGACACACCTTCTCATTTAAAGATTTTTCTGTATTTTCATGACTATGAATATTGTACATTCACACTGAAGGCATCAAAACTATGCATTAACACATGTGGAATTATATACTTAACAAAAAAAGTGTGAAACAACTGAAAATATGTCTTATATTCTAGGTTCTTCAAAGTAGCCACCTTTTGCTTTGTTGACTGCTTTGCACACCCTTGGCATTCTCTTGATGAGCTTCAAGAGGTAGTCACCGGAAATGGTCTTCCAACAATCTTGAAGGAGTTCCCAAAGATGCTTAGCACTTGTTGGCCCTTTTGCCTTCACTCTGCGGTCCAGCTCACCCCAAACCATCTCGATTAGGTTCAGGTCTGGTGACCGTGGAGGCCAGGTCATCTGGCGTAGCACCCCATCACTCTCCCTCTTGGTCAAATAGCCCTTACACAGCCTGAAGGTGTGTTTGTGGTCATTGTCCTGTATATAAAGATGTACTGGATTACAGTGATGATACTACATGTACGAGTACAATAAATCTTTAAAGAAGAAGTATAGCATTCAGACATTTAGGCAGAGAAAATCTTTCTATACTTTCCAGTACTGAAGCTCCTGCCTGCCATACTAGACATCCTAGGTTTGAATCCCAGGACAGACCATACTTCAAAATAAAAGTAATTACTTTAATTAACAATATATGAAAGCATCTATGTGAAAGGTCAGAGCAGCATCTGCATACTTTTTCCATGTAGGAGTTTTTCCTGTTTCCTTGCTTACCGAGTCTCCTTAAGGAGTACCCGGTACTTCTCCCATGCTGGCTTGACTTTAAACCCTGGTCGTGTTGAAAGGGTCAGAAATTGACTAATAGTGCAGCCATTTCTACTAGGTGACACCTGCAAAATATATTATTTTCTTCTGCAAGAGAACTAAATTATAAAAAAATGAAATAGTACCATTTACATTGAATATAAGATAAGCAGAAGTAATAGGCATGGTTAATGAGAAAATAATTACTGAGCCAAGATTGACATCTTTCACACTTCCATAATTGAATAGGATCAGTAGGTTTATATAGTTAACACATAGCGAGTAAGCAAAGTAAGAAGTGGGGGGTTGCTTTGTCAAAGTAATGAATTATAATTGATCATAATAATTCATGATTTGCCTAAGATTATCTAAAAATGGGCCGTTAAATGAATATATTATGAAATTTATTGACTGATATTTGAGTCTTTTCCTAGCATTAGGTATTATAATTTCTATAAAGCCCATTAAAGATTCATCATTCAATATATTAGTTTATGGGTCCCTAAATAGCAAATGTCACTTGTGGTTATGTTGGTAGACCTACATATTCAGTAAGATTCTAATCGAAAGTGGCGTCTTTATACTAGTATTTTAGCACCTTTTTAATGATTGACAACATCCTCCATATGGTGAATATAAATTTAATAGAAATTACACTAACATGCTAACTAGGACTCCAGAGGAACGATACTTGTCACAATAGTTTAATTAAAGATGAATTATTTAATTGTGCTAAATAAAACAAAACTTTGTTTTTGAGCGGCAGCAAAAGTTTATTTGATAACCAAGTGGACTACTACAAATTATAAGCTATATTCTACACACCTTCTTATGCTATATGATACTGGCATGAGACCCAAGTACTAGTTTTTTGTATTTACTCCACTTTATTTTCGTTGTGCATATAAGTAATTAGAAAATGTGCTTAAACATTGATAAATACATACAAAAAAACAATGGGTCCCATAGAAAAAGTCATAATTTGGTCCCTCTTTCTGTTCACCCCTCAATCTTCTCCAAAAAATTACGGAGTAGTTGGGGGTCACAGCACATAGACACAGTCACAGAAAGACATACCTCCCAACCTTTAAGAACCTTTAAGATATATATTACGGCATGAATACAGTAATGTTACTCCTATTGAAAGTCCCTTAATGATCTCACTCGCTACGATAGTCCTTTCATTGCCCTTATAAAGTATGATGCCTCCAAAAAAAGCACCCCACACAGTATGATACAGTGAAGTCACCCACAATACCTCCAATGTGCACAGTATGATGATGACCCCAGAGTGCCCCCAACACACAATGATGCTGCTACAGTGCCCCCAAGACAGTATTATGACCCCACAAGTCCACCAACACAGTATAATGCGACAACAGCCACTTAACACAGAATGATGTTCCTACAGTGCCCCCACATTGTATGATATCTCCACAGTGACACTAACACAGCATGATGACCCCAAATTGAATCCACATAGTGTGATCCCCCACAGTTCCTCCACACATTTTATTAGTTCCTCACAGTGACCCCAACATAATATGATGAGCCCACAGTACCTCCACACAGTATGATGGCCCCCACAACAGCCCACACAGTATGATGATCCTCATATCACCCAACACAGTATGACAGCCTCCTCAGACTCTGCACAGTATGATGGCCCCCACAATCCCCCACACAGTATAATGCCCTCATAGCCTTCCGCACACTATAATGTCCCCTCAAGCCCACGCATTGTATGACAAGCCACACAGAATAATGCCCGCACAGCCTTCTTTCACAGTATTATGGCCCCACAAAGATTGATGCCTACCACATTCCCGACCACACTTTATGATGCCCCCCATACATCATAATGTCCCTCATTGTCCCCACCACACAATATGGTGCCTGCATAGCCATCCACACAGTATAATTACACACAGAGTATAAGGGCACCACATACATACTGTACACTGTATGATGCCACACACAACCCCCCCACACAGTATAATGGCCTAAACCATGCACTATGATGCTCCCTTAATTGCTTTTAGTTTTCACAACTACAGTGCATAGTATTCTTGTGTAATAACCTTGATGCTGCTGCTTTTGACACAAAGAGACAGGAAAACAGGAAGCCATCATGTCTGTGTATAAGACACATAATAGCAGCCAGGCTCCACCCAATAGCTAAGAGACAAGAAAAAGTTAGAGATAGGGCCCCCCCAGCAGTCTAAAACTAGTTAAAATGCTAGTCATATAATGGCTAGAAATAGAGTTATTCCTCATGTACACACACAATAGCTTGTTCGGCTGCAAAGTCATCTAAACCTATAAGAATGCTCTAAGCCAGGACAATTTTTCATGACTCATTTTTGGAGGGTTCAAACCACCGAATCCTCTATATTATGCAGATGTTTTCATATCAGCATATTAATAACTGCCACCCTAAAAACAATGTACTAGCTAAAGATATTTTATAACAGATGCCCTATTAATTGTGTACCAAGCATTGATCCCGCATATCGTTGTGCTAGACACAGATGCTTTTGTATCATTGCACTCAGTAGTGTGAATGCTACCGATACTCTAGATCACTGGTCCTCAACCTTTCTTACCTTAATCTGTAAGAGATAGTCGAGAGCTACATCCAGCGCCATCCTTTCCCCCATCCGGAGGGGCAACAGCAAGAGTCCCTCATTACCAGTATAACAGCATACCAAGACCTTGTGCCACCCTCCCTTATAAACAGTATACTTATATCCAAGGGTTCCCACTTTACCCCCCAATCAGAAATTCTTGCATCCTGCACACCCACCACGCTACTGCATGCAGCTTCAAGCAGCCTCTAACTGCCATTATCATCCAGCTTGTCATATTTTCTACTCTTCATAGACAATATATGTGCATCCATATCTTCGTTTCTGTGCAGGAGTACTCACAAAAGTCACCTGACTGCTAGACATGGTGCTGATGCACCAAGCTGGCTGACAGTCGCGAGCCACACATCATATGCCTGTGAGCCACATGTGGCTCCTAAGCCACAGGTTGGTGACCCATGCTCTAGATCAGATCTGGGCAATGTGCTGCCCGCAGACCACATCCGGGCCTCTGGCTGTTCCAATCCGGCCCATGGACTGAGAAGCCGAAGGGCTGGAAAACAGTGGCCCACAGGCCACACCATGGCTGCTGCCGCCACTTACTCGCTATGCAATCAGCGTGTAAAACAGCTGACACGATGATGTAATTTCATTGCATCAGTTGTGCACTGCAGAGTGTCAGCAGACCGGAGACAGGAGCAGAAAGCTAGTGGAATGGGACCGAGGTGAGTATGTGGTGGTCTTTTTTTTTCATATGTATGGGATGTTTGGCTGGACATGGGGAGGCTATTGGGGTCTAAAGCTGGACATGGGGAGGCTATGGGGGTCTGTTGCTGGACAAGAGGAGGCTATGGGGCTCTCATGCTGGACATGGGGAGGCTATGGTGCTCTCATGCTGGATATGGGGAGGTTATGGGGCTCTCATGTTGGGCATGGGGAGCCTATGGGGTTCTGATGTTGGACATCGGGAGGCTATGGTGCTCTAATGCTGGACATAGAAAGGCTATGGGGCGCTAATGCTGGACATAGGGAGGCTATGAGGTCTGTTGTTGGACATGGGGAGGCTATGGGGATCTGTTGTGGTACATGGGGAGGCTATGGGGGTTTAATGCTGGACATGGGGAAGCTATGGGGGTCCAATGTTGGACATGGGGAGGCTATGGGGGTCTCATCCTGCACATGGGGGTCTCATCCTGGACATAGGGAGTCTATGGGGGTCTGTTGCTGAACATGGGGAGGCTATGGGGGTCTGTTGCTGGACATGGGGAGGCTATGGGGGTCTGTTGCTGGACATGGGAAGGCTATGGGGCTCTAATGCTGGACAGGGAGAGTCTATGTAGCTTTCATGCTGGGCATGGGGAAGCTGCGTGGAGCTCATGCAGTATATGGGGAGCTGTGTGGGGTTCATACTCTAGATAGGAGGCTGTGTGGGGCTCATGCTGTATATGGGAAGGCTGTGTGGGGCTCATGCTGTATATAGGAGACTGTGTGGGGCTCATGTATGTAGGAGGCTGTGTGGGTCTCATGCTATAGATAGGGAGGCTGTGTGGGGCTCATGCTGGGTATATGAGGCTTTGTGGGGGCTCATACTGTATATAGGAGGCTGTGTGGGGCTCATGCTGTATATAGGGAGGCTATGTGGGGGCTCTTATGGTATATATGGGGCTGTATGGGGGCTCATACGATGTATAGAAGGGGCTGTATTCGGGTTCAAACAGTATATAGGGGGATGTCAGCCTACTTAACTCTGCTCGATATTAAGTGATGCAATTAATATTAATATCATTATTAATATAATAATCATTACTATATTGATATTAATATTGAGCAGAATTAATTTCAGCCTATTGGTTCGGTCCTCCACAACAGTCACAGTCTCTCATGTAGCCCCTCGGGAAAATTAATTGCCCACTCCTGCTCTAGATAATAGCTACAGATTACATTGTGTCAGCCATAGTTTTCCCCATAATAGCATGCCAGACATAATGTTCCACACAAAGCCTTCCACACTGCCCTAAAATGTGCCAGCTACACTTGATCTGCAATTTTACGGTGTATTTGGCGGTGACACCATATATGTGGGAGAAAACCCCTTTAGCAGCATTGCTGATGTTCATACAATACAAAACAGAGGTCTCATAGTAAAATGTTCCCATTTTCTGTCACTTTGAACCTTGAAATATACCGTAAGATAATCTAATACACAAACATACACAACTGTGTGTGCTCTGCTAACCTGTCCCCTACTGTATTGCCCACACTATACAGTACATAGATGGAAGAGGCGAGCAAGCAACCACAAGGATAGTAGATGTTGGGTGCAAATTGCTTACAACTGACCAATAGATATGTCCTTCTTTACGTTTCCTCTTGGCTTGATATATCGTTAGATGAGTGTATCAAGCTTTAAGAAAATATATATAATTTCGTGATGCTTTGCTGGGCGATAATTATGCTGTACATGTCTATATGTGGCCACCCAGTGATTTCGATGTTATCTGCAATGTCTAGCATATTGTGATATTGTATTGAATTTGTATCATAATAAACTGTAGTGCTTAAAGGGAACCTATCACTCATTTCATGCTCCCCATCCATGAATCAGAGCCTGGATGCATGATTGCTGCAAGGTATGTTTTTCTCGGGAATGCTGCGGTGTTTCAGAGAAAGCATAGTTTGAAGAGCCAGTTGAGAACCATAGGAATAGACATGACCAGTCCGTAGACACTTCAGTTGGGTCCTTCCTGCATTGCTTTAGTTGATTGACAGGTCTCTCACATATGCGTGAATAGAGAGAGACCTGTCAATCAACTAGAGCAGGGAGAAGTCGGCTGGCTGCGGTGCCGGAATAGTCACGTCAATTTCTTTAGTCCGCATACGGTTCTGCAAACTATGTTTTGTTAAAACAGAACTGGCTGCAATCATGCATCAGCCAGGTTCTTATTCATGCTGCCCATGGTTCGAGTGACATGTCCCCTTTAACAACATTTGCTAAAAGTTAAGTCTGGACATATCAGTAGGCAATTCATTCAAAACCTTTCACATCTGTTACAAGCATCTACTTTATAGTTTTTTTTCATATGTTGTTACTTCATATAATGAATTTGCTTTAAGCCTAAAAGCAAAGCCGGTGTAATGAGAAAGCATAATGCTGAACGCATATTATTTTATTTAAAGGCTTTCATTCTGCTGTGTATCTAAGCAGATATATTCTGTAAATGAATTGCCCCCTGATTGACTGATTCTTTCAATAGCTGCATTTCTTCGCGACACATTTTTCACTCTCCTCTGCCACAAAGAATACTAAAAAAGAGTATGGATTATTTATAAACCAATAAAACTTATGTGTTTTTTTAATTGGAGCTCGAAGATCCATAAATGCTAATTATGCTTAGACAAAGCTGTCTTAGATAAGGCAGATGGAGAATTGCTTGTGCATAAAGTATAAAAGTAAGTAAAGTATTGTGTGTGATAAGACCGTCACTCTACCGGTACTAATAAATTGTCCTTCATTAGCAAACAGTAAAACCACAAACATGTATATTGTTCTGCTAGAACAAGTCACAAGGTAGCAAACAGCGACAGCTTGAAGCAATTTATCACACAGGCGGATTCACACTGAGAATATTTAGAAGTAAATTATGTTAAATGCTATAAAAATAGTGCAATTATGACTGTCTCACTTTAGCCATTTTTCTGTTAAAGTCATTTGGAAGTTAACTTTTCTCGGCTTTTAAACTTCTTTTACAGTGATTTCTAGAAAAAAAAAGATCTTTATATACTTACATAGGTTGAAAAAAGACCTGGGTCCATCAAGTTCAACCTTCCTCCCCCCAATTGTGCATTTTGTCACTAATTTAACTGTAACCCACAATGTTATGTGTATCGAGGAAATCATCCAGCCATTTTTTAAAAGCTGTTATAGTGTCGGCCATCATTACCTCTTGTGGTCGGCAATCCACATTCTGACTGCTCTGACTGTAAAGAACCCTTTACTATTTAGCTGCCGGAATTGTTTTTGTTCCACCCTTAATGAGTGCCCCCTTAGTATGGTCTTTGGAAGGAATAAATCATGTGCCAGTCCTTTGTTCTGACCACACATATATTTCTACATATAAATGAGATCTCCTCTAAAGTGTTTTTTTTTTAAGCTGAACAAGCTCAACTTTTCCAATCTCTCATCATATGAGAGCCCTTCCATCCCATGTAATAATCTAGTTGCCCACCTTTGAACTGACTCTAACTTATGAATTTCCTTTTTAAAACGTGAAGCCCAAAACTGGATCCCATATTCTAGATACATATATATTTAATCCCTTTACCCCACAGGACGTACTCATACTCTGGCGCTGAGCCCCCATGTTACCGGACATATGAAAGCTGATCCGTACAGCTGTCATGTGCCCCTAACAGCCACGGATGGAATCGCGTTCCAGCCGCCGCTGTTAACTAGTTAAATGCCGCTGTCAATCTCTGACAGGGGCATTTAACATGATTGAGGCGGAAGGACGTTATAAGTCCCGCCTATCATCACCTGTGTCACATGACCGCGGGTCGGCGATGGGTTGGCATGACAACCCAGGGTCTGCAGGAGGTTGTCATTGCCGGGATGCTTTGAGCGTCGCCCAGCGGTCGTCACTCATAGAGAGTGAACATTTCTGCTACACACAGGCAATCAGATAATCACAGCTTCTAGTCTCAGATGAAGACTACTGAAGGAAGTAAAAAAAAAATGTTTTTAAAAATATTGAAAAATGTAAAAATTATAAAAGTTCAAATCCACCCCCCTTTTGCCCCATTCAAAATAAAACAATAAAAAAATACACATATTTGGTATCGTCACATACAGAATCTATCAATATATAAAAAGAATTAATTGAATCATAAACGGCGTAATGAGAAAAAATCAAAACCCCAGAATTACGTTTTTTTTGGTTGCTGCAACATTGCAATAAAATGCAATAATGGGCGATCAAAAGATCATATCTGCCCCAAAATTTATCAATAAAAACATCAGCTTGGTGTGCAAAAAAAATCCCTCACCCGGCCCCAAATCCCAAAAAACGGAGTTGCTACCGGTCTCGGAAAATGGCGCCATTTTTTTTTTTTTTTTTTTAACATTTTGCATTTTTTTTCACCACTTATATAAAAAAGAAGCTATACATGTTTGATATCTACGAACTCATAATGACCTGGAGAATCATAATGTCAGGTCACTTTTAGCATTTATTGAACACAGTAAAAAAAAAAGCAATTGTGGAATTGCACTTTTTTTGCAATTTCACCGCACTTGGAATTTTTTTTCACATTTTCCATTACATTATATGGTAAACTCAATGGTGTCTTTCAAAAGTACAACTTGTTCCACAAAAAACAAGCCCTCAAATTGCCATATTGATGGAAAAACAAAAAAGTTATGGCTCTGTGAAGAAGGGGAGCAAAAAACGAAAGCGCAAAAAACAGAAAATGGCCCGGGGGTTAAGGGGTTAAAGAGAACTGTCACTAGGTGAAAAGTGGCTAATTTCTGCTTTTAATTTAATCCTGTCCCTCTCCTGAGTAAGCACTTTTTTGTTTCTCCAAAATCCGCCATACGGCTCCTGAGATATGGGCCTTTTTATCTAGTGCTACTTTTTTAGTCTTTATCAAGGAGGAGTACTGCAGGTCAACCAAAAAACACACCCTAGAGAATCCATTGAACAATGATCCCTTCGTAAAGGCCATGAAAAAAGCAACAACTGTATACTCAGAGGAGCACGAGGAATAAAATAACAGCAAAAACTGACCACTGTTGACCTAGTTACAGGAAATCTTTCTGATGGTTCAATATGTGCTAAAATATAATGCTAAAATTATCTTGAATAGTAAAAATTAAAAACATTTAAAGATTAGTGGGGAGGCCTGCAACTTAGGGTCCATTTGGAACATTCACTGGGTAATGTTGCTGTCACATAAACCAAACTTATGCATAGGGTCCCATTTACTGTATATAAGCATATGTCTAAAGTGCCTTCTGAAATTTGATATTGTGCTATAATTTAATATACCTTTTTGTCAACTGTGTGGAATAACAAAACTAAAGCAATGGGTAAAAAAAAAGGATAATGCATAGTAATTGTTCCTTTAATATACTGTACGTTGAAGGTATGGAATGTGCAGTATGTGATCAATGAATGAAAAATTATATTCACGGAATTTTTTTTGTTTCCTTCTAAGATTAGCTTTGTGTAGATTATACAGTTTAATGAAAATATTTTCTTTTTCAGCCTTTGGACTTTGAAAGTAAGAAAAGCTACACACTGAAAATTGAGGGTTCAAACCCACACATTGAAGTACGTTTTTTTAATCTGGGTCCATTCCGTGACACCACAACTGTGCACATTAATGTTGAAGATGTTGATGAGCCTCCAGTGTTTGAATCCAGTCATTATTTTGTGGAAGTCTCTGAAAATGTAGATATTGGAACAACAATACAGATTGTTTCTGCTAGGGATCCGGATGCAACTAATAATTCAGTTAGGTAAGTAATTATACATATTAATATCACAATTTCTATTGCTATTTACAGTGGTTAGAAAACTACTTCTAGAGATCCACCTTAAAACAAAAAAAAACAAACAAAAAAGAACAACAACCATACATTGAGGAAATAGAAGTTTCTTATCTGAAATTAAAAATCAAGTCCTTTGTGCTGTTTATTAGCTTCTTTCACTTGCAGGTGCATCAGGGCCATCAATAGCCCTTGCTGGAGTCCTCTGACACTCTTTCCATTTAAGAGCACCATGGATGCCTCTACATAATTGACTTTTATCAAGCCTTTATTTTTACCAAGTGTATTTGCCATGAGTTAAACGCAGGACCTGCTGTATGGAAAGAAAAAATATTCAGAGTGAGCTAGAGGCCATGGCAAGATTTTCTCTGCCTAAAATTCTTCACGGTATAATGTGCTATAATTGGGGTGGTGTGAATTGATTTGCAGGATCCAGTTTATCGGCCAAAAACAGTAAGCTGGGGTGGCTGAACGGGAGTCCTGAGAACCGCCTCCTACCTCCTGGCATCCACAGAATTTCTTTTGATTAGCCAGTCTGGCACGACATTACATGTGCATCACGACACAACAATGACATTGCACCAGGCTAAATAATCAAAAGAAAAGCCATAGATGACGTCAGGTAAGAATCAGCTCCCATCAAACGGTCACAGGCTAGCTACTGACAGGAACATTGGACTGAGCCATGTGCATTGATTTGTACCACCTCTGCCTATAATATTACAGTATATAACGCTACAAGTGTCCCTCTGTCTGAAGCCTCTATAGACTGCACAAGCACGACACGCCTGCACAGTCTGGCTCCAGACAGAAGAGCGCATGGAGCAGTTACAGGTAAGAGGAGTATATGGCGCCGGAGAACGCGGTATTCGTAGACACTGAATGCATACCGCAATCTCCGGCACCATGCTTACATACTTACCTGACCAAGAGGAGCATTGCCGCGGCGCCTCTCTTCTGGCCGGAGACCGGGGGCGGAGTGAAGGCGTCGGAATCGGCGCATGCGCATAGCGCTATCCGGTGCCATTTTACCGAAGACACATTTGCAGTGTGCCTTCAGCAAAATGGCGCTGGACAGCACTTTATGGGCCCGCGCGTACTCCGGCACCACACTTCTCCCCCGGCCTCCAGCAGAACAGGACACAGCAGCGCTGGAGCACAGGAAAGAAAGGTGAGTATAAGTGTTTATTTTTTGTATGTGTGCAGCGTGAAAGGGATGCATACCAGGATTGGGGGGTGAGGGGGCCACACTTGCCAGGATTGGGGGATGAGGGGGTCACACATACCAGGATTGGGGGATGAGGGGGCCAAAAATGCCAGGATTGGGGGATGAGGGGTACCATACATAACAGGATTGAGGGCTACCATGCATACTGGGATTGGGGAGTGAGGGGTGCCATGCATACCAGGATTGGGGGTGAGGGGACCACACATACCAGGATTGGAGGATGAGGGGTACCATGCATACCAGGATTGGGAGATGAGGGGGACCAAGCATACAAGGATTGGAGGATGAGGGGTACCATGCATACCAGGATTGAGGGATGAGGGGTACCATGCATACCAGGATTGTGGGATGAGGACTGCCATGCATACCAAGATAGGGATGACGGGGCCATACATACCAGGATTGGGGATGAGAAAGCCATGCATACCAGGATGAGGGATTGGGTACCATACATACAAGGATTGGGGGATGGGGGGTGCCATACATACCAGGATTGGGATGAAGGGTGCCATATATATCAAATTTGGGATGAGGGGTGCCATGCATACCAGGATGAGAGATGGGGTGCCATGCATACCAGGATTGGGATGAGGGGTGCCATGTATACCAGATTTGAAAAGAGGGGTGCCATGCATGCCAGGATTGGGGATGGGGGGTGCCATACATACCAGGATTGGGGATGGGGGGTTCCATACATACCAGAATTGGGGAAGAGGGCTGCCATGCATACGAGGATTGGGGATGAGGGGTGCCATGCATACCAGGATTGGGGGATGAGGGGTGCCATGCATACCTGGATTGAGGGGTACCTTGCATACCAGGATTGAGGGATGAAGGGTACCATGCATACCAGGATAGGGATCTGGGGGGGGGCATACATACCAGGATTCGGATGAGGGGCCATGCATACCAGGATAGGGATGAGGGGTACCATGTATACCAGGATAGGGATGAGGGGTACCATGCATACCAGGGTGAGTGATGGGGTGCCATGCATACCAGGATAGGGATGAGGGATACCATGTATACCAGGATAGGGATGAGGGGTACCATGCATACAAGGATGAGTGATGGGGTGCCATGCATACCAGGATGGGGATGAGGGGTACCATGCATACCAGGATTGTGGGAGGAGGAGTGCCATGCATACCAGGATAGGTCTGATGGGGCCATACATACCAGGATTGGGGATGAGAAAGCCATGCATACCAGGATGAGGGATTGGGTACCATACATACGAGGATGGGGGGTGCCATACATACCAGCATTGGGATGAAGAGTGCCATGTATATCAAATTTGAGAAGAGGGGTGCCATGCATACCAGGATGAGAGATGGGGTGCCATGCATACCAGGATTGGGATGAGAGGTGCCATGTATACCAGATTTGAAATGAGGGTTGCCATGCATACCAGGATTGGGGATGGGGGGTGCCATGCATACCAGGATTGGGGATGGGGGGTGCCATACATACCAGAATTGGGGATAAGGGGTGCCATGCATACCAGGATTGAGGGGTACCATGAATACCAGGATTGAGGGATGAAGGCTACCATGCATACCAGGATAGGGATCGGGGGGGCCATACATACCAGGATTCAGATGAGGGGCCATGCAAACCAGGATAGGGATGAGGGGTACCATGTATACCAGGATAGGGATGAGGGGTACCATGCATACCAGGATGAGTGATGGGGTGCCATGCATACCAGGATAGGGATGAGGGATACCATGTATACCAGGATAGGGATGAGGGGTACCATGCATACCAGGATGAGTGATGGGGTGCCATGCATACCAGGATAGAGATGAGGGGTACCATGCATACCAGGATGGTGGGATGAGGAGTGCCATGAATACCAGGATAGGGATGACGTGGCCATACATACCAGGATTGGGGATGAGAAAGCCATGCATACCAGGGTGAGGGATTGGGTATCATACATATGAAGATTGGGGGATGGGGGGTGCCATACATACCAGGATTGGGATGAGGGGTGCCATGTATACCAGATTTGAAATGAGGGGTGCCATGCATTCCAGGATTGGGGATGGGGGGTGCCATGCATACCAGGATTGGGGATGGGGGGTGCCATACATACCAGAATTGGGGTTGAGGGCTGCCATGCATACGAGGATTGGGGATGAGGGGTGCCATGCAGAACAGGATTGGGGGATGAGGGGTGCCATGCATACCAGGATTGAGGGGTACCATGCATACCAGGATTGAGGGATGAAGGGTATCATGCATACCAGGATAGGGATCTGGGGGGGCCATACATACCAGGATTCGGATGAAGGGCCATGCATACCAGGATAGGGATGAGGGGTACCATGTATACCAGGATAGGGATGAGGGGTACCATGCATACCAGGATGAGTGATGGGGTGCCATGCATACCAGGATAGGGATGAGGGATACCATATATACCAGGATAGGGATGAGGGGTACCATGCATACCAGGATGAGTGATGGGGTGCCATGCATACCAGGATAGGGATGAGGGGTACCATGCATACCAGGATTGTGGGATGATGAGTGCCATGCATACCAGGATAGGGATGACGGGGCCATACATACCAGGATTGGGGATGAGAAAGCCATGCATACCAGGATGAGGGATTGGGTACCATACATACGAGGATTGGGGGATGGGGGGTGCAATACATACCAGGATTGGGATGAAGGGTGCCATATATATCAAATTTGGGATGAGGGCTGCCATGCATGCCAGGATGAGAGATGGGGTGCCATGCATACCAGGATTGGGATGAGGGGTGCCATGTATACCAGATTTGAAATGAGGGGTGCCATGCATACCAGGATTGGGGATGGGGGGTGCCATGCATACCAGGATTGGGGATGGGGGGTGCCATACATACCAGAATTGGGGATGAGGGATGCCATGCATACCAGGATTGAGGGGTACCATGCATACCAGGATTGAGGGATGAAGGGTACCATGCATACAAGGATAGGGATCGGGGGGCCATACATACCAGGATTCGGATGAAGGGCCATGCATATCAGGATAGGGATGAGGGGTACCATGTATACCAGGATAGGGATGAGGGGTACCATGCTTACCAGGATGAGTGATGGGGTGCCATGCATACCAGGATAGGGATGAGGGGTGCCATGTATGCCAGGATAGGGATGAGGGGTACCACGCATACCAGGATGAGTGATGGTGTGCTATGCATACCAGGATAGGGATGAGGGGTACCATGCATACCAGGATTGTGGGATGAGGAGTGCCATGCATACCAGGATAGGGATGACGGGGCCATACATACCAGGATTGGGGATGAGAAAGCCATGCATACCAGGATGAGGGATTGGGTATCATACATACGAGGATTGGGAGTTGGGGGGTGCAATACATACCAGGATTGGGATGAAGGGTGCCAAATATATCAAATTTGGGATGAGGGGTGCCATGCATACCAGGATGAGAGATGGGGTGCCATGCATACCAGGATTGGGATGAGGGGTGCCATGTATACCAGATTTGAAATGAGGGGTGCCATGCATACCAGGATTGGGGATGGGGGGTGCCATACATACCAGAATTGGGGATGAGGGGTGCCATGCATACCAGTATTGAGCGGTACCATGCATACCAGGATTGAGGGATGAAGGGTACCATGCATACCAGGATAGGGATCGGGAGGGCCATACATACCAGGATTCGGATGAAGGGCCATGCATATCAGGATAGGGATGAGGGGTACCATGGATACCAGGATAGGGATGAGGGGTACCATGCTTACCAGGATGAGTGATGGGGTGCCATGCATACCAGGATAGGGATGAGGGGTGCCATGTATGCCAGGATAGGGATGAGGGGTACCATGCATACAAGGATGAGTGATGGTGTGCTATGCATACCAGGATAGGGATGAGGGGTACCATGCATACCAGGATTGTGGGATGAGGAGTGTCATGCATACCAGGATAGGGATGACGGGGCCATACATACCAGGATTGGGGATGAGAAAGCCATGCATACCAGGATGATGGATTGGGTATCATACATACGAGGATTGGGAGTTGGGGGGTGCAATACATACCAGGATTGGGATGAAGGGTGCCATATATATCAAATTTGGGATGAGGGGTGCCATGCATACCAGGATGAGAGATGGGGTGCCATGCATACCAGGATTGGGATGAGGGGTGCCATGTATACCAGATTTGAAATGAGGGGTGCCATGCATACCAGGATTGGGGATGGGGGGTGCCATACATACCAGAATTCGGGATGAGGGGTGCCATGCATACCAGGATTGAGCGGTAACATGCATACCAGGATTGAGAGATGAAGGGTACCATGCATACCAGGATAGGGATCGGGGGGGCCATACATTCCAGGATTCGGATGCGGGGCCATGCATACCAGGATAGGGATGAGGGGTACCATGTATACCAGGATGAGTGATGGTGTGCCATGCATACGAGGATAGGGATGAGGGATACCATGTATACCAGGATAGGGATGAGGGGTACCATGCATACCAGGATGAGTGATGGGGTTTCATGCATACCAGGATAGGGATGAGGGATACCATGCATACCAGGATAGGGATAAGGGATGGGGTAACATGCATATCAGGATAGGGATGAGGGATGGGCTTCCATGCATACCAGGATTGGGTATGAGGAAGCCATGCATACCAGGATTGGGGATGAGGGGTGCCATGCATACCAGGATTGGGGATGAGGGGTGCCATGCATACCAGGATTAGGGGTGAGGGGTGCCATGCATACAGGATTGGGGGTGAGGTGTGCCATGCATACCAGGATTGGGGATGGGGGGTGCCATGCATACTGGGATTGGGGATGGGGGGTGCCATACATACCAGAATTGGGGATGATGGCTGCCATGCATACGATGATTGGGGATGAGGGGTACGATGCATACCAGGATTGGGGGATGAGGGGTGCCATGCATATCAGGATAGGGATCTGGGGGGCCATGCATAGCAGGATTCAGATGAGGGGCCATGCATACAAGGATAGGGATGAAGGGTACTATGTATACCAGGATAGGGATGAGAGGTGCCATGCATACCAGGATGAGTGATGGGGTGCCATGCATACCAGGATAGGGATGAGGGGTGCCATGCATACCAGGATTGCGGGTGAGGGGTGCCATGCATGCATGATAGGGGGCAAGGGGTGCCATGCATGCCAGGATTGGGGGTGAGGGGTGCCATGCATACCAGGATAGGGATGATGGGTGCCATGCATACCAGGATAGTGATGAGGGATACCATGCATACCAGGATAGGGATATTGGGGGGCCATGCATACCAGGATAGGGATGAGGGGTACCATGGATACCAGGATAGTGATGATGGGTACGATGCATTCCAAGATGAGGGATGGGTTGCCATGCATACCAGGATAGAGATGAGGGGTGCCATGCATACCAGGATTGAGGATGAGGGGTGCCATGCATACCAGGATAGGGATGAGGGGTACCATGTATACCAGGATAGGAAAGAGGGGTACCATGCATACCAGGATGAGGGATGGGGTGCCATGCATTCCAGGATAGAGATGAGGAAGCCATGCATACCAGGATGAGGGGCGCCATGCATGCCAGGTTTGGGATGAGGGGTGCCATGGATGCCAGGATTGGGAATGAGGTGTGCCATGCATACCAGGATTGGGGATGAGGGGTGCTATGCATACCAGGATTGGGGGTGAGAGGTGCCATGCATACGAGGATTTTAGATGAGGCGTGCCATGCATACCAGTATTGAGGGGTACGATGCATACCAGGATTGGGGGATGAGGGGTACCATGCATTCCAGGATAGGGATCTGGGGGGCCATGCATACCAGGATTCAGATGAGGGGCTATGCCTACCAGAATAGGGATGAGGGGTACCATGTATACCAGGATAGGGATGAGGGGTTCCATGCTTACTAGGATAAATAATGGGGTGGGGTGCCATGCATACCAGGATAGGGATGAGGGGTACCATGCATACCAAGATAGGGATGAGGGATGGAGTACCATGCATACCAATATTGGGTATGAGGGGCCATGCATACCAGGATAGGGATGAGGGGTACCATGTATACCAGGATAGGGATGAGGGGTACCATGCATACCAGGATTGGGATGAGGGATAGGGTACCATGCATCCCTGGATAGGGATGAGGGATGGGGTACCATGCATACCAGTATTGGGTATGAGGGAGCCATGCATACTAGGAAGAGGGGCGCCATGCATGCCAGGATTGGGGATGAGGGGTGCCATGCATACCAGGATTGGGGGTGAGGGGTGCCATGCATACAGGTTAGGGATGAGGCGTGCCATGCACACCAGGATAGGGATGAGGGGAGCCATGCATACCAGGATAGTGATGAGGGGTACCATGCATACCAGGATAGGGATCTCGGGGGGCCATGCATACCAGGATTCGGATGAGGGGCCATGCATACCAGGATAGGGGTGAGGGGTACCATGTATACCAGGATAGGGATGAGGGGTACGATGCATACCAGGATGAGGGATGGGGTACCATGCATACCAGGATAGGGATGAGGGGTGCCATGCATACCAGGATTGGGGATGAGGGGTGCCATGCATACCAGGATTGGGGATTAGGGGAGCCATGCATTCCAAGATTAGTGGTGAGGGGTGCTATGCATACAGGATTGGGGGCGACGGGTGCCATGCATACCAGGATTGGGGATGGGGGGTGCCTTGCATACTGTGATTAGGGATGGGGGGTGCCATACATACGAGAATTGGGGATGAGGGCTGCCATGCATACAAGCATTGAGGATGAGGGTTGCCATGCATACCAGGATTGGGGGATGAGGGGTGCCATGCATACCAGGATGAGGGGCGCCATGCATGCCAGGTTTGGGATGAGGGGTGCCATGGATGCCAGGATTGGGGATGAGGGGTGCCATGCATACCAGGATTGGGGATGAGGGGTGCTATGCATACCAGGATTGGGGGTGAGAGGTGCCATGCATACGAGGATTTTAGATGAGGGGTGCCATGCATACCAGTATTGAGGGGTACGATGCATACCAGGATTGGGGGATGAGGGGTACCATGCATACCAGGATAGATATCTGGGGGGCCATGCATACCAGGATTCAGATGAGGGGCTATGCCTACCAGAATAGGGATGAGGGGTACCATGTATACCAGGATAGGGATGAGGGGTTCCATGCTTACTAGAATAAATAATGGGGTGGGGTGCCATGCATACCAGGATAGGGATGAGGGGTACCATGCATACCAAGATAGGGATGAGGGATGGAGTACCATGCATACCAATATTGGGTATGAGGGGCCATGCATACCAGGATAGGGATGAGGGGTACCATGTATACCAGGATAGGGATGAGGGGTACCATGCATACCAGGATTGGGATGAGGGATGGGGTACCATGCATCCCTGGATAGGGATAAGGGATGGGGTACCATGCATACCAGTATTGGGTATGAGGGAGCCATGCATACTAGGAAGAGGGGCGCCATGCATGCCAGGATTGGGGATGAGGGGTGCCATGCATACCAGGATTGGGGGTGAGGGGTGCCATGCATACAGGTTAGGGATGAGGCGTGCCATGAATACCAGGATAGGGATGAGGGGAGCCATGCATACCAGGATAGTGATGAGGGGTACCATGCATACCAGGATAGGGATCTCGGGGGGCCATGCATACCAGGATTCGGATGAGAGGCCATGCATACCAGGATAGGGATGAGGGGTACCATGTATACCAGGATAGGGATGAGGGGTACGATGCATACCAGGATGAGGGATGGGGTACCATGCATACCAGGATAGGGATGAGGGGTGCCATGCATACCAGGATTGGGGATGAGGGGTGCCATACATACCAGTATTGGGGATTAGGGGAGCCATGCATTCCAGGATTAGTGGTGAGGGGTGCCATGCATACAGGATTGGGGGCGAGGGGTGCCATGCATACCAGGATTGGGGATGGGGGGTGCCTTGCATACTGTGATTATGGATGGGGGGTGCCATACATACGAGAATTGGGGATGAGGGCTGCCATGCATACAAGGATTGGGGATGAGGGTTGCCATGCATACCAGGATTGGGGGATGAGGGGTGCCATGCATACCAGGATTGAGGGGTACTATTCATACCAGGATTCGGGGATGAGGGGTGCCAGGCATACCAGGTTAGGGATCTGGGGGGCCATGCATACCAGGATTCAGATGAGGGGCCATGCATACCAGTATAGGTATGAGGGGTACCATGAGTACAAGGATAGGGATGAGGGGTACCATGCATACCAAGATGAGTGATGGGGTGCCATGCATACCAGGATAGGGATGAGGAGTACCATGCACACCAGGATAGGGATGGGGTACCATGCATACCAGGATTGGGGATGAGGGATGGGGTACCCTGCATACCAGTATTGGGTATGAGGGAGCCATGCATACCAGGATGAGGGGCGCCATGCATGCCAGGATTGGGGAAGAGGGGTGCCATGCATACCAGGATTGGGGATGAGGGGTGCCATGCATACCAGGATTGTGGGTGAGAGGTGCCAAGCATACGGGATTGGGGATGAGGGGTGCCATGCATACCGGGATAGGGATGAGGCGTGCCATGCATACCAGGATAGGGATGAGGGGTGCCATTCATACCAGGATAGTGATGAGGGGTACCATGCACACAAGGATAGGGATCTCGGGAGGCCATGCATACCAGGATTCAGATGAGGGGTAACATGCATATCAGGATGGGGATGAGGGGTACCACGTATACCAGGATAGGGATGAGGGATACGATGCATACCATGATTCGCGATGGGGTGCCATGCATACCAGGATAGGGATCTGGAGGGCCATGCATACCAGGATTGAGGATGAGGGGCGCCATGCATACCAGGATAGGGATGAGAGCTACCATGTATGCCAGGATAGGGATGAGGGGTATCATGCATACCAGGATGAGGGATGGGGTGCCATGCATACCAGGATAGGGATGCGGGAGCCATGCATACCAGCACTAGGGGTGCCATGCATGCCAGGATTGGGATGAGGGGTGCCATGCATGCCAGGATTGGGGATGAGGGGTGCCATGCATACCAATATTGGGGATGGGGGGTGCCATGCATACCAGGATTGGTGGTGAGGGGTGCCATGCATACGAGGATTTAGGATGAGGGGTGCCATGCATACCAGGATTGGGGGATGAGGGGTGCCAGGCATACCAGGATTGAGGGGTATGATGCATACCAGGATTGGGGGATGAGGGATACCATGCATACCAGGATATGGATCTGGGGGGGCCATACATACCAGGATTCAGATGAGGGGCTATGCCTACCAGAATAGGGATGAGGGGTACCATGTATACCAGGATAGGGATGAGGGGTGCCATGCATACAAGGATGAGTAATGGGGTGGGGTGCCATGCATACCAGGATAGGGATGAGGGGTACCATGCATACCAGGATAGGGATGAGGGATGGAGTACCATGTATACTAATATTGGGTATGAGGGAGCCATGCATACTAGGATGAGGGGCGCCATGCATGCCAGGATTGGGGATGAGGGGCGCCATGCATGCCAGGATTGGGGATGAGGGGCGCCATGCATGCCAGGATTGGGGATGAGGGGTGCCATGCATACCAGGATTGGGGGTAAGGGGTGCCATGCATACAGGATTGAGGGTGAGGGGTGCCATGCATACCAGGAATGGGATGAAGGGTGCCATGTATATCAAATTTGGGATGAGGGGTGCCATGCATACTAAGATGAGAGATTGGGTGCCATGCATACCAGGATTGGGATGAGGGGTGCCATGTATACCAGATTTGAAATGAGGGGTGCCATGCATACCAGGATTGGGGATGGGGGGTGCCATGCATACCAGGATTGGGGATGGGGGGTGCCAGACATACAAGAATTGAGGATGAGGGCTGCCATGCATACGACGATTGGGGGTGAGGGGTGCCATGCATATCAGGGTTGAGGGGGTACCATGCATACCAGGATTGAGGGATAAAGGGTACCATGCATACCAGGATAGGGATCTGGGGGGCCATACATACCAGGATTCGGATGAGGGGAACCATGCATACCAGAATGAGTGATGGGGTGCCATGCATACCAGGATAGGGATGAGGGGTACCATGCATACCAAGATAGGGATAAGGGATGAGGGGTACCATGCATACCAGGATAGGGATGAGGGATGGGGTACCATGCATACCAGGATTGGGTATGAGGGAGCCATGCATACCAGGATTGGGGATGAGGGGTGCCATGCATGCCAGGATTGGCGATGAGGGGTGCCATGCATGCCAGGATTGGGGATGAGGGGTGCCATGCATACCAGGATTGGGGGTGAGGGGTGCCATGCATACAGGATAGTGATGAGGCGTGCCATGCATACCAGGATAGGGATGAGGGGAGCCATGCATACCAGGATATTGATGAGGGGTACCATGCATACCCGGATAGGGATCTCTGGGGGCCATGCATACCAGGATTCAGATGAGGGGCCATGCATACCAGGATAGGGATGAGGGGTGCCATGCATACTAGGATTGAGGATGAGGGGTGCCATGCATACAGGATTGGGGACGAGGGGTGCCATGCATACCAGGATTGGGGATGGGGTGTGCCATGCATACTGGAATTGGGGATGGGGGGTGCCATACATACCAGAATTGGGGATGAGGGCTGCTATGCATATGAGGATTCGGGATGAGGGGTGCCATGCATACCAGGATTGGGGGATGAGGGGTGCCATGCATATCAGGATTGAGGGGTACGATGCATACCAGGATTGGGGGATGAGTGGTACCATGCATACTAGGATAGGGATCTGGGGGGGCCATGCATACCAGGATTCAGATGAGGGGCCATGCATACCAGGATAGGGATGAGGGGTACCATGAATACCAGGATAGGTATGAGGGGTACCATGCATACCAGGATGAGTGATGGGGTGCCATGCATACCAGGATAGGGATGAGGGATGGGGTATCATGCATACCAGGATAGGGATGAGGGATGGGGTACAATGCATACCAGTATTGGGTATGAGGGAGTCATGCATACCAGGATGAGGGGCGCCATGCATGCCAGGATTGGGGAAGAGGGGTGCCATGCATACCAGGATTGGGTATGAGGGGTGCCATGCATACCAGTATTGGGGTTGAGGGGTGTGATGCATACAGGATTGGGGATGAGGGGTGCCATGCATACCTGTATAGGGATGAGGCGTGCCATGCATACCAGCATAGGGATGAGGGGCGCCATGCATACCAGGATATTGATGAGGGGTACCATGCATACCCGGATAGGGATCTTGGGGGGCCATGCATACCAGGATTCGGATGAGGGGCCATGCATACCAGGATAGGGATGAGGGGTGCCATGCATTCTAGGATTGAGGATGAGGGGTGCCATGCATGCCATGATTCGGATGAGGGGCCATGCATACCAGGATAGGGATGAGGGGTGCATGCATACTAGGATTGAGGATGAGGGGTGCCATGCATACCAGGATTGGGGATGAGGGGGGCCATGCATACAGGATTGGGGACGAGGGGTGCCATGCATGCCAGGATTGGGGATGGGGGGTGCCTTGGGGATGGGGGGTGCCATGCATACTGGAATTGGGGATGGGAGGTGCCATACATACCAGAATTGGGGACGAGGGCTGCTATGCATACGAGGATTCGGGATGAGGGGTGCCATGCATGCCAGGATTGGGGGATGAGGGGTGCCATGCATATCAGGATTGAGGGGTACGATGCATACCAGGATTGGGGGATGAGTGGTACCATGCATACCAGGATAGGGATCTGGAGGGGCCATGCATACCAGGATTCAGATGAGGGGCCATGCATACCAGGATAGGGATGAGGGATACCATGAATACCAGGATAGGTATGAGGGGTACCATGCATACCAGGATGAGTGATGGGGTGCCATGCATACCAGGATAGGGATGAGGGGTACCATGCATACCAGGATAGGGATGAGGGATGGGGTACCCTGCATACCAGGATAGGGATGAGGGATGGGGTACAATGCATACCAGTATTGGGTATGAGGGAGTCATGCATACCAGGATGAGGGGCGCCATGCATGCCAGGATTGGGGAAGAGGGGTGCCATGCATACCAGGATTGGGCATGAGGGGTGCCATGCATACCAGTATTGGGGGTGAGGGGTGCCATGCATATGGGATTGGGGATGAGGGGTGCCATGCATACCTGGATAGTGATGAGGCGTGCCATGCATACCAGGATAGGGATGAGGGGCACCATGCATACCAGGATAGTGATGAGGGGTACCATGCATACAATGATAGGGATCTCGGGAGGCCATGCATAACAGCATTCAGATGAGGGGCCATGCATACCAGGATAGGGATGAGGGGTACCACGTATACCAGGATAGGGATGAGGGATACGATGCATACCATGATGAGGGATGGGGTGCCATGCATGCCAGGATAGGGATATGGGGGGCCATGCATACCAGGATTGAGGATGAGGGGCGCCATGCATACCAGGATAGGGATGAGGAGTACCATGTATATCAGGATGAGGGATGGGGTGCCATGCATACCAGGATAGGGATGAGGGAGCCATGCATACCAGGATGAGGGGTGCCATGCATGCCAGGATTGGGATGAGGGGTGCCATGCATGCCAGGATTGGGGTGAGGGGTGTCATACGAGGATTGGGGATGAGGGGTGCCATGCATACCCGGATTGAGGATGAGGGTTGCCATGCATACCAGGATTGAGGGGTAGGATGCATAACAGGATTGGAGGATGAGGGGTACCATGCATACCAGGGTAGGGATCTGGGTGGGCCATGCATACCAGAATTCAGATGAGGGGCTATGCCTACCAGAATAGGGATGAGGGGTACCATGTATACCAGGATAGGGATGAGGGGTCCCATGCATACTAGGATGAGTAATGGGATGGGGTGCCATGCATACCAGGATAGGGATGAGGGGTACCATGCATACCAGTATAGGGATGAGGGATGGGGTACCATGCATACAAATATTGGGTATGAGGGAGCTATGCATACCAGGATGAGGGACGCCATGCATGCCAAGATTGGGGATGAGGGGCACCATGCATGCCAGGATTGGGGATGAGGGGTGCCATGCATACCAGGATTGGGGTTGAGGGGTGCCATGCATACCAGGATTGGGGGTGAGGGGTGCCATGCATACAGTATTGGGGGTTAGGGGTGCCATGCATACCAGGAATGGGATGAAGGGTGCTATGTATATCAAATTTGGGATGAGGGGTGCCATGCATACCAGGATGAGAGATGGGGTGCCATGCATACCAGGATTGGGATGAGGGGTGCCATGTATACCAGATTTGAAATGAGGGGTGCCATGCATACCAGGAATGGGGATGGGGGGTGCCATGCATACCAGGATTGGGGATGGGTGGTGCCATACATACCAGAATTGGGGATGAGGGCAGCCATGCTTACGAGGATTGGAGATGAGGGTTGCCATGCGTACCCGGATTGGGGGATGAGTGGTGCCATGCTTACCAGGATAGAGGGGTATATTGCATACCAGGATTGAGGGATAAAGGGTACCATGCATACCAGGATAGGGATCTGGGGGGGCCATACATACCAGGATTCGGATGAGGAGAACCATGCATACCAGGATGAGTGATGGGGTGCCATGCATACCAGGATAGGGATGAGGGGTACCATGCACAACAGGATAGGGATAAGGGATGAGGGGTACCATGCATACCAGGATTGGGGGTTAGGGGTGCCATACACACAGGATAGGGATGAGGCGTGCCATGCATACCAGGATAGGGATGAGGGGAGCCATGCATACCAGGATAGTGATGAGGGGTACCATGCATACCAGGGTATTGATCGCGGGAGGCCATGCATACCAGGATACGGATGAGGGTTACCATGTATACCAGGATAGGGATGAGGGGTACGATGCATACCAGGATGAGGGATGGGGTGTCATGCATACCAGGATAGGGATGAGGGGTGCCATGCATACCAGGATTGAGGATGATGGGTGCCATGCATACCAGGATTGGGGATGAGGGGTGCCATGCATACAGGATTGGGGGTGAGGGGTGCCATGCATACCAGGATTGGGGATTGGGGGTGCCATGAATACTGGGATTGGGGATGGGGGGTGCCATACATACCAGAATTGGGGATGAGGGCTGCTATGCATATGAGGATTGGGGATGAGGGGTGCCATGCATACCAGGATTGGGGGATGAGGGGTGACATGCATACCAGGATTGAGGGGTACAATGCATACCAGGATTGGGGGATGAGTGGTACCATACATACCAGGATAGGGATCTGGGGGGGCCATGCATACCTGGATTCAGATGAGGGGCCATGCATACCAGGATAGGGATGAGGGGTACCATGAATACCAGGATAGGGATGAGGGGTACCATGCATACCAGGATGAGTGATGGGGTGCCATGCATGCCAGGATAGGGATGAGGGGTACCATGCATACCAGGATAGGGATGAGGGATGGGGTACCATGCATACCAGGATAGGGATGAGGGATGGGGTACCATGCATACCAGTATTGGGTTTGAGGGAGCCATGCATACCAGGATGAGGGGCGCCATGCATGCCAGGATTGGGGAAGAGGGGTGCCATGCATGCCAGGATTGGGGATGAGGGGTGCCATGCATACCAGGATTGGGGGTGAGGGGTGCCATGCATACCAGGATTGGGGATGAGGGGTGCCATACATACCAGGATAGGGATGAGGCGTGCCATGCATACCAGGATAGGGATGAGGGGTGTCATGCATACCAGGATAGTGATGAGGGGTACCATGCATACAAGGATAGGGATCTCAGGAGGCCATGCATAACAGGATTCAGATGAGGGGTCATGCATACCAGGATAGGGATGAGGGGTACCACGTATACCAGGATAGGGATGAGGGATACGATGCATTCCATGATGAGGGATGGGGTGCCATGCATACCAGGATATGGATCTTGGGGGCCATGCATACCAGGATTGAGGATGAGGGGCGCCATGCATACCAGGATAGGGATGAGGAGTACCATGCATGCCAGGATGAGGGATGGGGTGCCATGCATACCAGAATAGGGATGAGGGAGCCATGCATACCAGGATGAGGGGTGCCATGCATGCCAGGATTGGGATGAGGGGTGCCATGCATGCCAGGATTGGGGATGAGGGGTGCCATACGAGGATTGGGGATGAGGGGTGCCATGCATACCAGGATTGAGGGGTAGGATGCATACCAGGATTCGCGGATGAGAGGTACCATGCATACCAGGATAGGGATCTGGGGGGGCCATGCATACCAGTATTCAGATGAGGGGCCATGCCTACCAGAATAGAGATGAGGGGTACCATTTATACCAGGATAGGGATGAGGGGTACCATGCATACTAGGATGAGTGATGGGGTGGGGTGCCATGCGTACCAGGATAGGGATGAGGGGTACCATGCATACCAGGATAGGGATGAGGGATGGGTATTTAAAACTGTGTTTTCTCCGTCACACGGATCACATATAACTTCGCTCCAAATTCAGTCATTTGCAGTGAGCGTGGAAGATATTGTCCTCCATTTAAAAGGGGCTAGGCACTTGGCAAGGGACGAGGATATGGACGTGATGGTGATGATGGTGCATGCAGAGGCCGAGGCAGTGGGCAAGCTGAAATTGTGCCACAACAAACACCCACATCTTCTCACTCGACCTTCCTGTCCCAATTAATACGGGACCGCAGCACACCACTATTGAACACAGAGCAGTGTGAAAAGGTTATTGGTTGGATAGCAGATAATGCTTCCAGTCACTTAGCCACCACCATTACCACCTTGTCTTCCACACGGTCAAGTGTCGGTAGCTGTGAGTCTGGACCGCATATTCCTCACCCTGAACCTCCTTCCTCCCACCATGCCGAGTGCCCAGAGACAACTGATCTCACACTTGGACACTCCGAAGAGCTGTTCACTTTTCCATTTATAGATTCAGGCTTGAAGTGGGGCAAGAGGAGATCGCATGTAGCGGTGCCCAAATATTTGAGCAGTCACGGTCACACGAAGGTGACGGTGGGAAAGTGTCACGAGAGGTGGACATTGATGAGACACAATTGCAGAAAGTCAGGAGGAGGACCAGAGTGCGGAAGTGGAAAACGAGGTGGTGGATGCTATAGTAACTGACTTAACTTGGCAGGAGGACATGCAGAGCGAGGACAGCAGCACACAGGGGGAGGGAGGCAGAGCACACCAACAGGCAGGAAGAAGCAGTGTGGTGGCCGCAGAAAGAAGACGGACAACCATTCCCAGTAACACCAACACAAAGGAAGTTGCCAGTACAGCTGTTAGGTCTTCACGAGTCTGGTTGTTATTTAAAGACTCTACTGATAACCCCAAAAAGGCCATTTGCACCACCTGCCAGACCACCATCAGCAGGGGTGGCAAAACGACCAGCCTGACCCCCACCAGTATGGCAGCAAAGCACCCGACTATGTGGGATGAACACCAGGGTCCAGGAACAGTGTCTGCGGGTGGCACCATTGCTTCTTCCGCTGTTGTGCATGCAAGCCAATCCCCTGTCCATGGTGCATGCGAAGATGCCTCCTGCCCTGCACCTGTCATTGCACACTCTCAAGTAGCAGTATCAGGTAGCACGTCCACGTCCTTTTCCCAGCGCAGTGTTTAGTTGTCCATACCCCAGTCCTTGGAACGCAAGCGCAAATACGCAGCCAACGCCCCACAGGCCACACTATTAAATTCCTACATTTCACAACTGCTTGCGCTCAAAATGTTGCCTTTTAGACTCGTGGAAACGGAAGCATTCTGCAACCTGATGGCGGCGGCCATCCCTCCGTACTCGGTCCCCAGCCGCCACTGTTTCTGCCGGTGTGCCGTCCCCGCATTACACAAGCACGTGTCCCAAAACATTAGCCTTGCCCTCAACAACCCAGTTACCAGGAAATTCCACCTAACCACGGACACATGGACAAGTGCTTGTGGGCAGGCACACTGGGATAACATAGTGGAAGCCAGGACCCAGTCGGACCTTGAGACGGAACACGTCCTCCTGACTCCATGGATTGCGGGCCCTTGGTTAACCTGCACCTCATCCTCCTCAGCCTCCTCCTCCTCTTCAGCCTCCATCTCCAAAATGACCACATCAGTCACAAGCTGGAAGCAGTGCAGCACTGCCTCGGCCAAGCGGCAACAGGCTGTGCTGAAGCTATTATGCTTAGGTGAGAAACCGCACAATGCTGAAGAGTTGTGGACAGCTCTGAAAGAGCAGGCAGATCTGTGGCTCACACCGCTGAACCTACAGCCAGGCATGGTCATGTGTGACAATGGCCGGAACCTGATGGCGGCTCTGAGGCGAGGTGAGCTCACACACGTTCCATGCCTGACCCATGTGCTTAACCTCATGGTTCAGCAGTTTCTCAAATCCTACCCGGAGCTGCTGGATCTGCTTGTTAAAGTACGCCGCCTGTGTGCCCATTTTAGAAAGTCAGCTACAGCTTCCGCCGCCTTTGCCGTGTTTCTGCAGCGTTTGCAGCTTCCGGCTCACAAACTGGTATGTGATGTCCTCACGCGTTGGAACTGTACACTGCAGATGTTGGGAAGGATTTGTGAGCAGAAGAGGGCAGTTGTTGAGTACCAGCATCAACAAGGCCGTCGGTATTCAGTTCAGACTCCACACATAAGACCTCAGGAGTGGACATGGATGTCAGACATATATACCATCCTCCAAAACTTTGAGGACTCCACCAAGATGGTGAGCCACGATGACACGATAATTAGTGTCACCATCCCACTTCTCTGTCTTCTGAAATGCTATTTGCTCACAATCAAAGAGGATGCATTGCAGGCGGAGCACGATGAGATGGAGCAAGGAACCATACAGGGTGATTACACACAGCCCAGCCTCATCTCATCCCTACGTGAATTTGGTGACAATGAGGAAGAGGAGGAGGAAGAACAGGTGCTAGTTTTATGCACTATAGAGGGTACTACCTGCACATACCGTCTGTTCAGCATTAGTGTTGAGCCACCCCCGTAGTGTTCGGGTTCGGTTCGGTTCGTCGAACACCGGGATGTTCGAGGAACTGTTCGTCGAACACCTTAGAACACCGTCGAACACCGTTAAAACCAATGGCAGGCAAACAAAAACACATAGGAACACATAGAAAACACCTTCAAAGGTGTCCAAAAGCTCACAAACTGCTCAGAAGACGCTTTCTTTAAAAAAGCCGGCCGGCAATTCAGCAGCGGCATACACCGGTACCCGACAATTTAGACATGAAGGAATAGAGCATCACACATAGATTAGATAGATAGAAACATGTCAGTCACATATATATGAAGTACAGTGACAGTGTTGCTTACTGTACTTGTCATTTAGTGTAAAGGATTTATTAAAAAATATAATAGTGTTTTCGTGCACCGTCTCTTTAAAAAAGCCGGCCGGCAATTCAGCAGCGGTACCCGACAATTTATAACAGACAGAATAGAGCTTCACACATAGATTAGATAGATAGAAACATGTCAGTCACATATATATGAAGTACTGTGACAGTGTTGCTTACTGTACTTGTCATTTACTGCAAAGGATTTATTAAAAAAAATAATAGTGTTTTCATGCACCGTCTCTTTAAAAAAGCCGGCTGGCAATTCAGCATCTGTACCCTACAATTTAGAATAGAAGGAATAGAGAATCACACATAGATTAGATAGATAGAAACATGTCAGCCATATATATATGAAGTACAGTGACAGTGTTGCTTTTTGTAATTGTCATTTAGTGTAAAGGATTTATCAAAAAAAATAATAGTGTTTTCATGCACCGTCTCTTTAAAAAAGCCGGCCGGCAATTCAGCATCTGTACCCGACAATTTATAACAGACAGAATAGAGCTTCACACATAGATTAGATAGATAGAAACATGTCAGTCACATATATAATAAGTAAAGTGATAGTGTTGGTTACTGTACTTGTCATTTAGTATTAAAATAAAGGATTTATTATTAAAAAAAATTGGCGTGGGGTTCCCCGTAATTTTAGTCTCTAGCGGAGGTTAAGCAGACAGCTGGGGCAGATGTTTGAAGCCTGGGAAGGGGGTAATACCCACGGAGCTTCCCAGGCTACTAATATCAGCCCCCAGCTGAATACCTAGCCTTTACTAGCTATTAAAATGGAGGACCCCCCCCCAAAAAATGACGTGGGGTCCCCCCTAATTTAATAGCTAGCAAAGGCTAGGCAGACAGCTGGGGGCTGATATTAATAGCCCAGGAAGGGAGCCATGAATATTGGCCCCCTCCCAGGCTAGAAACACCAGCCGTCAGCCGCCCCAGAAATGGCGCATCCATAGGATGCGCCAATTCTGGCACTTAGCCTCGCTCTTCCACGCTGCCCTGGTGCGGTGGCAGGGGGTAATAGGGTTGGGGTTGATGTCAGCTTATAATGCCAGCTGACATCAAGCCCAGGTTAGTAATGGAGAGGCGTCTATAAGACACCCCCATTACTAACCCCATAGTCAAAGTTAAAAAAAAAACACAAACACCCAGAATAAAGTCCTTTAATTGAAATAAAGACACAATTCTTTATTGTTCTAAATTAAACCATACTTACCATCACGCCCATTCCAGCTGAAGCCAACGATCTCCTGCAATAAAAGAAAAATAATAAAGCAACCTCATCCTTACCTTTCCATGGTTCCCAGGACAGCTTCAGCTCTGCTACATCGAGATGACAGGCTGGACCTGCAGAACGCTGCCATCCAGCCTGTCATCCCGCAGACACTGAGAAGCGCAGGCATGCTTGCGCTCCTCAGTGTCTGACTGTGACGGCATCCAGATGAGCCGACAATGAACTCGGCTCACCTCATGTACGTCACTGACAGCGTGGGAAAATTCTCCTGCACTCAGCGCTTCAGCGTGAGAATTTTCCCACGCTGTCAGTGACGTGCATGAGGTGCGCCGAGTTCATTGGACATGACCTCGGCTCATCTGGATGCCGTCACAGCCAGACACTGAGTAGCGCAAGCAAGCCTGCGCTTCTCAGTGTCTGCGGGATGACAGGCTGGATGGCAGCGTTCTGCTGCGGTCCAGCCTGTCATCTCGATGTAGCAGAGCTGAAGCTGTCGTGGGAGCCATGGAAAGGTAAGGATGATGTTGCTTTATTATTTTA
The DNA here is from genome assembly GCF_046119375.1 of Phyllobates terribilis. Lineage (NCBI taxonomy): Eukaryota > Metazoa > Chordata > Amphibia > Anura > Dendrobatidae > Phyllobates > Phyllobates terribilis. The sequence continues at coordinate 461,955,891 of NW_027362764.1, forward strand.
CTTTTATTGCAGGAGATCATTGGCTTCAGCTGGAATGGGCGTGATGGTAAGTATGGTTTAATTTAGAACAATAAAGAATTGTGTGTTTATTTCAATTAAAGGACTTTTTTCTGGGTGTTGTGTTTTTTTTAAATACTTTACTAGAAATTCATGGTGGTCATGTCTAATATTGGCGTGACCCCATGAATTTCGGGCTTAGGGCCAGCTGATAATGCCAAGCTGGCCTTAACCCCTTTATTACCCAGTGAGCCACCGCACCAGGGCCCTGGATGAGTTGGGTACAGCACCAGAAGATGGCGCTTCTATGAACGCGCCATTTTCCGGGGCGGCTGCGGACTGCAATTCGCAGCGGGTGGGGCCCAGAAAGCTTGGGCCTCCCTGCGCTGCAGATTCCAGCCCCCAGCTGCCTAGTTGTACCTGGCTGGACACAAAAATAGGGCGAAGCTCCATGTATTTTTTTTTTAAATTCATGAAATTCATGGAATAATTAAGAAAAAAAGGGCATCCCTATATTGTTGTGTCCGGCTAGGTACAAATAGGCAGCTGGTGGTTGGGAGCAGCCCGTTCCTGCCTGCTGTACCTGACTGGACACAAATATAGGGCGAAGCCCCACATCAATTTTTTTTTCATTATTTCATGAATTTCCTGAAATAATTAAAAAAAAATTGACGTGGGGCTTCGCCCTATATTTGTGTCCAGTCAGGTACAGCAGGCAGGAACGGGCTGCCCCCAACCACCAGCTGCCTATTTGTACCTGGCCAGACATAACAATATAGGGAAGCCCTTTTTTAAAAAAATTATTTCATGAAATAATTAAAAAAAAATTGACGTGGGGCTTCGCACTATATTTGTGTCCAGCCAGGTATAGCAGGCAGGGACGGGCTGCCCCCAACCACCAGCTGCCTATTTGTACCTGGTTGGACACAACAATATAGGGAAGCCCTTTTTTTCTTAATTATTCCATGAATTTCATGAAATAATTTAAAAAAAAAATGCGTGGGGCTTCGCCCTATTTTTGTGCCCAGCCAGGTACAACTAGGCAGCTGGGAGCTGGAATCCGCAGTGCAGGGAGGCCCAAGCTTTCTGGGCCCCACCCGCTGCAAATTGCAGTCCGCAGCCGCCCCAGAAAATGGCGCGTTCATAGAAGCGCCATCTTCTGGCGCTGTACCCAACTCATCCAGGGCCCTGGTGCGGTGGCTCACTGGGTAATAAAGGGGTTAAGGCCAGCTTGGCATTATCAGCTGGCCCTAAGCCCGAAATTCATGGGGTCACGCCAATATTAGACATGACCACCATGAATTTCTAGTAAAGTATTTAAAAAAACACAACACCCAGAATAAAGTCCTTTAATTGAAATAAACACACAATTCTTTATTGTTCTAAATTAAACCATACTTACCGTCACGCCCATTCCAGCTGAAGCCAATGTCTTCTGCAATAAAAGTAAAATAATTAAGCAACCTCATCCTTACCTTTCCATGGTTCCCACGACAGCTTCAGCTCTGCTACATCGAGATGACAGGCTGGACCGCAGCAGACCGCAGCTGCCATCCAGCCTGTCATCCCGCGGACACTGAGAAGCGCAGGCATGCTTGCGCTCCTCAGTGTCTCGCTGTGACGGCATAAAGATGAGACAAGTTCATGTCCAATGAACTCGGCGCACCTCATGCACGTCACTGACAGCGTGGGAGAATTCTCCTGCACTCAGCACTTCAGCGTGGGAAAATTCTCCCACGCTGTCAGTGAGGTACATGAGGTCAGCTGAGTTCATTGGACATGAATGAGCTCACCTCATGCACGTCACTGACAGCGTGGGAAAATTCTCACGCTGAAGCGCTGAGTGCAGGAGAATTTTCCCACGCTGTCAGTGACGTGCATGAGGTGCGCCGAGTTCATTGGACATGACCTCGGCTCATCTGGATGCCGTCACAGCCAGACACTGCAGAGCGCAAGCATGCCTGCGCTTCTCAGTGTCTGAGGGATGACAGGCTGGATGGCAGCATTCTGCTGCGGTCCAGCCTGTTATCTCGATGTAGCAGAGCTGAAGCTGTCGTGGGAACCATGGAAAGGTAAGGATGAGGTTGCTTTATTATTTTTCTTTTATTGCAGGAGATCGTTGGCTTCAGCTGGAATGGGCGTGACGGTAAGTATGGTTTAATTTAGAACAATAAAGGAATGTGTCTTTATTTCAATTAAAGGACTTTATTCTGGGTGTTTGTGTTTTCTTTTAACTTTGACTATGGGGTTAGTAATGGGGGTGTCTTATAGACGCCTCTCCATTACTAACCTGGGCTTGATGTCAGCTGGCATTATAAGCTGACATCAACCCCAACCCTATTACCCCACTGCCACCGCTACAGGGCAGTGGGAAGAGCGAGGCTAAGTGCCAGAATTGGCGCATCCTAAGGATGCGCCATTTCTGGGGCGGCTGACGGCTGGTGTTTCTAGCCTGGGAGGGGGCCAATATTCATGGAACCCTTCCTGGGCTATTAATATCAGCCCCCAGCTGTCTGCCTAGCCTTTGCTAGCTATTAAAATAGGGGGGACCCCACGTCATTATTTTGGGGGGTCCCCCATTTTAATAGCTAGTAAAGGCTAGGTATTCCGCTGGGGGCTGATATTAGTAGCCTGGGAAGCTCCGTGGGTATTACCCCCTTCCCAGGCTTCAAACATCTGCCCCAGCCGTCTGGTTAACCTCCGCTAGAGCCTAAAATTATGGGGATCCCCACGCCAATTTTTTTTTAAATAAATCCTTTATTTTAACACTCAATGACAAGTACAGTAATCAACACTGTCACTGTACTTCATATATATGTGACTGACATGTTTCTATCTATCTAATCTATGTGTGATTCTCTATTCCTTCTATTCTAAATTGTCGGGTACAGATGCTGAATTGCCGGCCGGCTTTTTTAAGGAGACGGTGCATGAAAACACTATTATTTTTTTAAATAAATCCTTTACACTAAATGACAAGTACAGTAAGCAACACTGTCACTGTACTTCATATATATGTGACTGACATGTTTCTATCTATCTAATCTATGTGTGATTCTCTATTCCTTCTATTCTAAATTGTCGGGTACAGATGCTGAATTGCCTGCCGGCTTTTTTAAAGAGACGGTGCATGAAAACACTATTATTTTTTTTTAATAAATCCTTTACACTAAATGACAAGTACAGTAAGCAACACTGTCACTGTACTTCATATATATGTGACTGACCTGTTTCTATCTATCTAATCTATGTGTGATTCTCTATTCCTTCTATTCTAAATTGTCGGGTACAGATGCTGAATTGCCGGCCGGCTTTTTTAAAGAGACAGTGCATGAAAACACTATTATTTTTTTTAATAAATCCTTTATACTAAATGACAAGTACAGTAAGCAACACTGTCACTGTACTTCATATATTTGTGACTGACATGTTTCTATCTATCTAATCTATACGTGAAGCTCTATTCTGTCTGTTATAAATTGTCGGGTACCGCTGCTGAATTGCCGGCCGGCTTTTTTAAAGAGACGGTGCATGAAAACACTATTATTTTTTTTGATAAATCCTTTACACTAAATGACAAGTACAGTAAGCAACACTGTCACTGTGCTTCTTATATGTGTGACTGACATGTTTCTATCTATCTAATCTATTTGTGAAGCTCTATTCTTTCGGTTCTAAATTGTCGGGTACCGGTGTATGCCGCTGATGAATTGCCGGCTTTTCATGTTTCACTGTTGGCACTGTTCCCATCGATTTGGGCAATCACTGTAATGCCACAACCACCATGGCTGTGGCATTACAGTGAGTGGCAGACAATCCCTGCATGATTGGTGCTCTAAATAGCGGCAGACATGCAGGACACGCTTTTGGTGCACGAACAGTTTTCGAACATAACCTCGAACAGCCGAATTTTTTGCAAATCGTTCGGGTTCGTCGAACAACTCGAACACCGCCCAAAACAGCTCGAATTTGAGATTGGCGAACAGTTCTAGTCGAACACCGCTCATCTCTATTCAGCATGGATGGCCAGAGGACAGAGAGGAGGAGGAGAAGAGCATGGTCAGTCATGCTCTTGGTGAGGACACGGAAGTCTTGCCTGTTAGCGGTCTGGCATGCATGGCTGAGTTTATGTTAAGCTGCCTTTCCCATGACCCCCACGTTCTCAAAAATTTTTGAGTGACAGTCATTACTGGTTGGTGACACTTCTAGACCCACGCTACAAGGAGACCTTTATATCTCTTATTCCTGAGGCGGACAGGTCTACAAAAATGGGGCAGTACCCGAAGGCCCTAGCTGCGGAACTATTGAAAAAATTCCCATCTGAAAACGCTGGCGGCAGAGTTCACAGTTCATTGGACAACCAAGGAGTACAGGCGAGAGAAACACAAATGCAATCCAGCAGAGGCAGGGGAACACTGTCAAAGTTCTGGGAGAGTTTTCTCAGACCCTCCCATCGCACAGGCCCTGAGGTGAGGGGTACTATCACAAGGAGTGCAAAGTTTGGGAAGATGCTGAGGGAGTACCTTGCCGACCATACCAATGTCCTCCGTGATTCCTCTGTGCCTTATAATTATTGGGTATCCAAGCTGGACACATGGAATGAACTGGCTCTCTATTCCTTGGAGGTCCTGGGCTGCCCTGCTGCTAGCGTTTTATCAGAGTGGGTTTTTAGTGCCGCGGGTGGAATTATAACTGATAAGCACATCCGCCTGTCAACTAAAAATGCTGACAGGCTGACTCTTCTAAAAATGAACAAGGGCTGGATTGGGCCAGACTTCTCAACACCACCGAATGATAGCAGCGTAACATAAACTCACCTTCAGTGTCTTTTTTTGGGAGGTGTATTCCCATGCACCTCTTCACATTCTGAGGGCTCACCTTTCTCCCCCGCTCAAGAGCCCCATAGCAGCTGCAAAGTTGGCGCTATCATGAACTCTCCTGATGCAGAAGCCAGGGCACACCAGAGGATTCTCTGGTGGGACTGTCCAACCCTGCAGAGAAGCGGTCCTGGCTAAGAAAGGTGTGTGGGAAGGTTCCCCGACACTCTATGGCTGCTTTTTTACTGAGATGGAAACCCACGCAAACAAGGGGAGAACATACAAAGTCCTTGCAGATGTTGTCCTTGCTGGGATTTGAACCCAGGATCCCAGCGCTGCAAGGCTTCAGTGCTAACCACTGATCCAATGTGCTGTCGTTCACCCTTTAATATCTAACAGGCTGGAGAAACTTGCACCTACTGCCACTCTATCTTCAGCTCCTTTGGGAGAAACTAAGGTATTTGGGCAGCCACTCAGTCCAAATAAAATTCCTGAGAAGGAAATTGGGGATGGCTTTGCTACTGGTATTGGGGGCAGTGCTAATACCACGGCGTCATACCATAGTTTACTGGAAATATTCCAGGCTGGTAGGAGGCAAGCAAATTCTCACAGAAAAGTACCAGCAGTAATGTTCAGGGACCCGCGCTTGTAGAAGGCGGAGACAACACCAGGGGAAAAAATGACAGCTGGGGACCGACTGTGGACACGAGGCATGAGGTTGTGAAAAGCTTCTGCCTCCAGTAGCCTAAAAGGCCACATTTTAAGTGCAAGCAGCTGCCCAGAAATCTGGCAGTTGCGGCATGTTGGCTGGCTGCATACTTGCGCTTGCATTCCAAGTAACAGAAAACTAAGCAGATGGTGGCCTCTATCATCATCATGGCCTCAGCTTAGGCACTATGAACTCTCCTGAAGGAGAAGCCAGGGCCCACCGGAGGAAACTCTGGTTTTCTGGTGGGTCCATCCAACCCTGCCGAGAAGCAGCCCTGACGAAGAAAAGTGTGGGCGAAGGTTCCCGGACACTCTTTGGCTGCTTTTTTAATGTGGATTGGACGTGCTTATTCATGTTAATTCTCAAACTGCATTGCAGATCAGACCATTGCCCAACTCTGTAGTCATGAAATTAAATGTGCAAAGAAAGATGTTTGTGTGTCAAAGCACCACCGACAAGTGCGAGCTGATGTTGGACGGGCTGCCATTGCTACTGCAACAAGCTGCATTAGAGGACTTCCTGGGAGAAATGACACCCAGAGTAGATACGGTTTTCCTCTATGCCAGTCCTTTCACCGAGCTAAAGAATATGGCTTTGGTGAAATACAACTCAGCAAAAAACGTGTGGACTGGCTCCGTACCGTCCCTGGCCACATTCACCTGTCCACGTGTTTGTGGTTAGGCGAATGTTGTGGGACCCGTGCTTGTGGAAGGTGGAGACAATACTGGGAGAAATAGTGGCGGCTGGGGACCAAGTATGGACACCCGGCCGCCGCCGGCATGAGGTTATGAAAAGCTTCCGCCTCCACGAGCCTAAAAGGCCACATTTCAAGTGAAAGCAGCTTTAGAGGACTTCCTGGGAGAAAAGAAAGCTGGGTAGATATGGTTTCCCAAGTCCTTTCACCAAACTAAAGAATATGGCTGTGGTGAAATACAACTCAGCAAAAAAAACTGTGGACTGGCTCCGTACCATCCCTGGCCACATTCACCTGTCCACGTGTTTGTGGTTAGGCGGTCCTTCCAAGTAAGTGCACCGGGGAGCGCACGGGTAATGTTGTGGGACCCGTGCTTGTGGAAGGTGGTGACGATACCGGGAGAATTAGTAGCCGCTTGGGACCGAGTATAAAAACCCGGCTGGCGCCAGCATGAGGTTATGAAAAGCTTCCACCTCCACGAGCCTAAAAGTCCACATTTCAAATGAAAGCAGCTGTCAAAAATTTGGCAGTATAGTATTGCAGCCTGTGGGTTTTGGCTGGCTGCATACTTGCTCTTGCATTCCAAGGAATGGGGTAGGGACAACTGAACGCTGCACTGGGACAAGGACGTGGATGGTGATTGTTGCAAGCCTGCAACGACAGGTCCATGGCGGGAGGCATCTTCGCACGCGCCAAGGATCAATTATGATGGGCACACTTTTAGGCCGTGACCTGGGAGTCAGAGATGCTTCCAGAGATCTTCGCTTGCCTGTTCCCATGTCTTTTCAGCGCTGTATGCATGTGTCTGATGATGTGTCACACACCACATGGCCAGGTTGTAAAATGTTAAAATGACATTTCCTGGTGAATGCATTTGTCTTGGTTGAAAGCAATGCAAAAGTGCAAAAACGCATCAAAAACGCTACGTGTGAACATAGCCCAATGTGTGGAGGAGTATTTTTGTTTTTGGTTATTTATTTTGCCTTATATACAAGTCATTACCCTGGAAAGGATGTTCCTTAACATATTTCCCAGGAAAATCCATTTTGGTTTCGTTTTTGTATGTTTTATTGTGAGTCCGTAAAAGTGGCGTAATACTCTGACAACGTTGTTGACAGAAGTGACCAGGGAGTCAGAAATGTTTCCAGGGGTCTTCCCCATGCTGTCCCCATGTCATTTGAGCACTGTTCCCATCGATTTGGGCAATTTTTAGGCCCTCTGCAGACCACCGGGGGGAGCCACCTGAAAAATGCTAGAGTTTCCCATAGACTTACATTAGGCTCATTGCTCGGGTCGAGCACCCGAGTATTCCAATTTGCTCGACCCGAGCAACGAGTACCCAAGCATTTTAGTGCTCGCTCATCACTAGTAACAACTTTTACAATACAGTGAATTTGTTAATTATGGTGATTAGTAAATGACATGATTAAAAAGGTTGTTACCGTATTTTATTTTTCTGCTTTTTTACACTGATATTAGTATACTAGGTGGATGTTACAACTTGGGGCAAAAGAGGAGCCATTATGCGAATATGGTCCAAGGTCTTATGCTGCAATTAGTTTGATAGAGTAGAGCAGGTAGTGACTTACAGGGGTGATCCCGGAATAGAAGGAAGTGCTCTGTCAACGTGATGTCACCAAGAGTAGGAGAATCAAAGCCAGGAGCAGTCCATGACCACTTTGAGCCAGATTAGATAATCACAGGGCAGAACATGCAGGTAGTTAGCAGCTAACTGCCAGTAAGTTCTTAGCCCCATAGCCAAAAAGACACAAAGTTTAGGATCACTCCTTTAAATCATTGCAACCCTTTAGATCCCTGTGGCTAAAAGAGAAATAGAAAGTGAAAGAGATATACGTGCATTTATAAAAAAAATAACATAAACATATTTCCCAAACCGGATAGGGCAAACTTTATGTTTGCTTTTTGATCATGGTATAAAAGTACAGTGTATTATTTTTGCAACTCTTAATTCTGCAATTCAGGCAACTGTCTGGAAGTCTATTTGGCCAATATATGCCATTTTTACTCATACTGTATATATTTCTATATCTACTGTGGTACATTGACTTACTCGGCTACTTCCAGAGGTAGGCACAGGAATGTTTTTGTCTGCAGGTTTATTCAATATGGCATAAAGGTTTAACAAAATGAACACGGCCTTGCAGGCATAATGGCAAAGGAAAAGACAAAGTATAGCACAGTCCTTATGCATGCGGGATTCACCCGCTTAGGTTATAATCCACTTCAGCTGTCACTGAAGTCCCACACAGGAGACTCCTCTGTCTCCAAACATACCACAGGAGAAGAAACTCAGTTGCTGGAGATTTAACTTCTCCAGCCACACACTTGAGGTGGAGATGTAGTGAGTAGTCATCCCACCAATCTCTTACAACCAACCACTCACAAAAAACCCAACCCAAACATGGCCGATTATCCTCTTCAGCACCTAACATGCTGGAGACAAGCTTCTGGGTTTCACATCACGGAAGATAGCAACCTATCACATATATCTCCCCACATATATCGCCAGTGACCCTGCCACACTACTTACATGCAAACATTCCAGTTTCTAGTTTCTTCCCATCAATCCTTCAAATTACAATTAAGATTAAGGGACGATTCATTAAAAGTTTTATGTTAGAAAACTGGAACAAAGGCTCAGAAAAGTTGCAAAATTTTTGGACAACGCAGAGTTGCGCAAAAGTTTTGCTACTTTAAATCAAATTAAAACAAATTAAATCACTTCCAACAGAATGGCGAGAGCCAGGATGGGATGGTGGCCATGGCCATGCCCCATTAAGTTCATCAAAATTGTAGGCGCTTTGTATGCAAGAATGCAACTCAAGTGCCTGACTGGAGAAGCATTTCTGGCACAGCATACGGAGGCACATGCCACTCAGCAGAGACGTCAAATTCTGAAAGCCTATGCAGCATGTTGCATCGGCGTCTCTGCTTCCTGCCTGGCAGAGACGCCGTTCCCCTCACCGCCACTGTCCTGGTCCAGCGTCTTCCTGTTCTCCTGCTGCTGAGGTGCGCACGACGTGCAGCTTCACGGGCACTGTGCTTTGGGCGCTCTCTCCCTCTTGAAGGGGCCACGCGCGCCGTCCTAAAGAGTCCCCGGCCAATGCCCAGAGGACTGCCTCTATATTAAGCACCTCCTCCAAAATGGAGGTGCCTGTGTAGGGTTGTTGTTTGTGTGCTAACACTCTCCTCAGCCCTCAGGTTCCTTGTCTGCCAGTCTGTCTAACAGTCCTGCCCGCCAGTCTGTCTATCAGCCGTGCCCGCCAGCCTGCCTACCCAGAGCACCTGCCAGTTACCTGCTGTGCTCGCCACCCTGCCTACCTGGAGCACCTGTCAGTTACCTGCCATGCCCACCAGCCTGCCTACCCGGAGCACCTGCCAGATTACCTGCCATGCCCGCCTGCCTGACTGTTGCTCCGTTTGACCTGTCTCATCTACCTCCCGGTAAGATCTTTGGAGTGGTTCAGGATCGGAAGAAGGTTTAACTGTGGGGTCATTCGTCCAAACTAGCTGGTCAGAGGAAGACATTCCTGCTCACTGCCAGACATTATTGGTGGTCCACCCTGCGCAAGGATGTTGCGGAATTTGTCGCAGCTTGTTCCTCTTGTGCCCGTAACAAGATACCTAGGCACCTCCCAGCTGGCCATCTTCTTCCTCTTCCCGTGCCTTCCGCTCCGTGGCAACATATTACAATGGACTTCATCACGGATCTCCCTGTTTCTGCCGGCTGTACTGTCATTTGGGTGGTCGCTGACTGCTTTTCTAAGATGGCCCACTTCATTCCCCTGCCTGGTCTTCTGTCTGCACCGGTGCTGTCTAAGGACTTCATCCATCACATCTTCCGTCTTCACGGCCTACCCCTCCACATTGTCTCGGATCGCGGAGTTCAATTCACTTCGCGCTTCTGGAGAGCCACGTGCAAGCTCTTGGATGTCTCCTTGGATTTTTCTTCGGCCTATCATCCTCAGTGCAATGGCCAAGTGGAACACATCAATCAAATCCTCACCAGTTTTCTTCGACACTTTGTCAATGCTCACCATAGCGATTGGGTTGAGCTCCTGCCCTGGGACGAGTTTTCCTACCATGAGAGCGAGTCTTCTGCTAAAACTCTGTTTTTTGTGGTCTACGGTCAACACCCCGGATTCCGTTTCCCGTCTCCTCTTCAGTGGACAATCCTGCCTCAGAGTCTCTCGTCTGCGAATTTTCAGCAATTTGAGAAGACACTAGATTTCTGCTTTTTCAGTCCTCGGAGCGGATGAAGAAGCATGCTGATAAGAGACGTCTGGATCCGCCTCTATTCCGTCCGGGTGACAAGGTCTGGCTTTCTTCCAAATATGTTCATCTTAAGATACCATCTTACAAGTTGGGTCCGCGGTTCATCAGTCCGTTCGAGGTTTTGAACCAAATTAATCTGGTGGCTTACAAGCTGAAACTCCTGGCCTCCTTACGGATTCCCAACTACTTTCACATGTCTCTCCTCAAACCGGTTGTCCTTAATTCTTTCTCTGGCGATCCAGGTACCACCCCAGCTCCAGTCTCCGCTGAGGACATTTTTGAGGTAGAAAACATTTTGGCCAACAAGAGGGTAAGAGGAAAGACTTTCTTTCTTGTGGATTGGAAGGGGTTTGGCTCTGAAGAGAGGTCTTGGGAGCCCAGGGAGAACATTCATGCCCCTCATCTTCTAGAAAAATTTCTCATGGGCTTAAAGAAGAGGGGGCGTAAAGGGGGGGTACTGTAGCATCGGTGTCTCTGCCCCCTGCCGGGCAGAGACGCCGTTCCCCTCCGCACCGTGGTCCCGGTCCAGCATCTTCCTGTTCTCCTGCTGCTGAGGCGAGCACTGCGTGCAGCTTCCCGGGCACTGTGCTTAGGGCATCCTTAAGAGTCCCCGGCCAATGGCTGGAGGGCTGCCCCTATATTAAGCACCTCCTCCAAAATGGAGGTGCCTGTGCAAGGTTGTTGTTTGTGTGCTAACACTCTCCTCAGCCCTCAGGTTCCTTGCCCGCCAGTCTGTCTAACAGTCCTGCCCGCCAGTCTGTCTATCAGCCGTGCCCACCAGCCTGCCTACCCGGAGCACCTGCCAGTTACCTGCCGTGCCCACCAGCCTGCCTACCCGGAGCACCTGCCAGTTACCTGCCGTGCCCGCCAGCATGCCTACCCGGAGCACCTGCCAGTTACCTGCCATGCCCGCCTACCCGGAGCACCTGCCAGATTACCTGCCATGCCTGCCTGCTCGTTTACCTGGAGTACCTGTCTGGCTATCTGCCGTACCCACCTGCTTGTCTACCCGGATCACCCGCCAGCCTACCTTCCATGCTCATCCGCTGTACCGGTCAGCTCCTGTCATCTGACCCATGGGAGTCACCTGCTCTCACACAAGGTCGGTCCTAGAGTGGCACCTGGTTCACCTGCCCGGTCCCTCCTTGGTTCATGGAGTCCACTAAGCTGCCATGTGACCTGGGTCGGTCCGAGTAGGAACTTAGTTATGCCCCTCTGGTCCCTCCTTGCATCAAAGCACAGAGCTTCTGTGGCACCCCAGGGGTCTGGTTTTCCACAGTAATGTAATGTTATGTCTGAGAGCAGGTGGGAGGTCCTTTGGTCAGGGATCCTGTGCATGCCACACCTCCTGCCCAGTCTTGGGAGGGGAAGAACTTCCCCTAGATAAACCCGGGGCTGAAGCAGGGTTAGGAAGTAGAGAAGAAGTAGAGACGAGAAACAGTCATAGGAAGAAACAGCAGAAGCTCAGTGGGAGCAATACTACTACGAGTCAGGGGCTGGCAGATGCAGAGCTCGCCCTGACTGAGAAGCTTTCTTACCGGACCCGGCGTCCGAGGCTGTGGGGACTAACTCTTACCCAGCAGCAGAAGCCGACCGGCAGGGGATTTCAGGTCCTCAGGCCCAGAAACCCGAAGGCACGGTCACACGCGTGGGACCAGCACCGCCATCGTGGAGCGGAAGCCATTAGAAGGCCCCGAGTCACCGGCCATACGGGTGAGCACCACACGGTACACTCAGGGACGTGGGCTACTTATATCCGCTTCTAGCAAGGTAGCCAGAAGAGTACAGTCAGTTTGGGAGGCCTACAACTCCGCCTGGCCAGGGGAGATCCCATCTGCTCAAGGACTGACCAGGCCCCGTTCGCTAGCAAGTACTCTGGGAGGGTCTATCGTTGTTACCAGTAAAGACCCTGAATTACACCGCACCGTCTCTGAGTGGTTCCTGCTACCCCCATCTTCCACGTTGGCTGCCCTGAGGCCATACCCCTCCCGTTGGGGGTTATACTATCACGCTGCACAATTCTACACCGGCCTCAGCGGTCTGCCCTGCAGCGGCAGCTCCATAGCTGCAAATCAACGGGTGGCGTAGTCGACACTCAAATAACATCTATCAAGACTGCCACACACTGAGTTTGACTCCCTGGGCACGGACCGGGTCCCCGCCACTCGGAGACTACAACCCTCATCTGATCCAGTTCCGGGTAAGCCCCCGTGCGCGAGACGCTGCGCGACACAGCAGGCCCAGGGGCGCGTCAACTTTGGCGTAGTCGGCAGGATCTCGTGCCCGCAACCACCGGGTACTGCGTGCCTGAAAAGCAAAGACTGTTCAAACTTACCAGTGGTGAGGTTTCCCGCCATCCGGCGCCATCTTCTGCCTTCTTCCCGCCATCCGCGAAGTTTTCCCGCCATCCGGCGCCATCTTCGGCCTTCTTCCCGCCATCCGTGGAGTTTTCCCGCCATTGGACGCCATCTTGAGGACGCCGCGCGGGAAGAAGAGGGGCGTGGACTCCGAAAGCGCGCGAGAACTGAAGCCCCGCCTCACGTCCGGACGTTGCGTAAGGTCCTGGAAGGAGCCCAGCAGACGCCGACGTCACCGGAGCGCGACGGAAGGTCCTCAACCCTGACGATCTACTGCGGAGCCGCGGCCTACGGAACAGGATCATCGCAAGGTAGGCCACGGTCCACTAGGGGGGAGGAAGATGTCGGATGCGGAGGAGAGCTTCACTGCCTCAACCCCCGCCAGCGCCACCGCTGCTGCAGTTATGCCCTTCACCATGCCCTATATCCCGGGAGCAGCTTGGCTACCCCAGTACTCAGGGGAGTCACATACCCTGCATGACTTTAGAGAAAAGCTGGATAGCCTCTTCCAGGTGTACCCCCTCACAGAAGAGCAAAAAGTGAGCATCCTGGTGGCCCAACTAACCGGGGCAGCCAAAAGGGAAGTAAAATCCTGGCCACCTGGGAGGAAGACTGTCGCAGGGATACTATCCCGGCTGAAGGATACCTTTGATACCCGCACCTCAGCCGAGATTAAGCTTAGATTCTACGGGTGCAAGCAGCGAGCGCATGAGAGTATAAGGGACTATGCACTAAACCTACAAGAGGCCCTGAGGGCCATTAAGCAGACCGACCCTGATGGAGTGGGAAACGAGGACAGGCTGTTGACCGAACAATTTATAGAGGGACTATATTGTAATGCCCACTGAACCCAGTTGCGGGCGATGGCCTTACAGGATCCCCATCTGGGCTTTGCACAGTTCAAGGACAGAGCCATCCGGGTGCTCCGAGAACCGGCACCGGGTGGCGTTGTGACCCACAGGCGCCCAGCTATCACTTACCACCAGGAGGCGGCGCCCTTGTCGGCAGGGCCTGTGGGAGCTGATGCGCAGGCTTTGGACAATGACCCGGCTCCAGACCTACACCATCAGGTCCAAGAGCTAGCTAAGAGCGTTGCTGCGCTAACCCGAACTGTGCAGTCTTTACAGGTTTCCACCCCAGGGAAGATCCAGCTGGCATCCGGACCGGAGGACATCCTGTGGCGTCGACTAAGGAGGACCCCACCGGCCAGAGGAAGACCCAGTGACCGATACAGCGAAGACGGACGACCCATCTGCCGCCGCTGCAATCAACCCGGACATATGGCAAGGTACTGTTCTTTAAACGGGCACAACCTGGGGTAGAGGGCCAACCCCCAGGAAAAAGATCACCAGGCCCATCGAACTGGCGCGCCAGATATGTGGGAGGACGTCCAGTCTTGCCTGTGGTACTGGATGGCATTCTCATGAGTGCCCTACTGGACACCGGGTCACAGGTCACCACCATCCCGTACGTGCTCTTTAAGCAGTACTGGAATGACTCGGATATTACCCGCTACCCTGACGACGACTTGAGTATCATCGCCAGCAATGGCCGGCCCGTGCCACAGATCGGATTTAAAGAGGTGACCATCAAAATCGGTAGAGTCGAACTGGCAGCACAGGGACTGATCATTGTAGATATTGACAAACATGAGAGTCACCCAAAAATAACTCTAGGAACTAATGTAATTGAAAATTGTCTTGCAGAGGTGATTTTCCTTTTACAGCAGGTTGCCAAGAACGCCAGCTCCGGCGAGCAGCGGGTGCTCCAGAAAGAGATCCGGGCACTGATGCGACGGCAACAGGTGGAACTCTCCGGCGGTGAGATTGGTAGCGTAAGAATGTGTGACCCTTTTCCTATTGCCATGCCCCCAAAAAGTGAAATGATGATTTGGTGCCGGGCAGCTATTGGTCTGAGAGGTAGGGATTACCAGGCAATGGTAGAACCAGTTTACTCGGACAGTAGGCCCACCATTTTGACAGCACGGGGGGTGGTTGATGTACGCCATGGGAGGGTGCCCGTTCGCATAATAAATATCGGGGAGAGGGAAGTGTACCTGCCCCGGTATGCCACGCTAGCCAAATTATATACCATTAACCAAAATTCTATACAATCTGTGGAACCCTTGCCTCCATCTCACCCGGAGGAAGGTAACGGCTCTAAGAAAAACATGGAGGACTGGTGTCAGCAACTACATCTGGGTACTGACTCCACTCCCGCACACCAGAAACAAGGAGTCTATCGGGTGGTTCAAGAGTACGAGAGAGTGTTCAGTAAACACCCGTTAGACTTCGGGCGAGTCAAGGGGGTAGAACACCACATCCCCACGGGAGACCATCCTCCTATAAAAGAGAGGTATCGACCCGTACCCCCTGCCCACTACCAACACGCCAAGGGGATGCTTAGAGACATGAAGGAGGCTGGGGTGATCAGGGATAGCTGTAGCCCCTGGGCAGCTCCACTAGTCTTAGTCAGAAAAAAAGACAACACCATGAGGATGTGTGTAGATTACCGGAAAATCAACCGTATCACACACAAGGATGCGTACCCCTTACCAAGGATAGAGGAGTCATTGGCTGCTTTAAGATCTGCTAACTTCTTCTCTACCTTGGATCTCACTAGCGGGTACTGGCAGGTTCCTGTAGCAGAGGCGGACCGGGAGAAGACCGCATTCACCACCCCGATGGGACTTAGCGAGTTCACCTGCATGCCGTTCGGACTCTGCAACGCACCAGGAACCTTCCAACGACTAATGGAGTGTTGTCTGGGCCACAGAAACTTCAAGACGGTCCTGTTGTACCTGGACGATGTCATCGTATATTCCAAGACGTATGAGGACCACCTGAAACACCTGGCGGAAGTGTTCGAAGCTCTGGCGAGTTACGGCCTAAAGGTGAAACCCTCCAAGTGTCACCTCCTGAAACCAAAGGTGCAGTACCTGGGACACGTGGTGAGCGCTGACGGAGTGGCTCCCGACCCTGATAAGATCACCGCAATTAAGCAATGGCCAAGCCCCTCCAGCGTAAAAGAAGTGCGGCAGTTCCTCGGGTTGGTAGGCTACTACCGAAGGTTTATTCCCGGTTTCACCAAAAAGGCAGCACCTATACAGGACCTCCTGATAGGCCAGTCCCGGAAGGCCAAGAACCAGAAGCCGCCCTTCAAATGGGAGGAGCTGGAAGAAGAGTCCTTCCGCCAGCTGAAGATGGCCCTCACGGGGGACGAAATCCTGGCGTACCCGGATTATAGCCAGCCCTTTATCCTCTACACCGACGCCAGTAACATCGGGCTAGGAGCCGTACTGTCCCAGATCCAGCAGGGGAAGGAACGAGTAATCGCCTACGCCAGCCGAAAGCTGCGACCCACCGAAAGGAACCCCGAGAATTACAGCTCAATTAAGCTAGAGTTCCTGGCCGTAGTATGGGCAGTCACCGAGCGCTTTAAGCATTACCTCGCTTCTTCCCGGTTCACCGTGTACACGGATAACAACCCGTTGACACACCTGGACACGGCAAGACTCGGTGCCCTGGAACAGAGGTGGATGGCCCGTCTGTCCAACTACGAGTTCACAATCAAATACCGGGCCGGACGCTCCAATACCAACGCGGACGCCCTGTCCAGGATGCCCAACCTGCCGGACGAAGGAGAAGATCCGGAGGGACTGGAAGAAGTTGAACTCCCTGCGTTCCACCGTCATGGGACTATCCAGTGTTCCCACCGGGTAAGGAGTAAGCAGGCTGCTACGTTGAACCCCTTACCTCACTACAACTGGGCGGAAACCCAAGACAGCGACCCTGCCGTCCGACTGGTGAAGGAGATGCTGACTCGCCCGGAGGCTTGCCTTGAACCAGACGCTCCGGAGGAAGCCAAACAACTATGGGCAGAGAAGAGTCGACTGTTCCTTTACAAGGGGAAGTTGTGCCGCAGAATGGTTAACTCCCGGACGCATGAACTACTCTGGCAAGTAGTGGTGCCACGAAGAGACGCAGCCATGGTGATGGAGGCATACCACGACGGAGCTGGACACTTCGGGTGGAAGAAGCTGGAGTTCCTGCTGCGCGAGCGATTCCACTGGGTAGGCATGAGGGGAACCATTGAGAAGTGGTGCAGAGACTGTGGCCCGTGCAACCTGAGAAGGAAGGACCGTGCCAGCCAGAAGACTCCCCTGCAGTCCATCGTCACCCGGCAACCGTTGGAACTGGTAGCCTTGGATCATGTAAAACTGACCCCAAGTAGAAGTGGCTACGTCTACGCGTTAACCATCGTGGATCATTACTCCCGGTTCTTGGTTGTCGTCCCTGTCAAGGACTTAACGGCTCAAACAGCAGCTAGAGCCTTCCAGCAGCACTTCTGCCGTCCACACGGGTACCCGGACCAAGTGCTGACGGACCAGGGACCTGCCTTTGAAGCGGAGGTCTTCCAGGAATTCTGCAATCTGTATGGCTGCCGGAAGATAAGGACGACACCCTACCATCCGCAAACTAATGGACTTTGTGAGAAAATGAACCAGGTGGTAATGGATCTTCTAAAAACGTTGCCCCTGGAAGAACGCAGTCTGTGGCCTGAGAAGTTGCCCGATCTGGTGGACCTATACAACCACATCCCGGTAGGTTCCACCAACTGTACCCCGGCTTACCTAATGAGGGCAAGACCTGGTAAGTTACCTGTTGACCTGGAAATGGGAGTCCTGACACCCGAGGACACTTCACCAGAAGCAGACTGGGACACAGAGAGGCAGCAGCAGTACCGGAGAGTACAGGAGAGCGTGGAGCGAAGTCTCTGTCAGGCTAGGGAAAGACAAGAGAAAACTTGCAACCAGTATGCTCCCGCTGTTCCCCTGGTACCCAGAGAGCAGGTCTTGAAGAGGAAGAGACGGCTCCACAAGTTGGACGACCAGTGGGAGAAGGACCCGTACACCGTACTGCCCTCAAGCCACGAGAACCCAAAGGTTTGTACCATCAGTAAAGACGGAGGGGAAACCACAGCCATTGTATCCCGGGACCACCTGAAGAAGTGTCCCGAACAACTGAGGAACCCTGAAGAGGAACAAGAAGACCATCGACCCGTAGAGGAAAGGGAAGATATGGTTAGTACTGTGCTCGGGGACTTCCCTCGGTCTTGGACTCAAGTCAATGGTGCAGTTGTGGTACCCGTACTCACCTTCCTCCAACCAGCATCCCAAGCACCTACGGAGCAACAGGTAGAGCTGGAAGAACAGCCGGTCCAGGAGGCAGAAGACCCCACACCCGCAGACCAGGAGGATCAACCCTCTGCTTGCAGTGAGCCTGCCATATCCCTAGTGAGCCAAAGAGCCGGTAGACAGCTGCCCAGTTTACCCTTGACAGCTCCTACACCCTGTAGTTCAGGGCTAGGCAGTCAGCTCCGTAGGTCCACTAGGGCCACTAGGGGCCAGTTACCCGCACGTTGGAGGATTTGAAGTGTATAAATTGTTTTATTTATGTTTGCCTGTGTATTGTTGCTTGTGTATAATTTTGTGTTTCTAGTTATTTGTAGGAGTCCTTGGTGGATTTACCGGGAATCCTTGTACATAGTTGGAGCGTAACCCAGGACGGACTAAAGACTGTTAAGGACTCGGGGCAGGACAAACCCCTACCTGGTTACGTCTCCCTGTTTTGGTGAAATGGACACCTTGCTTTCTTCAAAGACTGCACCCGGTTACGGACATGCCGTGACCACCTTTATGTGTTTCTTTATTGTTATTGTTATATCTTGTTATGTTTTTCAAAAAAAAAAAAAAAAAAAAATGTTTAGTCCCGGAGTACTAAATTTCACTAGGGGGGAATGTGGCACCCCAGGGGTCTGGTTTTCCACAGTAATGTAATGTTATGTCTGAGAGCAGGTGGGAGGTCCTTTGGTCAGGGATCCTGTGCATGCCACACCTCCTGCCCAGTCTTGGGAGGGGAAGAACTTCCCCTAGATAAACCCGGGGCTGAGGCAGGGTTAGGAAGTAGAGAAGTAGAGACGAGAAACAGTCATAGGAAGAAACAGCAGAAGCTCAGTGGGAGCAATACTACTACGAGTCAGGGGCTGGCAGCTGCAGAGCTCGCCCTGACTGAGAAGCTTTCTTACCAGACCCGGCGTCCGAGGCTGTGGGGACTAACTCTTACCCAGCAGCAGAAGCCGACCGGCAGGGGATTTCAGGTCCTCAGGCGCAGAAACCCGAAGGCACGGTCACACGCGTGGGACCAGCACCGCCATCGTGGAGCGGAAGCCATTAGAAGGCCCCGAGTCACCGGCCATACTGGTGAGCACCACACGGTACACTCAGGGACGTGGGCTACTTATATCCGCTTCTAGCAAGGTAGCCAGAAGAGTACAGTCAGTTTGGGAGGCCTACAACTCCGCCTGGCCAGGGGAGATCCCATCTGCTCAAGGACTGACCAGGCCCCGTTCGCTAGCAAGTACTCCGGGAGGGTCTATCGTTGTTACCAGTAAAGACCCTGAATTACACCGCACCGTCTCTGAGTGGTTCCTGCTACCCCCATCTTCCACGTTGGCTGCCCTGAGGCCATACCCCTCCCGTTGGGGGTTATACTATCATGCTGCACAATTCTACACCGGCCTCAGCGGTCTGCCCTGCAGCGGCAGCTCCATAGCTGCAAATCAACGGGTGGCGTAGTCGACACTCAAATAACATCTATCAAGACTGCCACACACTGAGTTTGACTCCCTGGGCACGGACCGGGTCCCCGCCACTCGGAGACTACAACCCTCATCTGATCCGGTTCCGGGTAAGCCCCCGTGCGCGAGACGCTGCACGACACAGCAGGCCCAGGGGCGCGTCACTTCCACCACTCGGATCCGTAACACAGCACTGAAATAAAAAAACACTGGAGTTGTGCTACTAACCTAAGTTCCCTGACCCAAGACTGGTGTAGTGTGTGCTCAGCCAATCTTGAAGAAACAGCCTTTATGTTTCATCTAGTTTGCATGTACATTAAACTAAATGGCTAATTTCAGTTTTTTAACAAAACTTTTAGATGAAGTGAAAGCCTTGTCATATAGTCTGTACGTAAGGAGTAATATAAGTTCAAAACTTGGTTATTAATTGCAAAAATGGAGAATTCAGAACAAAGGTATTGCCTGTGAAGCTTAGCATTAGTGATTACTAGAGCACAATGATCATCATAATCTTTAATGCTAATCTGACCTTCAAATGTCAAGAAAATGAGAATGCGTTGAAAGGACTTGCAAGAGATTTCTAACAAATCAAACCCTGGAATTCATTTTTAAGATGGGTGTTGAAGTAGCTGAGGTTAGCTTATAAAGAATTAAGGAGAATTTTACCATGTGCAATGGTGCACAATGGATGTTTAATTCAGATGGTAATGATGAATGTCATCATCATCATCATCAATATTCTACACTTTTGTATATAAGGGAAACTGCACATAAAAAACTGTAATGCATACTTTTAGACCTAATGCAGAGCTGCATACAGCAGAAACACCCCATGTGCAGCTTCCTATATGGTGCTGTATTTTGAACATACATTTTATAGCAGAGAATACATCCATAACATACATGATATGAGCTAACAGGTCTGTCCAAATTACATATTCTCTGCAATATTTCATTTTGATTCATTTTCTGTTTCACTCCTAAAAGTTATGTTACTAGTGATAGCATTTAGATAATTTTTCTTGATTCCTTATAAGGTTTAATGCTTTTTAATAGAATTTCAGTAAATGTAATGTATTAAAAAATGCTGCTCCTCCTGCCTCCTGTATCAATGTGTTGTACTTCTCCATGTACCCATGTGTTCTACTACCTCATGTATCATTATGTTCTACTAGCACACATATCAATGTGTTCTACTAAATCAAAGAGCAATGGGTTCTACTACCCTAAAGGTCATTTTTTTCTACTGCCCCAAATATAAATTTGTACTTCTACCCAAAGATCAATGTATTCTACTACCCCATGTATCAATATACTCTACTACCACAAAGAATAATGTACCCATGCCATGAAAAAGTATTCATACCCCGTGAAGTTTTCCACATTTTTTTCATGTTACACCCACAAACTTAAATGCGTTTTATTGTGATTTTATGTGATATACCAACACAAAGTAGCAAGTATTTGTGAAGTGAAAAGGGAATGATTCTTAGTTTTCTTAATATTTTTTTAAAAAAACTTAATTGTGACATGTATTTGTTTTCATTTTCTCTCACAACCCCCGAGTCAATACTTTGTAGGACCATCTTTTGCTGAAATTACTGCTGCAAATCTTTTGGGGTACATCTCTACCAGCTTGGCACATCTACAGACAAAAATTTTTGCCCATTCTTCCTTGCAAACTAGTTTTAACTCAGTGAGATTGGATGCAGTGCGTCTATGAACAGCAATTTTCAAGTCTTGCCAGAGATTCTTAAAGGGGTTGTCCACTACTAGGACAACCCCTTCATAAACTAAATGTTCGGCCCTGATAAAATAAAAAAACCTATACTCACCTCTCATGCCGGCTCCATTCCAGCAGTCTCTGGGCTGTGATGCGGTGGAATGACACGTGATGCCCGGTGCCCAATCAGCGCTGGTGTCACTGTCTCCTCCTCCTATTTAAATGAACATGAAGAGGAAGTCCAGGATCAGCTGCAGCCCGGACTTCCGCTTTATGTTCAGTTCGTACAAAGGCGGGACAGTGACACCAGTGCTGATTGGGCGCCGGGCATCATTTGTCATTCCACCACATCACAGCCCCGGGACCGCAAGTGCAGACACCCCTAGAATGGAGCAAGCACGGGAGTTGAGTATAGGTTTTTTTATTTTATCAGGGATGAACATTTAGTAAAAGAAGGGGTGCTCCTAGTAGTGGACAACCCCTTTAATGGGATTTAGCTCTGGACCTTGAAAAGGCCATTAAAACACATGAATATGCTTTAATCTGAACCATTCCCTTGTAACTCTGGCAGTATGTTTAGGAACGTTGTCTTTCTGGAAAGTGACCCTATGCCTCAGTCTCAAGTCTTATGCAGTCTCTAACAGATTTACCCTGCATTTAGCTCCATACAACTTTCCATCAACTCTGACCAGCTTTGCTGTCCTTGCTGAAGAAAACCATCTCCACAACATGATTATGCCACCACCATGTTTGACAGCGGGGATGTTTTTTCAGGGTGATGTGAAGTGTCAGTTTTCCGTCGCACATAGCGTTTTGCACTCAGCCCAAAAAGTTCTACTTTGGTCTCATCTGACCAGAGCACCTTCTTCCACATGCTAGTTGTGTTCCCTAAATGGCTGTTTGCAAATTGCAAACAGGAATTCTTATGGCTTGCTTTCAAATATGGTTTTCTTTTTGCTACTCTTCTATAAAAACCATATTTGTGAAATATTTTGGCTGCTTCCCTAATTAGCGTTCTCCTTGCTTGGGATCTCAGTTTAGGTGGATGGTCATGTCTTGGTAGGTTTGCTGTTGTGCTGTACTTCTTCCATTTTTGGATGATGTATTGAACGGTGCTCTGTTTGATGTTCAGAGCTTGGACTATTCTTTTTGTACTTAAGCCTGCATTAGTCTTCTCCACAACTTTAACCCTGACATGTCTGGTGTGTTCCTTGGTGTTCATGATGCTGTTTGATCCCTAATGTTCTTAAACAAACCTCTGAGGCCTTGACAGAACATCTATAACATAGTAACATAGTTTTTAAGGTTGAAGGAAGATGAAGTCCATCTAGTTCAACCCATAGCCTAACATGTTGATCCAGAGGAAGGCAAAAAAAACACATATAGCAAACACTAAGCTCCACATTGGGAAAAAAATTCCTTCCTGGCTCCATATACGGCAATCAGACTAGTTTCCTGGATCAACGCCCTATCAAGGAACTAGTATATATAACCTGTAATATTTT
Source organism: Phyllobates terribilis (assembly GCF_046119375.1). Taxonomy (NCBI): domain Eukaryota; kingdom Metazoa; phylum Chordata; class Amphibia; order Anura; family Dendrobatidae; genus Phyllobates; species Phyllobates terribilis. Next base: position 461,978,628 of record NW_027362764.1, read on the forward strand.
ACTTTTCAAGAAAGGCATCCAGGCCCATTTTAAATTTTAGTAGTGAATCACTCATTACAACATCATGCGCCAGAGAGTTCCATAGTCTCACTGCTCTTACAGCTGTGGTTATACTGTGAATAAATTACACACAGGAAGACTCAATTTACGAATTATGTGACTTCTGGAGGCAATTCATCACTAAGAATAATAATTAGACTACAGGGGGCTCAATGAAAACACAATTTTCAGATTTATATTTTTAAATTAATTAGATACCCATATATAATTTTCTTTACACTTGGTATATCACATAAAATTTAAGTTTGTGAGTGAAACATGAAAAAAATATGTAAACGGGTTATGAATCCTTTTTCAAAGCACTGTATCAATGTGCCCTACTTCCTCATGCATCAATGTGTTCTTCTCCCTCACTGCTCAACTAATTGTTAACAGCTATAGAAGTATGAGTAAACATACACCAATTTACAGGAGAATGGATCTCACAACTGAAATAATTTTTTTCTACATCACAACTGGTTATAAGTGGATACATTTGAGTGGCTTACAGAAATATAATCTGATCATCTATACATAAGCAGACAAGCGAACAAAGCTATTCAGCATTTCAAGTTGTAGATATAAAAAATGCATTAATGAGGCTAGGTTTTTTTTTCTTGCTTGCAGGTATTCCATAGACAGGAATAGTGACCCTGGAAGATATTTTTATGTTGATATTACCACTGGCTCATTAATGACAGCGAGGCCTCTAGATAGAGAAGAAGTGTCTTTGCATAATATCACAATCTTAGCAATGGAGATGAGTAAGTAAAATTGACAAATGTATATATTTACAAATTCAAATGATCTTTCTATGCTTTTGGCTTTATTTTGATTGCATTAGACACCAAAATGTAATTCATGCTTAGATTACAGATGCTGTATATCGAAGAATGCCTATTCTGTTTTTGTATGGATAGAATCTACATTTAAAGTTGAGTAAAGCTTGGCGTATGGACATTTCCATGCAGTAGTGTAATTAGAGTCCGATGGGTCCCAGTGTAAGATTTAGACTGGGGCCCCCCCATCCTGGCCACATCCTGGTGTATACTGTATATATGCCCTCCACCCTGGTAAATATGACCCTCATCCTGGATATATATACTGTATATCTCCTATCCTGGAATATATATCCCTTATTCTGGAACCATCCTGGTATGTATATATATATATATATATATACAGTACAGACCAAAAGTTTGGACACACCTTCTCATTTAAAGATTTTTCTGTATTTTCATTACTATGAAAATTGTACATTCACACTGAAGGCATCAAAACTATGAATTAACACATGTGGAATTATATACTTAACAAAAAAGTGTGAAACAACAGAAAATATGTCTTATATTCTAGGTTCTTCAAAGTAGCCACCTTTTGCTTTGATGACTGCTTTGCACACTCTTGGCATTCTCTTTGGTCTGTACTGTATGCTTTTAATACAACTTCAGCACATGGCAGATCAATGGAAACATAGTAAGACAGTTTTATCAAGACTGACAATCTGCATACCTATCTAAGAAAACAGAAAATCATTGGAGTAAATTGCACCAAAATTATTAACAGCTTACCATCTTGTGACATAATGCTACATCACATGTTGTGTTGAATACAAACACATGGGCCATGCACACAGTGAACAAGTCTGTAGGACAGTGTTCACACCACCAAAAGACTGAAACACAAGAACACAGTTAAACAAACGTATAAAAATACTCTGTTGTAAAAAAGTAACAGTAAATAGCAAGTGCTAGTAAAAAGATGATAAAAACAGGGTATTTAGTTGACACGTTTTTTGCAAAAAATGTATACTAAGCCGCTCTACCAACGTCAAGGTAACCCATCTGGTGGAATTGCATTTTTTTCAACATTTCACCACACTTCAATTTTTTTCTCTGGTATTCAATACATTACATGTTAACGTGAATGGACTCATTTAAAACTTCAACTCATCCCACAAAAAAAAAATCCTAATATGGCCAAGTTGGCAGAAAATATATATAAAAGTTATGACTCTTGAAAGAAGACTAAAAAAAATTGAAGCAAGAAAACAAAAATTCATGAAGGAGCTAAAGGTGCATGCCACTTAATAAAATTTAGCACAGTTCTAGACTGTCGTAAAGTCTGAAAATCAGATATAGAAAATATAGATATAGAAAATTAGATATAGTCATTGCCAGAAGTGTTGGCACCCTTGAAATTATTCGAGAAAATGAAGTATTTCTCCCAGAAAATAAATTATTGCAAGTACACGTGTTTTGTTATAGACCTGTTTATTTCCTTTGTGTATATTGGGACAACACAAAAAAACAGAAAAAAAGGCAAATTGGACTTAATTTCACAGAAACCCCCCAAAATAGACCTGTCAGAATTGTTGGCACCTTTCCAAAATTGTGGGTAAACACCTTTGTTTCAAGTATATGATGCTCTTCAAACATACATGTGGCAAGTAACAGGTGTGGGAAATATGCAAATCACACCTGAAACCAGATAAAAAGGGGAGAATATGACTCAATCGTTGCATTGTGTGTCTGTGTGTGCCACACTAAGCATGGAGAACAGAAAGGGGATAGGAGAACTGTTTGAAGACTTGAGAACCAAAATTGTTGAAAAATATCAACAATCGGAATGTTACAAGTCCATCTCCAGAGATCTTGATGTTCCTTTGTCCATGGTGCACAACATAATCAAGAAGTTTACAGTCCATGGCACTGTAGTTAATATCTCTGGACGTGGACGGCAGAGGAAAATTGATGAAAGGTTGCAATGCAGGATAATCCGGTTGGTGGAAAAGCAGCCCCAATCAGGTTCCAAAAAAATTCAAGCTGTCCTGCTGGTTCAATGTCAGTGTGAACTATCCTTCGATATTTGAATGAAATGAAACACTATGGTAGAAGACCCAGGAGGACCCAACTTCTGACATACAGACATAAAAAAGCTAGACTGCAGTTTTCTTAAACAAGGACCCAGAAATGGATGGAAACAAAGCTCTGGAGACTTCTGAAGTGGCCAGCAATGAGTCCGGATCTAAATCCCATTGAACACATGTGAAAAGATCTTAAAATTGCTGTTGGGAGAAGGCACCCTGCCTGGAGCAGTTTGCAAAAGAAGAGTGGTCCAAAATTCCATTTGAAAGTTGTAATAAGCTTGTTGATGGTTATAGAAAGCGATTGATTTCAGTTATTTATTCCAAAGGATATGCAACCAAATATTAAGTTGAGGGTGCCAACAATTTTGTCCAACCCATTTCTGGGGTTTTGTGTGAAATTATGTCCAATTTGCCATGTATATAACAAAACGTGTAAGTGCAATAATTTTCTGGGAGAAATATTTCATTTTCTGGAACAATTTCAAGGGTTCCAACACTTTTGGCCATGACTGTAGAAAATAAGACTTTTTGTGCACAATTGTATATTTGTGCTAAATTTGCAACATTTCTGGTGTAAAGCTTATTAAATCTTTCCAAAAGTTTTTGGCCATGCCACCTCTTGGTATTCCATATCCACTTTTTCAACATTTGGTGAGCATGGTTTAAAAATCAAAAAATTTGTATCAGTGACTTTTTTGTAAGTTTTTGAACAAGTTGTGACTTAAATTTCACCAAAATTGGCCAAAACTGGCATAAACGCCTTAAAACATTTGGACTAGTGTACCTGCATGCATGTGCCAGAGACCATCTACTATTTGATGATATCATGTGATTGCATAAACTACATCAAACAGATGAGATGTGGAGGAAAATGACCATCATTCTATCATATAGAAATCTAAAATTACTTTAAAAAAATGTACTGACCTTTGACAGCCTTTTAAAATAGTTGCAGCTTTTCTGCATATGTGTGAGAAAATGTTTAACAAAAGGAAAAATAAAGAAATACTGCTGTATTTACCCTGTACCTTTACTTAACAGCATCATTCTCACTGATTACTTGATTTTCATGTCTGTAACCTTTTGAAAAGTTCACTTATTCTATTCTTTTTAAGTTGCCACATTCTAGTGAAACTTTTTTGCTTATAAGTTTGATTAGGAAATATCGAAATGATCATGGTTTTTACATGTGAAAGCAGTTTTATTCTTGAACAAGTCAAAAAGGGTTCACTTGTTCTATTCTTTTTAAGTTGCCACATTCGAGTGAAACATTTTTGCCTATAAGTTTAATTAGGAAATATCAAATGATCATTGTTTTTACATGTGAAAGCAGTTTTATTCTTGAACATGTCAAAAAGGATGATGTTGATGTTATTTTTCAACAATCTTGTTAAATACATATTGAGTAGAGGTGAGCAGATCATTTTGCACATCACGTGTCCACGTTACAATTCAGTGCTCTCTTGCTGTTGTCAGGAGATTCACAAATTTCCTTACCCTCCGGGATCCCAGGCTGAGCTTATAATTACCCGGACTGCCTAGACGTCACATGTGCACTGCATAACATACAAATGTCATCACGTTAGACTCGTGACTCAAACGTTGTGGTGGGGATCCTGGCAGCTCAAGAAATTCACACAGCTCTGACCTGGACCGTGGACCGGAGTTGAGCGAGGTGATTTGTTCATCTGTAATATTAAGTATTGTTTAAAAAAATGAAATTAAGTAAATGGTTAGTATATACAGTAATAGCAAAATCATAAAGTATGTGCCACTTTGTTTAACCCATCAGATAATCCTGCACAGGTGGGAAGTGTTCCTGTTACAATAAAAATCCTAGATGTTAATGACAACGCTCCAGTCTTCACCAAATTTTTTGAGACATTCATGTGTGAAAATGCAAAAGCTGGACAGGTAAGATAACTCAAAAAAGGATATTAAACTATATTTCTATTGAAACTTTCTAGGGCTATACAATTAATACCTAAAATGTGCTAGAAAATGACCCGGTCCTTGGTAAGGAGCTCTTTATTGGAGTTGTGCCTTGTTATAAGGATTCGTCAACAATCAGCTAATCACAGAATGCTTCACATTTGGGGCCATCTACAATTAGTTCTAATTGGGGATTCCAAGTATTCAGTTTCACTACCAATCCATTTCTACCGAATGAAGCATTACATAATGCCCTTTGAATACTGACTGGTTGAGTAAGGCATGAATGTTCATTAAATTCACTTACCGCTCTTGCAAATTAATGAAGGTTGTCAATGAAGATTTACCTTTATTAACTCATAATTCCCTAATAGGGTATTTTCATGCCACCTTTGCATAAATAATCATGATGTGGCTACATGGTCCGAGAGATTCACTTGCCTTGCACATTGCCTCTATTGATAACCTAAAGTCAACCCGTAAGCCTGGCATTGAAAAGTGACTATACATTTGCTATTCATAGTCACCTTACCTGTCTTATCTTTTATTGCATCATCCATCGAGACTAGTTATATGGTCTTCCTGCATCCAATATGGCAGCTGCATTAGCATAGATGCAGTGAAAAGTCTGAAATACATCTGCACAAGAAGCATAGGAAAGCCAGGGGAGGCATGGTTCAGACTTATCATGATGCTCCACTTTGGCAATCATCTTGGAGGTCCAGAATTCCAGTCTCAGCATAGCAGGCAGCAAGAAGTAAAGGGACAGCACCAGTTAGGGTGACTATACTGTACATAACAAATGTATAATCATTTTTCAGTGCCAGAGTGGAGGGTCACTTTAACAATAGAATAGTTTTAGAAGTTCCTAGTTGAAAGGCTTTTCTCAAACTCCCAGACAAGAATTTGAGTTGCCACTTAACAGGTGCAGTATCAACTACTTACATTATTTTTCTAAAGGTATCTTATCTTTAAAGGGACATGTTGTGTATTTTGTCTTTCAATTATTTACATTGGGGAAAAAAAGTATTTGATACACTGCCGATTTTGCAAGTTTGCCCACCTACAAAGAATGGAGAGGTCTGTAATTTTTATCATAGGTACACTTCAACTGTGAGCGACAGAATCTAAAAATAAAAAACAGAAAATCACATTGCATGATTTTTAAACTTGTTAGTTTTTCTTTAAGAAGCCCTCCTACTCTGCACGCATTACCTGTAATAATTGTACCTGTGTGAACTTGTTACCTGTATAAAAGACACCTGTCCACACACTCAATCAATCAATCACACTCCATTCTCTCCACCAGTCCCAAGACCAAAGAGCTGTCTAAGGACACCAGAGGCAAAATTGTAGACCTGCACAAGGCTGGGATGGGCTATGGGACAATAGGCAAGCAGCTTGGTGAGAAGGCAACAACTTTTGCCACAATTATTAGAAAATGGAAGAAACATAAGATGACTGTCAATCTTCCTCAGTGTGGGGCTCCATGCAAAATCTCACCTCGTGGGGTAAAGATGATTCGGAGAAAGGTCAAGAATCAGCCCAGAACTACACGAGAAGACCTGGTTAATCACCTGAAGAAAGCTGAGGCCACAGTCTAAAACATTACCGTTAGTAACACACTACGCCGTCATGGATTAAAAACCTGCAGGGCACCCAGGGTCCCCCTGTTCACACCAGCACATGTCCAGGCCCGTTTGAAGTTCACCATTGAACATCTGGATGATCCAGAGGAGGCATGGGAGAAGGTCATGTGGTCAGATGTGAACAAAATAGAACTTTTTGTTATCAACTCCACTCGCTGTGTTTGGAGGAAGAAAAAGGATGAGTATAACCCCAAGAACACTGGACCAACGATGAAGCATGGTGCGGGAAACATCATGCTTTGGGGGTGTTTTTATACAAAGAGGACAGGACGACTGCACCGTATTGAAGGTAGGATGGATGGGGTCATGTATCGCGAGATTTTGGGCAACAACCTCCTTTCCTCAGTAAGAACATTGAAGATTGGTTATGGCTGGATCTTCCACCATGACAATGACCCAAAACACACAGCAGGCCAACTACAGAGTGGATCCGTAAGAAGCATTTCAAGGTCCTGGAGTGGCCTAGCCAGTCTCTAGACCTGAACCCAATAGAAAATCTTTTGAGGGAGCTGAAATTCAATGTTGCCCAGCAAGAGCCCCGAAACCTGCAAGGTATAGAGAAGATTTGTATGAAGGAGTGTGCCAAAATCCCTGCTGCATTGTGTGCAAACTAGGTCAAGGACTACAGGAAACGTCTGACCTCTGTAATTGTAAACAAGGGTTTCTGTACCAAATATTAAGTTCTATTTTTGTATTGTATCAAATACTTATTTCATGCAATAAAATGCAATTAATTATGTCAAAATCATACAATGTGATTTTCTGGTTTTTATTTTTAGATTCTGTCTCTCACAGTTGAAGTGTACCTACGCTAAACATTACAGACCTCTCCATTCTTTGTAGGTGGGAAAACTTGCAAAATCGGCTGTGTATCAAATACTTATTTTCCCATTGTATATGAAAAATACAAACATCTATTTAACACCTATAACTACAATTCATATATCAAAGAATATAAGCATCGCTATTAAGAAACATCACTATAACTAGAGTATGCAAGGCAAGTAGGAAAGCAAAAAATGAATCACTTTGTTGAATCATAAAATATAGACAACACATTATTAAAAATTTGACACAGTAAAAATAAGGATTCAGAAGAGAGACTTGAAGGGGACACCTGGAAAAGGATTGAAGCATATCCTGTATAATCATTGCATATCCAAAAAGTATGCAACATACATAGCATATTATCATAATTACAAGCAAAGCTAAATGGCAAGTAGAGTCAAGATAAAGAAGGAAGGACCAAAGTTGTGGGAAGTCTGGTGTGGAACAGATGCACATACCAAAGGTCATCTAAGAACCAGATACACCACCTACTAATAGCAGTGTTAGGCTCACTAGGTGAGGTGGATCCTCCAAGTCCAACGTCTGGGTGGGTACGAGGGCCACGGGTGTTGGTGCTGCAGCCAGATCAAGCATGCGGAACATGGACAGCCAAGACAGGAGACCGAAGGCATGTAGGCAGCATAAAGGAAGCTGCAGGCAGTCGGATGGTCCAGAAAACCGCAAGCAGGTAGGAGGGATGTAGGAAGCTGCAGGCAGGTGCAATGCAAGGAACCGCAGGCAGGTGGAGGACGTCAGGAAACCACAGGACATGGAGCCCTTCCAAGTCTAGCAGACTGTGCAGAGGGAAGGGAAGCACGAATCCAGGTGAGGTGCGTAACAGTACCCCCCCCTCTTAGGGCCTCTCTCAAATGAGTCCATAACCGTGGAAGCAAGGACTCACTCAGGCTCGGTGCCATCTTCCCTGCTGTTCTCTTTGGCCCCAGAGAAGACATCTTTAAAGTCCTGAGAGGAGGCAGGAACATTTAGAGCTATGGATGCAGTAGGTGCTGAGCAGAGTTTCACTGGAATAGGTTGGGGTACAGTTTTGAGACAATTGAAAAAACAAGAAGAACTCCACTGGGCGATCCAGTTGGACAACCAGTCAATGACTGGAGCATGAAGCCATAGCCACGGAAGTCTCAAAACCACCAGTGCATCAAACTAAAAAAGAAATGTCCTTCATGTGTAGTGCACCAATCTGGAGAGTTACCTTCACTGTCTGGAGGTTAGCTTCTGCGGTGACTGCACAGAAACCAAAGGGATTTTCAACCTTTTGGCCAGAGAGAAGTCCATAAAATTTTCAGCTGCTCTGGAATCAATAAGTGCATGTCCAGAGAATACTGAGGAACTGTAAAAAACAGTCATAGGCAGAAGTAATTTATTTTTATGGAGGAAAGAGTTAATCCTAGAGCTGTTTCTCCTTTAGTTTGGAACAGCTGGAGCGATAATGATCCCGTTCACCACAATACAAACCAAGTCCCTGTGATAGTTGGTGGGATTTTTCATCCAGAGTTAATCTGCTCTGATCTATCTCCATAGGTTCAGAGGTTCAGGTACGACTAGTTTGGAAGGGGATGTTAAAGATTCTTTTGGAGGAGAGATACGAGAATCCAGTTTTCTCCCTAGGCTTCTCTTTAAAAATATAAGTTACCGGTAACACGAGTAGCAAGGGAAATTAACTTGTCAAGATGACAAGTCTCTACCTGGAAGTTCATGCTTGACACGACTGGACAGGCCGACCTAAAAGACGGCCAGAAGAGAGTCATTGTTCCATGTCAACTCAACAGACAGGGTACGGAACTGGATCGCATAATGTCCCACAGAGTGAGTCCCTTGTCTGAGACGCAGAATGGAATCGGCGGTGGAGTGAACACTGGGTTCATCAAATGCTTTCTGGAAGGGAAACAGGAAAGATGGCAGGGAATGTGTCATGGGGTCGTCCCAGTCCCACAATGGCACGGCTCACACCAAAGCTTCACCAGACAACAAAGAAAAATGTAGGCCACTTTGGAACCATCCGAACAAAATTGCTGGGAATACAACTCAAAGTGTATGGTGCTCTGATTCACAAAGCTCCAGCAGGCCTGAATGTTGCCGTCAAAACGTGCAGGAATGGGCAAATGTGAAGATGCCTTCCAGATAGACACAGGCCATGGGCATCAGTGCAGCAGCCAGATGAAGCACGAGGGACATGGACAGCCTATGTACAGGAGACCACAGGCTGTAGGCAGGATGTAGGAAGCCGCAGGCAAAATGTCCAGGAAACGCCATGCAGGTAGACAGGAAGTAGAAAGTCGCAGGCAGGCGAAATGCTGTAAACCTCAGGCAGATGGAGGACATTAGAAAACAACAGGCAGGCGGAGTGCAGGAAACCACAGGCAGACAAAGGTCATCGTGAAACCGCAGGAAGGCAGGTAGAGTGCAGGAGAAGGTGTGTAGCAAGTCAAGATCAAGAAACACAGAACTCTTAATGCAATACCAAGACACAAGAGTATATCCCGGTGACTCTTATATCAACCTGGGCAATGCTCACATGGGAACACGCCGGGCCAACTGCAACGCCCCCAACATGTATCACAGCAAAGTCTAGAGGACCGACGATAGGGAAGCAAAGTACGAATTCAGAACAGGTGCATAACAAGCAGCAGACGCATAGGCTACACAATAGACATAACCATAATGCAACCCTCCATTAATGAATATGACCAGAAGACATATAGTAAAGTAATACCATACAGGGTACCAGGGACTCTCCACACCAGATGGATGTTTCGCAAGAAATGCTTCATCTGGAGGTGAAAAGGTTTTGGAAAACCACATATTTAAAGTATCATACAGCTAATAATACAACAGAACTAATTACCTAGATGCGTCTGATGGAAAAGTATAATGAGTGCATGGTAACCACTCCATATTTCCTGAATATACACAGATATAGTGAGACAGTAGAGTATACTGTATATATACAAAATAAACAAGGCAAATAAAAGTATAAATTATCATTTTTAAGATCTAAGCGCACATAGACGGCTAAATATATACAGTAGTATATTACTTATAGAGAAAAATATACAGTATATAGCAATCAAAATACTGCATAAACATATAAATATCAGTATTAACAAATAGAGTGTAGCAATTGCTTTGTCTGTCACATCTAAGGCATGTGCTCATCTATTTTCAGAACTCCCATAAAAGTAAATGAAGAGTGCTATGCATGCATAGCCACCTTTCCATTTACATCAGCCATAAAAACCTATCTCAGGAAACCCCTGTTCCTGAGATAGGTGCAGGTCACACAGGTGGAACCCACATCTATAAGACATTTTTTGCATATCCTGTGAATATGTCATAAAATTCTGAAATCAAAATTCCCTAATATAGTGAAATTCCACCATAATTTTACTTTCTAAGAATACAGAAGATAAAAGTAACTTTCAGTAACTTTGCTATATTGTATTTAAAACAATTGTGTCAGGTGTGTAACAGTCACCTGACCTCCCAATATGGACTGCACTTTAGCAGCAGAAATCAAGTACAAATCTAAGTTAATTTCTGCCCCAATAGCTAATAAAACATATAAAGAAGCACAAGATACAAAAAGTAAAGCATTCATGAAGTATTTTAGCTTTCTATTTTGAGTTAAACAAAGGAATATTGTAAAATGTCATTCAGAAGAATAGCTTTACTTAAAGGATGTACAGTAAAAAGAGCAATAAATAAATGTACCCAGCAAAGTCATATTCTATGGCTCAAAGTCAGAACATTTGCCAATTAGCATGTGCCGTAGCCCGTGTCTATAGCCTGGATGGGCTTCAGATCTGTTATTTTACGCTTATTGGGTGCACTGCAATCCATGCAGACTAGGTATGTAAAATTAATAAGATTATATATATATGGCAAAGACAAGCCAAGAAATAAGGCCAAAACTATATAATACCAGAACGAAAATAAAAATAAAAACAGATTTGATCTGATTCCACTAAGAAAAAAAGCTACTTACTATTGAAAATAAAAAGCTACTTAGTATTGCAAATAACCTCTTAAGAGAAGAACATTTAGGATACTTAGCCAAACCAAAAACTCCATTTGCAGACATGTGTTTCGAGGTGTTTGCCTCTCTTCAGTGCAAAAGCCATAAAACTGATTTGGCCAGGGGGAAAACCTCTGACAGAATTTCTAAGGGGTAAAGTTTCTGCTTGTGGAGAGTGGCAAGTCGGAATCAAGAGACTTATAGGCAATGCAATGTTCCTCTGGGAATTTAAATGTGCAAATAGCCTCTTCAGAGAGGACAAAGACAGGAACTTTTGTGCCATGAAGTTTATGATTTGAATTCTTATCCTAAGCCATTTGGCAAGGCCATGTAATGGATCATGACTTAGAATTGCTACTTCCAGTAGGTGGCACTAGAGTTGGGATATTGGGAATTTAAGTGAAGACTCATGTCCATCTTGAGCTTGACTAAATGAGCTCTGTTAAGATAGGAATCACAGTCATATGGTACATCATTTTAGGGTGAATTTTGTGGTTCCTTCATAGGTTTTATAATTACACAATGAATCTCTGATTACTATTAGCTTCACCAAACTAATGCCATTTCTGGGTAGGGTACTAAAAGATGAGTCCAATGTGTTTGACTGCGCTGCTGTGTAAATGCAATCAGAAGTGCTGAACAGAGGTCACACAACCACATGGGGGCAGTTATATGCATAGAATGGGTGCACTGTCCAGGATTAGGCCCACCCTCTCTGCACTTGGAGCCTTATTTACATAAAGATTGAAAATGGAATTTCTCGGTGATGGAACATCAATTTGCTACCCTACATAGCAATGTCATTTGTTTGATGACCCTAAAGCTTTTGACAGGTTGGTTCCCTTTAATGTCGCATTAAAAAATGCATTTGATTATTATTGTACCTGTTATGTATTATATTTGTATTTCAGCTAATTCAGACTGTAAGCGCAATAGATCAAGATGATCCTCCAGAGGGTCAACATATATACTACAGCCTGGCTCCTGAAGCTGCCAATAATCCGAATTTTACATTGAGGGATAACCAAGGTAACCTATATTTACTGTACACGTATGTCAGTCTACCTGTGGTTTCCTTTACACTTGGATTTTTAGCCATGCCATGAATTTTATACCTATTCACAATTTGGGTTGTTGCTTTTTTCCTATAGAGGATTTTTTCCTATGGGGAAAAGCATGAATAAAACACAATACCTAGAGCATACAAGGTTTAAAAAAAACACCACAGAAACACTGTAGTAAACACACCCAAGTGGAGCAAAAAAAGCCCCAAAAATGCACTGTTTATAGCATGCTACATACTTGTATTTCCCTATTAACTAGTAGACTAAATCTGGCTGCAATGTTTCTTTTGCAACAAAATTAGAAAAATGTTGCAAAAAACACAGCATTTTACAAAAATGTTACTGTGACACGGCCCCGGAAGAAGCAAGCAGCAAAACATCGTTTGTTGGGTGTGGGGAGAACACAGCTTTTTCCTAGCGTTCTCTGATCCACTGCACTACCAGGTAATATACCCTCAATGATGGAATAGGCAGCTATTTTTCCATTTGTTGGCCAGGTTTATCTACTTCCTAGGAACAGATATTCATAGGAGGTTGGAGAGTGGAATCTACTTTTTGCACTTGCATATTATTTTGATTACTCCCATTCCACTATCCTGTGTTAGCCAACATATGTAGATTAGCACATTTACCACATTAGGGATTTCCTTCTTGATACTAACTACATTTGGGATTCCTGTTATGATATTACCCATTAATATTTTTTGTGCTGTACTCTACTGGGCTATGAGGAATTAATGCTGTGTTTCCACCACATTTGTTTGGAGGTTTTTCTTGCCCTGTTTTTTTATACTCTATATTTTTGGAATTGTAATTAATAAAATTATAAGTTTTTAATACTTCCTTGGTTGGAATCTCTTCTTGTCTGGCGGCTGTATGCCGCAACAGATCATGTGTTTCATGTAAAAATTGTGCAGCTTTCTCTACCTGTATCCCTTGGTTCAATATATTCACAATAGAACTGGAATCTAAAAAAGTTAAGCGGTTTCTATTTTGATCTTTACCAAAATCAATCAGTACCTGCGAATGGGCAACAGGAGAAAGTAGAGACCTAAATTCTGAGTTAAAGAGTTTTCTGGTTTTGGATACCCCTGTCTGTAGTTTAAAAAAAAAAACACAGAGCTTTACTCAATAATTATTGTAATCCATAAACGGTTATAGTGCAGTTTAACCATTATTGTGCTTGTCTTCATGTGTCTATTAGATAACACAGCCTGGATCATGGCTCGAAAATCTGGCTTCAAACAAAGTGAACAGAGCATTTTTTACATCCCGATCTTAATAGCAGACAATGGGCACCCAATGTTGAGCAGTACTGGTACTCTGACCATTCAAGTCTGCAGTTGTGATGAAGATGGTGATATAATGTCTTGTAGTGCGGAACCATACACTTTACCCATAAGCCTAAGCAGAGGAGCACTGATTGCTATCCTCGCCTGCATTTTTGTATTATTAGGTAAGTTATAGTTATTTATGGAAGCCTTTTTAGTATGTTATCCTAATGGTAAATGCCCCCAAAGCTTCTGCCATTATTAAAGGGAATCTGTCAGAAAGTTTTTGCTGTGTAATCTGAGAGCAGCATGATATACTGTAGGGGATGAGACCCTGATTCCAGTAATGTGTCACTTGCTAGGCTGTGTGTTGCTGTTACGATAAAATCAGTGCTACATTAGTAGGAGATTATTACTACAGGACTAGGTGTCTCATGCCTTTTAGTCACCTGCTCTGTGTAACCCCGCCCCATCACTGATTAGCAGCTTTCTGTCAATGTACAGTATACACAGAAAGCTGCCAATGTTTGATGAATGCAAGTGTGGCGCCCCTGAGGGTTCGACCGCCACAGGGATGCTGCACTTCTCTAATGGAGTGCGGTGTTCCTCCTCTGAGGTAAGGACAGTGTGATAGTCATGACCCAGCCTTTGCATCCAACACCATATTTCTCCACCAGAGGGAGCTAGTATGCACTAGGTTACAGGGAGACTGGGGAACCAAGAGTTAGGGGAACCAGTTAGTGGGTGAGGGTGGAGGACTTACAAGTTAGTTACACTTTAAATTTCAAATTTAATAAAAAGCCATCTTTGGTCTTGGTTTTTTGCTAGTCCTTTGTCTAGCCTTTGCTAGTCTTTCGGCTGTTCTCTGTGCTGTCATATACTGTGTGTAATGTGACCTCCCTCCCGGAGCGCAGATCCTGTGTGGGCCTGCATCGGTAAGGGACAGAGCCCTCGCACCCTGGTCTTGGGACGAGGGGTAGGTTGTAGATGGGGAATGTCTCAACCCGGCCAATGACCAGGACCAAGAAGACCCGGAGCTTAAGAGTGTGGCTCCACAGCAAATGGATCCCAGGCAGAATGCAGACGGAGCGGTGTACGCCACCTGTCCTCGCTATGCTGATATATTCAGAGGGACTCCGGCTCCAAAGGGGGTACCGGCCCCCGACACCCGACCTTGCTACTCTACGTCCTGGACGGGAAAGCCCGGTAGGCCCAGAGGATCCCACCGGGTATCGGACGGAGCGGAGCTGCCACCCATACCCTTGTTCTGAGAGGAGTTCAGAGGGAGTCCCGGCCTATTTGCACACACACAGACAGGAAAGGATTCGGTCTGTAGTTCAGGAACACTCTGGTGTACGGTCCCGACTGAATGCTGGACTTACTCGGAGGTTGTCGGACCCCCGTCCCTGGTGACCACAGAACTCCGCGAGGAGCAGGGAGTCGCCTTCCTTGTGCCAACTATGTGAGTAAAGCCTTGGAAGTTCACCCCTATGGCCTCCGGACTGTTTATTCTGCGCTACACCGCACGACGCGGCGCCCGTATTCTTCTACTACTACCCCCTCCATCCTGTCCCTCTGCCCTGAGGCCTTGCTCCGCCTGTGGGGAGTAGTAAGAACTCTAGTCGCCATAATACCATGCCTCAGCGGACTGCGGCGGCGCTGGTGGCCTTCACCAGGTGCCACAGGTGGCGTAGTCGTTAATCAGCCACTCAACCCGGACGAGCCCACACCATCTCTTTTTAATGTGATGGCCCTGAGCACGGGTCGGGTCCGGGCCACTTCTGCACCCCATCTCTTCATCACAGGACTCCGAGTCCTCATCACCCAGGGTAAACTAAAAGGGCTTTTTCGAGAATGAGGCGTCACACAAGTGTTTGTTACTCGAGTTTTCCTAGGGTGCTCAGGTATACTTCGAGTATCGCGGGTGCTCGAGTGACATGATCGAGTCCCCGCGGCTGTATGTTTCCCAGATGTTAGACAGCCACAAAACATGCAGGAATTGCCTGACAAAAACGGGCAATCCCTGCATGTTTTGTGGCTGCCTAACAGCTGGGAAAGACATGGCCGCGGGGACTCGAACATGTCACTCGAGCATCAGCGATACTCGGTGTATACCTGAGCACCCTAGGCAAACTCGAGTAATGAGCACTTGCATTTATCACTACTGTCAATCAGTGGTGTGGATGGCATTATATACTGTAGAGTTCAGTATTCAGAAAACTGCTAGATCTGCTGCAGAGAAAACAGAAAGACAGAATGCAGACAAGCAAGTGACACATAGCAGCACGATGCAGGGGCTGAGACCCTGACTCCAGCAAAAACCTGGTGACAGATGCCCTTTAAAGGATTACTCACAACATGGAAAGAAAAGGAATAACCCTAAAGATCTGCGGGGCTTCGGCCACTGGGACTCATACCAATATCGAGTATGGGGCTCTAAAATGTTGTGTAGGTACTAATTTTCCGTTCAAAACAACAGACACTTTGGTGGAGCTCGACAGACCTCATTATAAGTCATTGCTATCCATTAGGGGCAACAACTGTCCAATGTGTGATGGATCTAGTACAGCCGTGTGGCTTCCTTTAAGTACTGAAGCCACAACACTGGAAAAAACAGAACCTTGCTTATAACTTCAAAAGGAAACAGTTTGCAAGTTTATGAAATGGATTTGGCTTATTTTGTGTTGCTTTAAAGAAACAAGGGTTATAAAGCTATTCATTCGATTAGGTTTGTAATTTACAATAAATAATACATTAAAATAGACAGAACTTCTGAGGTTTATGCATTAAAGGGGCAATTGTATTACATTTAAGACCAGAAATACGCACACTTTATATGTCGCTAGAAACTGAGCTGTCAGATTGCTTTATTGTCTATATTAATTTCATGACATCCCTGGGTCTTATTAACACCCAGAGGCAGCTGCTGTATTATAACGTAGAGTTTGTGATCTCTAATCTTCTGCTCCATGCATGTAAATGAGTTGTCAGCAGGTGATTGTTCTGTGTGATATTCTCTGCAGATATCCACTGGATATAAATGGACAGTTTTTTTTTTTAATTCAACATTTCAGGACTGTCTGCATGGTTTATAATGACCATGTTTAAGACAGATAATCCCGGCATTTGTGGTCCCTGTGGTCAGTGCAGTTCACATGCTCTGAAGCCGAATGCTGCCTTTGAAATGTGTGTGCAGAAAGCATTTTTCTAGTGAGCTGTGATTATCAACAGACCAAAGATATATAATTTAGACAGTGTAAAGTATGTTGCAGAATACCAATAAAGTGCATAATTTAATGATATACTATTTTATATATATATATATATATATATATATCGATCGAAGGAAATGGATAATAAAAGCCTAAGACCACTTCATTCATTCTAAGGTTTCCAACAGACTAAAATAAATGTGAAAAAATGTATACCAGGGGTAGGACAAGCTCGCTCGGTACCAAAATAGGGTCTTTAGAATTTGGCGCTTACACTGTGCAGCTAAGACACCCTGCGCTCAAGTCTCTATCCTGTGCAGGTGAGCCTGTGTTCATATGGTGTTTATAGCATATGTGAGAAAGTGTGCTCTGAGGGCAAACGCCAGATTGTATTGCGATAGTATTACTGATGCATCATCTGAAAAAAAAAGTATTTGTGTGACATATGTTCAGGTAATATGCATTAGTATACATCTTTTTTCAAAACTAGTGTGAATAGTGTGATGATCATTTTTTTTCACCATCCCTACAACACCCACCAAAATTGGCACTCTCTGCACCTCTCTCATACATGGTGTACTTATATCCATATAGTTTGCCTCCTGTTTTCTTCTCTTCAGTTTCCATATTGATTCCCAGATTTCACCCCACATTTTATTTTGCTATGCTCTGCTTTAAATCTCATGATGCATCATCACAGCGTTACATGGGAAGCTAGAGTCCATACCATCTCTGCCTGCTGTGGTTTCAGTGTGATTCTCTCTACATTTTCATAAACAAGCTAATATGTTGGAAGTATACAGTGTGACAGAAGCCAACTAGTCATCATCAGTAACTGTGATAGTGATTTCTGTCCCCTCTGTGGAGAACCTCTGTGGTAATGTCCATGCTGTTACATCATACAGGCATTTTATTGACTGGGATGAGGACCGCTCTTCAGGGACATAAAGCCATGTAATTCCCAGTTGGTCACCATGAGATCACGTAAACCTGAGGAGAATAATATCATGATTTTTCAGATAGAAAGGAACAGCTAAATAATGTAATATTCATTTATTTTATATACATATATATATATATATATATACATACATATATATATGTATACATATATATATATATACACATATATATATTGAAGGACTAGTGACTGAATAGATAAAAAAACATTAGAGTGCTGCTTTAATACATTTACATCCAAAACATTGTAAAACTAAGGCAACATTTATCTAAAGAGTGCCTGCCAACGCAAACTGACGTTATAAACTAAGCCTGATAGATCATTTTGGGGGGTAGATTTTAAGACACTTTTAATTTTTTTTATCTTGTTGCAATTGCTAACATTTTTTGTGCCATATTCATCAAAATGTGGCTCATGTATTTTACACAAATATTAAAAAAAATCTGTCTTTAATCATTTTTGCAACATTTTAGAGCAAAAAGTCACGAAAATTGCTGAAACATAACTATTCTACATAAAATCATTCCAAGTGAATATGGAGAACACCTGTCACAAATGCTGTAATTTTTTGAAAAGTCGGAAATCATGAAAACATCTGGAAATCTTAAAATACGCAGACCGTCGCAAACTAAAAAAAAATATATACAGACGAATACATATAAAATAGACTTAAAAAATGCTCAAATGGAAAGATGAATTTGGTGCAAAATATTAAAAACTTTTCAAAAAAATAATGAAGGGATTTAACCCCTATAAATCTAGTGTTCTAATTGCTGCCTAATTCTGCAGAAACTGAAATTTAAACACATATGCTAATTAGACTGCTATCCCCTAGAATGCTAAATGCTTAGTTTATCCTGACAGTTTGGGCTTACACACGCCATTTAAATCTTACAACATAATTTTAAAGAAGCACTCTCATGAAACTCCCAAGGAACTTTTTATGCTCTATACATTTGTACATTTATACAATGTAAAAGCGACTTCTGGCTCAAACTTTATGTGGTGAACTGGTAAGATGAAACTGCAGCCATGTCAGTGAGAAGAGGATCAGAGAGGTGCTGGAAACTGGGGAAGACTGCGATCTGTAAGTGGAATAATGCACTTACACTATATTACCTACACATTTACACAGGTTTGAGGCATAAAACATTTCATGGGAGTGATTCTTTAAGTCATATTGCCAAAAGTCATAACACCATACAGTCAAGAGCCCCTATAAGTCACCGTTTAATCTACTCTCTACACTGTGCAGCTAAGGGCTATTGTACTTTAGTCATTACATTTCACAAGCCTGTACACAAGTCACTGTATTGTACATCACTGTCAGGGATTCCCCGAGGGACGACACCAGGGAGATCACGCAATATCTCATCATGCTGTCAGTATTTCGTCCATAATCGCGAGCACACGATCCAGACTACTCACTCCTTGGGCATTGGTGAGTACGCAGAAAGCGTATGGTGTCACACCTCCAAATTCCAGCTCCAGGAATATATGTGTACGTCCCGTACAGTTGCTGCTGACTGCACGATAGCCCGATTATTAGTGTTATTCTCTGCCACCACCATCTAGATTTGAAATATAATGCAGGCCTGGGCAGTGGAGGAGGTTGATTTGAGCATTATCGAACGCGACCCGTTGCTTATAATCCTTATACCCCCCTGGCAATGAGTGCTCCTGTATTTTCCATGGGTTCTCTTGTACCTAAGGGGAGAATTACCCACACACCCCTTATGGTGACATGATGTGGGCTGGTCTCCAGCCTGTACATTTTTATTAAAAACGCTAACTTCTGCAATAACTCATCGCTTGTTGATCGTAGAAGCTTGCAAATGACGCAATTTTTTCCCTTATGATTTTATCTTCAGTTAGAGACCACACATCGCATAGTTGCAGTCTGCTATTCTGGTGATTTTGCGCTACAGCTCTACGTAGCATTTTTCAATGGCAGAAAAATATCCCTATCATTCCCTTGCTGATTTTACCTCCAAAAATATAGGTCCCGTTATTGTCGGACGCATGGACCTTACAATATTTCATATTTTGTTTCGGAGTGGGAGCATCTGGAAATTTCTGTTAAACTATCTTTGAAGCTTGGGAAGCAAATTTTCCCAGTTACGCACAAATTATTGTAATCCTGCCACTAATTACCCCCTGTGTCTTTCAGGGACAAGATGCTCGCATTCTAAGTAGCTCGGTGGCACCTCTTGGCTGCCAGTTTGTGTAAGCTCTTACTCATGGCTGTGCTAATTGGGGCTTTTGTGCTGAGCAAAAGGGGAATAAGGGAGACACTGTAGCTTGTAATCTCTAGACTGTCAGCTCTCAAAAGATGGATAAGGGAGGGGATGAAGAGAGGATTGAGAGGAATGGTCAATATCTATGATAGACTTTCAATATTTCTCAATATTTCCCTGACATCTGCCCCTCTTTGAGGTGGCGTAATGGGTGATTTACCGATCACACCTTTAAGCCCACCTCCTGGCCCACCCTTCCTGCTGCTCCGACAAGCTGGGGATCCAGCTTTCCGATCACCCTGACAGGTTCGGGATACATTTTCTCCACACCTCTGACAGGCTACGGCTACCTTCCTCCCATACTCCTGACAGACAGGGGGACACACCTTCCTCCTACTTCGCCTGGTTGTGGGGCCTACCCTTCCACCCCTCATTACTACCTGGGGGGCAGCTACGACCAGCCATGTCACAGTCCGTCGTGACACTGGTCCGGGGCAGGGGACCACTTTCCCTATGATTCCTGTGTTTCTCCCCATCCTTCCTCATCACCTCTGGAGCCGTGCTAGTTATGGAGCAGCTGCCATTGACCATGCCACTATCTGGCATGACACTGGTCACCTGCACGGGATGACCGGCTTCCTGGTGTCCGTGCCTGCCCCCCTTGCCCCTAGCACTTATGCTGGCTCGCTTTAGGGGATCCTCAGCAGCATCACCCCTCGAGTTCCCCTTTACCACAACACACACTTTTATTATACAACATATTGACAGTTTTGATAGTGGCATTACATGACATATCAGATCTAGGAGAGTTGTCAGGAATATATCAGGCAACCAACCATCCCAGATCAGTGCCCAATAGCACATTAGTGGGGAGATTCTCCGACACCCCCACTTTCCTTAACCCCCTCCCCGCACCCCAGTTCAGGAAAACTCGGGCCATCGGTATGGGACAGCAAACACCCCCAAACCCGGTGACAGTCAGGGTCTTACCAGGAATGAGTTCCTCTGGTAACACAAACTCAGGGCGGATGAGGATACATTCTTCGCCAGTGTCCTTAAGGCCGACCGTGACAGTGTTGCCCACAGTAACAGGTTGTAAATTCTCGCAGGCCCGGCCAACCTCCCCACCCACAAAAAGAATGGCTGCAGTAGGCCCTGGGGCCTCAGGTGTGGTGTCCATCTTCAAGGCTGATGTGACCGTTCAATCACAAGTATAGCACTTACGGGAGTCAGATGCAGGCCGGGTGCTGGAAGATGGGGCAGGACCCGCTGAGGGTTGGCTGGCTGGAACACTGGGGGTGGTTGTCGGCTTACCCCCTTTCCAGCTGGAGGCGGCTGACTTCCGCACCTCTGGTGTGCGGTTGGCCTCATAGGCATCTGCGATCTGGGCTGCTTTGGCGGCTTCCTTCGGCTCCCGGTCAAGCACAAACTGTCGCATTTCCACAGGGCAAAGATGAAGAAACTGGTCCTTCACCATCAGATCCTTCAGGTCCTTGAAGGTGGAAACGGACAGTCCTTGGACCCACTGCTCAAAGTTGGTTTTGAGCCCATCCACCAAATCAATGTAGCTATCATGGGGTCCACGTTGGAGGGCTGTGAACTTTTTCCGGTAAACCTCCGGAGTCAGCCGGTACTTTCTTATCAGGGCCTGCTTGACAGCCTTGTAGTCTCCATCTTGTTCTTTAGGGAGAGAAGCAAACACCTCTAGAGCTTTTTCTCGGAGCCTTGGAGTTAAGTATCATGCCCACTGGTCAGTGGGCAGCTGATACTGCCTGCAGGCCTTTTCAAAGCCTCGCAGAAATATGTCCAAGTCTCCATCCTTTTCCATTACAGGAAAATGCTCAGGATGGGGTTTAAAGCTGTTGGTGCTATTGGACTCACAGGTCTGTGTGGTGGAGGTCTGCAGCTGGATTCAGGCAAACTCCAGCTGGTGCCGCTGCTCATCTTGCCACTTTCGCTCAGTAGTCTCTCAGTCAGCTTGTCACTCAGCAGCCTCTCCGTCAGCTTTGGCTTGTCGCTCTGCTTGCTCCTGGAATTTCATGATCAGCTGCAGTCGTCCATCACGATCGTCTGCGGTGAGCAGCTCCAAGGCCATCTGCAGGTGGGAGTCCACACTACCCTGGCTGCGGGTATGGCTGGCAATCACAGGTGGAACCTCTGAAGCAGCACTCTCCGGGCCTTGGCTGGCTGGCCCATCATCAGGGCTCTGCTGTGGGACGGGCTCTGCAGCACCTTGCAACAGTTCAGCAATCATTTGGGCCCTGTTTTTGCCTGTGGGGTCAATCTGTCTCAGCTCACAGAGGGCAGTGAGAGTGGCCTTTGTCTGCTGTTGATACCAGTACTCTCCACGTGTAGCCATTATTGCCAAATAAAAGATAGGATAGAAAAACAAGAGAAGGGAAGGGATGCAACTGCTACATGTACAGTAATGTCCCAGATAAAAAAAAAATATTAAAACACTGAGTCTGATTTCTTAAAACTCTTAGGAACCTCGAGTACTGCAGAAATTCTTTTGTAACCTTGGCCAGATCTGAGCCTTGCCACAATTCTGTCTCTGGGCTCATTGGGCAGTTTCTTTGAGCTAATGATTCTCATTTGGTCTGACATGTACTGTGAGCTGTGAGGTCTTATATAGACAGGTGTGTGCCTTTCCAAATCAAGTCCTATCAGTTTAATTAAACACAGCTGGACTCCAATGAAGGAGTAGAACCATCTCAAGGAGGATCACAAGGAAATGGAAAGCATGCGAATTAAATATGAGTGTCTGAGCAAAGGGTCAGAATATTTATGACTAGTGTTGTGCGAATTTGTTCGGCATTTCAAATTCGTGTTCGGGGTTCCGACTTGTTCGCGAAAAAAAATCGACTTCGCCCATGAACATCCCTGATTTGACACGCTGTCTGTCACGCAGATAACACTCACCTCAGCGGCTGCAGAAGAGCATAATACATACATCACTTGCTGCAGAACCTCATTACAGACTCATCAGCTGCTACAGAACCTAATAATAGACACCTCAGCTGCAACAGAACCTTATAATATACACCTCAGCTGCTGCAGAACCTCATAAGACACACCTCAGCTGATACTAAACTGAAAAAAATGAACTGGAGTACAAGTTAGTATGCATGCAGAATAGCAGCATTTTCACACTGGTCATTACACAGACAAAACCTCAGACATAGACAAAAATAAACATATACCCTGCTGTAAGTAAATAAGTAAAAGCAATAGTGCAGATAAATACCATTGGTTACTTAGTCAACACCATTTTTGATCAAGAAAAGCATAAAAGCCATCCCATCAGCATCAAGGTGTACCCAAATTTGGGATGGTCCTAACCTCTAGTATTAAAACCTTATTGTACGTCATAATGACATCCGTATGAATAAGGGCTGAGCAGGACCTGGTCCCGAACATGGACACACAGCAAATGGGAAGCTATATAAATGTGATGTCCAGCTCAAAGGAAAGGAGGTCACAGCCTTACCTGCACTGAATGCAGAAACCTAAAACTAAACCGATAAAAAAACCTCAGCTGATGCAGAACCTTATAATATACACATCAGCTGCTGCAGAAACTCATAATACACATATCATCTGCTGAAGAATCTCACAATACACATCTCAGCTGCTGCAGAACCTCATAATACATCTTGGTAACAACTGGTATCATTGAATTAAATTGATAGAATGGCTTTTATTTTCACATTGAGCCATTACATGATGATATGGAGATCGGAATATGTAATGCATGATGCTGAGGCTTCCAATGTTTATCACACGATAAGGAACCTGACAGCTGATTCCTACTGCACGACCCCCGGTCCGCATGAATCAAACATTGGCTCTATTATTGCAGCTGTGTATGTTTTACACTGATGTTACATCATTTCAGATAAAACATACATTTAATATCCGTCCGGCGACTATGATGACTAGCTGAAGCGTCTAGTCCTCAGCGGTTTCTCCCTGCTTTGCTCCCCTAGACTGACAGGTGTCCTCCTGTGTTAGTAATTCTGCAAGTTGACACTGATCTGCTGAATCCTAAAGGTGTGTAATATGACTTCTCATCCTGCTTCTCTCCATTGAAAATTAGAACAATGAGTGAGGATGAGTCAGTTGTCACAAGAACACGAGTCTGTAAATTGCATGTGAGTGATCACGTGACGACCACTCGAATCGACAAGTAGAACATTATTCTAACACAGCACATATTTCAAACATGCAAATGACACCTACATATTACATATATATATATATATATATATATATCCAATATGCGATTTGCATACTTGTGGTCTTGTGCTGACTAAACGTACCTGGCTTCTTTCAATGCACTCCTATTGAGAGAAGTTGAGCACATCTAGATGGCACATGACTGTAAGTATACCTATTGCATACATGCGGTAACGTGAACGCCCGTTTGCTCTTGGAATTCTGGGGAATTCTGACAGTGTGCACACCACATGCTATCACAATTCAGCAGTCCACAGTGAGATAGAATGGCTGAAGACTTTTGTGTCAAGCCTGGACAACTCCTTTAATGTCCCATATTTGGCCCCCATTGTTACTCCACAGTGCTTTACTATTTAAAAATATATATATATATATCTCACCTGTTCCCAATCCCATACCGAGCGGCTTATACCTCTTTTTTCTTTTACTGGCTGGTTCCATATTAATAATATTATACCCTATATTATGTAGATAGATAGATAGATAGATAGATAGATAGATAGATAGATAGATAGATAGATAGATAGATAGATAGATAGATAGATAGAAAATATGTAGAAAGATAACACTGGTCAACAGCATTTTTGGTGCCAAAGATATTTCAACGAATTTAGGGTAACTTTGGGGTGCTGATTCTGAATATGTCATCAGTTTTGCCAGATTGGCTCTAGTTCTTGATATTTTCTGTAAAATGTGTAAAAAAATGATGTAATTTGCTACACGCGCATTAACTTTATTGATATTGTCATGAATACTATAAATTAAACAAAGTAAATGTTGATTATAGTTTATTTTAACTAGTTTTAGAAAGTAATCTTCAAAAATGAACAAGACATGAAAGATAGGAGACATTTAATCTCTGGAAAAGCGCTTTTTATATGATTTTCTTCTATGTGAGCTTTTCGGGCAGTCACGCTGTAGATTCCAGCAGTAATCAGCCATCATATGTCTGTCCCATCTGCCTTGGTACCTTTCTTCCATCACCATAATATCCTGATGAAATCTCTCCCCTTGTTCTTCGCTAAAATCTCCAAGATTTTCTGGAAATCTGTCCAAGTGACTGTGAAGATAATGCAATTTAATGCTCATGTGTACACCCAGATTTCTAAATCTCAATAGCATGTTTTGTACCAGTTCTTCATAATTGTCTGCCTTTTTATTTCCCAAGAAGTTCTTCACTACCAACACAAAACTACACCATGCAGCAGCTTCCATGTCATTAATTTCCTTAGGAAAATTTGAATCTTTAATGAGTTTCCGAATTTGAGGACCATCAAAGATTCCTGCCTTCAGTTTTTCGCTACTAAGACCAGGGAAAGATCTGCAGATGTACATGAAGCAATTACCATCTTTGTCTAATGCCTTGACGAACTGCTTCATTAATCCTAACTTTATGTGAAGTGGTGGTAGAATGATTTTTTCCGTGTCCACCAAAGGTTAGTTCACGATGTTTGATGATCCTACTGTCAAGGTGTCCCTTGGAGGCCAATTCACTTTCTCCCAGTGCTGATGTTTTGCTCTACTATCCCACATGCAGATGAAGCAAGGATACTTTGTGTATCCACTTTGCTGTCCAAGTAAAAAGTTGACCATTTTTAAATCAACACATATCAGCCACGAATGTTCATGGTAGCACAGTTTCTCCAAGACCATTTTGACATTTTTGTATTGTTCTACAAGTTTAGTTGAGTGAGC
Source organism: Phyllobates terribilis (assembly GCF_046119375.1). Lineage (NCBI taxonomy): Eukaryota > Metazoa > Chordata > Amphibia > Anura > Dendrobatidae > Phyllobates > Phyllobates terribilis. The sequence continues at coordinate 462,004,657 of NW_027362764.1, forward strand.
TACTGGAAGAGATGCACACTGATTGCCATTGTTCAACAAAACACATTTCAAACTCCTTTTAGAACTATCTATGAAAAGCCTCCAGTCTTCAGGACGATATACTTGTAAACCCATTTGCAGCATCAGGCCAGGAATATCCTTACAATATACAAGTAGGTCATCTTCACAGAAAAATTGAAGAAGTGCTTCTTCTCTGGTCCTGTAAGATGTAATTTTAGTTCCAGGCGTCAGACAATTTTTCTCACTTAGCCTGGAAGCTAAAAGTTCGGATGCACTTTTTGAGAGGTTGAGGTCTCTTATTAGATCGTTGAGCTCTCCTTGGGTAAATTGCGTATGTGTTCGGAAACTTCCTTCATATTCTGGTTCACTTCCAGAACTAATGCTTAGCTCCATACCCTGCATTTCATCATCATCAGGTGGGGGAAGGTCAGGTAACATGGTAAACACAGGTACAGGCACATCTTCACAATGAGGGACAGGCCTTCTTGCAGATTCCATGTTAGGATACTCCCATTTTCGTTTCTTATGCTTATTGAATCCTTGCACTTGCACTGCACAGAAATAACAGTCATCATGATGATCTTTTTGCTCTCTCCACACCATTGGAACACCAAATTTGAAGCTTTTTCTTTGTCCTTTGCTCCATTTTCGTAATAATTCGATACATGCTTTGCACACTATGTGTGGTGCCCAAAACTTGTCATGGTCCCCAAGCATAACCCCAAAATAGGCCAAATACACTTTTTTTACGAAGTCTGTTATGTTTCTTCTATGTTTTGGCAGTGTATATTCACCACAAATGTAACAGAATGAGTCTGGATCATTAAGGCAACTTCTTCTTGATGAGTTCATGCTTTTCACTGGAAAACAGACAACAACATAAAGTTAGTATAAAAATCAAGCTATGAACAAACTTCTAGAACACTAATTAACACAAAACTATATTGAGAACTGCTCAGTTCAAGTACTAATCTAAAGAAATTAATGAGATGACGCGTCGCATTTACCAACACGTGCTATAAATAAGATACCAAAAATCTCAAAAACTAGAGCCAATCTGGCAAATCTGATTGCATATTCAGAATCAGCACCCCCAAAATACCCCAAATTCATTAAAATATCTTTGGCACCAGAAAAAAAATATTTTTTTGTTGACCTGTGTAATAGATGGATAAATATATAACAGATATATAAATAGATAAAAAGACAAATAGATAAATAGATTGATAATAAATAGTTAGATAGACACACAGCACATTATACTCACCTATGTAGAAGCCTTTTCCTTCCTGGGGTTCCAGGAGAGCAGAGGGTTCGTCCTATCAGCTCATTCCACTGCTGCTTTGCATGGTGTGTGTGCAGGCATCGGAGGCTAAGGCAGAAGGCAGGGGAGGGTCTGGCAAAGACTGGGGGTGTAGTGTTTGTTGTTACATTAAATTCAGTCTCTGCCAGACAGGAAAACACTAGAAGGGGTGTGACCAGCTCCTCCAGATTCAGGAGTGAGGCTGGTCACATGCCAAAGTGTGGTATCTAGTCCACAGTGCAGAATGCTGACAGGGAGTATATTACAAACTGCCACCACTGATTAGCAGCTTTCTGCCTATGCACAGTGTACAAAGGAAGCTGTCAATCAGTGGTGTGGGCGGGATTATACAGAGTTCAGTGTTCAAAGAACTGGTAGATCTGGAACAGATAAAACAGTGATTTTATCAAAACTGTAGCAAGCATCTAAGTAAGTGACATCTCTGTAATCAGAATCTGTGCCCCTATATCATGCTGCTCTCAGATCGGATAAACAAGCAAAATATGGGGACGGAGCAAATATTGTCTCTACATTGCAACAATTCCAAAAATTCCATAATTAATCGCACGAGATTAAATTACCGGTGTACAATAGGCAAAAAAAACACAAATGCCCAATCCACAGTGATGGATATAAGCACAGCAGATGCTGTCACTAATAATGGTGAAAAGTTGTCTTGATAGATGAATACTGACAGTGGTCAGCCAACCGTATATGGTATAATTATGAAAGACCCACATGGTTGATAAAGGTTACTGTTTATTAATGAGTCACAGGGGAAATAGTGTAAAAAAAGCAGGGAACCATCTCGGCCATCAGTCAAATCCAAAGACTTGTTCATCCTCCAGAGCAAAGCTTGGAGATTGCCCTATTTGGTCCTAAGGGATCTATAAAGATCCTGATTACCTCAAAACTCCCATCCTTACAAGAGCAATCCACAGCTGATTGCTAGGTCCACAACTTGGATGCAAGTATCATAGCCCTTGTATAGTTGGATACGTGCATTGCCATCCCTTGATGACCTTGAAAGGAAGAAACCTGTAAGAATGCAGGGCACATGTGGGGTATTGTCTGCATAAGGATAGCTGTGGACTGCTCTTGTGAGGACAGGAGTTTGGGGGTATACAGGGCCTATATCCACTCCATGACCGATGATGTATTATTACGACATCGGCCGTGTCCCTGACTTTGATGCAGACTCACAAGCTGAGCCTGCATCTTTCCCTGCACTTGATGGCTGATTTAATCAGCCATCACATGCCTCTAACAGCCACGGGAGGATCCGAGATCCACCTGAGGCTGTTGACCAGTTAAATGCCGCTGTCTAGAAACACGTCATTGATCCCGTCCATCGGACAATCGCAGTTTCAAGTCTCCTAAGGAGACTATTAAATACAGTAAAAAAAAAGTTAAAAAAATAAAATTAAATTAAAATCATCCCCCTTATTCCGCATTAAAAATAAAACAAAAATACATTTATTTGGTATCTCCACATTCAGAAATGTCCGATCTATCAAAATATAAAATAAATTAATCAGATCGGTAAACGGCATAATGAGAAAAAAAATCAAAGCGCCAGAAATACAGTTTTTTGGTCGCCGCAACATTGCAATAAAATGCAATAAAAGGTGATCAAAACATCATCTCTACCCCAAAATAGTTTCAGCAAAGACATCAGCTCAAGGCGCAAAAAATAAGCCCTCACACAGCTCCAGATCCCAAAAAATGAGAACATTACGGGTCTCGAAAAATGGCGACAAAAATGAAATTATCTTTTTTACAAAGGTCAGAATTTTTTTTTCACCACTTAAATAAAAAAACAACTATACATGTTTATTATATGTGTACTTGTTTTCCCATATATTGAACATGGTAAATGAAAAACTCAAAAAACCATTGTGGAATTGCACTTTTTTTGCACCACACTTGGAAATTTTTTCCCATTTTCCAGTAGACTATGTGGCAGAATGAATGATGTCATTCAAAAGTGCAACTCATCCCTCAAAAAACATGCCCTCATACGACTATATAGCTAGAAAAATAAAAAAGTTAAGGTTCTTGGAAGAAGTGGAGGAAAAAACTGACACAGAAAATGGAAAATCACCGGACGTTAAGAGGAATATAGACCTCTTAGAGCTAAATAGGGCAATCTCCAAGCTTCGCTGTGGAGTACGAACAAGCCTTTGCAGGACCAAATGATATGCGAGGACTCCCTTCTTTGGATGAGTGAGATGGTGAGATGGTTTCCTTCTTTTTTTACACTATTTCACCTGTGAGTCACTAAAGATCTATTAGACAGTTACCTTTACCAACCAGGTGGGTCTTTCATGATTATGGACAATCTATGTTTGGCTGACCACTGTCAGTATTCATCTGTCTAGACAACCATTTTTAGTGACACCATCTGTCATGGATTGAACTTTTCTGTATTCTTTTGCCTGTTGTACACAGGTAACTTTATCTTGTGTGATTATTTATGGTATTTTAATAGTTTATTAAAAGTTATGTTTTAAAGGGAACATGTCACCAGAAATAACGCTATTAACCTGCAGATATGTGGTTAATCTGCAGGTTAACAGCGTTACAGCGTACGATGCTGCCCGCCACCTGCATGCAGCCGAATGCAGCAGGGAGAAAATTAACTTTATTCTCCCCGCCAGCATTCGGTTTCAGCCATGAAGGCAGGGGCGCTGCTGGTTATTATTATTATTATTTATTATTATAGCACCATTTATTCCATTGTGCTTTACATGTGAAAAAGGGGTATACATACAAAAACAATTACAATAATCTTGAACAAAACGAGTCACAGAGTGGTACAGGAGGAGCAAGGACCCTGGCCGTGAGGACTCACAGTCTACAATTAATGGGTGAGGATACAGTAGGTGGAGGTAGAGCTAGTCGTGCAGCGGTCTGGTGGAGCGATGGTTACTGCAGGTTGTAGGCTTGTTGGAAGAGGTGGGTCTTCAGGTTCCTTTTGAAGGTTTCCACGGTAGGCAAGAGTCTGATATGTTGAGGTAGAGAGTTCCAGAGTAGGGAGATGCACGTGAGAAATCTTGTATGCGATCGTGGGAAGAGGAGATAAGAGGGGAGTAGAGAAGGAGATCTTGTGAGGATCGTAGGTTGCATGCAGGTAAGTACCGAGAGACTAGGTCACAGATTTATGGAGGAGACAGGTTGTGGATGGCTTTGTATGCCAGGGTCAGGGTCTTTAACTTGAGTCTCTGGGCAATGGGGAGCCAGTGCAGGCATTGACGGAGAGGAGAGGCCGGGGAATAGCAGTGGGACAGGTGGATTAGTTTGGCAGCAGAGTTTAAGAAAGATTGGAGGGGTGTGAGAGTGTTGGAAGGGAGGCCACAGAGCTGGAGGTTGCAGTAGTCAAGGCGGGAGATGATGAGGGCATGCACTAGTGTTTTTGCAGATTCATGGTTGAGAAATGTGTGGATCCGGGAGATATTTTTGAGTTGGAGTCGGCAGGAAGTGGAAAGGGCTTGAATATATGGTTTAAAGAGAGATCAGAGTCCAGGGTTACCCCAAGGCAGCGAGTTTGCGGGACTGGGGAGAGTGAACAGCCATTGACATTGATAGATAGGTCAGGTGGGGGGGGAGAATGAGATGGTGGAAAGATGATAAATTCAGTTTTATCCATGTTAATTTTTAGAAATCAAGTAGAGAAGAAGGCCGAAATGGCGGACAGACATTGGTTCAATCACCGCTCTGAGTATACAGAGCAGCGGCTGTAACCATGCCCCTGGCCCTGACTGACACTCCCTCTGCATTGGGGCTCAATTGTCCCTTCACCCCCAGGCAATTTTCCGTTTTTCGTTTTTTCCTCTCCTTCCAAGAGCCATAACATTTTTATTTTTCCAGCTATATAACCATATGAGGGCTTGTTTTTTGAGGGATAAGTTGTACTTTTGAATGACATCATTCAATAAACTCAATGCTTTTTGCCTTACATGTACAGTAAATATTACATACAGTATATAATTGACATAAAGAAAGTAATCATCTACCAATGTTCAATAGTGATGAACGTAATGATTATAATTAAACAAAATGATAATATTATACTGATGTGTCCATCCGTAGCTTTAGTTGAAATTGGTTAATGACTCCAATATCTCTCCCAAAATAATTTAAATAACATCACGACTGTCTAGCAAATCCCGTGACTACAATGCCCATCATCACACAGGGTACAACACATGAACACCTAGAGCTTAAACACGAATCATGCTTTTTTTCTTCAAAGTTGGACATCTCACATGTCAAGATATGTTGAGTCAAAAGCAAAGGTAATGAAAGACATCTGTGTCTTACTCAGTATATGTCATGGTATCATGTTGATATGCTGACATCAGTGAAAAAAAATTAATTGTATCCTTATCACAATCTTAGGACTTAGGAATGCATGTGCAGAACTCAGTATGGAGCTGCACAGCTTCCAGGCATTGGTGCACAGGCTCAGATGAGCAGTCTGTGTGCAAAGAAAGACCCTCAAGAAGGAATGCTTCGAGAGAAAATATATACCTCTGTACACATGGGTCCCAATTCATCAAACTATTTTCTCCTTTCCTTCTGGAGTAAAAATGGTTTTAATAGTGACCTTTATGTTTGTACCTTATTCGTTATCTATTTTGTACTTTTTCTTAAATTAACTATACTTAACTTGATCTGATTTTTTTTTGTGTTTTATTTATACAACCCCTGGCAAAAATTATGGAATCACCGGGCTCGCAGGATGTTCATTCAGTTGTTTAATGTTGTTGAAAAAAAGCAGATCACAGACATGGCACAAAACTAAAGTCATTTCAAATGGCAACTTTAGGGCTTTCAGAAACACTAAAAGAAATCAAGATAAAAAATGTGGTACTCAGTAAGGGTCATTTTTTTCAGACCAAGCAGAGGGAAAAAATTATAGAATCACTCAATTCTGAGGAAAAAATATGGAATCATGAAAAACAAACACACAAAAGAACACTCCAATACATCACTAGTATTTTGTTGCACCACTTCTGGCTTTAATAACAGCTTGCAGTCTCTGAGGCATGGACTTAACGAGTGACAAACAGTACTCTTCATCAATCTGGCTCCAACTTTCTCTGATTGCTGTTGTCAGATCAGCTTTGCAGGTTGGAGCCTTGTCATGGACCATTTTCTTCAACTTCCACCAAAGATTTTCAATTGGATTGAGATCCGGACTATTTGCAGGCCATGACATTGACCTTTTGTGTCTTCTTTCAAGGAATGTTTTCACAGTTTTTGCTCTATGGCAGGATGCATTATCATCTTGAAAAATGATTTCATCATCCCCAAACATCCTTTCAATTGATGGGATAAGAAAACTGTCTAAAATATCAATGTAAACTTGGGCATTTATTGAAGATGTAATGACAGCCATCTCCCCAGTGCCTTTACCTGACATGCAGCTCCATATCATCAATAACTGTGGAAATTTTCATGTTCTCTTCATGAAGTCATCTTTATAAATTTCATTGGAATGGCACCAAGCAAAAGTTCAAGCATCATCACCTTGCCCAATACAGATTCACGATTCATCACTGAATATGACTTTCATCCAGTCATCCACAGTCCACGATTGTTTTTCCTTAGCCCATTGTAACCTTGTTTTTTTATGTTTAGGTGTAAATGATGGCTTATGTTTAGCTTTTATCTGTGTAAATCCCATTTCCTTTAGGCGGTTTCTTACAGTTCGGTCACAGACATTGACTCCAGTTTCCTCATTTGTTTTCTTGTGCATTTCCTGTTTTGGAGACATATTGCTTTAAGTTTCCAGTCTTGACGCTTTGATGTCTTCCTTGGTCTACCAGTATGTTTGCCTTTAACAACCTTCCCATGTTGTTTGTTTTTGGTCCAGATTTTAGACACAGCTGACTGTGAACAACCAACATCTTTTGCAACATTGCCTGATGATTTATCTTCTTTTAAGAGTTTGATAATCCTCTCCTTTGTTTCAATTGACATCTCTCGTGTTGGAGCAATGATTCATGTCAGTCCACTTGGTGCAGCAGCTCTCCAAGGTGTGATCACTCCTTTTTAGATGCAGACTAACGAGCAGATCTAATTTGATGCAGGTGTTAGTTTTGGAAATTAAAATTTACAGGGTGATTCCATAATTTTTTTCCTCAAAATTGAGTAATTCCATAATTTTTTCACTCTGCTTGGTCTGAAAAAAATGACCCTTACTGAGTATCACATTTTTTATCTTGATTTCTTTTAGTGTTTCTTAAAGCCCTAAAATTGCCATTTGAAATGACTTTAGATTTGTGCCATGTCTGTGATCTGCTTTTTTTCAACAACATTAAACAACTGAATGAACATCCTCCGAACCCGGTGATTCCATAATTTTTGCCAGGGGTTGTACATATGTTTTAGCCAAATTCATCATATGTGACATTTCAAAATATCACAAACATTTAGCATATTTGTACTCAAGCACCCAACTGAAGTACAAAATCTGTCAAATGTTATTCTTGCATAGTTGAATACTAACATGAAACATTTTAAAGAACTGCATGTTGTTTTTGATTAAAAATGCACAAGAAAATGCGTAAAAAAGGAACATTTTAAATTAGGCGCAAAATTCAGCAGCTACTTTGAAGATTTTAGAGCAAAAAATGTCAACAAATACCACAAGACAAAAAAGAAAAGTCACTTAAAAAAATGCGAATGATGAATAGGGGAGATAGAGTCTAGTTGTACTGGGTTTGGTCACGTGTTTTCATTTGTATCTAAAAGTCTGGAGGAGAGGAGACTGTCATCCAGACCTGGGTACCAAAGAACCTGTAAAAAAAAGAAAAAATAAAGTTTATACTTATCTTCTGATGTTTTCCCTCCGTCACGCTGTTGTCTGAAGGACCTGCCACGTCATTGAGTCATGTGACCCATCACATGACTCAATGACTTCACCGCAGGTCCTGCACACAACAGCGTGAGCCGCTCAAGACTCCGGACGGGGCAGAGAATGCATCGGAAAGTGAGTATAAACTTTATTTTTTTATTATTTACCATTCTGATTCTTTTTTTTTAACTATTACTTGGTCACACTATATAAATCCATGCCGGTTGCATGGATTTATATAGTGTGAACAAGTTGTCAAGCACTTTTCCAAGTGATGCTTAAATCACTTGGAGAAGTGCTTGATAACCCGCATGTGGAAATGCATGCAAAGACGCTGCAAAGACGCCTCACAAACGCTTCTACCTGGCGGGAAAACCGCATGTAAAATCCGCATGCGATTTTCCCGCCAGGGAGAAGTGTAAAAAATATGCTTCAGTTCCGCAACGTGGGCAATTAGCCTAACTATGTTTATTTTGTCTTTCAGTGCTAGTCCTGCTTATTTTATCCATGAGAAGGCAGAGAAAGCAGCCGTATACTATTGATGAAGAGGACAACGTTCATGAAAACATTGTTAGGTATGATGACGAAGGAGGGGGAGAAGAAGATACTGAAGCATTTGATATCGCAACACTATGGAGTTCAAGGGAGACACATGTTGGTAAAAGCAGACAGGACATGCAGCCAGAGATTGAGAGCTTGTCCCGCTATGTGCCTCAGACGTGCATCATGGATAATAATGTACACAGCTACATGTTGGCTAAACTCTTTGAAGCGGATACAGATGTTTGTGCACCTCCATTTGACTCTCTTCAGACATATATGTTTGAGGGAGAAGGATCAGTGGCTCAGTCCTTAAGCTCACTACAGTCTTTCAGTACAGACTCCGAGCAGAGCTATGACTACCTTAATGACTGGGGTCCTCGATTTAAAAAGCTTGCTGAGATGTACGGTGCCAAGGATAAAAATGCATCATTGTGATAGCAAGTGGAAAAAAATTGGAGATTTTATGCAGGGCTCCAAGCCCCACCCTATGTGGATCCATTTTCTTTGAGGACGTTATTAATAGTTAAGCATTACAAGATTACAAGAAAGACAAGATGATGGGTTTAATGTACAGATTGCACTGAAACAGGATAAAATCTTTCCCTGGATCAGCTTTATTTGGTCATGATGAGTAAAGAAAGTTCGACAGAAAACACTGATGGAGTGAGAAAGACATAATTTTTCTTGGATTTGAAAGACTTTTAAAGTCCAAGAATAATATGATATATATTTTTATACCACACAACATCTTTACACCTTGTTTCAAATATACACAAATGCAACTCAATTTGCAAAGAAAACATTGTTTCATAATTTATAAATTCTCACTTCAAAAACTTTAAAAGATGTGTAAAAAAAAAAACATAACTGTATTTAGTACATTTCTATTACCAATGTTTGGTCTTATATTTCTTTCTAGTGACCCACTGATGCTTTTAATTGTCTGAGATCCAATATAATAATACTAATATCCTCCCTTTTATAGAAACTGTAACTGTTTTTACCCCTGTAATTTTGTGGCACGTCTTGAGAAGAAAATGGGATTAACCACGTGTGATTCTACAGAGCGTGTCACTTACATGTGCCAAATGCCAATATCAGATGCCATTAATGAAAGTTATAAACTAATTTAAGAGGTTTATCTTGTATGAAACATTTTAAGGGATTTCCCTATATATTTATGTCAATTTATACCCACGACTGTTTACATTCATGTAATAGATGCTCAACTGAAATATCTCCCTAAAAAAATGTAAGTTAAGTTTTGTACATTTGTCAATAATTTTGGTAATTAAATAAGATGTACTGAATGTCCAGTACTTTAGCACTTCTTTAATAAAAAGTTAAAGTTGAAGGACATGTCTTGAGTGCTTGCTATAATATTTTTAAAATGTTATCATGATATGACAAGTATTTTATATTATAGCTTGACACATTTCCAAAACCAGTCTTAAAACAGTTTTCACCCTTTAAATTTCTCACGGATGCAGCAGGCATACCAAAAGTAACCACTCAAGCCAGTGATTGGCTGCAGGAATCACTTGATGGTACTACATGCCAGTAATGGCCACTTTTGAACAAGGAAGCGCATCATTTGTTCTTTTTTGATAATCCCATTAATTTGGGTATATACGTTAGCATGGGTCGGATACACCAGATCAAATGTCAAAAGGGAAAGTTGCAAACATATCTAAATGAATGCAAACATAATGCTTTTATTTATGAATGAGAAACATGACAAAGGTTCTAGAAATCCAGATAATGTCCTTTACATATTTTGCTCTCTCAAACAAACTTGGGTCACCAGTAATCTTGTTAGAAGAGATAAGTGCCAGACCAAGGATGCAGCTCCACTTTGTCATTTATCTTTGGGTTTTTGTATTCAGCAGGGTCCAAAATCTTAGCGCAAGGTGATTCAAAGCACCAAGAAAACTTACCATAGCAAGAGAAAACAGGAAACGAGTAATCAGAAAACTAGAGCCACTTTAGATAGCTGTGACTCGAACAATATCATGGCTAAGTCCTCCTGTGTTCTCCATGAAAGAGTCACTGCCACACATCTCTGATGGAGGTTTATCTCTTAGAGCACAAAAGGATCGTCAATCTGAATCCAAACATGCCAGATCCTTATCTTTTCCAATATCATCTGTTAGGGACGAGTCGATAGCACTCATGCACAATAGACTGTTAGCCGGACGCATTGATATCGTTTGGCTGACAAAGTCAAATTTGTATGGGGGCCTTAATATTGACCCTTATTTAGAGTAGATTTTGATATGAGGTTATAAGGTTGAGGTAGAGGTCAGTAGTGGAGCAGCAGTATGGCCATACATAGTACCAAGCAATTACAATAGAAAGCTAGTTCCCGCCAATCCACGTCAGATCACAGTAGATAGTTATAACAAATAGGAAACATTTGATACAATGGTGGAGCCACCAGAAATAATCTGATATTGAGTTTAAATTGTGCAGGCTATTTATGACAACAAAATGTGTCAGTATTGGACCCTCTTCTTTTTAACATATTTATGAATTACCTTGTAGAGGGCATGCAGAGTTGAATTTTAATATTTTCAGATGATACTAAACTCTGCAAGGTAATAAACACAGAGTAAGATAATTTAATATTACAGAAGGATTTATGTAAGCTTGAGTCTTAGGCTGAGAAATGATAATTAAAGTTTAATGTAGATAAATGTAAACGCATGCACTTGGGCAGAGGAACTGAAATGTATAATTATACACTGAATGGTAAAACATTGGGTAAAACTGTCACCGAAAAAGACTTGGGAGTATGGGTGGACAGCAAACACAACTTTAGTGACCAGTGCCAGACAACTGCTCCCAAGTCAAATAAAATCATGGAATGAATTGAAAGAGGAATAGATGGCCATAACAAGAACATAGTAAATAGTTTTGCCTTTATACAAGTCACTAATCAGGCTATATTTAAAATACTTTGCTGAACTAGACTAGAGCAGGTTCAGAGAAGAGCAACCAAGGTTATTAAGGGAATGGGTCAACTGCAATACCAAACAGAATATCAAACTTGGGGTTATTCAGTTTTAAAAAAAAAGGTTTAGGGGCGATCTTACTACATTGTACAAATATATGAAGGGATAGTACAGAAATCTTTCTAATGATCTATGTTGTAATGGTTGATTCATTAAAAAAAAGTTTTAGAAGGGCCTGAATGCCTTTCTTTAAAGAAAAAAATAAATAATATTACAGGTTATGGGTATTAAATTCTGTGATGGGACGTTGATACAGGGATCTACAGGGTGGGCCATTTATATGGATACACCTAAATTAAATGGGAATGGTTGGTGATATCAACTTCTTGTTTGTGGCACATTAGTATATGGGAGGGGGAAAACTTTTCCAGATGGGTGGTGACCACGGTAGGCATTTTGAAGTCAGACTTTTTGGATCCAACTTTATTTTTTTCAATGGGAAGAGGGTCATATTACACATCAAACTTATTGAGAATTTCATAAGAAAAACAATGGCGTGCTTGGTTTTAACATAACTTTATTCTTTCATGAGTTTTTTACAAGTTTATGACCACTTATAAAATGTGTTCAAAGTGCTACCCATTGTGTTGGATTGTCAATGCAACCCTCTTCTCCCACTCTTGACACACTGCTAGCAATACCGCAGAAGAAATGCTGTTTCAGATGCTGCACATCTTGTATCTTGATGGTATGGTGTGGTATATGGGGTACAAAGATAGTGGGGCCATTCTTCATCAGTGGAAACCTCAATTCCACTGGATATCTGAAATTGCTACATGATGATGTGTTGCCCTCTTTATGCACTGAAGATGGCACGTTCCCTGAGTTTTTCCAACAAGATGGTGCACAACCACATTATGGGTGTCAGGTCTGAGCATTCCTTTATATGAACAGTTTCCAGGAAAGTGGATTGATCATCGTGGGCCAGTTGAACGGCCACTAAGGTCTCCTGATCTGACCCCCTTAGACTTTTATCTTTGGGGTCATCTGAAGGCAATTGTCTATGCTGTGACGATACGAGATGTGCAGCATCTATAATCTGTCCTTCAAACCACATATCCAAGCCCTTTCCACATCCTGCCGACTCCAACTCAAAAATATCTCCAGGATCCACACATTCCTCAACTACGAATCTGCAAAAACGCTAGTGCACGCACTCATCATCTCCCGCCTCGACTACTGCAACCTCCTGCTCTGTGGCCTCCCCTCTAACATTCTCGCACCCCTCCATTTTATCCTAAACTCTGCTGCCCGACTAATCCTCCTGTCCCACCACTATTCCCCGGTTTCTCCTCTCTTCCAATCCCTTCACTGGCTCCCCATTACCCAGAGACCCCAGTTCAAAACCCTAACCATGTCATACAGTCTCCCTGTACTTACCTGCACGCTGCCTCCGATCCTCACAAGATCTCCTTCTCTACTCCCCTCTAATCTCCTCTTCCCACAATCGCATGCATGGGAGAAATCTTGTATCCCCCCTACTCTGGAGCTCTCTACCCCAACACATCAGACTCTCGCCTACCGTGGATATCTTCAAAAGGAACCTAAAGACCCACCTCTTCCGACAAGCTTACAACCTGCAGTAACCACCACTCCATCATACCGCTGTACGACCAGCTCTACCTTCACCTACTGTATCCTCACCCATCCCTTGTAGATTGTGAGCCCTCGAGGGCAGGGTCCTCTCTCCTTCTGTACCAGTCGCTGACTTGTATTGTTCAAAATTATTGTAATTGCTTGAGCTTTGTATACTAATTTCACATGTGAAGCACCATGGAATAAATGGCGCTATAATAATAATAATAATAATAATAATAATAATTGGGCTTTCAATGAAACCCCAGTAAATAAGTCCAGGCAGCTACCTGTCTTTAATTTAATGCACATGTCAACCTATTTAAAACTAATAGAGTGACTTCTTGTGAGTTTGAGCACTGGCAGAAAAAGCGTGGTGTAACCCACTCGTAGAGTGTCATTGAAGAAACGAGGGGCTGTCATTCGTCTCTGTGCAGAACTACTACTACTACCAGGAGCCAACAGTTGAATCATTCCTGACCTTCAGACTTCTTTTCTGCTCCTTCCTCACTCCCCATTTTCCTTCTTGAATTGATGATTCCCTCTGAATTCACTACCGAATCCAAAAATTTATAGATGGTTTATCAGCTCCATGAGGTACCAGGTTACAGTTGCTGGCCATAGAAGCTTATAGAGAAAGAAGACCGAAGATGAATAGCTGTGAAGAAGCACAGACAGTTTATTGTGTCTCCTACTTTTTCACCCTGAAGCTGGATCCATGTCAACACTGATCATAACTGCTGTATAAAGTACTCATTGCTGCTGCTATATATTTGAGCTACTGGAGCATGATCTTCACTTTTTTTATTTTGTTGTGTATTAATGACATCCTTTTCAGCTTGGCTCTAACCACTGTGAAGCTGTGATCTAGGAAATCTGACTGACAGAAATAGACATTAGTTATGACCAAAATTAGTGTTATTCCTTATCTACAGATGACCACTTATTCTGAAAAGTAACCTAAAACGATAAGTATACTTAAAATATTGCCATATCGAAAAAATGTCCTATTATTTTTTTAAGGGAAATTCTGACAACTGGCATTATTGTTTTATCCTCTTAATAATGTTTAACAGTATTATTCATATACTGTGTATACCCGGCAACTACTTCTAAATCATGGACAAAAACAAATTAATTTTGCTTCATGCCATCTCTATTGCAACGGAAGCAGTTTAGCCAAAAGACATTATCCAATGGTCTTTTCCACCTTAGAGAATATGGAGTCACTGTTCTACTGATTTGTGGGAGTTCATGGATAGCATTCCCATAACATAAAAGTTTATAAGCTTTTAGAGAGAGGGACTTTTTTAAGTATGTAAGCTCATAGGAGGTCTACTGAATTGTAAGATTAAGTATTTTAATGCTTCGCACTAATATTTTTATTTTATGTTTCGCACTAATATTTTTATTTTAAATAAGGTTTGTATTAATTTATTATCTTTATTATATTTGAATCAGGACTACTGTAGCTTGGTGTACATGATAGTATAGATCAGAGCTGGGCAAAGTGTGGCCCATGGGCCACATGCGGTCCTCTGGCTGTTGCAGTCCTCTCCGTGGGCTGAAAACAGTGGCCCATGGGCCGCACCATGCGGCCGCCATCCCCTGCCCATCCACCTCCACCTGCTTCCTGATGTCACTGCTATCTGCATATTCAGGATGTAGACAGAGGTGTATACATTTGTTGAGAACAGAGCTGGTGGCTCCTTCCACCAATCAACATGTGCGTCTGAAACAGCAGACACGATGACGTCACTTCATTGTGTCTGCTGTACGGAGAGTCATTAGACCGTAGGCCAGAGCAGAATGCCTGGTGAACAAGAAAGAGACTAGTATGTGTTGTTTTGTTTTTTTTCACATGTGTATGGGATGTATGCATGTATATAGGAGGCTATGTGGGGGCTCACACTCTATGTAGGGGGCTATGTGGGGATTCATATTGTATATAGAGAGGCTATGTGTAGGCTCATACTGTATATAGAGAGACATTGTGGAGGCTCACACTGTATATAGAGAGGCTATGTGGGGGCTCACTCTGTATATAGGGGCTATGTGTAGGCTCATACTGTATATAGACAGGCTATGTGGGGCTTACACTGTATATAGAGAGGCTATGTGTGGTCTCAGTGTATATAGGGGCTATGTGGGGACTCATACTGTTTATAGGAGGCTATGTAAGGGCTTATACTGTATATAGGGGCTATGTGGAGGCTCATACTGTACATAGGGGCTATGCGGGGGCTCACATTGTATATAAAAGGTTATGTGGGGGCTTTTACTGTATATAGGGGCAATGTAGGGGCTCATACTGAATATAGTGGGTTATGTTGGGGTCTCATGCTATATATAGAGGGGCTATATGGGGGCTCATACTGTATAAAAGGGGCTATGTGGTGGCTCCTGCTATATATAGGGGGCTGTGTGGGGCTCATACGGTATATAGAGGGCTGTGTGTGTTGTCTCATACTGTATGCAGGGGGCTGTGTGGGAACTTATACTGTATATACAGTGGTGGCCAAGAGTATTGGCACCCCTACAATTCTGTCAGATAATACTCAGTTTCTTCCTGAAAATAATTGCAATCACAAATTCTTTGGTATTATTATCTTCATTTAATTTGCTTGCAAGGAAAAAACACAAAAGAGAATGAAGCAAAAATCAAATCATTGATCATTTCACACAAAACTCCAAAAATGGGCCAGACAAAAGTATTTGCACCCTCAGCCTAATACTTGGTTGCACAACCTTTAGCCAAAATAACTGCGAACAACCGCTTCCGGTAACCATCAATGAGTTTCTTACAATGCTCTGCTGGAATTGTAGACGATTCTTCTTTGGCAAACTGCTCCAGGTCCCGGATATCTGAAGGGTGCCTTCTCCAAACTGCTATTTTGAGATCTCTCCACAGGTGTTCTATGGGATTCAGGTCTGGACTCATTGCTGGCCACCTTAGAAGTCTCCAGTGCTTTATATCAAGCCACTTTATAGTGCTTTTGGAAGTGTGTTTTGGGTCATTGTCCTGCTGGAAGACCCATGACCTCTGAGGGAGACCCAGCTTTCTCACACTGGTCCCTACATTATGCTGCAAAATTTGTTGGTAGTCTTCAGACTTCATAATGCCATGCACACGGTCAAGCAGTCCAGTGCCAGAGGCAGCACAGCAACCCCAAAACATCAGGGAACCTCTGCCATGTTTGACTGTAGGGACCGTGTTCTTTTCTTTGAATGCCTCTTTTTTTTTCCTGTACACTCTATGTTGATGCTTTTTCCAAAAAAGATCTACTTTTGTCTCATCTGACCAGAGAACATTCTTCCAAAACGTTTTAGGCTCTCTCAGGTAAGTTTTGGCAAACTCCAGCCTGGCTTTTTTATGTCTCGGGGTAAGAAGTGGATCTTCCTGGGTATCGTACCATACAGTCCCTTTTCATTCAGATGCCAACGGATAGTACGGGTTGACACTGTTGTACCCTCAGACTGCAGGGCAGCTTGAACTTGTTTGGATGTTAGTCGAGGTTCTTTATTCACCATCCGCACAATCTTGTGTTGAAATCTCTCGTCAATTTTTCTTTTCTTCCACATCTAGGGAGGTTAGCCACAGTGCCATGGGCTTTAAACTTTTTGATGACACTGCGCACGGAAGACACAGGAACATTCAGGTCTTTGGAGATGGACTTGTAGCCTTGAGATTGCTCATGCTTCCTCACAATTTGGTTTCTCAAGTCCTCAGACAGTTCTTTTGTCTTCTTTCTTTTCTCCATGCTCAATGTGGTACACACAAGGACACAGGACAGAGGTTGAGTCAATTTTAATCCATGTTAACTGGCTGCAAGTGTGATTTAGTTATTGCCAACACCTGTTAGGTGCCACAGGTAAGTTACAGGTGCTGTTAATTACTCGAATTAGAGAATCATCACATGATTTTTCAAACAGTGCCAATACTTTTGTCCACCCCCTTTTTTAGGTTTGGTGTGGAATTATATCCAATTTGGCTTTAGGACAATTCTTTTTGTGTTTTTTCATTGAAGACAAATTAAATGAAGATAATAATACCAAAGAATTTGTGATTGCAATCATTTTCAGGAAGAAACTGAGTATTATCTGACAGAATTGCAGGGGTGCCAATACTTTTGGCCACCACTGTAGGTCTGTTGTGTGATCTTATATGGTATATAGGGGGCTATGTGGTGCTCATACTGTATATAGACGGTTGTGTGCGGGCTCATACAATATATAGGGGTTATGTGGCGGCTCATAATGTATATAAAATGTGTGTGATCCCTTATACGATATAAAGCAAGATGTCCACATACTTAATTCTGATCAATATTAAGTGATACAATTAATATTAATATAAAATAATATGAATTAATTATATTAATATTGAGCAGAATTAATTTCAGCTTATTGGTTTGGCCTCCACAACAGTTATACTCTCTCATATGGTCCTGCAAGAAAATGAATTGCTTACCTCTGGTATAGATGAATGTATGAAATTCAAACTTTTTTTTGTTTTTTTGTTTGATGCTTGATATAAATGTACTGTGATTTTATATATAACTTGCAAAGTTTATCCTTGAATAGGTTTTTTAGATTATTTTTCTGTTTTAAAAGATGATTTTACCTTATGAAAAAACATCTATGTAATTTTTGCTAAATTATTTTTGTCATTGCTAATGGAGTTGTCCGGAACTTTTACATTGATGCCCTATCTTTAGGATAGGTAATCAATATTTGATCAGTGTGGGTGCGATGCCCATCACCTTCTCCAATCAGCTGTTCCAAATGCCGACAGCGGCCGGAAGTGCTCGCTGCACAGTTTCATCAGTGGAATAGTGGCCACAGTTGGGTACTACGCATACGCCCCATAATCAAACCAGTAAGGGGTGGATGTGCAGTACTTGGCCACGGCCACTATTTCATTGATGCAGCTGTGGTGTGCATCTCCACAGCTGAGCATTTCCACCGGCCACCAGCACCTGGAACAGCTGATCAATGGGGGTGCCGTGTGTCACACCCCCACTGATCAGATATTCATGACCTATCCTAAGCATAGGCCATCAATATCACAGTCCCAGACAAACCCTTTCATTAGTGGTAAAGTTTTTGAACTGTACCATCACCACCTTGTATATGGACTCTAACCACTTACTACATGCATGCAGGTAAGTAACTTATACTGGCCAACATATTTTAATTTATCTTGCAGCTTCATTTGTTTGGTTCATCTAGACTGTATTCATTTTAATCTTTGTGATAGGAAATGACAAAATAAAACATGAACAATGTCGTAAGATTGTCAGGAGCTATGGATCTTTAGAAACATACTGTGAGCTGTACAGGCCTCTAGTAGGCAGCAGGCTGCGGCCTATTAGAGTAAGTGACAGAGCAGAGAGCCATTAGCTCTCATCTTGGCTATAGTTTTTAATTGTATCCACGTCTTGAGTGCACTAATGCAGTTCAAAATGGTCCTTTTCCAGAAGACTTGCCAACTCCTCTTTATTTATGGGAGTGTCCTGGAGATTCCTGGAGAGTTGTAAAATATATGGTCAAGAGTGGTGTACATAAAGATGAGGGCGGCTACAGTCACATGCCTTGGAAGGATCCATTTGGGCCAATGGAGATTGATATGAGATCTTATTACTTTGTTGGCCAAAAGTATGACCAGGAAGTGTTGTCTTTAACTATATCGGATTCTGTAGAGTAGACAGTGGGAAGGATGGCACATGGATGAGCTCTAAGAGTCAGGGAGGTTGTTCACTTGTCATATTAAGTGTGTGAGAGGAGGACCAGGAAATTGGTCTGACTGTCCTGTGGTGAGACAGCTGAAGGATCAATCTGGGAAAGAACATTTGGGAGACAAAGTTCTTGGATACCTAACACTTTAAAGCACCACTCCAGCGTTTTTCTTTTAATTTCAGGGCTGGAGTGATGCGACTAATGTAAGTTCCCTGCCCGTAATATCGTACTCACCAGTCACCATCTTCAGCTGTTCCTCGCTCCGGTATGCCATCTTGTGACTGCAATGTTGAACTGACCCGAATTCAGCGGTAATGGTCACAAGCTCTCAATGTAAGTCTTTGAGAGCCTCATTCTGGCTCTCATAGACTTACATTGAGAAGTGACTTTTGGTTCACCCAGCAAACACCAGAGCGATCTGGCAGGTCACAAACTGCAGAAGACTGATCAGAGCGGAGCTGATAAAGGATGAAGACGACAGCTTGTAAGTACAGGGTGGGCCATTTATATGGATACACCTAACTAAAATGGGAATGGTTGGTGATATCAACTTCCTGTTTGTGGCACATTAGTATATGGGAGGGGGAAAACTTTTCCAGATGGGTGGTGACCATGGTGGCCATTTTGAAGTTGGCCATTTTGAATCCAACTTTATTTTTTTCAATGGGAAGAGGGTCATGTGACACATCAAACTTATTGATAATTTCATAAGAAAAACAATGGTGTGCTTGGTTTTAACGTAACTTTATTCTTTCATGAGTTTTTTACAAGTTTATAATCACTTATAAAATGTGTTCAAAGTGCTGATCATTGTGTTGGATTGTCAATGCAACCCTCTTCTCCCACTTTTGACACACTGAGAGCAACACCGCAAAAGACATGCTAGCACAGGCTTCCAGTATCTGTTGTTTCAGATGCTGCACATCTCGTATCTTCACATCATAGACAATTGCCTTCAGATGACCCCAAAGATAAAAGTCTAAGGGGGTCAGATCAGAAGACCTTGGTGGCCATTCAACTGGCCCACGGTTACCAATCCACTTTCCAGGAAACTGTTCATGTAGGAATGCTCAGACCTGACACCCATAATGTGGTGGTGCACCATCTTGTTGGAAAAACTCAGGGAGCGTGCCATCTTCAGTGCATAAAGAGGGCAACACATCATCATGTAGCAATTTCAGATATCCAGTAGCATTGATGTTTTCATTGATGAAGAATGGCTCCACTATCTTTGTACCCCATATACCACACCATACCATCAATTTTTGTGTTACAACAGTCTTGGAGGGATCTATCCACTGTGGGTTAGTGTCAGACCAATAGCGGTGATTTTGTTTGTTAACTTCATCATTCACAAAAACTGAGGGTCCTGTTCCAATTTTTGTTTTGCCCATTCTGCAAATTCAGTGCGCCGATCTGGGTAATCCTCGTTGAGATGCTGCAGCAGCTGGATTTTGTAAGGGTGCCATTTGTGAGTAGCTAATATCCGCCGAAGGGATGTTCGACTGATGCCACTCTCCAGTTACATGCGGCGAGTGCTACGCTGTGGGCTTTTGCTGAATGAAGCTAGGACAGCCACTGATGTTTCTTCATTAGTGACTGTTTTCTTCCGTCCACATTTTGGCAAATCCAACACTGAACCTGTTTCACGAAATCTGGCAAGCAGTTTGCTAACTGTAGCATGGGAGATGGGTGGTCTCGTAGGGTGTCTTGCATGGAAATCTGCTGCAATGACCCGAGTACTGCATTCACCAGACATCAACACAATTTCTATCCGTTCCTCACATGTTAACCTCTGCGACATGTCAATGGCTGTAAACAAAGAGAAACTTGTAAATAACTCATGAAAGAATAAAGTTACGTTAAAACCAAGCACACCACTGTTTTTCTTATGAAATTCTCAATAAGTTTGATGTGTCATATGACCCTCTTCCCATTGAAAAATATAAAGTTTTATCTAAAATGACCGACTTCAAATCGGCCGCCATGGTCACCAGCCATCTGGAAAAGTTTTCCCCCTCCCATATACTAATGTGTCACAAACAAAAAGTTGAGATCACCAACCATTCCCATTTTAGCTAGGTGTAGCCATATAAATGGCCCACCCTGTATAATACTAGGGCCAGGGAAATAAAAAAAAATGCTGGAGTGGTGTTTTAAATGCTTAAAAGTGTAACAGAAGGGAACCCAACTGTGAAAAAAGAAGTGGAATTTTTGAGATGCACAGAACCCTGACAGACAATGTTTTGGAGAATGATCCCCAGAGACACAGGGTTACTAGCAAAGGGAAAAACAGAGCCCTGGAAAGCATAGTCTGAGGACCAAGGGACATATTTGTTTAATCTGAAACCATTTCAAATGAATAAACTTATGGTCCTAAAAGGATTGAAGAGACAGAGCCCTTGAGAGTAGCGTTTGGGTGAGAGACTGAAGTACGGAGACTTCAGGAACAGATAGTGTGGTGGGAGACATTATTGAAGTGGCCTCTGTGAACAGCAGAAGCCCGAGGAAGAGAATTACTAACATTGTTTGCATTTCTTCAGTGATATTCATTATTCTGTGATCAAGAGCAATTAGAGATGAGCGGTGTTCGACTAGAACTGTTCGCCAATCTCAAATTCGAGCTGTTTTGGGCAATGTTCGAGTTGTTCGACGAACCCGAACGATTTGCAAAAAATTCGGCTGTTCGAGGTTATGTTCGATAACTGTTCGTGCACCAAAAGCATGTCCTGCATGTCTGGCGCTATTTAGAGCACCAATCATGCAGGGATTGTCTGCCACTCACTGTAATGCCACAGCCATGGTGGTTGTGGCATTACAGTGATTGCCCAAATCGATGGGAACAGTGCCAACAGTGAAACATGAAAAGCCGGCAATTCAGCAGCGGCATACACCGGTACCCGACAATTTAGAACCGAAAGAATAGAGCTTCACACATAGATTAGATAGATATAAACATGTCAGCCACATATATACGAAGTACAGTGAAAGTGCTGCTTACTGTACTTGTCATTTAGCGTAAAGGATTTATCAAAAAAAATAATAGTGTTTTCATGCACTGTCTCTTTAAAAAAGCCGGCCGGCAATTCAGCAGGGTAACCGACAATTTATAACAGACAGAATAGAGCTTCACACATAGATTAGATAGATAGAAACATGTCAGTCACATATATATGAAGTACAGTGACAGTGTTGATTACTGTACTTGTCATTTAGTGTAAAGGATTTATTAAAAAAAATAATAGTGTTTTCATGCACCGTCTCTTTAAGAAAGCCGGCCGGCAATTCAGCATCTGTACCCGACAATTTATAACAGACAGAATAGAGCTTCACACATAGATTAGATAGATAGAAACATGTCAGTCACATATATATGAAGTACAGTGATAGTGTTGGTTACTGTACTTGTCATTTAGTATTAAAATAAAGGATTTATTATTAAAAAAATTGGCGTGGGGTTCCCCTTAATTTTAGGCTCTAGCGGAGGTTAAGCAGACGGCTGGGGCAGATGTTTGAAGCCTGGGAAGGGGGTAATACCCACGGAGCGTCCCAGGCTACTAATATCAGCCCCCAGCTGAATACATAGCCTTTACTAGCTATTAAAATGGGGGACCCCCCAAAAAAAATGACGTGGGGTCCCCCCTAATTTAATAGCTAGCAAAGGCTAGGCAGACAGCTGGGGGCTGATATTAATAGCCCAGGAAGGGAGCCATGAATATTGGCCCCCTCCCAGGCTAGAAACACCAGCCGTCAGCCGCCCCAGAAATGGCGCATTCATAGGATGCGCTAATTCTGGCACTTAGCCTCGCTCTTCCACGCTGCCCTGGTGCGGTGGCAGTGGGGTAATAGGGTTGGGGTTGATGTCAGCTTATAATGCCAGCTGACATCAAGCCCAGGTTAGTAATGGAGAGGCGTCTATAAGACACCCCCATTACTAACCCCATAGTCAAAGTTAAAAAAAACACAAACACCCAGAATAAAGTCCTTTAATTGAAATAAAGACACAATCCTTTATTGTTCTAAATTAAACCATACTTACCGTCACGCCCATTCCAGCTGAAGCCAACGATCTCCTGCAATAAAAGAAAAATAATAAAGCAACCTCATCCTTACCTTTCCATGGTTCCCACGACAGCTTCAGCTCTGCTACATCGAGATGACAGGCTGGACCGCAGCAGAACGCTGCCATCCAGCCTGTCATCCCGCAGACACTGAGAAGCGCAGGCATGCTTGCGCTCTGCAGTGTCTGGCTGTGACGGCATCCAGATGAGCCGAGTTCATGTCCAATGAACTCGACGCACCTCATGCACGTCACTGACAGCGTGGGAGAATTCTCCTGCACTCAGCACTTCAGCGTGAGAATTCTCCCACGCTGTCAGCGACGTACATGAGGTCAGCTGAGTTCATTGGACATGAATGAGCTCACCTCATGCACTCAATCACCGATTTGGGCGCCAAATTTAAATATCGGCCGCAACCAATCACCGATCTTGGCTCCACATTTAAACACCGCTGAGCTGATTGGTCGCCGACGCTGGGCGCGACCAATCACCGATTTTGGCGCCACATTTAAATAGCGTCCGCGACCAATCAGTACAGCGGTGTTTAAATGTGGAGCCAAGATGGGTGATTGGTCGCAGACGATATTTAAATTTGGCGCCCAAATCGGTTATTGGTCGCGGGCAGCGCCAGCGACCAATCAGCGATTTTTAACACAAATGTCCGGACCTTTGTAACACCATGCGGATACTGTGGGGAGATCAGCAGCTAGGGTGTGAAGGGAGGACCGGTGAGCGGCGCTGCGGGTCGAGATACTTCTGCTGCGAGTACCCGCTCATGTCCTGGGTTCTCGGAGCGGAAGTATCCAACCAGGCAGCGCCGCTGACATCCATGCGGCTATGGTGTGAAGGAGGACCGGGGAGCGGCGCTGACATCCAATTGGTCGCGGCCGCTATTTAAATGTGCCGCACAAATCGGTGATTGGTCGCCGTCTTGACCGCGACCAATCACTGATCTTGCCGCCAAAGTTAAACACTACTGTGCTGATTGGTCGCGGACGCTGCCCGCGACCAATCACCGATTTGTGCGCCAAATTTAAATATCAGCCTCATGCACGTCACTGACAGCGTGGGAAAATTCTCCTGCACTCAGCGCGAGAATTCTCCCACGCTGTCAGTGACGTACATGAGGTGAGCCGAGTTCATTGTCGGCTCATCTGGATGCCGTCACAGTCAGACACTGAGGAGCGCAAGCATGCCTGCGCTTCTCAGTGTCTGCGGGATGATAGGCTGGATGGCAGCGTTCTGCTGCGGTCCAGCCTGTCATCTCGATGTAGCAGAGCTGAAGCTGTCGTGGGAACCATGGAAAGGTAAGGATGATGTTGCTTTATTATTTTTCTTTTATTGCAGGAGATCGTTGGCTTCAGCTGGAATGGGCGTGATGGTAAGTATGGTTTAATTTAGAACAATAAAGGAATGTGTCTTTATTTCAATTAAAGGACTTTATTCTGGGTGTTTGAGTTTTCTTTTAACTTTGACTATGGGGTTAGTAATGGGGGTGTCTTATAGACGCCTCTCCATTACTAACCTGGGCATGATGTCAGCTGGCATTATAAGCTGACATCAACCCCAGCCCTATTACCCCACTGCCACCGCACCAGGGCAGTGGGAAGAGCGAGGCTAAGTGCCAGAATTGGCGCATCCTATGAATGCTCCATTTCTGGGGCGGCTGACGGCTGGTGTTTCTAGCCTGGGAGGGGGCCAATATTCATGGCTCCCTTCCTGGGCTATTAATATCAGCCCCTAGCTGTCTGCCTAGCCTTTGCTAGCTATTAAATTAGGGGGGACCCCACGTCATTTTTTTGGGGGGTCCCCCATTTTAATAGCTAGTAAAGGCTATGTATTCAGCTGGGGGCTGATATTAGTAGCCTGGGAAGCTCCGTGGGTATTACCCCTTCCCAGGCTTCAAACATCTGCCCCAGCTGTCTGCTTAACCTCCGCTAGAGACTAAAATTAAGGGGAACCCCACGCCAATTTTTTTTAATAATAAATCCTTTATTTTAATACTAAATGACAAGTACAGTAACCAACACTATCACTGTACTTCATATATATGTGACTGACATGTTTCTATCTATCTAATCTATGTGTGAAGCTCTATTCTGTCTGTTATAAATTGTCGGGTACAGATGCTGAATTGCCGGCCGGCTTTTTTAAAGAGACAGTGCATGAAAACACTATTATTTTTTTTAATAAATCCTTTACACTAAATGACAAGTACAGTAAGCAACACTGTCACTGTACTTCATATATATGTGACTGACATGTTTCTATCTATCTAATCTATGTGTGAGGCTCTATTCCTTCTTGTCTAAATTGTCGGGTACCTGTGTATGCCGCTGCTGAATTGCCGGCCGGCTTTTTTAAAGAAAGCGTCTTCTGAGCAGTTTGTCAGCTTTTGGACACCTTTGAAGGTGTTTTGTATGTGTTTCTATGTGTTTTTGTTTGCCTGCCATTGGTTTTAACGGTGTTCGACGGTGTTCTAAGGTGTTCGACGAACAGTTCGACGAACAGTTCCTCGAACATCCCGGTGTTCCACGAACCGAACCCGAACACTACGGGGGTGGCTCAACACTAAGAGCAATCCTTTATTTGAGAGTTGAAACCATGATGAATATTATTCCTGTTGAATTGATATTAACCAAAATGCATAATGTATGGCAGTTATGTTGAGTAAAGATGATTTGCATCATTATTTTCATCTTCAAGCTTCAAATACCCCGTCTGCCCAAATGGTATGCAGCGTACATATAGCTGTTGAATAGTTCACTAACAAAGGAGTCTACTAATAAAACTAATGAGCTACGCCATGGGCAAACCAATGGCAAACCAGCTGTGCAATAAAGCTGTTTCACAAAGTGCCAATGTGACAAATACTGTAAGAAACTTACCTGATCTTGTTCCAGCACTGCCTGCCTCGGCTGTTGGACATTGTAAATCTTATTTAGTCGGCAGTTCTGATAGCAAGGAATGAGGCAATGGTGCTATCACTTGGCAGCGCATTCACTACTCAACATACTGTTAGGAGAGTGATCTCTGCGCCTACTGGGAGTTGTCTACCCCCTAAGCTCCACCTATAACCTCCACAGTCTAGTCATCCAGCCCTTATAACGCCCACCTTGTGCACTATCTCCCTCTGTTGAGCAATAAGACCACTGCCTAATAGAGATGAGCGGATCTTTTGAAACTCGAACTCACAATCTTCACTAATATTTCCTCCAAAATTTGATTTCCGTGCAAATCTCAATACTAGAAAATGTATAATTACTTGTAAAATACACATGGGAGAGAGGAGAGAGAGATAACCTCATTGACGATAAGAGCTTACAGTCTACAGGAGAAAGAGGACTCTGCTGACCAGAAGGGCTTACACTCTATAGGAGAGATAGAACCCCACTGACCATAAGATCTGACAGTCAATGGCTTCATTCACATGTTTGTGTTTAAACACATACATAAAAAGATGGTACTGGTGTCATCAGTATTTTGTATCAGTGTGTCTAGTTTGGTGAGAACCCAAATGCAAGACTCCAAAGGATCAGTTGATTGCACAACCCATCCTAGAAGGTTTGAACTGAGAACAGAACACACCCCAAGGTGGTAATTAAATATATATATCAAAAAGAATAATAAGAAAAAGCAGACATTTGTGTTTAGTGTATGTGGTTCATAATTCAATGAGTTGAAATATGTCTGTATTGAGGGAAAAAAATGGCTAGCAGAAGAGATGGGACATTTTCTGCACACAGGTAGTTTTGCTCAAGTCGAGCTGTTAATAAAAAGTTATTCCTACAGTAAGGCATCAATGTATCCTGCACAGCTGGACACTCACTTTTTCATTCCCATCCATCAGTGTCTGTTCAGAGTGGGGTCTGCCCATTAATTCCCCTACCTCACAAACACATGCGTCAATTTACAATATTTCTGTAGGTTTCTGTGAAGAAAGGTCCACTTGTGAAGAGGGAAAGATGCCCCTTGCTCTAAGGCAGGGATATCAAACTCAAACACAGAGAGGGCCAAATTGAAAAACTTGGACAAAGTCGCGGGCCAACAAGTATACAGTATAATGGGCCAGTCCTCCATACAGAATAATGGGCCCACATAGTCCTCCAAACAGAATAATGGGCCCACATAGTCCTCCAAACAGAATAATGGCCCCACATAGGCGTTGTGGTTCTGGTTCGCAGGCCAAATATAATCACCCACGGGCCAGAGTTTGACACTTATGCTCTAAAGTGAAAGTGCCTGGGACGACTTATATAAAGCTGAGATTAACCACTATAAGGATAAACCATACAGGCAAGGACTAGATTACTAATCACCCACAAGTCTTTGAGCTGTCGTTCTCCAGTGCTTTCAGACATGCCCCACTTGCCAGCCCCTCTCTTAATTGAATGATTAATTAGATGATTCAGGTCCTAAGTTGAATGTAGAATTGGAAACATAGCCCGCATCCAAACAAATATTAGACAATCAAGCTTTATTTGTATTAGAAACATGGAACAGATTGTATCGACAAACAGTAGCAGTGTTTCTTACGAGTTTCAGGCCCTTAGTCACAGACAGCAATACTGCTAATGTTTGCAGATTCAATCTGTTCCATGTTTTTAATATGAAGAAATAAAGCTTGGATGTTTAATATATGTTTGGATCCTGGTTCTGTTTTCCCTTCTACATTCATCCTTGGCTTTGAAAAACAGCCGTACGGCTCTCCGAAATGCGTGAGCAGATGCATTTTATTTCAAATTTGCCAATTATGTCCTTAGACTTCACATTAGCATATCAGAAGAATCAGTGAGAAGACAAATACAAATATGTCCCGTTATATGATACTAGCTATTGAACCCGTTCTATGCCCTGGTGTCAAGCATTTTTATTGGTATATGCTCCCCCATCCATTATGTGCCGCTCCTATCCTGTTACGTGCCACCCTCATCCAGTTACGTGCTGCCCCACCCTATTACGTGCCGCCCCCACCCTGTAACACACAGCCCCCATCCTGCGCCCCCATTCTGTTATATGCAGCCCCATCCTGCTATATGCAGCCCCCATCCTGCACCCCCATCCTGTTATGTGCTGCCCCCTTCCAGAGGCCAGGGGAGGAGCATGGCGCCAGAGTACGCGTGTGCCCATACTGCGCTGTCCGGCGCCGCACTCCACCCGCGGACTACGGACAAAACAGAGGTGCTGCAGCAACATTCCTTTGGGTCAGGTACTTATGACGCCTGAGCTGCATTCAGTGTCTACGCATACCGCAATCTCCGGCGCCATATACTTCTCTTACTTGTAATGGCTGGATGCGTTCTTCTGTCTGGAGCCAGACTGCCCAGGCGCGTCGCGCATGTGCAGTCTATAGAGGCTTCAGAAAGAAGGACACATCACTGGTTATATTAATGATGTCCCCCAATTCTGTTAATACCCCCATTCTGGTATGCATGGCACCCCTCCATCCACATCCTGGTATGCAAGTTTCCCCTTATCCTTATATGCAAGGCCCCCATCATCCTTTTTCCTGGTATGCAAGGCCTCCCTCATCCCTATCCTCATATGCATGGCACCCTCATCCTTATCCTGGTATGCATGGCACCCCTTATCCTGGTATGCATGGCACCACTCATCCCCAATCCTGGTATGCATGGCACCCCTCATCCCTATCCTGGTATGCATGGCACCCCATCATCCCCAATCCAGGTATGCATCGCCCCTCATCCATATCCTGGTATGTATGGTACCCCTCATCCCTATCCTGGAATGTATGGTACCTCTCATCCCTATCTTGGTATGTATGGCCTCCTCATCCCCCAATCCTGCTATGCAGGGCACCCCTCATCTCCAATACTGGTATGTATGGCCCCTCATCTGTATCCTGATATGTATGGCCCCTCATCCGTATCCTGGTATGCATGGTACCCCTCATCCCTATCCTGGTAAGCATGGTACCCCTCATCCCTTTCCTGGTAAGCATGGTACCCCCTCATCCCCAATCATGGTATGTATTGCATTCCTCATCTGTATCCTGGTATGCATGGCCCCCTCATCCACAATCCTAGTATAGATGGCACCCCTCATCCCTATCCTGGTATGTAAGGCCCCCCTCATCCCCAATCCTGGTATGCATGGCCCCCTCATCCCTATCCTGGCATGCATGGCACCCCTCATCTCCAAATCCTGGTATACATGGCATCCTTCATCCCTATCCTGGTATGTATGGCACCCTTCATCCCTATCCTGGTATGTATGGCCCCTCATCCCTATCCTGGAAAGAATGGCCCCTTATCCCTATCATGGTATGCATGGTACCGATCATCTCTATCCTGGTAAGTATGGTTCTCCTCATCTTTATCCTGGTATTCATAGCCCCTCATCCCTATCCAAGGTATTATAGTATCCCTCATCCCTATCCTGGTATGTATGGCACCCCTCATCCCTATCCTGGTATGTATAGCCTCCTCATCCCCCAATCCGGGTATTCATCGCACCCCTCATCCCCAATACTGGTATACATGGCCCCTCATCCATATCCTGGAATGCATGGCCCCTTATCCCTATTCTGGTATGTATGGCCCCTCATACCCATCCTGGTATGTATGGCCCAACATGCCCATCCTGGTAAGCATGGTACCCCTCATCCCCAATCCTCGAAGGCATGGTACCCCTCATCCCTATCCTCATAAGCATGGTACCCCTCATCCCTACCCTGGTATGCATGGCCCCTCATGCCTATCCTGGTATGTATGGCCCCCTCATCCCTATCCTGGTATGTATGGCCCCTCATCCGTATCCTGGTATGCATGGTACCCCTCATCCCTATCCACGTAAGGAAGGTACCCCTCATCCTTATCGTGCTATGCGTGGCCCCCTCATCCCCAAGCCTGGTATGTATGGCACCCCTCATTCATATCCTAGTATGCATGGCCCCCCTTATCCCTATCCAAGTATGCATGGCACCCCTCTTCTCCCACTCCTGGTATATATGGCACCCTTCATCCCTATCCTGGTATGTATGGCCCCTCATCTGTTTCCTGGTATGTATGGCCCAACATGCCCATCCTGGTAAGCATGGTACCCCTCATCCCCAATCCTCGAAGGCATGGTACCCCTCATCCCTATCCTCATAAGCATGGTACCCCTCATCCCTACCCTGGTATGCATGGCCCCTCATGCCTATCCTGGTATGTATGGCCCCCTCATCCCTATCCTGGTATGTATGGCCCCTCATCCGTATCCTGGTATGCATGGTACCCCTCATCCCTATCCTCGTAAGGAAGGTACCCCTCATCCTTATCGTGCTATGCGTGGCCCCCTCATCCCCAAGCCTGGTATGTATGGCACCCCTCATTCATATCCTAGTATGCATGGCCCCCCTTATCCCTATCCAAGTATGCATGGCACCCCTCTTCTCCCACTCCTGGTATATATGGCACCCTTCATCCCTATCCTGGTATGTATGGCCCCTCATCTGTTTCCTGGTATGTATGGCCCTTCATCACTATCCTGGTATGTATGGTACCCTTCATCCCTATCCAGGTAAACATGGAGCCCCTCATCCCTATCCTGGTATTCATGGCCCCTCATCACTATCCTGGTATGTATAGCACCCCGCATCCCTATCCAGGTATGTATGGCACCCCTCATCTCTATCCTGGTATGTATGGCACCCCTCATCCCTATCCTGGTATGTATGGCACCCCTCATCCCTATCCTGGTATGTATGGCCTCCTCATCCCCCAATCCTGGTATGCATGGCACCCCTCATCCCCAATCCTGGTATGCATGGCCCCTCATCCCTATCCTGGTATGTATGGCCCTCGTCATCCATATCCTGGTATGTATGGCCCCTCATCTGTATACTGGAATGTATGGCCCCTCATCCATATCCTGGTATGCATGGTACCCCTCATCCCTATCCTGGTAAGCATGGAAACCCCTCATCCCCAATCATGGTATGTATGGCACTCCTCATCCTTATCCTGGTATGCATGGCCCCCTCTTCCACAATCCTGGTATGTATGTCACCCGTCATCCCTATCCTGGTATGTATGACACCCTTCAACCCTATCCTGTTATGTATGGCACCCTTCATCCCTATCCTGGTATGTAAGGCCCCTCATCCCTATCCTGGTATGTATGGCCCCTCATCTGTATCCTGGTATGCATGGTAACTCTTATCCCTATCCTGGTAAGCATGGTACCCCTCATCCCTATCCTGGTAAGCATGGTACCCCTCATCCCTATCCTGAGATGCATAGCCCCTCATCCCTATCCTGGTATGTATGGCCCTTCTCATCCCTATCCTGGTATGTATGGCCCCTCATCTGTATCTTGGTATGTATGGTACCCCTCATTCCTATCCTCATAAGGATGGTACCCCTCATCCTTATCCTGGTATGCATGGCGCCCTCATCCCCAATCCTGGTATACATGGCCCCCCTTATCCCTATCCTGGTATGCATGGCACCCCTCATCTCCCACTTCTTGTATATATGGCAACCTTCATCCCTATCCTGGTATGTAGGCCACCCTTTATCTGTATCCTGGTATGTATGGTCCCTCATCCATTTTGTGGTATGAATGGCCCCTCATCCGTATCCTGGTTTGCATGGTACCCCTCATCCCTATCCTGGTAAGCATGGTACCCCTCATCCCTATCCTGGTATGCATGGTACCCCCTCATCCATATCCTGGTATGCATGGTACCCCCTCATCCCTATCCTGGTATGCAAGGTGCCCCCTCTTCCCTATCCATGTATGTATGGCCCCTCATACCTATCTTGGTAAGCATGGTACCCCTCATCCCCCAATCCTGGTATGTATGACTTCCTCATTTCTATCCTGGTATGTATGGCCTCTCATCCGTATCCTGGTATGCATGATACCCCTCATCCCTATCCTGGTAAGCATGGTACCCCTCATCCCTATCCTGGTATGCATGGTTCCCATCATCTCTATCCTGGTAAGCATGGTACCCCTCATCCCTATCCTGGTATGCATGGCCTCTCATCCTTACCCTGGTATGTATGACCCCTCTCATCCCTATCCTGGTATGTATGGCCCCTCATCCCTATCCTGGTATGTATGGCCCCCCTCATCCCTATCCTCGTATGCATTGTACCCTTCATCCCTATCCTCATAAGCATGGTACCCCTCATCCCTATCCTGGTATACATGGCCCCTGATACCTATCCTTGTATGTATGCCCCCCTCATCCCTATCCTGGTATGTATGGCCCCTTATTTCTATCCTGGTAATTATGGCACCTCATCCGTATCCTAGTATACATGGTACCCCTCATCCCTATCCTGGTAAGCATGGTACCCCTCATCCCTATCCTGGTATGCATGGTTCCTATCATCCCTATCCTGGTAAGCATGGTACCCCTCATCCCTATCCTGGTATGCATGGTACCCCCTCATGCCTATCCTTGTATGTATGGTCCCTCATACCTATCCTGGTAAGCATGGTACCCTTCATCCCCAATCCTCGTATGCATGGTACCCCTCATCCCTATCCTCATAAGCATGGTACCCCTCATCCCTATCCTGGTATGCATGGGCCCTCATCCCTATCCTGGTGTATTTGGCCCCCTCATCCCTATCCTGGTATGTATGGCCCCTCATTTCTATCCTGGTATGTATGGCCCCTCATCCGTATCCTGGTATGCATGGTACCCCTCATCCCTATCCTCGTAAAGATGGTACCCCCCATACTTATCCTGGTATGCATGGCCCCCTCATCCCCAATCCTGGTATGTATGGCACCCCTCATCCCTATCCTGGTATGCATGGCACCCCTCATCTCCCACTCCTGGTATATATGGCACCCTTCATCCCTATCCTGGTATGTAGGGCACCCTTTATCTGTATCCTGGTATGTATGGCCCCTCATCTGTTTCATGGTATGTATGGCCCCTCATCCCTATGCTGATATGCATGGTACCCCTCATCCCTATCCTGTTATGTATGGCACCCCTCATCCCTATCCTGGTATGTATGGCCTCCTCATCCCCCAATCCTGGTATGCATGGCCCCTCACCCCTATCCTGGTATGTATGGCCCCCGTCATCCGTATCCTGGTATGTATGACCCCTCATCTCTATCATGGTATGTATGGTCCCTCATCCGTATCCTGGTATGCATGGTACCTCTCATCTTTATCCTGGTAAGCATGGTACCCCCTCATCCCCAATCATGGTATGTATGGCACTCCTCATCCTTATCCTGGTATGAATGGCCCCCTCAACCACAATCCTGGTATGTATGTCACCCCTCATCCCTATCCTTGTATGTATGGCCCCCCTCATCCCTATCCTCGTATGTATGGCCCCCCTCATCCCTATCCTGGTATGCATGGCACTCCTCATCCCCAATCCTGGCCTATATGGCACACTTCATCCCTATCCTGTTATGTATGACACACTTCATCCCTATCCTGGTATGTATGGCACCCTTCATCCCTATCCTGGTATGTACAGCCCCTCATCCATATCCTGGTATGTATGGTCCCTCATCCGTATCCTGGTATGCATGATACCCCTCATCCCTATCCTGGAAAGCATGGTACCCCTCATCCCTATCCTGGTATGCTTGGTTCCCTTTATCCCTATCCTGGTAAGCATGGTACCCCTCATCCCTATCCTGGTATGTAAGGCCCCTCATCCCTATCCTTATAGGTATGGTCCCTCATCTGTATCATGGTATGCATGATACCCCTCATCCCTATCCTGGTAAGCATGGTACCCCTCATCCCTATCCTGATATGCTTGGTTCCCAATATCCCTATCCTGGTAAGCATTGTACCCCTCATCCCTACCCTGGTATTTAAGGCCCTTCATCCCTATCCTGGTATGTATGGCCCCTCATCTGTATCCTGGTATGCATGATACCCCTCCACCCTATCCTGGTAAGCATGGTACCCCTCATCCCTATCCTGGTGTGCATGGTTCCTATCATCCCTATCCTGGTAAGCATGGCACCCCTCATCCCTATACTGGTATGCATGGTACCCCCTCATCCCTATCCTTGAATGTATGGCCCCTCATACCTATCCTCGTAAGCATGCTACCCCTCATCCCCAATCCTCATATGCATGGTACCCCTCATCCCTATCCTCATAAGCATGGTACCCCTCATCCCTATCCTGGTATGCATGGCCCCTCATTCCAATCCTGGTATGTATGGCCCACTCATCCCTATCCTGGTATGTATGGCCCCTCATTTCTATTCTGGTATGTATGGCCCCTCATCCGTATCCTAGAATACATGGTACCCCTCATCCCTATCCTGGAAAGCTTGGTACCCCTCATCCCTATCCTGGTAAGCATGGTTCCTATCATCCCTATCCTGGTAAGCATGGTACCCCTCATCCCCAATCCTCATATGCATGGTACCCCTCATCCCTATCCTCATAAGCATGCTACCCCTCATCCCTATTCTGGTATGCATGGCCCCTCATCCCTATCCTGGTATTTATGGCCCCCTCATCCCTATCCTGGTATGTATGGCCCCTCATTTCTATCCTGGTATGTATGGCCCCTCATCCGTATCCTGGTATGCATGGTACCCCTCATCCCTATCCTCATAAAGATGGTACCCCTCATCCTTATCCTGGTATGCATGGCCCCCTCATCCCCAATCTTGGTATGTATGGCACCTCTCATCCCTATCCTGGTGTGCATGGCCTCCTTATCCCTATCCTGGTATGCATGGCACCCCTCATCTCCCACTCCTAGTATATATGGCACCCTTCATCCCTATCCTGGTATGTAGGGCACCCTTTATCTGTATCCTTGTTTGTATGACCCCTCATCTGTTTCCTGGTATGTATGGCCCCTCATCCCTATCCTGATATGCATGGTACCCCTCATCCCTATCCTGTTATGTATGGCACCCCTCATCCCTATCCTGGTATGTATGGCCTCCTCATCCCCAATTCTGGTATGCATGGCACCTCTCATACCTATCCTGGTATGTATGGCCCCCGTCATCCATATCCTGGTATGTATGTCCCCTCATCTCTATCCTGGTATGTATGGCGCCTCATCCGTATCCTGGTATGCATGGTACCCCTCATCTCTATCCTGGTAAGCATGGTACCCCCTCATCCCCAATCATGGTATGTATGGCACTCCTCATCCTTATCCTGGTATGCATGGCCCCCTCATCCACAATCCTGGTATGTATGTCACCCCTCATCCCTATCCTGGTATGTATGGCTCCCCTCATCCCCAATCCTGGTATGTATGGCCCCCTCATCCACAATCCTGGTATGTACAGTACAGACCAAAAGTTTGAACACACCTTCTCATTTAAAGATTTTTCTGTATTTTTATGACTATGAAAATTGTACATTCACACTGAAGGCATCAAAACTATGAATTAACACATGTGGAATTTTATACTTAACAAAAAAGTGTGAAACAACTGAAAATATGTCTTATATTCTAGGTTCTTCAAAGTAGCCACCTTTTGCTTTGATGACTGCTTTGCACACTCTTGGCATTCTCTTGATGAGCTTCAAGATGTAGTCACCGGAAATGGTCTTCCAACTATCGTGAAGGAGTTCCCAGAGATGCTTAGCACTTGTTGGCCCTTTTGCCTTCACTCTGCGGTCCAGCTCACCCCAAACATCTCGATTGGGTTCAGTTCTGATGACTGTGGAGGCCAGGTCATCTGGTGTAGCACCCCATCACTCTCCTTCTTGGTCAAATAGCCCTTACACAGCCTGGAGATGTGTTT
The DNA here is from genome assembly GCF_046119375.1 of Phyllobates terribilis. Classification (NCBI taxonomy): domain Eukaryota; kingdom Metazoa; phylum Chordata; class Amphibia; order Anura; family Dendrobatidae; genus Phyllobates; species Phyllobates terribilis. The sequence goes on from NW_027362764.1 coordinate 462,040,488, forward strand.
GGGGTCATTGTCCTGTTGAAAAATAAATGATGGTCCAACTAAACGCAAATCGGATGGAATAGCATGCCGCTTCAAGATGCTGTGGTAGCCATGCTGGTTCAGTATGCCTTCAATTTTGAATAAATCCCCAACAGTGTCACCAGAAAAGCACCCCACACCATCACACCTCCTCCTCCATGCTTCACAGTGGGAACCAGGCATGTAAAGGCCATCCGTTCACCTTTTCTGCGTCGCACAAAGACACAGTGGTTGGAACCAAAGATCTCAAATTTGGACTCATCAGACCAAAGCACAGATTTCCACAGGTCTAATGTCCATTCCTTGTGTTCTTTAGCCCAAACAAGTCTCTTCTGCTTGTTGCCTGTCCTTAGCAGTGGTTTCCTAGCAGCTATTTTACCATGAAGGCCTGCTGCACAAATTCTCCTCTTAACAGTTGTTGAAGAGATGTGTCTGCAGCTAGAACTCTGTGTGGCATTGACCTGGTTTCTAATCTGAGCTGCTGTTAACCTGCGATTTCTGAGGCTGGTGACTCGGATAAACTTATCCTCAGAAGCAGAGGTGACTCTTGGTCTTCCTTTCCTGGGGCGGTCCTCATGTGAGCCAAAGTTTGCCCAATTTTTTGCACTGACTGACCTTCATTTCTTAAAGTAATGATGGCCACTCGTTTTTCTTTACTTAACTGTTTTTTCTTGCCATAATACAAATTCTAACAGTCTATTCAGTAGGACTATCAGCTGTGTATCCACCTGACTTCTGCACAACACAACTGATGGTCCAAACCCCATTTATAAGGCAAGAAATCCCACTTATTAAACCTGACAGGGCACACCTGTGAAGTGAAAACCATTTCGGGTGACTACCTCTTGAAGCCCATCAAGAGAATGCCAAGAGAGTGCAAAGCAGTCATCAAAGCAAAAGGTGGCTACTTTGAAGAACCTAGAATATAAGACATATTTTCAATTGTTTCACACTTTTTTGTTAAGTATATAATTCCAAATGTGTTAATTCATAGTTTTGATGCCTTCAGTGTGAATGTACAATTTTCATAGTCATGAAAATACAGAAAAATCTTTAAATGAGAAGGTGTGTCCAAACTTTTGGTCTGTACTGTATGTCACCCCTCATCCCTATCCTGGTATGCATGGCCCCCCTCATCCCTATCCTGGTATGCATGGCACTCCTCATCCCCAATCCTGGCCTATATGGCACACTTCATCCTTATCCTGGTATGTATGACACCCTTCATCCCTATCCTGGTATGTATGGCACCCTTCATCCCTATCCTGGTATGTACAGCCCCTCATCCATATCCTGGTATGTATGGTCCCTCATCCGTATCCTGGTATGCATGATGCCCCTCATCCCTATCCTGGTAAGCATGGTACCCCTCATCCCTATCCTGGTAAGCATGGTACCCCTCATCCCTATCCTGGTATGTAAGGCCCCTCTTCCCTTTCCTTGTATGTATGGCCCCTCATCTGTATCCTGGTATGCATGATACCCCTCATCCCTATCCTGGTAAGCATGGTACCCCTTATCCCTATCCTGGTATGCTTGGATCCCATTATCCCTATCCTGGTAAGCATGGTACCCCTCATCCCTACCCAGGTGTGTAAGGCCCTTCATCCCTTTCCTGGTATGTATGGCCCTTCATCTGTATCCTGGTTTGCATGGTACCCCTCATCCCTATCCTGGTATGCATGGTACCTCCTCATCCCTATCCTTGTATGTATGGCCCCTCATACCTATCCTGGTAAGCATGGTACCTCTCATCCCCAATCCTCATATGCATGGTACCCCTCATCCCTATCCTCATAAGCATGGTACCCCTCATCCCTATCCTGGTATGCATGGCCCACTCATCCCTATCCTGGTATGTATGGCCCCTCATTTCTATCCTGGTATGTATAGCCCCTCATCCATATCATGGTATGCATGGTACCCCTCATCCCTATCTTCGTAAGGATGCTACCCCTCATCCTTATCCTGGTATGCATGGCCCCCTCATCCCCAATCCTGGTATGAATGGCACCCCTCATCCCTATCCTGGTATGCATGGCCCCCCTTATCCCTATCCTGGTATGCATGGCAGCCCTCATCTCCAACTCCTGGTATATATGGCACCCTTCATCCTGATCCTGGTATGTAGGGCACCCTTTATCTGTATCCTGGTATGTATGGCCCCTCATCTGTTTCCTGGTATGTATGGCCCCTCATCCCTATCCTGATATGCATGGTACCCCTCATCCCTATCCTGTTAAGCATGGTACCCCTCATCCCTATCCTGGTATGCATGGCCCCTCATCCCTATCCTGGTATGTATAGCACCCCTCATCCCTATCCTGGTATGTATGGCACCCCTCATCCCTATCCTGGTATGTATGGCACCCCTCATCCCTATCCTTGTATGTATGGCACCCCTCATCCCTATCCTGGTATGTATGGCCTCCTCATCCCCCAATCCAGGTATGCATGGCCCCTCATCCCTATTCTGGTATGTATGGCCCCCGTCATCCATATCCTGGTATGTATGAACGCTCATCTCTATCCTCGTATGCATGGCCCCTCATCCGTATCCTGGTATGCATGGTACCCCTCATCCCTATCCTGGTAAGCATGGTACCCCCCTCGTCCCCATTCATAGCATGTATGGCACTTCTAATCCTTACCCTGGTATGCATGCCCCCCTCAACCACAATCCTGGTATGTATGTCACCCCTCATCCCTATCCTGGTATGTATGGCCCCCTCATCCCTATCCTGGTATGAATGGCCCCCCTCATGCACAATCCTGGTATGTACAGTATGTCACCCATCATCCCTCTCCTGGTATGCATGGCCCCCCTCATCCCTATCCTGGTATGCATGGCACTCCTCATCCCCAATAATGGCCTATATGGCACATTTCATCCCTTTCCTGGTATGTATGACACCCTTCATCGCTATCCTGGTATGTATGTCACCCTTCATCCCTATCCTGGTATGTATAGCCCCTCATCTGTATCCTGGTATGCATGGTACCTCTCATCCCTATCTGGGCAAGCATGGTACCCCTCGTCCCTATCCTGGTATGCATGGCCCCTCATCCCTATCCTATTATGTATGGCCCCTCATCCCTATCCTGTTATGTATGGCCCCTCTCATCCCTATCCTGGTATGTATGGCCCCTCATCCCTATCATGGTATGTTTGGCCCCTCATGCTTATCTTGGTATGCATGGTACACCTCATCCCTATCCTCGTAAGGATGGTGCCCCTCATCCTTATCCTGGTATGCATGGCCGCCTCATCCCCTATCCTGGTATGTACGGCACCCCTCATTCCTATCCTAGTATGTATGGCCCCCCTCTTCCCCAATCCTGGTGTGCATGGCCCCCATTATCCCTATGGTATGCATGGCACCCCTCATCTCCCACTCCTTGTATATATGGCACCCTTCATCCCTATCCTGGTATGTAGGGCACCCTTTCTGTATCTTGGTATGTATGGCCCCTCATCCGTTTCCTGGTATGTATGGCCCCTCATCCCTATCCTGGTATGCATGGTACCCCCTCATCCCTATCCTATCCTGGTATGCATGATACGTCCTCATCCCTATCCTGGTATGCATGGTACCTCCTCATCCCTATCCTTGCATGTATGGCCCCTCATACCTATCCTGGTAAGCATGGTACCCCTCATCCCCCAATCCTGGTATGTATGGCTTCCTCATCCCTATCCTGGTATGTATGGCCCCTCATCCTTATCCTGGTATGCATGATACCCCTCATCTCTATCCTGGTAAGCATGGTACCCCTCATCCCTATCCTGGTAAGCATGGTACCCCTCATCCCTATCCTGGTAAGCATGGTACCCATCATCACTATCCTGGTATGCATGGTACCCCCTCATCCATATCCTTGTATGTTTGGCCCTTCATAACTATCCTGGTAAGTATGGTACCCCTCATCCCCCAATCCTGGTATGTATGGCTTCCTCATACCTATCCTCGTATGTATGGCCCCTCATCCATATGCTGGTATGCATGATACCCCTCATCCCTATCCTGGTATGCATGGTTCCCATCATCCCTATCCTGGTTAGCATGGTACCCATCATCCCTATCCTGGTATGCATGGTACCCCCTCATTCCTATCCTTGTATGTATGGCCCCTCATACCTGTCCTGGTAAGCATGGTACCCCTCATCCCCAATCCTGGTATGCATGGTACCCCTCATCCCTATCCTGGTAAGCATGGTACCCCTCATCCCTATCCTGGTATGCATGGTACCCCCACATCCCTGTACTGGTATGCATGCTACCCTCTCATCCCTATCCTGGTATGCATGGTACACCCTCATCCCTATCCTTGTATGTATGGCCCCTCATACCTATCCTGGTAAGTATGGTACCCCTCATCCCCCAATCCTGGTATGTATGGCTTCCTCATCCCTATCCTGGAATGTATGACCCCTCATCCGTATCCTGGTATGCATGATACCCCTCATCCCTATCCTGGTAAGCATGGTACCCCTCATCCCTATCCTGGTAAGCATGGTACCTCTCTCCCTATCCTGGTATGCATGGTACCCCCTCATCCCTATCCTGGTATGCATGGTATGCCCTCATCCCTATCCTGGTATGCATGGTACCCCCTCATCCCTATCCTTGTATGTATGGCCCCTCATACCTATCCTGGTAAGTATGGTACCCCTCATCCCCCAATCCTGGCATGTATGGCTTCCTCATCCCTATCCTGGAATGTATGGCCCCTCATCCGTATCCTGGTATGCATGATGACCCTCATCACTTTCCTGGTAAGCATGGTACCCCTCATCCCTATCCTGGTATGCATGGTTCCCATCATCCTTATCCTGGTAAGCATGGTACCCATCATCCCTATCCTGGTAAGCATGGTACCCATCATCCCTATCCTGGTAAGCATGGTACCCATCATCCCTATCCTGGTATGCATGGTACCCCTTCATCCCTATCCTTGTATGTATGACCCCTCATACCTATCCTGGTAAGCATGGTACCCCTCATCCCCAATCCTGGTATGCATGGTACCCCTCATCCCTATCCTGGTAAGCATGGTACCCATCATCCCTATCCTGGTATGCATGGTACCCGCTCATCCCTATCCTGGTATGCATGATACCCCCCACATACCCAATCCTGGTATGCATGGTACTGCCTCATCCCCAATCTTGATATGTATGGCCCCCTCATCCCTGTCCGGGTATGTATGGCACACCTCATCCCTATCCTGGTATGTATGGCACCCCTCATCCCTATCCTGGTATGTATGTGTGGCGCCCCTGAGGGTTCAGTCGCCACAAAGGTACTGCACTTCACCCAGAGGTGTGGTATCTCACTCTCGTAAGGAAGGAGTACAGCTCAGGACCCTAACACTTGCATTCACTACACCACATTTCCGGGGGACAGGGCGAGATTGCTCCTATGGGAAAAGCACAGTCCCTGGTCCCTGGCTGGAGTGGGGGGAACCACCTAGAGAGGGGGAACCATGTAGTGGATGGGGTGGAGGAAGTAGATCCTGGGAGCACTTGAAAGGAAGCTGTATAAAATAGAGACACCATCTTAGATCTGGGTCAGTTCAGTCAGAGGAGGAGAAGTGACAGGAGCAGAGGCTCTGTATGAGCTCTGCTCCAGAGGCGGGCCTAGCCAGTGAGGCCCAGGACTGAAGTAGAAGCAAGGAGGAGAGGGAGCAGGAAAGGCTCCAGGAGTAGAAGAGAAGGGACCCTAGGGGTACGGGGCCGTGCAGAAAGCCACCCGTACACCCGCTGCTACCAGGAGGTAGAGGGGTCAGGCCAGATAAGGGGAACCGGTCCCTCAACTAGTGGAGAACTGCAAGGCTCAACTAGAAATCAGAGGCTGCAGCACTTTATGTACCGTTAGTCAAAGGTCCACACCAGTCTCACTAAGAAGGTAGCCACATAGGACCAGGGGACAGAACAGACGTCGCCCGCCAAGGCCCGCGGGCACTGGATTGGAGTCACTATGTGTGAGGTGCAGGGAGAAGGCCAGAGAAAGGACACACAGAAGGGGGTCCGGCTAAGTACTCCGGAGCTACCTGGGGGTGGACTGAGCCCCTCACTGAGTAAACACAGGACGACGTGGGAAGTCGTGATCTGCAGTGATGACTTGGAATGAAACAACTGTGAGTAAAGTACCTGAGACTGCATCCCATTGACTCCGTGTTTATTACTGACTCCCTGCACAATAGCCACCATCATCCACACACAGTGCCCTGAAGCTACACTCTTCCTGTGGGGAGTTATACCACCCTTGCTGCCAAACCATCAGCTTCAGAGGACTGTTCCACAGCGGCGGCCTCATTAGCCGCACTCCACAGGTGGCGTAGTCGGACATTATATAACCTATACACAGATACTACCCTTGGATTGACCGCCCTGGGTCACGGACCAGGTCACCGCCACTGTGACTACAACCCCCAGTGTCTACCGGCCCGGCTCCGGGTACCCCACGGCCCAGGGGGTGCGTCACATGGACTACTCATCCCCAATCCTGGTATGCATGGCCCTTCATCCGTTTCCTGGTATGCATGTGACGCGCCCCCTGGGCCATGTTGTTAGGGATACCCGGAGCCGGATCAGATGGGGGTTGTAGTCTCCAAGTGGCTGTGACCCGGTCCGTGCCCAGGGTGTCAAACTCAGTGTGCGGCAGTCCTTGCAGATGTTCTTAGTGTCGACTACGCCACCCGTTGATTTGCGGTCAAAAGGCCGCCGCTGCAGGATGGTCTGCTGAGGCTGGTGGTGTGTGTGCAGCTGTGGTAGTATAACCCCCAACGGGAGGGGTATAGCCTCAGGGGGTCAGACGTGGAGGATGGTGGTTGTGAAGGTGCAGCAAGGAGACTCAGAGGCATGAAATGCAGTTTCAGGGTTCTTACTCACTGGTGTTGCTCGGGTCACTCTGTACAGCAGTGACCACCCAAGCCGTGCTGCGTCCACCAGGTGCGGGACTCGGTCAACTCCCGGGCAATTCTGGAGCGTGGTCCTGAGCTCCTTTCTGACTCTCCCCTCCTCTGGCCGTTCCCACCAGGGATCCACTTATGTCCGGCTCCCTCGGGTCTCTTGTTGGTCAAGCCTCCTCTGGGCTCCCTGACCCTATGCTCGGTGTGCCTTTCTAGTGGATTTGGTGAGGGTCGTGGCAGATCCTGCCCACAACCTCCGGTTCCTGGCTAAGGTTTGCTTTGGCCTCCGCCAGCTTGGGATCCGGTACCCTTTTGCCGACCCTTCACCCTTTTGTCCTTATTCTGGGATCTTGGGGTCCCCTCTCGTCCTGCGCCTCTGGGTCCCTCTTCCTTCTCCTCTCCTGGAGTTACTGCTGACTCACAGACTGACTGACTGACTGACTCTGTCCTAAGATGGTGCCCACCTTATATACTCCCTCTATGTGTGAGCTCAGGTGACCAGCACCCAATGAGCTCCTACATTTACCCAGACTACTCCCCCTATCTGCCCCTACACTACTGGGATGTTCCACCCCCCTCCCACTCCAGCCAGGGACAGACGCTGTCGTACCTGCACATAAACTGGTGGGAGTACCGTCGTTCTGTCCCCCGGAAATGGGATGTATGTAGTGCATGCAGCCTACTAGCTCAGTTCCACACTCCATCCTTACCCGGGAGTGGAATACCACACCTCTGGCTTGAGGTGTAATACCCCTGTAGCAGCCGAGTCCTCAGGGTGCTACACATGGCCTCTCATCCCCCAATCCTTTTATGTATGAAGATGAAGGGGCATCTGTATCCTGCAAGCAACGTATTCCTCATCGGCCAATCCTGGTATGCATGGCCCCTCATCCACATCACGCTGCACACACACAAAAAAAACAACACTACTCACCTTTCTACCCTGTGCTCCAGCGTTGCTTCCCGTTCTGCCGGAGGCTGGGGCAGGAATGTGGCACCGGAGTATGCCTGTGCCCCTACCGCGCTTTCCAGCAAATGTGTCTTCAGTGAAATGGCGCTGAATAGCGCGCTATGCGCATGTGCCGATTCCGATGCCACAGTGCGCCCCCGGCCTCTGTCCTGAACAGAGGCACCATGGCAACACTCCTCCGGGTCAGGCAAGTATGTCCTTATGGCACCGGAGATCGCGGTATGCATTCAGTGACTTCGCATACCGCGATCTCCAGCGCCATAGACTCCTCTTACCTGTAATGGCTGGATGAGGTCGTCTGTCTGGAGCCAGACTGCGCAAGTGCATTGCGCTTGCGCTGTCTATAGTGGCCTCGGACAGAGGGACGCATCTAGCGTTATATTATAGATTTTATACACGTATTCAACAGAATGATTGCCTCTAGAAGAGTATGTGGCTCCTCACAGCAGCAATACAAAATGGCACTGATGACAGCTACTGATCCACGGCATGTGGTTGTGCATCAATCCTTATTCATATACATTATATATGTGGGACTAGTAGTTGGTACTAATCGTTCATGCCAACAATTTGAGTGTATGAAATGTCATTCCCAGCAGTCTGAATTCTGTTTCTTTGGTCAGAAGTATTTTGGATATTTTTAAAATTTTTTAGTCAGCAGCAGTGCTTGTATAGAGAATTTGTGGAGAAGGTTGTAAATGTTAATCATCCCGACACTAAATGGCTTAATTGGGTATATGAGGCGGTTAGATAGCTAATGCTTATCGTCTTTGCTTTTTTATTTTTTATTTTCTTATTAAATGAAATCCCTTCAGCCAGTATCTGCCTTGCAGGAGATAGTGAGAGACGGTGTGAGATCACAGCTTCTCTCTTACTGACTTTTAAGAATGACAGGAAAAAAACCCGCCATGCTATGTGTCCTATTACAGTGCTGGCAAAAAGTATTGGCACCCCTGCAATTCTGTCAGATAATACTCAGTTTCTTCCTGAAAATGATTGCAATCACAAATTCTTTGGTATTATTCTCTTCATTTAATTTGTCTTCAATAAAAAAACACATAAAGAATTGTCCTAAAGCCAAATTGGATATAATTCCACACCAAACCTAAAAAAGGGGGTGGATAAAAGTATTGGCATCGTTTGAAAAATCATGTGATGCTTCTCTAATTTGTGTAATTAGCTGCACCTGTAACTTACCTGTGGCACCTAACAGGTGTTGGCAATAACTAAATCACACTTGCAGCCAGTTAACATGGATTAAAGTTGACTCCAGCTCTGTCCTGTGTCCTTGTGTGTACCACATTGAGCATGGAGAAAAGAAAGAAGACCAAAGAACTGTCTGAGGACTTGAGAAACCAAATTGTGAGGAAGCATGAGCAATCTCAAGGCTACAAGTCCATCTCCAAAGACCTGAATGTTCCTGTGTCTTCCGTGCGCAGTTTCATCAAGAAGTTTAAAGCCCATGGCACTGTGGCTAACTTCCCCAGATGTGGACGGAAAATAAAAATTGACGAGAGATTTCAACGCAAGAGTGTGCGGATGGTGGATAAAGAACCTCAACTAACATCCAAACAAGTTCAAGCTGCCCTGCAGGCCGAGGGTACAACAGTGTCAACCCGTACTATCCGTCGGCGTCTGAATGAAAAGGGACTGTATGGTAGGATACCCAGGAAGACCCCACTTCTTACCCCGAGACATAAAAAAGCCAGGCTGGAGTTTGCCAAAACTTACCTGAGAAAGCCTAAAACGTTTTGGAAGAATGTTCTCTGGTCAGATGAGACAAAAGTAGAGCTTTTTGGGAAAAAGCATCAACATAGAGTGTATAGGAAAAAAAAAGAGGCATTCAAAGAAAAGAACTCGGTCCCTACAGTCAAACATGGCGAAGGTTCCCTGATGTTTTGGGGTTGCTTTGTTGCCTCTAGCACTGGACTGCTTGACCGTGTGCATGGCATTATGAAGTCTGAAGACTACCAACAAATTTTGCAGCATAATGTAGGGCCCAGTGTGAGAAAGCTGGGTCTCCCTCAGAGGTCATGGGTCTTCCAGCAGGACAATGACCCAAAACACACTTCCAAAAGCACTATAAAATGGTTTTAGAGAAAGCACTGGAGACTTCTAAGGTGGCCAGCAATGAGTCCAGACCTGAATCCCATAGTACACCTGTGGAGAGATCTCTAAATGGCAGTTTGGAGAAGGCACCCTTCTATTATCAGGGACCTGGAGCAGTTTGCCAAAGAAGAATGGTCTACAATTCCAGCAGAGCATTGTAAGAAACTCATTGATGGTTACCGGAAGCGGTTGTTCGCAGCTATTTTGCCTAACGGTTGTGCAACCAAGTATTAGGCTGAGGGTGCCAATACTTTTGTCCGGCCCTTTTTTGGAGTTTTGTGTGAAATGATCAATGATTTGATTTTTGCTTCATTCTCTTTTGTGGTTTTTCCTTGCAAGCAAATTAAATGAAGATAATAATACCAAAGAATTTGTGATTGCAATCATCTTCAGGAAGAAACTGAGTATTATCTGACAGAATTGCAGGAGTGCCAATACTTTTGGCCAGCACTGTATGTGTTAATTTTTAGCCAGAACATGAAACTTGTAGCTTTAGCTAGAACAGCTTCTCCTCTCCAGTCCCATGCACATGGAAGAGAAAGAGTCAAAAGAATCAGATAAGGTGTGAAGATTTGTATACCCCATTCAACAGGAGCCACAGTATCTCCTGGATTAAAGTTACTGCAATTATTGAAGGATTTACAAAGTCTACATGATCTTTTCTTCATACCATCTTGTGGCCCCGATTCATCAAAGCAATTTAGCAGAATTCAGGCTTAAATTGCTTTGAAAAGTCACAAAAGTTTTGCACTGTTTTAATTTTCACACCAGTTTCTCCCAGCTCTGCCAAAATGGGCGGAGCCAAGGCAGGACGGAGGAGCAGGGGGAGCGTGACGCCATAGCTCATCTAATTCATGAGCTGTGGTGTTCCTTACACCAGAAATCTTACTCCAGTCATGCTTCTTTATGAATCAGGGGCATCTGACTCCTATATGCCCCATCATCAAGACCAACAACAAAAAATGCCGGTCTTGATGAATCTGGGCCTATATATTAACCCCTCAGTGACTGAGCCAATTTTTTTAAAATCTGACCAGTGTCACTTTATATAATAATAACTCTGGAATGTTTCAACATATCCCATTTATTTTGAGATAGTTTTTTTCATGACACTTTATGATAATGGAACATTTAGATTGATATGTTTTGTGTTTATTTCTAAAAAAATATCAGAAATGTGACAAAATGTAAAATAATTAGCAATTTTCACATTTTGAACGATTATCCCTTTAATCCAGATAGTTATACCAAAACAAAAACATTAATAACTAACATTTCCCTCATGTCTGCCTTACGTCAGCACCCTTTGTAAAGTGTTTTATTTTGTTAGCATTTTGGAAGGTTTAAAAATGTAGCAGAAATTTTTCATTTTTTCAAGGAAATTTACAAAACATATTTTTAAAGTGACCTGTTCAATTCTGAAGTGACTTTCGGGGTCCTATATATTGGAAAACCCCCAAAGTCATACCATTTTAAAATCGCACACCACAACGTATTCAAAATTGCTTTCAGGTAGTTTATTAACCCTTCAGGTGCTTTTCGGGAAGTAATGGAAAGTGGCATGACAGGAATGAAAAACTTTATTTTTAACACCTAAATTTTGATAACTTCTGAACAGGCTGCTATAGCCGGCAGACTCTACGGTCATTTTTTGGCCATGAACTGCCATGGCAAACATCAGGACCATACAATTAAGATCTCAGGGTGCCGATGAGGTTAAAGAGGGAGCCCCCACACTCTGTTAGCCAACTAGATGCCGAAGTCAATACTGACAGCAACATTTATGGGGTTAAACGGCCATAGTCAGTGCCAACACTGATCGTGACTGATGCAGCAAGTTGTCTGCTGACAGATACAGGATTGTCACCCGTCGGGGAACGCTAGTCTCTTATAACGCAGGACAGTAAAAAGACGTATTGGTGGTTAAAATTTGCAACATTTGGAATTTACATGCCAGTTCAGACTAAATGGGCATAGCATGGGAGGGACACGAGTAGAATGAGACGTGTCAAGGCCCACCTATCAAATTCATGATGTGTTACACCACTTTGGGGGCATACCTTACTCTATCAATGTTATCCAGTCCCTGAATGGAGTATATTTATGGCGATGACACACAGTCGAGTAACAAATATGTCTAATGCTTTAAGCGGCATGCACCACTTAGTGAATTAGGTGCACTGTACTCCTGTAAGCCCCTTCCATTAGTCGGGCATGAGCAATGCCCATCTTAATAAATTGGCCCCTATATGTGTTAAAACACATTGCTGCAAGAATGTTCTAAAATTAAGATCCAGAGATGTCAGACAGCACATTATATGTTACAACGATTGTGATGAAAGACAATAAATATGTTTAAGAAATACATTTAAAATGACTCGGAAAAACAAAATTCATTTCATTATTAAACTGTTTCATTTGTAAAGCTACTAAACTGTTAGCAAGTGAGTCACAATTTGAACTGTGTTAGTGACAGAAAGAATAGTAAATTAGTCAGCTGCATATATTTATTCCACCACCAGGGGGCGCTGAATGTACAAAAAAAATATTTAAACCAACAAAAGCAGAAAATCAGCTTCCTACTGTAATATCTGTTAGAGACTTGGACACAGTTGACATGTATTTTAGAATACAAAATGTATGACTGATATAACTATTATTCTTAAGCTATCAATGTCATTGTATATTCTATTATTTTCTTGCTACAGCTGCACCATTTAATACAGCTTGCCTTTTTAATATTTCATTTTAGTATTTAATGGACTAAAATAGCAATAACATTAATTATATGTTCTAAAAAATACTTTATATAATGCATTATCTTTGTTCTGTTATAATTGTAATAGACATGCAAGACACAAACACAATTGAAGATATGGACTCCAGGACAGGAACAGAGGAGCTCCAATCTGGCACATGCTCAATCTGTTATTTCGGCAGACTAAAAGCTGACACCGGCTTACGGCCTGTTCAAGGCCATGCAGGGAATGTCGGGAAAGATGAAGTAGTGATGTCACTGTATTGCGTCACCAACGCTCAACCTGATACATACTAGAAAAGGAACTGAGAGTGCAGGGGCAGGGAGCACGGATTAGGTGAGTATAAGCTTTTTGACATTGTTTGTTATATTATTTGGCCACTGTATGTGGGGGCCGTGGAGGATATTCTGTTTAGGGGGCTGTGGAGAACATTATATTATATGTGAGGGCTGTAGGGGACACCATACTGTATGGAGGGCTGAAGAAGGCATTATACTGTGTGGGGGTCTGTGGGGGACATTATACTATATGGGAAGCTGTGGGGTATTATACTGTATAACAATGCCCTGAAAAATTATTCATATCCCATGAACTTTACCACATTTTTTCACATTCACCCACAAACATAAATGTATTTTATGTGATATACCAACACAAAATAGCAAGCATTTGTGAAGTGTAAATGACATGATACATAGATTTCTAATTAATTTTAAAAATTAAATAAGAAAATTGTTACGTGCATTTGTATTCAGCACAATGGAAAGGGAAAAGAAAAAAAAAAAACAGCTCACCTCCATGAACCAGCTGGGTGTCTTCGGGATCCGTGATCAGCACTGCTGCTGCTTGCGCTCAGTAGACAGGTAATAGGAAAAACGATGATCCAGCTCCACAGACTCCAATAGTAAAAGCAAATGTCTTTTATTTAGAATTTTTTTTAAAAATATCCAGATGGCGATAATGTAACTCCAGCTGGTAGAAGAACGATACTAGAAGGGAAACACAGGGGCACCAAGGAGGGGTGCACTATCAGACTTGTTTTCGGCTCGAAACACGTCTGGTAGCGCACCCCTCCTTGGAAATTTGTTTTTACTATTGGAGTCTGCGTAGCTAGATCATCATTTTTCCTATTATTTGTATTCCGCCCCCTATAGAATAATAACCATAAAAAAGATCCTGCGTGACCAACTGCCTCCAGAAGTCAAATAATTAGTAAATTGTGTCCACCTGTATGTAATTTATTCTCAGTATAACTAAAGCTGTTCTGTGAAGGCCTCAGAGGTTTGATTGAGAACATTAGGGACCAAACAGCATCATGAAATCAAAGGAACATACCAGAGACAGGTAGGGGATAAAGTTGTGGAGAAGACTAAAGCAGGATTAGGGTATAAAAAAAACAAAGCTATAAACATCTCATGGAGCACTGTTCAATTCATCATCCAAAAATGGAAGGATTATGGCACACCTGCAAACCTAATAAGACATGGCCGGCCACCTAAACTGACATTCCAAACTAGGAGTTCACTAATTAGAGAATCAGCCGAGAGGACCATGGTCACTCTGGAGGAGCTGCAGAGATCCACAGATCAGGTGAGAGAATCTGTCCACAGGACAACTATTAGTCGTACACTACATGAATCTGGTCTTTAAGGAAGAGTGGCAAGATGAAAAACATTTTTAAAAGCAAATTATGAGAAGTAACGTTTACAGAAAGCCATGTATTGTACATAGTTAGCATGTGGAAGAAGGTGCTCTCTTGTCAGATGAGACTAAAGTAGAACTTTTTGAACTAAATGTAAAACACTATGTGAGGCAGAAAACTAAAACTGCACATCACCCTGAAAACACCATCCCCATAATCAAACATGGTGGTAGTAGTATCATGCTGTGGGGATGCTCTTCTTTAGCAGCGACAGGGAAGCTGGTCAAAGTTAATGGGAAGATTAATGGAGCTAAATACAGGGCAATCCTGGAGGAAAACCTGTGGGGCTAAGTTCCCACGTAGAGCTTTTGTTGTGTTTTTGATGTTCTGCACCTATCATTTAAACTAGGCTACTTGCATTTTTTCATTGTGTTTTTGAGTGCGTTTTTTTTAACTTGAATTTTTATTGCGTTTTTGAGACTGCTGTTTTTGTCTCTTTTTGGTAAATAAAAGGAAAAAAGGTTTTGTACCATGTTATTCAGTAGAAAAAAGATTGCTCTCGGTGGGAAAAACAAAATAATGATCTTGTAGTTATGATACCTTTTAATGGCTAACAAAAATAAAATACAATGATGTTACAAAGCAAGCTATCGGGACTTCTTAGGTGTCTTCATCAGGCATGGTATAACAAAGTATCTACGTCCATTTTTTATACCACGCCTCTGCTCATTTTGTGTATATATTTGTGTTCCTTCACCTGTAAATGTTTATTTGTGAAACTGCCTGCGTCAAATGTGATACTGCCTGCATGTATCAGCTGACAGGTTCCCTTTAAACAACCACCGATCGACTTGCATGTAGATCAGCGCCTAAACCCAACATTACACTGCCGTGATTTTTCAGCATTTACTGAGGTCAAAGTGAGCTCCCTTTAACCTTAATTCCGAGTTAGAGTCAAAAGTAGATGCTTTGGACCTTGGATGGGACTTGGATGGAGAAAAACTTCTGGTATTATAGATACATGTATTACAAAGTGTATGTGACCAATTAAACTGTGTTGCTGTTCTCTGCACAGTCGGTGGCCACAAGCTCTGTCTCTTTGTTTTGGCGATTGTTGGGTTAATCACAATGTTATGTCCTGAAACCAGCCATAACTACTACGATAACAATACAACAAACAACATTGTTATAGTAAAAACTGGTAGGAAATGGCAATTACTTAACCTCTTCATTTTAGTGTTCCAAAATTATGTTCGTGATAACAAATGTAACATTGAGCTGATTACAAAAAAGGTGTATGTATCAAAGGAAAGGAAAAAGCAAATGCAACCTAAATCTAAAAGCATAAATTCTAAATAAAGGTACATGAAACACACTGATATCTAGACTTAGAACCCCTATGTGTTTGACACATGTGCACACTCATAATTCACAGGATCTTCCACACAGTTTTGTCAGTCATGGAGTCACACTAAATGGCACGCAGCAGCAGCTGGCTAGCATTGATGACAAGATCTCAGTTTGACATCAGCTGCATGTGGAACAGGTTTTCTACATGGTTCACTGACCCAACATTTATTTATTTTAATAAACGTCAGTATCACCACACGCATCATACCTATTATATGTGACAAGTTCGGTCAGACTCTTCCTGACAGCACGTTGGACCCAGGGCAAGCCATGCACTCTAGTAACAATCTAATAGTGTGGCAGCTGGTCTAGCTTCTCAGTCCTGTTCAGCGAGACCCTGTTATGGCAATTCATGTAGGCATTAGCTTTTCTTAGTACATAATTGCGCTATATCCATTGGCTTGTGTTTGCTGTGACAGCACATCCCAGAAAACACAATGGTAGATTAGGTGGAATGCCAAGAAAAAATGATGATTAAAATATTTTGTTTATGTGTATTGTTATTGATATTATTGTTGGAAATTGTTAGTAGAAAAGCACTATACACTTACAGTTAGGTCCATATATATTTGGACAGAGACAACATTTTTCTAATTTTGGTTCTAGACATTACCACAATGAATTTTAAACAAAACAATTCAGATGCAGTTGAAGTTCAGACTTTCAGCTTTCATTTGAGGGTATCCATATTAAAATTGGATGAAGGGTTTAGGAGTTTCAGCTCCTTAACATGTACCACCCTGTTTTTAAAGGGACCAAAAGTAATTGGACAGATTAAATAATTGTAAATAAAATGTTCATTTCTAGTACTTGGTTGAAAACCCTTTGTTGGCAATGACTGCCTGAAGTCTTGAACTCATGGACATCACCAGACACTGTGTTTCCTCCTTTTTGATGCTCTGCCAGGCCTTCACTGCAGTGGTTTTCAATTGCTGTTTGTTTGTGGGCCTTTCTGTCTGAAGTTTAGTCTTTAACAAGTGAAATGCATGCTCAATTGGGTTGAGACCAGGTGACTGACTTGGCCATTCAAGAATATTCCACTTCTTTGCTTTAATAAACTCCTGGGTTGGTTTGGCTTTATGTTTTGGGTCATTGTCCATCTGTAGTATGAAACGACGACCAATCAGTTTGGCTGCATTTGGCTTGATCTGAGCACACAGTATGGCTCTGAATACATCAGAATTCATTCGACTGCTTCTGTCCTGTGTCACATCATCAATAAACACTAGTGACCTAGTGCCACTGGCAGCCATGCATGCCCAAGCCATCACACTGCCTCCGCCGTGTTTTACAGATGATGTGGTATGCTTTGGATCATGAGCTGTACCATTCCTTTGCCATACTTTTCTCTTTCCATCATTCTGGTAGAGGTTGATCTTGGTTTCATCTGTCCAAAGAATGTTCTTCCAGAACTGTGCTGGCTTTTTTAGATGTTTTTTAGCAAAGTCCAGTCTAGTCTTTTTATTCTTGATGCTTATGAGTAGAGATGAGCGTTGTTCGACTCGAACTGTTCGCCAATCTCAAATTCGAGCTGTTTTGGGCGGTGTTCGAGCCGTTCGGCGAACACGAACGATTTGAAAAAAATTTGGCAGTTCGAGGTTATGTTCGATAACTGTTCGTGCACCAAAATCATAACTGGATTTTTTCTCAGTAATGATGAAAATTAATGTTAATACGAAGTTTGAGTGTACAGCAGGGCGGGGGGAGGGGCAGGGGATGGATCTCTGCAGGAATAATGAAGATCTCCATTTTTTTTTCTCTTTCCCGCATTTACAGTGGGGAGGTGCAGTCTGTCAGCCTATCAGCAGCGCACACACGGAGCGAAGTGCTTTTTTTCACACAAGCAAGGGCATGTGTCATTGGCAGTTTATGTCACATGTCCTTGCCCTATAAGACCCAGCCATTTTCCCCGTCGCCACCATTTTCTCACTGCTGCAGCTGCATGTTAGACGGCACCGCTGTTGCTGTGTGCGCTATACCTTGTTAATTTCAAGCCAATTTTCGCACAAATCTACAGATAGCTTGGGAGTAGGGAATAGTTGTGATTGCAGTCCTTTTAAGGACTAGGTTACAGCATTTCCTATGACTTTTATCCGGCAGGTCTGTGCTCTTAAATAGATAGGTTGGGAGTAAAGACTAATTGTAATTGCAGTCCTTTTCAGGACTAAGTTACATCAGTTCCTATCAGTTTTTGCCAGGCAGGTCTGTGTCAGTGCTGTGCAAGTTTTTTTCACAGCATTTGGCTAAATCTAGCAAAGCTAATCTTTTTTGGCCTATTGCAGAGTGTGTTAGTCAGTGGAGTAGCCTATCTGTGTTGCAAGCTACACCACCTGTGTATAGAATACCAATTTTTTTACTGCACCTAGTGAAGTAAAACCTTTTGGGCATAGCATCATTCTATTAGTCCATCTATACTGACCTCCATCAGGTTGCAAATTGAATATAATTTTTTTCTGCATCTAGCTCTGAAAAAATATTTGGGCTTCTAGCAGTGTGTGGGACTTGGTCTATTAGTCCATCTATACTGACCTCCATCAGGTTGCAAATTAAAAATAATTTTTATCTGCATCTAGCTCTGAAAAAATATTTGGGCTTCTAGCAGTGTGTGGGACTTGTTCTATTAGTCCATCTATACTGACCTCCACCAGGTTGCAAATTGAATATAATTTTTTTCTGCATCTAGCTCTGAAAAAATATTTGGGCTTCCAGCAGTGTGTGGGACTTGGTCTATTAGTCCATCTATACTGACCTCCATCAGGTTGCAAATTGAATATAATTTTTTTCTGCATCTAACCCAGCCAATAGTTTTGGCTTAATACCACAGTTTGGTCACTCAGCTCTGCTCTGTTCCCATCCATTGTTTTTTTGTGCAAACAACTCCAGAGTTGTGAATTAGTTAACCACCAAAATGAGTGGAAAAAGGCCTGCTGCTGGTGGAAAGGGGAATAGGCATGTAGGGAAGGGGAAAAAAGGTTGTGTCCGTGGGGTAGGTGTTAAAGCAACAGTAACATCTGCAGAAGAAAGACCATCTTCCAGCCAAACTAAAATGTCTACTTCTTTTAGTGGACAATGTGATAAGATCCCTTTCTTACGGCCACGCCAATCGCTACAAATTCCAGATGAGGCACAAAAACAGCAGGTGCTTCAACAGATATCAAGTGCTCCTTTAAGTGGGCTCTCCTCCACATCAACTTCAACATCACAAATACTCCAGTCCTCAGAGGTGTCACCCCAATCGCACTTGCTTCCTCACAGCTCCCAAATCTCCAGCTGCCCGTCTGAGTATGAGGTAGAACAGATGGTTGAGTCTGCAGAGCTGTTTACTCATACTATAGCCTGGGAATCAGAGGTCGGCTCCAGCGCTTCTGTGAATCCAGACGAGGAAATGATCTGCACTGATGCCCAGAATCTTTATGAGTCGGATCCAGGACCAGACGCAGAAGGTTCTGACCATAATGTAGACCCTCATTCCCAAACTGTAACTCCTGTTGGTGGAGACAATGAGGAAGACGATGATGAGACTCAAATACCTGATTGGAGCGACAACTTTAGTTTTTTGTCAGGGCAGGAACAGGTTGGCTCTGAGGACGACGGGTGTGATAACACACAGGGTGATGATGATGAGGTTGGAGATCCCACTTACTGTCAACCCACAGTCAGCCAAGAGATGAGGTCAGCAGAGGAGGTGGCACAACAGCCAGCCCTCTGTCCCTCAGATGTGGACAAGTAAAAGACCATTTCCTCCTAGCCATGAGAAAGCTAAGAGGTTGAATTTCACCATCTGCAAGCTGTTGGCTACAGAAATGCTGCCTTTCCGCCTGGTGGACACAGAGGATTTTCGAGACCTTATGTCCGTCGCAGTGCCCAAGTACCAGATGCCCAGTCGGCACTACTTCTCAAAGAAAGGTGTGCCTGCGCTCCACCAGCATGTCGCACACAACGTCACCGCTTCTTTGAGAAACTCTGTGTGTGACAGGGTGCATTTCGCCACAGACACTTGGACGAGTAGGCATGGACAGGGGCGTTACATGTCGCTGACTGGGCACTGGGTAACTATGGTGACAGCAGGACAAGGGGCTACTGTCCAAGTCTTGCCGTCACCCAGGGGTTGTGCGTCAATCCTCTTTATCTCAAAGTTCCTCCACTGCTTCTGCCACCTCAACCTCCTCTCGGACCTCCACCTGCACCCAAAGCCTGTCTGGTCATGCCACAAGCTTTCTAACTGCGCAGAAGGGATCCTGCACACCTCCTTACTATGCTGGCAGTAGGGCTCAACGTCATCAGGCGGTTTTTACTTTGAAATGTCTGGGAAATGTGAGTCACATAGCTGAGGAGTTGTGGTCAGCTCTGGAGAACCAATTTCATGAATGGTTGTCTCCATTGGACCTGAAACCAGGGAAAGCCGTGTGCATCACTGCTGCAAACCTGGGTGCGGCCCTTCGCCGGGGCAATGTCACACACGTGCCTTGTATGGCTCACGTGTTGAACCTGGTTGTCCAGCAATTTTTAGCCCACTATCCCGGACTAGATGGCCTTCTGCAGAGGGCACGGTCGCTGTCTGCTCACTTCCGCCGTTCGCATCCCGCAGCTCAGCGACTTGCATCTCTACAGAAGTCGTTGGGCCTGCCACTTCACCGGCTAAAATGCGATGTGCCTACCCGGTGGAATTCTACTCTGCACATGTTGCAGCGACTGTGGCAGCACCGACAAGCCCTGGTGCCATGCGTTCTGACGTATAGCCTGGGCCAACGAGATCCAGAGGTGGGGCAAATCACGCTGGAGGAGTGGTCTCAGATCAGGGACCTATGCACCCTTCTGCACAGTTTTGAAATGGTGACGAAGATGTTTAGTGCTGACGATGCCATTATCAGCATGACTATTCCGGTGACTTACATGCTGGAGCACATGTTAAACAGTTTTCCGAGTCAGGTGGTGGCACAAGAGGAGGTGGAGGAAGTAGAGGAGGAGGAGTTGTATGCGGAAGGGCTAACATCTGCAAGGTCCAGACGGTCGGCAGCACCAAGGCGGCAGACATGTGAGGGTGGGGGAGATGGTTTTACCAGGGCGCATGATAGCAGCCAAACTAGTGAGGAAGGTGCAGGAGCCCAGGGAGTAGTGGAGGACGAACTGATGGAAGACTCATCAGATGAGGGAGACCTTGATCACATTTCTGTTGTGCGATGTTGGGGGGAGAGGACAGAGGAAGGAAGCATGATTGTTACCTCGCCACCAACACAACAGGGACTTGGTGCTCCTGGATGCGCAAGTCACATAAGTGCCTTCTTGCTGCACTACCTGCAACATGACCCTCGAATTGTGAGAATTAGAAATAATCCTGACTACTGGGTTGCCACACTGTTAGATCCCCGGTACAAAAGTAAATTTGCAGAAATTATTCCTGCCATAGAAAGGGATGCACGCATGCAGGAGTATCAGCAGAGACTGTTGCAGAATCTTACATGTGGTTTTCCACAAAACACCAGTGGTGCACGTAGTGAATCTCACAGTTCCAACTTGCCAACCGTGGGACCGTCTAGTGTTCAGCACTCAAACCGTAACAGAAACACAGTATCTGCTGGTAACATCAATTTTGCGGAAACATTTCACCACTTTTTTAGCCCATCCTTTGCAAGGCCACAGGAGACAAGAAGTCTGACACAAAGTCAACACCTAGAGACGATGGCACAGGAGTATCTCCAAGTAAACATTGAAGCCATGACTGTGTCACTGGACCCTTGCTCTTTTTGGGCTTCCAATCTGGATAAATGGCCGGAGCTAGCCACTTACGCCTTGGAGATCTTGTCATGCCCCGCAGCCAGCGTTCTGTCTGAACGTGTGTTCAGCGCTGCTGGTGGTGTGCTGACAGATAAGCGCACGCGGCTCTCCACTGATAATGTAGACAGACTCACGTTCATAAAGATGAACAAATCATGGATCCGAAACGACTTTTCTACCCCTGTGTCATCCTGGGGAGAGTAAAAGCTTGATGATTGGTTAAAATCACCTCACCAACCGTTTTAAGCTTTCAAATTACTAATCATGTTTATCTGTATCTTGGCTGGAAAATAATTTGGGCTTTGTAGCAGTGTGCAGTACTGATTCTATTAGGCTATCTATACTAAGCTCCACCAGATTTAAAATTACTAATCATGTTTATCTGTATCTTGGCTGGAAAATAATTTGGGCTTTGTAGCAGTTTGCAGTACTGATTCTATTAGGCCATCTATACTAAGCTCCACCAGATTTAAAATTACTAATCATGTTTATCTGTATCTTGGCTGGAAAATAATTTTGACTTTGTAGCAGTGTGCAGTACTGATTCTATTAGGCCATCTATACTAAGCTCCACCAGATTTAAAATTACTAATCATGTTTATCTGTATCTTGGCTGGAAAATAATTTGGGCTTTGTAGTAGTGTGCAGCACTGATTCTATTAGGCCATCTATACTAAGCTCCACCAGATTTAAAATTACTAATCATGTTTATCTGTATCTTGGCTGGAAAATAATTTGGACTTTGTAGCAGTGTGCAGTACTGATTCTATTAGGCCATCTATACTAAGCTCCACCAGATTTAAAATTAATAATAATTTTTAGCTGCATCTAGCCCGGAAAATAATTTTGGGGCTCCGAGATGCGCAATACACATAAGTGCCTTCTTGCTGCACTACCTGCAACATGACCCTCAGATTGTCAGAATTCAAAGTAATCCTGACTACTGGGTTGCCACACCCTTAGAACCCCCACACTCTTCGATCAACCTTTTCATTTTAATAAAGACCAAAAAATGGTCATTTTTGAAATTATAAGCATTAGCAGGTTATTAGAAACTGAAATCAAACAGTTTTCAACTCAAAACTTTATTCTAGGTGATGTTACATTTTCACATGGGACCCCTTGTTCGAAAGGAGCTTCTGAACTCTCTCGTCCATTGAATTTGTCAGGTTTTGGATGGTTTCTGCTTCAATTGTTTTGCCTGAGAACAGAATACCCTCCCAGAGCTGTTGCTCAGATGTGAACTGCCTCCCGCCATCATAGACACTCCTTTTGATGATGCTCCAGAGGTTCTGAATGGGGTAGAGGTCAGGAGAGCATGGGGGTCACACCATAAGTTTGTCCCCTTTTATGCCCATATCAGCCAGAGATGCAGATGTGTTATGTGCAGCATGAGATGGTGCATTATCATGCATGAAAATGATCTTGCTGTGGAATACACGGTTCTTCTTCTTGAACCATGGCAGGAAGTGCTGTTTGAGAAACTCCACATACATTATGGAGTTCAACTTTACCCCTTCAGGGATCCTAAAGGGGCTGACAATCTCTCTCCCCATGATTCCAGCCCAAAACATTATTCCACCTCCTCCTTGTTAGCGCTGTAGCTGTGTTTGCGTGGGGTGTCCATCAACCAGCCATCCTCCTCTCCATCCATCTGGACCATCGAGCTTTGCACGGCACTCATCCGTGAACAAAACAGTTTTGAAATCAGTCTTCATGTATTGTTTGGCCCACTGGAGCCGTTTCTGCTTGTGTGAAGTGGATAGAGGAGGTCGACAGGATGGCGTACGCACAGCTGCAAACCTCTGAAGGACCCTGCATCTTGTTGTTCGGGGGACGTTGGAGGCACCAGCAGCTTCAAAAACTTGTCTGCTGCTATGACAAGGCTTTTTTGCCGCTGCTCTTTTAACCTGACGTAATTGCCTGTAGGAAAGAGTCCTCAATTTGCCCTTATCAGCACGCACACGTGTGTACTGTGAATCTGCTACATACTTCTTGATTGCCAAGACACTTCATTCTGATCATCGCACAATGTTGATTGTAGTCATGCATTGACCTAAACACTCCACAATTTGTTGCTTCTCAGTAGCCGACACATCCTTTTTCTTTCCCATTTTGGCAGAAAATGTAGGCTGCTTAATAATGTGGGACAGCCTTCTTAAGTAGTCTTGCCTTTCATTGGACACACCTGCCAAACTAATTAGCACAGGTGTCTGCAATTGCTTACAGTGATATAAAGAGCCCTGACACACATCACCATCAATGAGTTTAACTGACAAACAAACAAATTCTTCCCTTATCACTCCTAACCACTTTTTGCATAATAATTTGGAACACAGTGTACATGTGCTTTTCCACAAAACACCAGTGGTTCACGTAGTGAATCTTACAGTTCTAACTTGCCAACCGTGGTCTGTATGGAGTTGTTCAATAAAGGGCCCAAAATTAAGATAACATAGACGGGAGAGGTCTCTATGAATAGGAATTCCTAAGTATTTGATACCCTGTGAGGGCCAGGCAAAGGGAAATTTGGACTGGATGGAATCCTGTATGGATTTGGGGAGGGAGACATCGAGGGCCTCAGACTTCGCTGCATTGATTTTAAAATTTGACCATGTAACAAAGCGATCTATTTCAGCCATAACAGCAGGGATGGATATATGTGATTGAGTGATATATACTAGTACATCATCAGCAAATAGAGAGCACTTGTACTCGGTGCCTCCCACCACAATTCACCTAATTTTGGGGTTATGGCGAATTGATGAGAGCAGGTGCTCCGTCACTAGGATGTATAAGAGAGGGGACAGAGGACATCCCTGCCTTGTCCCATTGGTGATTATGAAAGGTGATGAAAATGTTCTGACGCGCCCCCTGGGCCTTGGGACACCCGGACCCGGACCCTTTTTGGTGGATGCTGGTGGTTGTAGTCTCCGTGGCGGCGACCCGGTTCCGTGGCTCAGGGCGGTCAAACCAGTGGCGGAACTATTTATGTGGTTTTGATGTTTAAACGTCCGACTACGCCACCCGTGGATTGCGGTCAGAGTGAACCGCCGCTGCAGGGCAGAACGCTGAGGCTGGTGTTGTGGGTGCAGCAGAGCGTAGCATAACTCCCCACAGGAGCAGTATAGCCTCAGGGCAGTGTATGCGGAGGATGGGGGTGATGGTGCAGGGCAGCAGCAGTAACGACACGGAGTCAGTGATGCAGTCCAGGGCCTTTACTCACAGTTCTTATTATCCAGACCACTTCTGCAGGTAACAGCTGCCCACGTCGTACTGTGCTCACCAGGTGAGGGGCTCAGACAACTCCCAGATAACTTTGGAGCGCTTCACAGGACCTCCTTTGTGTGTCCTTTGTCTGGCCTTTCTTACCAACCCTTCTGTCCGGCTGCCTCGGGCCTCCTCTTGGTAAACTTGGCGCCAGTTTCCCTGACCCTATGTGCTGCATTCCTAGCGGGTGTAGCGAGGGGCTGCACCACATAAAATGTCACAGCCTCCGGTTTCTAACTGAGGGTCGTTTCCCACCTCCACTAGTTTCGGGGACCGGTCTCCCCCTTTGGCCTGACCCCTCCACGCAGGTGGATTCGGGCGTGCGGTGGCGACTCGCCCGTCCACACCCTTGGGATCCCTTCATTCCTCGTTCCTGGAGCCTTCTCCGCTCCTCTTCCTTCCTTCTCCCTCCTCCAGGCCTGGGCCTCTGTTACTAGGCCCGCCTCTGGAGCAGAGCTCATGCAGAGCCCCTGCTCCCTGCCACTTCTACTCAGACTTCTCTGCACTGAATTAAGATGGTGCCCACCTTTTATACTTCCTTCTCAATGCACCCAGGAACTGCTTCCTCCCTGCTCCTGCACTACAGGGTTCCCCTTCCTCGGTGTTCCCTCCCCCCACTCCAGCCAGGGACAGGGACTGTCGTGCCCATCTCAGGGGCATATTGGTCGCCCTGCCCCACGGCAATGTGGTGTAATGCATGCAGGTGTCGGGTCCTGATCCACACTCCATCCTTACCTGAGAGTGAGATATCACACCTCTGGGTGAGGTGCAATACCTCTGTAGCAACCGAGCCCTCAGGGTGCTACAGTTCCATTTATCTTCAGCCTAGGTGACGTATTGCGATACAGGGCCGTGATTTTGGCTATAAAAGGGTCTCCTAGACCCCTACCCCAAGCTTTATAAGAGAATAATATATGGCGTGCCAGGAGACTCTATGGAATGCTTTCTCAGCATCCAACGAGAGTATCTAATTACAAATTTTTAACTGCATCAAGCCCAGGAAATACTTTGTGCCTAGTAGCAGTGTCTGCTAGTCAGCGGATTATCCCAGCTGTTAAGCAACCTACACCACCTGTAGTTTGGACACTTAATTTTTTCAAAGGAAATGCTTCGGGACCACGGGAAACTCAGTGAAGAGCATCAGGAGGCACCCCAAGGCATAGGGGCTGGGACTGGCGGTAGGATGCCTTGCGGTGGACAGCCGAGCTCGATCCTTATAAAAGCTTTTTAACTGCAGCAGCTTTAGTGGACGCTACTGGAGCTGGAATTACGCGGCTGCTGGCATGAGACTTGCCCTCCAATAGATCCTTGTAAAAGGATTTAAAGTGTATTCATTCAAATTAGAGAGACAATTTAAATTAAAAAGCTTAGAGCTGCCTCCACCACAGTGGGGCTCGCTCGACCCACCAGCGGACAGGCACCAGTATTGGGAGAGGGGGGCTGACCGTCAGGGTCCACCGCGGCTCTGGCACAAACCCGGCGACACGGAGGTGGCACGGGCAGGAACGGACTGGCCGTTTCGGCTTCTCACTTTTTGGATTTTAGAAGGGCATGACATGCCTATATCTGTGTCTCCCCCTCCTTTTACTCCTCCACCTCTTTTCTTTTCGCATGACTATATGTACTTGTCACTTTTCCATGTGTTAGTTATGTCTTCTGAGCAGTTTGTCAGCTTTTGGACACCTTTGAAGGTGTTTTCTATGTGTTTCTATGTGTTTTTGTTTGCCTGCCATTGGTTTTAACGGTGTTCGAAGGTGTTCGACGAACAGTTCGACGAACAGTTCGGCGAACACACTGTTGTTCGACAAACAGTTCGGCGAACACACTGTTGTTCGACGAACCGAACCGAACTCGAACACTACGGGGGTGGCTCAACACTACTTATGAGTGGCTTACACCGTGCAGTGAACCCCCTGTATTTACTTTCATGCAGTCTTCTCTTTATGGTAGATTTGGATTTTGATACGCCTACCTCCTGGAGAGTGTTGTTCGCTTGGTTGGCTGTTGTGAAGGGGTTTCTCTTCACCATGAAGATTATTCTGTGATCGTCCACCACTGTTGTCTTCCGTGGGCGCCCAGGTCTTTTTGCATTGATGAGTTCACCAGTGCTTTCTTTCTTTCTCAGGATGTACCAAACTGTAGATTTTGCCACTCCTAATATTGTAGCAATTTCTCAGATGGGTTTTTTCTGTTTTTGCAGCTTAAGGATGGCTTGTTTCATATAGAAGGGGACCAAGAAGGGGACCAGGATGGGGGACATTACTATAAGAAGGGGACCAGGATGGGGACATTACTATAATAAGGGGACCAGAATGGGACATTACCATAAGAAGGGGACCAGGATAGGACATTCGCACAAGATGAGGACCAGGATGGGACATTACTACAAGATGGAAAACCTGGATGGGGACATTACTACAAGTAGGGGACCAGGATGGCGCATTACTATAAGAAGGGGACCAGGATGTGGCCATTACTATAAGAAGGGGACCAGAATGGAACATTACTATAAGAAGGGGACCAGAATGGAACATTACTATAAGAAGGGGACCAGGATGGGGCATTGCCATAAGAAGTGGACCAAGATAGGACATCAGCACAAGATGAAGACCAGGATGGGACATTACTACAAGAGGAAAACCTGGATGGGGACATTATTACAAGAAGGGGTCCAGGATAGGGCCATTACTATAAGAAGGGGACCAGGATGTAGCATTACTAAAGAAGGGGACCGGGATGTAGCATTACTATAAGAAGGGGACCGGGATGTAGCATTACTATAAGAAGGGGACCAGGATGGGACATTACTATAAGAAGGGGACCAGGATGAGACATTACTATAAGAAGGGGACCAGGATGGGCCCATTACTATAAGAAGGGGACCAGAATGGGACATTACTATGAGAAGGGGATCAGAATTGGACATTACTATAACAAGGGGAACAAGATGAGGCCATTACTATAAAAAAGGGACCAGGATGGGGCCATTACTGTAAGAAGGGGACCCAGATGGGCCATTACTATAAGAAGGGGACCAAAATGGGGCATTACTATAAGAAGGGGACCAGAATGGGACATTACAGTAAGAAGGGGACCAGGATGGGGCATTACTATAAGAAGGTGACTAGGATGGGGCATTACTATAAGAAACGGACCAGGATGGGGACATTACTATAAGAAGGGGACAAGGATAGGACATTACTATAAGAAGGTGACCACAATGGAGCATTGCTATAAGAAGGGGACCAGGATAGGACATTAGCACAAGATGAGGACCAGAACTACAAGAAGGGTACAAGAAGGGTACAAGGATAGGACATTACTACAAGATGGAAACCTGGATGGGGCAATAATACAAGAAGGGGACCAGGATGGGGCCATTACTATAAGAAGGGGACCGGGATGTAGCTATACTATAAGAAGGGGACCAGAATGGGACATTATTATAAGAGGGAAACCAGGATGAGACATTACTATAAGAAGGGGACCAGGACAGGGCTATTACTATAAGAAGGGGACCAGAATGGGACATTACTATAACAAGGGTAACAGGATGGGGCCAATACTATAAGAAAGGGACCCGGATGTGGCCATTGCTGTAAGAAGGGGACAGGGATGGGACATTACTATAAGAAGGGGACCAGAATGGGACATTACTATAATAAGGGGACCAGAATGGGACATTACTATAAGAAGGGGAGCAGGATGGGGCATTACTATAATAAGGGGACCAGGATGGGGTATTACTATAAGAAAGGGACCAGGATGGGGATGGGGCATTACTATAAGAAAGGGACCAGGATGGGATATTAGCAGAAGATGGAATTTTGGATGGGGACATTACTACAAGAAGGGGACAAGGATAGGGCATTACTATAAGAAGGGGACCAGGATCAGCCCATTACTATAAGAAGGGGACCAGAATGGGACATTACTATGAGAAGGGGATCAGAATGGGTCATTATTATAACAAGGGGAACAAGATGGGGCCATTACTGTAAGAAGGGGACCCAGATGGGACATTACTATAAGAAGGGGACCAAAATGGGGCATTACTATAAGAAGGGGACCAGAATGGGACATTACAGTAAGAAGGGGACCAGGATGGGGCATTACAATAAGAAGGTGACTAGGATGGGGCATTACTATAAGAAAGAGACCAGGATGGGGACATTACTATAAGAAGGGGACAAGGATAGGACATTATTATAAGAAGGGGACCAGAATGGAGCATTGCTATAAGAAGGGGACCAGGATAGGACATTAGCACAAGATGAGGACCCGAACTACAAGAAGGGTACAAGAAGGGTACAAGGATAGGACATTACTACAAGATGGAAACCAGGATGGGGACATTACTACAAGAAGGGGACCAGGATGGGGCCATTGCTATAAGAAGGGGCCCAGAATGGGACATTACTATAACAAGTGTAACAGGATGGGGCCAATACTATAAGAAAGGGACCCGGATGTGGCCATTACCGTAAGAAGGGGATCGGGATGGGACATTACTACAAGAAGGGGACCAGAATGGGACATTACTATAAGAAGGGGACCAGAATGGGACATTACTGTAAGAAGGGGAGCAGGATGGGGCATTACTATAATAAGGGGACCAGGATGGGGTATTACTATAAGAAAGGGACCAGGATGGGGCATTACTATAAAAAGGGGACCAGGATGGGATATTAGCAGAAGATGGAATTTTGGATGGGGACATTACTGCAAGAAGGGGACAAGGATAGGGCATTACTATAAGATGGGGACCAGGATATAGCATTACTGTAAGAAAGGGACCAGGATGTAGCATTACTATAAGAAGGGGACCATAATGGTGCATTACTATAAGAAGGGTGTTATGTTCTGCAACTAAGCACTAAGGAATAGGAGGGAAAAGCTGTCCCTGCACTGAAACAAAGCTTAAACCCTACGCTGGGGTGGGTGCGCTATTCATTCTGAATAGCCCCACCGACACTCCTGCACTGAACTCAAACAAAGACCTGTAGGAAGGGGAAAGGGTGTCCCTAAAAGATCTAAGGACTGGGAGCAAAAACAGGAGACCTCCTAAAAGAAAAGTTAGTTGCAGAAACGAAGATAAAAGGAAACAAAACTGGTGGAACAAGAAGTCCCAGGATATATATTGTCCTAAGCAAAAAGAACTAACAAGGCAACTTAGCCAGAGCACAAGCGTAACAACACTGATGTCCAGTGAGGAATGGGAGACAAGTGCTGAGTAATAAAGAGTGAGGAGATCACGTGACTAAGACACCCAGCAAACCACAGAAAGATGGCCAAAAAGTAAAACAACATAGATTCTGACAGTTTCTCCCCTTTATGAGGATCTTCCGGATCCTCTAGGCCGAGCCTTACCAGGAAATCTCCTGTGAAAAGCCTTAATTAGCCTTGAGGCCCAGACATCCTCAGCCTTCACCCAGGAATTAACCTCGAGGCCAAAACCTCTCCAGGACACAAGATACTGTAATCTCCCTCTATGCCACCTGGAATCCAAAATGCAAGAAATCTCAAATTCACCATCCTCATCAACAGGAGGAACAGTAGGCTTCGCCTGCTTATTAGGCATGTCCGCCTTCTTAAGTAACGACACATGAAACACAGAATTAATCCTCCAGGACGAGGGAATGCCCAACCTCACGGCTGCAGCGTTGACAATCTGAACCACTTTGAAAGGACCCACAAATTTAGGCCCCAGTTTTTTAGAAGGAATTTTCAAGCAAAGATTCCTAGAGGACAACCAAACCATATCCCCAACAGCAAACAAGGACTACTTTCTTTTTTTTGTCAAAATACCTTTTTGATCTCCTGTTCTGTTAGCCTCTTTAAGATTTAGGCGTACACTGGTCCAAACCCTCTCCAAATCACCAGAAAAATTGTCCTCCTCCGGTACAGCAGCCCCAACTTTGGATAATGGACCAAAAGATGGATACCTGCCAGTACAACAAAAAAAAGGAAAACACCCAGCCGAGGAAGAAGTATGATTATTAAGGGCAAACTCCGCAAGTGGTAGAAATTCCGACCACATTTGCTGATTGTCTGCCACAAAACATCTCAAAAACTGCTCGACATCATGGTTCTTCCTTTCAGTCTGTCCATTGGACTCTGGATGATACCCCGACGAGAATGACAAATCAATTTTCAATCTGTCACAAAAAGCACGCCAAAAGCAAGCCACAAACTGTGGTCCTCTATCGGAAACAATGTCCATGGGAACATCATGGAGCCTGACAATCTCCTTCACAAAAGCCTTAGAAAGAGTCTTGGCGCAAGGTAACTTGTTGAACGGAACCAGATGACACATTTTACTAAACCGGTCCACAACAACCCAGATGACAGAAAAACTCTCCGATACAGGCAGATCTGTGATAAAATCCATGGCAAGGTGCGTCCATGGCGAACTAGGAACTTCCAAGGGGCACAGCACCCCACAGCTGGAGCGTGAGAGGCCTTTGACCTAGCGCACACAGAACACTGACGCACCCACTTGATGACTTCCCTTTGCCACCCTGGCCACCAGAAACCCAGACCGATAGACTTGCTAGTTTCCGAAATCCCTGGGTCACCCGCCAACCGAGACTCATGACATTCAACAAACAACGCTCGCCTCAAGGCTCTAGGCACAAGCAATTTAACACATGGAGTTTTAGTTGGTGCCAAACTCTGAGCTCCTAGGATGCTATTCTCCAACTCAGAATCCAATACGGCCACCACCACCCCTCTCTGCAAAATACACTCCTCCCTCTCAGCATTCACCGCTGGAGAGAAACTACGAGACAAAGCGTCAGCCTTAACATTCTTTGTCCCCGGGACAAAGGTTATGGAAAAATTGAACCGGGCAAAAAACAGTGCCCACCTACCCTGACGGGCATTCAAATGTTTAGCTGCATCCAGATAAATCAAATTCTTATGATCAGTGAAAACCTGTATAGGATGTCGAGCCCCCTCCAAAAAATGTCACCAATGCTCGAGCGCGAGTTTAAGAGCCAACAACTCACGATTCCCAACATCATAGTTGAGCTCTGTCTCAGAAATTTTTTTGGAAAAGAAAGCACACAGATTAGTGTTGAGCGATACCTTCCGATATCGGGAAATATCGGATCGGATTGGATCGGACCGATACCCAAAAAATATCGGATATCGACGATTCCGATACCGGAAACCAATGCAAGTCAATGGGACACAAATATCGGAATAAAAATAAACCCTTTCTTTCCTTGTAGGTTAATTCTACATGAAGGAAAACAACTAAGAATAATGTAGAATGTATTACATGAAAAGCCGGCAATTCATCAGCGGCATACACCGGTACCCGACAATTTAGAACAGAAAGAATAAAACATCACACATAGATTAGATAGATAGAAACATGTCAGTCACATATATAAGAAGTACAGTGACAGTGTTGATTACTGTACTTGTCATTTAGTGTAAAGGATTTATTAAAAAAAATAACAGTTTTCATGCAGCGTCTCTTTAGAAAAGCCGGCCGGCAATTCAGCAGCGGTACCGACAATTTAGAATAGAAAGAATAGAGAATCACACATAGATTAGATAGATAGAAACATGTCAGTCACATATGTAAGAAGTACAGTGATAGTGTTGATTACTGTACTTGTCATTTAGTGTTAAAATAAAGGATTTATTAAAAAAAAAATTGGCGTGGGGTTCCCCGTAATTTTAGTCTCTAGCGGAGGTTAAGCAGACGGCTGGGGCAGATGTTTGAAGCCTGGGAAGAGGGTAATACCCACGGAGCGTCCCAGGCTACTAATATCAGCCCCAGCTGAGTACCTAGCCTTTACTAGCTATTAAAATGGGGGACCCCCCCAAAAAAATTACGTGGGGTCCTCCCTATTTTAATAGCTAGCAAAGGCTAGGCAGAAAGCTGGGGGCTGATATTAATAGCCAAGGAAGGGTGCCATGAATATTGGCCCCCTCCCAGGCTAGAAACACCAGCCGTCAGCCGCCCCAGAAATGGCGCATCCATAGGATGTGCCAATTCTGGCACTTAGCCTCGCTTTTCCCACTGCCCTGTAGCGGTGGCAGTGGGGTAATAGGGCTGGGGTTGATGTCAGCTTATAATGCCAACTGACATCAAGCCCAGGTTAGTAATGGAGAGGCGTCTATAAGACACCCCCATTACTAACCCCATAGTCAAAGTTAAAAAAAAAACCAAACACCCAGAATAAAGTCCTTTAATTGAAATAAACACACAATTTTTTAATGTTCTAAATTAAACCATACTTACCATCACGCCCATTCCAACTGAAGCCAATGTATTCTGCAATAAAAGTAAAATAATAAAGTAACATCATCCTTACCTTTCCATGGTTCCCACGACAGCTTCAGCTCTGCTACATTGACATGACAGGCTGGATCGCAACAGAACACTGCCATCCAGCTTGCCATGCCGCAGACACTGAGAAGCGCAGGCATGCTTGCGCTCCTCAGTGTCTGGCTGTGACGGCATAAAGATGAGCCGAGGTCAAGTCCAATGAACTCAGCTCACCTCATGCAAGTCACTGACAGCGTGGGAGAATTCTCCTGCTCAAGCACTGAGCTCAGGAGAATTCTCCCACGCTGTCAGTGACGTGCATGAGGTGTGCTGAGTTCATTGGACACTTTCCTTGTCTGCTAGGTTACTATTGTGTGGAGGCTGTCAGTCTGTTTTGGGTTTGCTGGGCTGTTTCTGCAATCATCTGTGTTCACTTCCCTTGATTAGTCTTCTACTTAAGCATACTAGCTCCTTCACCCAGTGTCAATTGTACACTTGGTATTACCTGTGTAGGACTGATCTCTCTGTGCTCTGTGCCTGACCCAGCCTGACTATTTTCCCTTACCTGGATTTTGACCATCTGCTTGTTATCTGACTACTCTTTTGTCTGCTCCCTTTGTACTGCGCCATCTTCCTGGACTTGACTTTGGATTGCTTGACCCCCCTATTTTTATCTAGTAAGTAGCTCTAATATTATATTTCTTTCATTAATATTAGTCTTTTCTCTCCTCTTCTGAGACTGTTATTTCTGTAGTGACTCGCGTCACATTACAATTGACCGTTCACTTTTTTTTTTCCTTTTTCCCACCTATGGATCTGTTACGTACTTTGTGTGATCAGGTGGCGAATCTGACTCAGTTAGTTCAGGATCTGGCCTTGGAACAACACAAACTGGCGTCCTCACAGGCTCAGTTACAAGACCAGATTTACAGTCCCTCAGAATCTTTCCTCTCCGACCACTGTCATGACTTCTGAACCATCTGACGTATCTTTGAGCCCCCCTGAACAAACTGGCGTCCTCACAGGCTCAGTTACAAGACCAGATTTACAGTCCCTCAGAATCTTTCCTCTCCGACCACTGTCATGACTTCTGAACCATCTGACGTATCTTTGAGCCCCCCTGAACCGGCTATAGCACTCCCTGACAAATTTTCGGGGGAGAAAGATCAGTTCAGAACTTTCAAAGAAAGTTGTAAATTATTGTTTACCTTGCGTCCTCGGTCATCAGGGAATGAGTCACAGCGGGTGGGAATTATAATGTCACTTCTGCGCGGGGGTCCCCAGACTTGGGCATTTTCTCTACCCCCTTTTTCTCCTGAACGTCTTTCTGTGGACGCTTTCTTTGACGCTTTAGGACAGATCTATGACGAACCTGACAGGGTCAAGGTGGCAGAGACAAGGATCATGAACCTGACACAGGGGAACCACACAGCAGAAGACTACTGTTCTGAATTTCGTCAGTGGTCTACTGAGGTTTTCTGGAATGACGCGGCTCTCAGGTGCCAATTCCTCAGGGGTCTTTTGGAGCCTCTGAAGGACGCTCTGGCTCTGCATGCTCCACCTGGTTGTTTGGGGGAGGCAATGACTCAGGCTATCCGCATGGATCGGAGGATGCGGGAGAGACGCAAGGTTCAGCACGAGGTTCCATTTTGCCCACCGGGCCCGGGTCGTTTACCAGAGGTAGAACCTATGGAGGTTGGAGCTGCCAGCTCAAGGGTTAAGGAGAGGAGACGCCGCCTGGAACTTGGACTTTGTCTGTATTGTGGCCAATCTGGACATCTCTTAAAGGATTGCCCAGCACGACCTTCAACGAATAAGCCGTCGGGAAACGCCTAGGTCTGGGTGATTGTCGAGGAGGTCACCCAGACTTACAGGTACCCTTTTACTCCTCTGATAAAGTGTTGTTGAATGCTGAACTTCTGTTTCAAAAACAGTGTCTATCAACATTTGCCTTTATTGACTGTGGAGCCGCGGCTAATTTCATTGATTCGGGACTTGTTCAGAAATTAGGATTAGGGACAGTTAAGTTAGAAGACCCTATTCAAATTGTGGCTATTGATAGAACACCGTTGCTAAAAAATCTGGTTCAGTTAGTTACGGTGGAGTTCACACTCAAGGTGGGGTCACTGCATACAGAATTAATCTCCTCTTATGTCCAGGACAATTTACCTGCCGGGATTGTGTTGGGTCTTCCTTGGCTGCGCATACATAATCCGATCATTGACTGGTATCAGAAAGATATTGTCAAATGGGACCCTCATTGTATTGAAAAATGTCTTAAATCTGTGCATGCTTGCTCCGTTAGTCTGGAGGGTCTTCCGGAATACCTGAAGGACTTCGGAGATGTTTTTTCGGAAGTAGAGTCTGAGATCTTACCTCCTCACCGTCTCTATGACTGTGCAATTAATCTCATTCCTAATGCCAAATTACCCAAAGCTCGCTTGTATAACTTGTCTGGCCCTGAGCGGGCATCCATGAAGGCTTATATTAACGAAAGTTTACGGAAAGGTCATATTCGTCCTTCCTCATCGCCGGTTGCCGCCGGATTCTTTTTTGTTAAAAAAAAAAGGTGGAGGTCTCCGTCCCTGCCTCGATTTCCGAGAATTAAACAAGATAACTGTTAAAAATACTTATCCGCTTCCACTTATCCCCGATCTATATAATCAACTTTCGGGGGCCAAATGGTTTTCCAAACTGGATCTTAGAGGGGCATATAACCTGATACGTATTCGAGAGGGTGATGAGTGGAAGACAGCGTTTTTAACTTCTGAAGGTCTTTTTGAAAATCTCGTCATGCCTTTTGGGCTAACAAATGCACCCGCGGTCTTTCAGAATTTTATGAATGATATTCTCTCTGATTATATTGGGAGATTCATTGTGGTTTATTTAAATTATATTCTAATTTTTTCACCTGATCTGGATATTCATTATAAACATGTCCGTTTGGTTCTGAAAAGGTTAAGAGATAATTGTTTGTTTGCCAAGATTGAAAAATGTACCTTTTCTGTTCAAGAAATATCATTCTTGGGCTTCATTGTTTCAGCCTCCGGGTTTAAGATGGATCCTGGGAAGGTTCAGGCCATCATTGATTGGGTTCAACTAAGTGACCTTAAGGCTCTGCAGCGCTTTTTAGGGTTCGCAAATTATTACAGAAAATTTATTAAAGGTTTTTCTCAGATCGTCAAGCCTCTTACGGACCTCACTCGCAAAGGGGCGGAGCTAAAGGTTTGGTCGTCAGAAGCAGTCGGGGCTTTTGAAAACTTGAAGAAATGTTTTATGTCTGCTCCTGTACTTGTTCAACCTGATCTTCAGAGGCCGTTCATTATGGAGGTGGATGCTTCCGAGGTTGGGGTGGGGGCTGTATTGTCTCAAGGTCCTAAAACTTTAACTAATCTGCGACCATGTGCCTTTCTCTCTAAGAAATTTTCTCCTGCTGAAAGAAACTATGATGTGGGTAATCGAGAGTTACTTGCTGTCAAATTGGCTTTTGAAGAATGGAGGCATTTTTTGGAGGGAGCCATTCATCTGGTCACCGTGGTGACAGATCACAAGAATCTAGCGTATATCAAATCTGATAAGCGGTTGACACCTAGACAGGCCAGATGGTCTTTATTTTTTTCAAGATTTAATTTTTCTATTACGTCCAGGCCTGGGTCTAAAAACGTGAGGGCGGATGCCCTGTCTCGTAGCCTTGATTCTGTGTCCCCTCCGGAGCCTCCTTCCTCCATTCTTCCTCAGGGTATAGTTGTGGCCATGGTTTCCTCTGAGCTGGAAGCAGAAATTCGTACTGCTCTGTCCTTGGCTCCTTCCAATATTCCTGAATGCAAGTTGTTTGTCCCTGTGTATCTCAGATTACGCCTTTTGCAAGAATTCCATGATTCTGTGTTGAGTGGTCATCCTGGAGTTACTGCCACCCAGAAGGCAGTTGCTAGACTCTTTTGGTGGTCTGCTATGCGTAGGGACATTAAAGATTTTGTGTCTGCTTGTGAAACTTGTGCACACGCTAAAGTGCAACATGGCCGGCCGGCTGGGGAATTGGCTCCTTTGCCCATTCCAGAAAGACCATGGACTCATTTGTCCATGGATTTCATTTCCGATTTACCTCTGTCTGGGGGGATGACGGCTATTTGAGTGGTAGTCGATCGGTTCAGCAAACAGGCTCACTTCGTTCCATTATCCGGGTTATCCAATTCAGAGACGCTCTCCACTCATGTGGTACGATTGCATGGGATTCCTCTTAATATTGTATCTGATAGGGGAGTACAATTCGTCTCTAGATTTTGGAGGGCTTTCTGCAGAAGGTTGGGGATTGATTTGTCCTTTTCTTCTGCTTATCATCCTGAAACTAACGGTCAGACCGAAAGGACAAATCAGTCTTTGGAACGAATTTTAAGATGTTTTGTCGCTGATCAGAAGGAGAATTGGTCATCCTTTCTTCCTCTGGCTGAGTTTGCCTTTAACAGTCGGGTTAATCAGTCCACAGGAACCTCTCCATTTTTCTGTAATTATGGGTTTCATCCTCATTTTGGTGAGTTCTCCAGGATAAGTTCTGGGTGTCCTGGGGTAGATGTAACCATTCAAGAGTTGGGGGATGCCTGGAGGGAGGTTAAAAAGAATATTGGGGTGGCTCAGCATCGGCAGAAACAAAAGGCCGATAAGAAACGCTCGTCAGGTGCCGCCTTCAAGGTGGGGGATAAGGTATGGCTATTCTCTAAGAATATTAGATTGAAGATACCCTCGCTGAAGTTGGGTCCTAGATTCATTGGTCCATATGAGATTCTGGAGGTGGTCAATCTGGTTTCCTTCCGATTACGACTCCCTCAGTCCCGTATTCCTAATGTGTTCCACAAGTCTTTGTTGAAGGAATTTATTCCCCCTGTTCTGTCTCCCTCGCCACCGCCTCCTCCGGTGTCTATTGAGGGAAGCTTAGAATATGAGGTACAAAAGATCATTGATTCCCGTATGGTCCAGAATTCCCTTCAATATCTTGTACATTGGAAGGGGTATGGACCTGAGGAACGGTCCTGGGTTCCGGCTCATTCTGTGAGGGCTGATCGGTTGGTGCGGGCCTTTCATCGGCGGTTTCCTGGGAGACCTGGGGGTCCGGTGGCCCCTCCTTGAAGAGGGGGTACTGTCACGGTCTCCACACTTTCCTTGTCTGCTAGGTTACTATTGTGTGGAGGCTGTCAGTCTGTTTTGGGTTTGCTGGGTTGTTTCTGAAATCATCTGTGTTCACTTCCCTTGATTAGTCTTCTACTTAAGCATGCTAGCTCCTTCACCCAGTGTCAATTGTACACTTGGTATTACCTGTGTAGGACTGATCTCTCTGTGCTCTGTGCCTGACCCAGCCTGACTATTTTCCCTTACCTGGATTTTGACCATTTGCTTGTTATCTGACTACTCTTTTGTCTGCTCCCTTTGTACTGCGCCATCTTCCTGGACTTGACTTTGGATTGCTTGACCTCCCTATTTTTATCTAGTAAGTAGCTCTAATATTATATTTCTTTCAGTAATATTAGTCTTTTCTCTCCTCTTCTGAGACTGTTATTTCTGTAGCGACTCGCGTCACAAACACACTATTATTTTTTTTAATAAATCCTTTAACACTAAATGACAAGTACAGTAAGCTGAGCGCTGCCATCCAGCTTGTCATCCTTCAGAGACACTGCAGAGCGCAGGCATTATGGGAACTTCCGATTCTGGTATTCGATATTCTAAAAGTATCGGAACTCAGTATCGGAACACCGATACCGTGAATATCGGTCGATACCCGATATTTCAGTATCGGAATGCTCAACACTAACAGGGATGCACCCCATCCTCTCCCTCTTGGGACAGAACTGCCCCTACGCCTATAGATGAGGCATCCACCTCAACCAACAATGGCTTGGTCTCATCCGTCTGGATAACAGGAGCAGAGCTGAACCTCTCCTTGAGATACTCAAAAGCTTCAATAGCCTCAGTGGACCATTGGACAGTATTAGCACCCTTCTTGGTGAGGTCAGTAATGGGTTTAGCGATGACAAGGAAATTCTTTATGAATTTCCTGTAATAATTGGCAAACCCCAAAAACCTCTGTACGGACTTCAAACCTTCAGGCCCCTCCAGCACCGCCTGAACATTCACCCGGTCCATCTCAAAACCATCTCAAGAGACAAAGTAACCCAAAATACTAATTTTCTGGACAGCAAACTGAGACTTTTCCAATTTAGCAAAGAGTGTGTTATCTCACAGTATCTGAAGAACTTCGCGGACTCTCTGCCAATGAGACTCAAAATCCGATGAATAAATCAAAATATCATCCAGATAAACAATAACACTCCTACCCATCAAGGGTCTCAGAATGTCATTGATGAAATTTTGAAAAAATGTAGGTGTGTTAGTAAGCCCAAAAGGCATCACCAAATACTGAAAATGACCTTCCGGGGTGTTAAAAGCTGTCTTCCATTCATCTCCGTCCTTCACCTGCAGCAAATTATATGCCCCACGAAGGTCAATCTTAGAAAACCATTTAGCTCTGGTCAATTGGTTAAACAAATCCGGAATAAGTGGTAATGGGTAAGGATTGCGCACAGTGATCTTATTAATCTCCCAAAAAACAAGACATGGCCTAAGACCCCCATCCTTCATTTTGACAAAAAATAACCCAACCGCCACAGGAGACTTAGAGGGTCTTATGTGACCTGCAGCTAAACTAGTCTGAAGGTATTCTTTCAAAGCCTCCCTCTCGGGAATTGTCAGATTAAACAACCGACTCTTTGGGAGCTTAGCATCAGGGACAAACTCAAAAGCGCAATCGTAATCTTTATTAGGTGCTATAGCTTTCGACTCCACCTCCGAAAAAACCTTCCAAAAATCCTGAATGATTTCAGGTAACTCCACCTTCACAACAGCCGCAATGTGAACATTACAACACTTACCATAACACCCCTGACCCCAGGATCTTATGGAACAAGATGACCAGTCCAGGAAAGGATTATGTACTTTTAACCAGGGCAACCCCAGGACAACAGGGGAAGGCAATTTAGCAAGTACAAATAAGTCAATCTGCTCCTGATGTTCCATATTCATAGTAAGCGGAAACCCAGTGACCTTTCGAAGATTGCTCCCATGCTCCAGGGGAGTATTATCAATCGTCACCACAGGAAAAGAAGACAACAAAGGTTTAGAACCGAACTTATACTTTTCAAGAAATTGTTGATCAATCAAATTAAGTGCAGAACCACAATCCATCATTACCTGAAACTCAATCGAATGACCCTGACAGGTGGTATTACCAGGAAAAACACCCCAGCAGAACGTAAAAACGCAATGCGAACGGGAGTGTTATTTCTACTGACCATTTTTTTTTCTTTCCTTAAGCGAACCTCGTATTGCTTTAAAAAATGATCAGCCTTACCGCAATACAAGCAAACTCCCTCAGAGAACCTCCTGTCCCTCTCCTTGGAACAGGATGACATTGCCCCTACCTGCATAGGTTTCTCAGTGTCGGCAGGATTATCGTGAGAAACATAATCCAGCAATATAGGAAATTTCTTCTCATTCTGTGTGGCCCTCAACCTTCTATCCACACGGATAGCTAGCTGCATGGCAACTTGCAAACAATCAGGTGCAGGGAATGCAATGAGCAAATTTTTAACCCTTTCACTCAAGCCTGCCAGAAACTGAAACTTGAGTGCAGGGTCGTTCCACCTGACCTCTGCAGACCATCATCTGAACAGGGTGCAATAACTCTCAGCATCAAGAGAACCATGTTTGAGATGACTGAGCTCTGCCTCAGCTGATGTAACCCGATCAGGATCATCATACAGCAAACCCATGGCATCAAAAAATGCCTCCACAGACCTCAAACAATGATCATCAGGAGACAAGGAAAACGCCCAGATTTGAGGTTCTTTATGCAATAAAGACATAATAATCCCTTCACGCTGTAGTTCACTCCCAGAAGATCTAGGTCTGAGCCGAAAATACAGCAAACAAGCATTTTTAAATGAAAAAAATCCTGCTGTTTCTCCGAGAAACACTCAGGTAATCTTACCTTAGGTTCTTCATAGCGTACTGCAGAGTATTTACTCACGTACTGCTGAAGACCGGCAACCTCTAGAGCCAACCCTTGCAAGGGTTGAGCAAGCTCCTGGATAGTACTCATACTGAAGAAAACCCAGGAATAGGAGAGGGGGAAAAAAAAAACTTTTTTTTTTTTTTTAAACGGGGCTGGACATATTGTTATGTTCTGCAACTAAGAACTAAGGAATAGGAGGGAAAAGCTGTCCCTGCACTGAGACTCAGCTTAAACCCTACGCTGGGGTGGGTGCCCTATTCCTTGTGAATAGCCCCACCGACACTCCTGCACTGAACTCAAACAAAGACCTGAGGGAAGGGGAAAGGGTGTCCCTAAAAGATCTAAGGACTGGGAGCAAAAACAGGAGACCTCCTAAAAGAAAAGTTAGTTGCAGAAACAAAGATAAAGGGAAACAAAACTGGTGGAACAAGAAGTCCCAGGATGTAAATTGTCCTAAGCACAAAGAACTAACAAGGCAACTTAGCCAGAGCACAAGCGTAACAACACTGATGTCCAGCGAGGAATGGGAGACAGCTGCTGAGTAACAAAGAGCGAGGAGATCACGTGACCAAGACACCAAGCACCAGAGGAAAAGACTAAAAGCCAGCAAACCACAAAAAGATGGCCGAAAAGTAAAACAGCATAGATTCTAATAAAGGGGACCAGGATGGGGCATTGCTATAAGAAGTGGACCAAGATAGGACATTAGCACAAGATGAAGACCAGGATGGGACATTACTACAAGATGGAAACCTGGATTGGGACATTACTACAAGAAGGGGATCAGGATGTAGCATTACTATAAGAAAGGGACCGGAATGTAGCATTACTATAAGAAGGGGACCGGGATGTAGCATTACTATAAGAAGGGGACCAGAATGGGACATTAATATAAGAAGGGGCCCAGGATGAGACATTACTATAAGAAGGGGACCAGAATGGGACATTACTATGAGAAGGGGATCAGAATGGGACATTACTATAACAAGGGGAACAAGATGGGGCCATTACTATAAGAAAGGAACCAGGATGTGGCCATTACTGTAAGAAGGGGACCCGGATGGGACATTACTATAAGAAGGTGACCAGAATGGTGCATTACTGTAAGAAGGAGACCAGAATGGGACATTACTACAAGATGGAATTCTGAATGGGGATATTACTACAAGAAGGGGACAAGGATAGGACATTACTATAAGAAGGGGACCAGGATGGGGCATTGCTATAAGAAGGGGATCAGGATAGGACATTAGCACAAGATGAGGGCAAGGATGGGACATTGCTACAAGATGGAAACCTGGATGGGGACATTACTACAAGAAGGGGACCAGGATGGGGCCATTGCTATAAGAAGGTGACCAGGATGTAGCATTACTATAAGAAGGGGACAAGAATGGAACATTATAATAAGAAGGGGACCAGGATGAGACATTACTATAAGAAGGAATTCTGGATGGGGACATTACTACAAGAAGGGTAAAGGATAGGACATTACTATATGAAGGGGACCAGGATGGGTCATTGCTATAAGAAGGGGACCAGGATAGGACATTAGCAGAAGATGAGGACTAGGATGGGACATTACACTACAAGATGAAAACCTGGATGGGGACATTACTACAAGAAAGGGACTAGGATGGGGCCATTACTATAAGAAGGGGACCAGGATGTAGCTATACTATAAGAAGGGGACCAGAATGGGACATTATTATAAGAAGGAGACCAGGATGAGACATTACTATAAGAAGGGGACCAGGACGGGGCCATTACTATAAGAAGGGGACCAGAATGGGACATTACTATGAGAAGGAGACCAGAATGGGACATTACTATATCAAGGGTAACAGAATGGGGCCATTATTATAAGGGACCCGGATGTGGCCATTACTGTAAGAAGGGGACCAGGATGGGACATTACTATAAGAAGGGGACCAGAATGGGACATTACTATAAGAAGGGGACCAGAATGGGACATTACTGTAACAAGGTGAGCAGGGTGGGGCATTACTATAAGAAGGGGACCAGGATGGGGTATTACTATAAGAAAGGGACCAGGATGG
The DNA here is from genome assembly GCF_046119375.1 of Phyllobates terribilis. NCBI lineage: Eukaryota > Metazoa > Chordata > Amphibia > Anura > Dendrobatidae > Phyllobates > Phyllobates terribilis. Next base: position 462,083,765 of record NW_027362764.1, read on the forward strand.
GACATTAGTATAAGAAGGGGACCAGGATGGGACATTAGCACAAGATGAAATTTTGGATGGGGACATTACTACAAGAAGGGGACAAGGATAGGGCATTACTATAAGAAGGGACCAGGATGTAGAATTACTGTAAGAAGGGGACCAAGATGTAGAATTACTATAAGAAAGGGACCAGAATGGGGCATTACTATAAGAAGGGGACCAGAATGGGGCATTAATATAAGAAGAGGACCAGGATGGGACATTACAATAAGAGGGGGACCAGGATGGGGCATTACTACAAGAAGGGAACTAGGATAGGGCATTACTATGAGAAGGGGACCAGGATGGGGCATTACTACAAGAAGGGGACCAGGATGGAGCATTACTGCAAGATGGGGACCAGGATGGGGTGTTTCTAAAAGAAGGGGATCAGGATGGGGCATCACTACAAGAAGGGGACCAAGATGGGACGTTACTACAAGATGGGGACCAGGATGGGACATATTACTCCAAGATGTTTGTCAGAATTCATATATGGTGCTAATTGTTAGACAATATTACTGTATGTGGCCAATTGGGGGAAACAAAATTGTAAAAAAAAATCAAAATAAAGCATGAAAAAATATTTTGCCACTAAAAATGCTGTTTTATATATAAACTAAAGTAAACAAAAAAAGTCCACGTTGATAGCAATCCAAGCTATAAAAACTGTACCATAACCCATAAGATGAATGCCATTTAAAAAAATAAAATAAACACACCAAAAATGTTCAAAAAATTATATCACTAAAAATGTCACTTTGTCCAGCAAAGAATGCGGCCCCCCAAATTGAATTTTTTTTCTATGTGCGGCCCATATACCCAGCTGAATTTGAGTCCCCTGGTTTAGACCTTATTAGATAATCAGCATGTATAATTGATTTTACTTTTTTACATTTGTCTTTATTTGGCTTTTCCAATCTAGAAAAGGATATCTAAGGATACATGCTGTAATATATTTCCCATTTCAATTTCATGACATAGCTGTGACGCAGAGTCACTTCTCACGGCCAAGTCTTCAGGGATAGTCAAGGAGTCCGAGGTCAAAAGCCAGGAGGGTACGTCATAAACAGGAGGAAGAGACAAAGGCGTTATCATATAACATAGCATAGCAAAAGGGGTTAAACAGATGGATAGTAAGAACGAGGTCCAAGGTCAGGCAACGAAAGATCAATTCACAGAACACAAGGCACAGAGTGACAAACCTCACTCAAGCTGAATGTACATCTGGCAGATGTCTGGGAGTAACAGCCCAGTTAAGTAGCCTGGCAATCACCTGGGAGGCTAAACACCTGGAGATAGCCAGTCTCAGTTTGGACAGCCGAGCTGTCAATCAATACACTGACAGCTTTAGCATGCACCTGTACCAGATTGGACTGCTGAGCTGTCAGTAACTGCATCCCAGACACACTGAGGTGTGCAAACCTGACCAGAACTACACCCATTTACTATTTCATTCATCATTTTTACTTCAATGCATTTGTTACGTCAGCAAGAAATAGGACCAGAAGAAAATGAATATGACTATAGGTTCAGACTACAAAGGCTTTGTTTGAAGTCTGTTACCGTGGACACAAAAAGGTTTGATTAGAAATTGCAGACACAAAATGATGGCAAATCAGGACATTTTTAATCAAGTTCGTCACTAATGGTGCCTAAAAAGGGGAACATAGCTTTCACTGGCCGGACATATTTGTTGTCACCTAGCTTTCCGATAAACAGATATAGCTTAGAAATGGCAAAAATATTTAGCAACTAAAAAAATTAGACATCTAATTCAAACTTGGAGTCTGGTATTGTAAGTAACTCTTAAGGGTTGCAATTAATAGATGATACCCTTTGAGAAAGGCAAGCGCCGAAACGTGTGTTGGGGAGACGTGTTCTTATGCTGGGCACCGTAGTGTCTTCTACCTTCATCAGATAACTCTGGTCATGATAGCCGGTGGCTTAGCACACTATGGTTGATATATGTACATAAACTAGAAATATGCCCTTTGGCACCCCTTGGTCGTGTGCGGCTATCTGATCGGCTATGTGTGGTATATACATCATATATGTTGTCTTAATTGTTACCTTTTGATCACCACTTTATCTCATCATTATATAGATATGGTTTACTGTAATTTTATGGAGATCTTGTTACTGCACCTTGAACATTGTCTATTTGGTTTTATGTATATATGTCTGTGTTTTTATGTCTACCCTCTCCAATTACCTTGTTTATCCCCTATATTTAATAAAGATTTCTAGTTTTCCATTATGATTGACCAACACATCATCTTTTTTTGCTTTCTAGCCTCTATTTGTCAGTTAATAGATGAGCAGATTGATCCGTAAAGGATCGAATTCAGTTGAATTTCCTGAAATTTGCAGTTTCACGCAAATTTGAACATTTTGAAATTTGATTCGCAATTCACTAAAAAAAACTTGTCTGGCACCATTTCTCATAAAGCTGAAACATCAGAAAGCAGGCTAATATCATTTTTCATAGATATGTGGGCTTCCCCATAATGTCCTGCAGCTGGGCCATCACAGATCGGAGGTTCCCAGTGGAGCACAGTTTGTGTGGCAGAATCGTTTTCCATCTCTAATGTCACTGGGTAAATCTGTTTTCTGTAGAGTGTAAGGTATTATGGTCAGCAGTGTCCTCTCTCTCTCAAACATGTACAGTGTAAGATCTTATGGTCAGTGGGGTACTATCATTCTCTCTCTTGTTTGGAAAGTGTAAGTTCTTGTGGTCAGGAGATTCTCTCTCTCTTCTCCCCTGTGTGTTTTTCAAATAATTACAAACTTTCTAGAATTTAAATTAGGGTGAATTATGTGTGAATCAGCCCAGACTGACTTACTCGAGCCCAATACTGAAAAGACTCACCTGGAATCGTTATGCAATCTCAGGTACAACTCTGATGTTAGCAGACTGCAGCCCTCGTCATCAGTCCCAAGTTGAGGGTGATGATACAAATCCAAATAAAAAATTACAAAAAAAAATTACGATCCAATGGTGCTTTCACTCCAATAAATGATTAAAAAACAATGCTTTTATTAAAACAATGCATTTCATTGGGGTGAATTTATTCGTCATGATTCACGAATTAAATTTTTGGAGAAAATTTGGTGAAGTCTGTGAATTTGGAACTCAAGAAATCAGCTCATCTCTAGTTGCAATAAATCAATAAAGCATGGAGCAGCAATATCTACCTTCCATTTACATCAGCCTCTCCCAACCAACCTAATCTAGGATATTCTGAACCTGAGCTATGGCAGACAACAAACTGTTCAGCATTCCCTGTCTTTGAGACAAATTGTCCTATCTGTTTCCTAATAACTGAGATTAAATAATTAGATTCATTATGGCATTTCTGACTGTTAGAACTAACTAAATAATATTTTAAACTTGTCAACCTCATTGCTACAAATCTACTTAAATGTAATTTGATATTGAAAAAGACATTTATGGAGCAATCTAATTCAATTGATGACAGTACAGCACATTGCTATGCTAATCGCTTATTTGGAATGCGGCTTTGTGTGCAAGCCAAATGCATTTTATTTGTGCCCTCCTAACATAAACAAAGTTGACAAGTTTCATTGCTTTGATTTTTTTGACCCATCTGAATTTGATAGATGTTGCAACATTTATTAGGTTTAAAATAAAATTTAAATATTTTAGATACTGTACGATGCTGCCTGGTATGTTGAGAGTTAATGTCATCTGCTTGGAATGCAGTAATCTGTGGATAGGATTGATAAAAAGAGTAAATAATACAATACATCCAAACCTCAATGGTGCAGTGATCTTTATGGTTCTCCCCTGTTATTTAGAAGTACTAATTACCTATGACCCTACTGCAAATGTGATTTAATCCACCATCTTTACTGCCTGTTCAGGCGCTGCAAATAAAAAATAATGGAACCTGTAATTAAATTCGGCTGGCAACAGTTGATCCATTGGTGCATGACAGAGAAAGTTTCATTAGGCATATGACTCCAAATAGTGTTACAGATCAAAAGTTTTTGTTTCAAAAGGATATACAGCCAGTTAAAAAGAAAAAAGGTCCAAATCTTATTTTTTTTTATACTCAACTTAATTTGTATTCCATACGCCTCCCATATTAGATAATTGGGAACGCTGATGCTAACAGAGACACATAATCATATGCCCCCAAATAAAATTCGATATAAGGACAGGTCCATTAATTTAAATATATTTATATGTACATATGATTGCAGACACAAGTAGACAAGTGCATTCATAGACATGCACACAAATAGGCACACGCACAGATAACCTGGCACATAAATATATTTAAGCGGTTTCCCTCTATACTGAGAGCGATAACCTATCATTAGTAATAGTCTTCAATACGAGACTGTTAGGGCGGATAAATCCGGCACCCCCATATATCAGCTGTATGCAGCTCCATCAGTGGATGGATGTAAACATTGTATAGACCGAAACACCACAACTCCATTATACGCAGTACCCAAGAGTGGCCACTAAATTGTGTGCCAGATAGGTGAGCAGTAGCTTAGCTACTGGGGTGACAGAGGGGAAGTTGCTCCTGGCCCCATGCTCGGGGGGCCCACTCGGAGCTACATTACCCCTAACAGATTAACATGCGCAGTACGCCGATACAGAAAAGCCCTGCGGTAAAGCAGGGAGATTGTGTCTATCTCTCTTCGCTCTTTAGACCGCAAGTTGCTTTAAGCATGCAGTCTACAGAATGGCCGAGGCACACACACAGGATGTCAGAGTCCTGGACGGTGATACCATTGCGCTGCACCGGTATTCTGACTTGCTCTGCGTGCGTCGGCGCTGTAACAGCACATTGCCTTGCCACTGGACTCGTCGGGATCCTGGGTTAGGTGAGCATATGAATTTTTTTCTTTCTAATTAAAACTTGGGGTGTGATATGGAGGCATTGTAAACAAAGGGGCTCTTATACATAATGTGGAGGACCCTAAAAGAGTGTGGGGGGAGCCCTCATACATTTTAGAAACTAATGCAGGGGCCATTATACATCTTGGGGACTAATGCAGGGGCAGTTATACAGCTTGGGGATTAATGCATGAGAAATTACACAGCTTGAGGACTAATGCAGGGGCCATTTTACAGCTTGGGGACTAATGCAGGGGCCATTATATGATATGATCATATATTCGTATTCAGCCTGACTGCCTTATTTATTTCACCTCGACGGGTTTCACTTATCGCTTTCCATAAGCACATCAGGAGGTTTTTAATAATAGCTACTGCTGAAAACGAATATATGATCATATCAGCCTATGAACTGCCTTTGAATGAGTACAATGAGAAACAGGATAGTGTATGTTCTCTGTAGGGGTGTAGTGGTCTCTGATGCACTGTGATATTAAAACCTACTAGTGCAGATGAGCTAAATGGTATAGTGCAGTGACTTTGAGCCTTAGTGATGACTGAATAGCATAAAACCCCATATTCTGAAAAAAAAGGAGGGGTGTTGATGGACATGCTATAGAGAATAGTTAATTGAGCAGTTTAGTAAAAATAATTAACTGAACACTCCATAGATAGCATTCTTGCAGTGTGTGGGCAAAGTGCAAAAATACACATGAAATCTCACACTAGAGTCTGCGCTGTATATTTTTTTTAATAATATTAGTATCTGCTCTGTTCCTGTTATAGGGAGTAGAGTGGATAGACTGATTATAAGCACGGTGGACGATTAAAAGTTACATTTTTAATGTCAGAATAAAAGTTACATTTTAATATTGTTGTTCACCACAGTCAGTAAACCCGAGTAATTAGTGAACATTATTATTTTGAGTTTATTAGGTCCTCAGTTAGTAACCCGTTTTAGTAATATAAGACCTTCCGTAGATGGCAGGTTTTCTGTCTTCACAAGTGAACACGGAGAGGTGGCTGGAGGAAGCGAGGAGTATGTTCTCGGATAGAGATTTACCAAATGATACTTACCCAATATCATTGAATATAGCATTCAAGAAATTAACATCTGTATATAAGGATTATATCCGGTCTTGATGGGAGGTGCAGGGTCTCCAAAATTATCTGCAGCATAAAATAGTTCCTAGCGGGCTCAGAATACCCATTGTCCCTAGTTGAAGAGTTAGATCGCCATCTTTGTTGACAAAGTGGGAAAAGTTGGCAACAGAGAGTTCTTTGAGGTTTATATCACTGTTGTTGGAGGAGGAACAACTAATTTTAGAGAGAAGCAGTAAAATCTTGAAAGAGACTATCAAGCAAAGAAATTCTCATCTGAAGTAGACTTTAGAAAGAAAGGGCCCTCCAGTTAAGTGTTGAAAAGTTTACATCATTCATAAAAGGAAGAAAACAGCCAGTTCTTGAGAGATCTGGCTGACTTCAAAGACAATAGGGCCTATGATCCTCAAAATTTTATAGGAGTAGGAGTAAGTGATATTTCCTCCTCTGACTACGATACATTGGATAGTGAGAGAACTCATACAAATTTTGGTAGAGGTAGAGCGAGAGATAGGAATAAGGGACGAAAGACCTTTGCAGAAAGAGGCAGAGGTAGATTTGAATACCATACAAGGTCAAGAGATAATCAAGTATGTCACAGAGACAATCAAGCGTCTGGAAATTCTGCCTCTGGACCCTCTACTTGTTCATCCTTTTTGTCTCAGGGTCCCCCTTTAGTGCCGAGCACCCTCCTGAAGTGAAGGAGGGGCTAGATAGGAGAGTTTTGAGAGAGGATGGGATTAAGTTAATTGCAAGTGGAGGAAATAATATTAATAACAGTGGAGCAATTCCAAAGAGACGTGATAGGACTAGAAAGCCAAATGTAGATGGGACATCAAACTTTAATAATTCAGGATGTAGGACTGAACAAGAGGAGAGTTTAGAAATGCGAGATCTAAATGGTCAAATGAATATTCAAACTGGGAATACTGAAAGGAGTTTGATGATGAATTGAGAGAGATAAATTTATCTAAGAGGACTCTCACAGAGAGGGAGTTAAGTGTTTTGTCGAGAGGACTGTCCTTTGTACCAACGACAAAATTTGACAGTTTTGAATGGGTGAAGGATGTGGCTTTATTCACAAGGAAATTAAGGTGGGCCAAATTTATGAAGCAGAGTGAAAGAAATAAATGTAGGGACGAGGGTATTTCGGAGGAGAAATTACCCAACCTAAGACTGCTGGAGAACTTATGGCATGAAGGACAGGGAAATGTGGGAGATGGTCCCATTACAAATTTAAAGAGTAAAAGCACAAAGACTCCACCAGTTTTTGAGTGCAGCCACATAGATATATTTCAGGAGCTGGTCACGGAGGCCCTTGAAGATATCAAAATAGACAAAATAAGGAATAATTTGACGACTCAAGAATTGCAAACCCTCCTGAGCCTGGAATGTGATGATACGATAGTAATAAAACCTTCCGATAACGGAGGAAATATTGTAATCTTGGATAGATTGCAATATAAACAAATGTGTCAAAATCTACTATTGGATCATGAAGGCTATGAGGTATTAAAACAAGACCCAACTAAACAGTATCTTTGAGAATTAGAGATGATATTATTAAAAGTCCTAGATGAGAATCTAATTGATAAAAATTAGTTTTCTTTCTTTCAAGTCACGACATTCTATAGCCTACCCAAGGTGCATAAAGAGTGCATCCCCCTAAAAGGACGTCCCATTGTGTCGGGCATAGGAAGCTTGATGCAGGGAATCAGTACCTATGTTGATGTGGTTCTGAGACCGTTTGTCACCGCGCTCCCTTCCTATGTCCGTGACACAATGGACATCCTAAGGAAACTAGAGGATATACAGGTGGGTGAAGGTGTATATCGTGTGAGTTTGAATGTTGAGGCGCTTTATAGCTCTATCCGCATGAGGCGGGCGGTAGGGCTGTGGAGTACTTTCTAAACACAAGGGGGGTGCATCTTAGGCATCATAATGCACTGGTGATGGACTTGGTTAAATTTGTATTAACGAGGAACTACTTCCTGTTTGATGGGCGTTACTTCCACCAGCTCAGGAGTACAGCTATGGGGAGCCCTTGTGCTCCCACATATGCAAATTTATTCCTGGGCTGGTGGGAGGAGGTTCTAGTTTTCACAGAATGTCAGGAAGAATGGACGTCTAAAATATCCCTTTGGGTAAGGTTTATAGACAATATCCTCATTCTGTGGACTGGAACAATGGGACAGTTTGAAAAATTTGTCTCGGTCTTGAATAATAATGAGGTGGGGCTTAGACTAACGTCCTCTATACATGACCACCGTATATCCTTCCTGTATATTGTTATCTTGAAGGATGCGGAAGGTTATTTGATAACTGACCTTTTTAGAAAGACCACAGCGACCAACAACTTTTTGGAATGGCAAAGCCACAATTCCTTATCTTTGAAACGTGGGATCCCAAAAGGGCAATTCTTAAGACTAAGGAGAAATTACTCGTCATTTGATGATTTTGAGAGGAGAGCCAATGATTTGGGAGACAGATTTAGAAGACGTGGTTACCCGAAGAATATGTTAACATCTGCATATCATCATGCGAGAGGGACAAATAGGACCTCCCTCCTAACACCAAGATCTAAGGAGGAGAGTGAGGTAAATATATGTTTAATAGGGATGTATGATCATGGGTCAAAAGAGGTAATAGATATTCTAAACACATATTGGAACATCCTTAAGATGGATCCAGATATAAGAGATTTAGTAACAAATAAAGCATCAGTGACGTACAGGGGAGGACGTAAGATCGACTGGTGCTTAGTCATATACAACCTGAAAAGACTGACCCAACATGGCTGAATCGTTCAAGGGTGGTTGGTACATATAGATGTGGATCTTGTAAGGCATGTGATTTTGTGGAAAGGAGTAGTTAGTTTACAAGTGATACAACAGGAATAGCATATATGAATAGGGAGTTTATTAACTGCCTAACGGAAGGAATTGTGTATGTGGCTAAATGCAAATGTCCAAAAAGCTATGTAGGTAAGACCGGGAGACAATTTAGAAGACGCATTTTAGAGCATGTGGAGGATATTAGAAGGAAAGAAGATACACCCATCTCTAGACATGTATGGGAAAGGCATAATGGTGATGTTAAGGCTATTAAATTTCAAGGAATTGAGAAAATAAGACCATCTCAGAGAGGGGGCTTGGCTAATAAGTTACTTAGGAAAGAGGCTCAATGGATGTTCAGGTTAAGAACAGTGGCCCCTTTGGGCTTAAATGAAAAAATCTCTTTTACTCCATTTATTTGACTTGATTTATTTATTGACTCTATCTATTGTAAGGAAAGCATCTAAAAATTTGAAATACTTTTTATTCTGTAGAAGTTGGAATAGATTGGATCTACTTCCGCCCTAATCAATATAAATAGTTATATATGGAATAATCCTTGTATTTATTTTTATATTGTTATCGCTCTTGTGAACTATTTTTGTTCTGTTTTATATGGAATAAAATTTGATATGAAATATGATAAGGGATATACACAACTAATTTTGCTTGAAGCGATATAAAAAAGATATTTGAAAGTATTTCAGGGGTATGAGTAATGGGAAATAGTATTTTAAACCTGTATCATTGATTCTAGGAAACGTGGTAGAGAAAAGGTTTCCTGTATTGCAAGAAGAGAATTTACCCAGTGATGTTACAGTTAAAACCTTGAGCACTTCTCTGTGTAGCGTTTTGTATCTAGGAGACTGCTGTGATGCCGCTGACGTGGAGACACGCATAGTTGACGTGGCCACATTGTATTGGTCTGAAGAGAGACCGCGAGTGGTTGGCCGCGGTGCGGGTGCGTCAGAGAGGTAGGCGGAGTCTAGTTTATTTAAGCTCGGCATTCGTGCCGTCTGGAGGCGGCTCGCATCATGACCGGAAGGCTTAGCTTCTGTGCTGCATTATAAACAAAGCAGTACAGCTCGCAGTAGCTATTATTAAAACGCGATAAGTGAAACGAGTCAAGATGAAATAAATAATACAATCAGGCTGAAAACGAATATATGATCATATCAGCCTATGAACTGCCTTTGAATGAGTGCAATGAGATTGGTCACTGGGAACAGGATAGTGTATGTTCTCTGTAGGGGTGTAGTAGTCTCTGATGCACTGTGATATTAAAACCTACTAGTGTATATGAGCTAAATGGTATAGTGCAGTGACTTTGAGCCTTAGTGATGATTGAATAGTATAAAACCCTATATTCTGAATAAAAAGGAGGGGTGTTGATGGACATGCTATAGAGAATAGTTAATTGAGGAGTGTAGTAAAAAAATTAACTGAACACTCCAAAGATAGCATTCTTGTAGTGTGTGGGCAAAGTGAAATAATACACATATAATCTCACACTAGTGTCTGCGCTGTATATTTTTTAATAATATTAGTATCTGCTCTGTTCCTGTTATAGGGAGTAGAGTGGATAGACTGATTATAAGCACGGTGGACGATTAAAAGTTACATTTTTAATGTCAGAATAAAAGTTAAATTTTATTATTGTTGTTCACCACAGTCAGTAAACCCGAGTAATTAGTGAACATTATTATTTTGAGTCTATTAGGTCATGAATTAGTAACCCGTTAAAGGATGCATTTGACCTGTATGAGCCTCTGGTTTCCCCCTGAGGCAGTCACGTCTCTAGCAATCCATGTGGACTTCTGTCTTCACCAGAGACATAAAGAGACACTCCAATTGGGGGGGGGGGGCTGGGGTTAAGGGAACTTCGGTCTGAGTCAACTGAGGAACCCATGCACTTGGTTGAGACTACTTGTTCTGTTGGTCCAACTGTAGTTCGCCATAAAGGAGTTTTTCTTCTGGGGTGGATAGGGTCATTTTGTGGGTAATTGTCCATCCATTTCACACCATAAACAGCCGTAGGAAAACTAAGGAGCCTGGGTTGTGGGGAGGTTAGAAACCCAGGAGTACATTTTTCCTCTGTGGGTAGGTCACAATATTTTTACTGGCCGAGATCCATCTAGGCAAAAAAAAGTGGTTATTTCAGCTTTTCTGGAAAGTGGGGCAGGATTTAATTTGATCGACGCTAAGTTCGTCCAGATCCAGGGCCTCAAATTGCATAAACTATCTAGACCAATACCCATAATCATCATTTACTCTGCGCCCTTGAGCCAGGGGTATTTTTCTCAGGTCATTCATGTGTTACATCTTCAGGTAGGGGTCATGAACTCAGAGTTTATTGACTGCTATTGTCACGCACAGTGTGGGAAAGACTAAAGCCAATATGAAGGGATGAGGGAAAGGAAGCCCGGACACTAGAGAAAGGGGGAGTGGAGACCCCTAGGCTGATCTAATAACACCGTGCCTACCCTACTGTCCCTATATTGGTTCCACACCAATCGGCGAGCAGGAGACATAAGCCCTGTATATCCATAGAGCTAGGCCCTTGATAGGGAGGGGGTGAGCACTGGTCAGTCCCCACTATAAACTAAAGACAACAAGGGAGACAAACAAAGGGGGAAAACTTAGCTTGAGCAGACACCAGAGAGATAACACCAAACATCCTCCAAGAGCACCAGAGAGGTGCTAGCCGACTGCTAAAGCTCCAAGCCTTCGCAAGGGAAAATGTGAATATCACCAGCGACTCCATGAAGCAGACTGAGAGTTTATAAACACCCAGACCAGGGTGTGTTAATCAGAGCAGGAAGGAGGTTGCTGCTGGGTCCAAAAGTCAGAAGGATTAAGAAGGCATCTGTAATGCCAAATGCAGTGACCTTCTGCCGCCAGCTGCAGAGCGATTGTCTGTTACATCTGACACACCCGTGACAGTACCCCACTTCTACAAGTGGACTCCGGACACTCAGGACCAGGTTTCTCAGGATAAGAGGTATGGAATGAACGAACCAGCCTGGGGGCAATCACCTCTGATGCTGAAACCCACATCCTTTCCTCTGGACCATAACCCTTCAAGTGCACCAAGTATTGTAGGGAACGACATTGGAGATGAGAATCTACAATCCTCGAAGTCTGAAACTCCAGATTACCCTCAACCATTATTGGGGGTGGCGGTAGGGGTGAGGTTCGACCTATTTCTTGAGCAAAGACCTGTGAAAGACATTATGGATCTTAAAGGCCTGAGGAAGCTCAAGACGAAACGCTGCTTGGTTAATGACGGCAGGTATTTTATAGGGACCAATAAACCTAGGTCCCAGCTTCCAAGAAGGGACCTTCAACTTGATGTTCCTGGTAGGCAGCCACACAAAGTCATTCACATTCAGGTCCGGACCTTTCTGTCAGCCATATGTTTATACCTGTATCCCATGATCTTTAAATTACTCAGAACCCCCCAGCCACACCAAGGAAAGTGACAAAGCAAACCATTCCTCCTCAGGAACTCCCGAAGCTCCTCCCCCATTAAAGGTACCAAACTGTGGATGGTAACCGTATACATCAAAGAACGGTGACCTGCCAGTGGATTCTTGACGATGATTATTAATGGACAAACTGGGAACTGCAGGTTGTTGATAAATGCACCCCTTGCTTATCCAGCTCCAGATTACCAAGGGTTAATTGAGCTTCTTTTTGCTTAGGAATCGAAGGACAGGCTCCAATAAAATGTCCCTTTTTCCCACGAAAAAAACATACACCTGTTTTCTTGCGACTCTCCGGGGAAATGTATGCACCCCCCAACTGCATGGGTTCCTCCACATCCCCCCGTACTGGTTCACTGCCAGATCGCTCCCTCAGCAAAGGTGCATAACCCCGACAAGAAGGACCTGGAGAAGGTGGTCTCACCCGCCTATCCCGAAGGCGTCAATCAAGACGTATAGCCAACGTCATGGCATCCTCCAAGGAATCAGGGGTTTCATACACTTCCAAAGAATCTTTCAACCTTTCAGTATGGCCTTCACAAAATTGGCTTCAAAGAGCAGAGTCATTCCATTTAGAATCCGTTGCCCATCTACGGAATTCAGAACTGTACATCTCCACTGACCGATTCCCCTGCTGAAGGCGGCATAGCCTAGACTCAGCCAAGTCGACTTGGTCAGGGTCATCATAGATGAGGGCCAGAGCCCCCAAAAAAACCTCCATAGACAGGAGACAAACCGAATCCTTTGGTAAATCAAAAGCCCAGGATTGCGGATCTCCCTGCAGCAGTGAGATCACAATTCCCACTTGTTGCTCCTCACTTCCAGAGGAGTAAGGACAAAGTTTAAAGTAGTTTAAAGTACAACTTGCAGGCCTCCTTCTACACAAAAATCTTGTCCCTACCTCTTGAAAACCTGTCCGTAAGGGCAACCTTGGGTTCTGGCTGGACAGGCCTACCTGCAGAGACCCCCACAATAGCAACTTCTAGCCGCTGATGCTGTTGCTGAACCTCACAGCGGAGGTCATTCACCTCCAGAGACAGACTGTGCAGTCGCTCTGCGAGCTCTGCAACTGAATCCATACCAAGGGAGAAAGGAAAAAAAAAACACGCCCGAAAAAAAACAACACAAAAGTAAACCCAAGTGTCAGTTTGTTTTTTGTTTTTTTTTCTCTCTAAATGTGCATAGTCGGCGATAATAATTATGATAATGTCTGCAAATTGTCTAAATTGTAAAGCGCTGCAGAATCTGTTGGCACTATATACAGTACAGACCAAAAGTTTGGACACACCTTCTCATTTAAAGATTTTTCTGCATTTTCATGACTATGAAAATTGTACATTCACACTGAAGGCATCAAAACTATGAATTATCACATGTGGAATGTTACAGGCCCGGGTGGTGGAACCTCTGTGCCGAGGTGCAAGGAGGGACCCAGAGGGGCGTGACTAAGTATCAACCTGAACCGACCCTGGTCGGACGGCGGCTAACGACTCCGTGACCAGGGAGGATCCGGGCAGAGGGACCAGGTGCTACTCTGGGGATGACCTTGTAAGAGAGCAGGTGGCTCCCACGGGTCAGATAGCTGGGACTGACCGGTATAATGGATGGACACGGCAAGCAGTTAGAAGTCTCTGATTAGCTGACAGGTGGTCACGGTACGTGACAGCAGAGCGAGTAGTAGTCTCTAGGTTTACCAGGCAGGTGGTCACAGCAAGTGACGGCAGAGTCTCCAGGCAGGCTGGCAGGAAACAGGCGGGTGCTCCCAGGTGAGCGGGCAGACAGACAAGGCAGGTAACCAGCAGGTAACAGGTGGGCGCTCCCAGGTGAGCGGGCAGACAGACAAGGCAGGTAACCAGCAGGTAACAGGTGGGCGCTCCCAGGTGAGCGGGCTGACGGACACAGCAGGTAACAGGCGGGCGCTCCCAGGTGAGCGGACTGACAACCACGGCAGGTAACAGGCAGGTAACAGGTGGGTGCTCCCAGGTGAGCGGGCTGATGGACACAGCAAGTAATAGGTGGGTGCTCCCAGGTGAGCGGACTGACAGCCAAGGCAGGTAACAGGCAGGTAACCGGTGAGCGCTCCAGTAGAGCAGGCTGGCAGGCTCGGCAGGTAACGGGCAGAAAGCAGGCTGGCAGGCAGGACGAGGAGTTAGGCTAGCAGGGGGACTTGAGGGCTGAAGCAGAGATAAGAAACTGGGCAACAACTTTGCTCGGGCACCTCCATTTTAGAGGAGGTGCCTTATATATGGAAGGTCCTCCGGCAATTGGTCGGGGACTCCTTAGGACGACGCGCGCGGTCCCTTTAAGAGAGGGGGAGAGCGCGCGCACCCTAAGCACAGTGTCGGGGAAGGAGAGCGCGCCGGCAGCAGCGGGAAGAGAAGCGCTGGAGGACGCCGCGCCAGGAGTGGGAAGGTGAGAGGGACGGCGTCTCTGCCTAGCAAGGGACAGAGACGCCGATGCTACATGGAATTATATACTTAACAAAAAAGTGTGAAACAACTGAAAATATGTCTTATATTGTAGGTTCTTCAAAGTAGCCACCTTTTGCTTTGATGACTGCTTTGCATACACTTGGCATTCTCTTGATGAGCTTCAAGAGGTAGTCACCGGAAATGGTCTTCCAACAATCTTGAAGGAGTTCCCAGAGATGCTTAGCACTTGTTGGCCCTTTTGCCTTCACTCTGCAGTCCAGCTCACTCCAAACCATCTCGATTGGGTTCAGGTCTGGTGACTGTGGAGGCCAGGTCATCTGGCGTAGCACCCCATCACTCTCCTTCTTGGTAAAATAGCCCTTACACAGCCTGGAGGTGTGTTTGGGGTCATTGTCCTGTTGAAAAATAAATGATGGTCCAACTACTGTTAAGGGAGGGCAATGGCCCTTCACGGTTGACCAAGTGAGTGTCAAATTATTATGTTGATTGCGCAATCCACAGAAAACCAAACGGAGGCAATGCTCTGTATGGGAGGATTCAAAGAATCTCTGATCCCGTTTATTTTGCTTAGCATTTTATATTGTTTTGAGTTTATTAATGTTCAACCATCTACATCCATAATACAGTACTACAGGCTTGAGCCAATGTTAGTGCAATTATTACAGAAACACATATATGGTCATATTATCATTAGTTCGAAGCACGCTGGAAATTTACAAGGTCGTACATCCCGGCTCAGACTAGTCAGATAACCGGAGCAGGGTGTCTCGCAGAATGTTCTTGTGATAAAAGGTCAGTGTGGGAAAGTTGCATGGGAAGAGAAAGAAAGAATGTATGTTATGCAAGAAGTGATAATAACATGATGTTAAAGCAAGTTGACAAAATGGAGTTGCTCTAGCATGAGTATCAATATGTCCTTTACACTTGGATAGCATGAATATTAATATGTCCTTTACATTTCCCCCTAAAAATTATGTTATTATCAACAATAGAGGTGCTTTCCCTGAGCCATGTTTTGAGCCTGAGGGACATTGGTCTTCACCCAATTAGTGCCCTTGTTACCAATTGAGGCTGTTGCGGCATGTCCATCCCCCCTTGTTTGTTGACATAATCATAAAGGTCAGATCTTCAGACGTGAGGTTGGTTGGGGCATGCGGGTAAAGGTCATCATTCCCTTGTCGTTCAGGTCCTCAATGCTGGTTACATCTGGGAGGTCCGTGTACAGTAGCACTGGATGTTGGTTGACAGTGTCCTCCTTGCTCTCTGATGACTGGCAGGTTTTCCTCATGCAAAATGGGATACGATAAAAGACTAGTTTTAGTAAAACATATATTAACAAGACGCAAGCAGCAATATGCAACACTCCTTGTAATATTCCAGCAATCCATCCACCAATCCCTTTAAACCAATTAGCAGGATTCAAAAAGAAGAATGTATCAGATCACCAATTGTCTTTGGCCAATTCGTTATATTTGTTATATTCTTCCCTGAGTTTCCTAATGTCTTCCATTTTAGTCTTTAACCGTATGGTAGAGTCGGGATCAATATAGTGACAACAGGCTGGGCCTATAACCTGACATATCCCTCCTTGAGCTGCTGTCAAATAGTCCAGCACTAAAGTATTTTGATTGGCCACTATAATAAGTTGATTCTGCACTGCAACAGTAGTATTAATTACTTCCAATATACTCCAAATCTGGTCATCTAAGTAATCAGCGACTTCCACTAATTTGTCCCACATTTGTGTTACCATAGGATAGAGGAAGACAGTACTGGCTATCTTATTGGGTATACTCATTTGTACTAAATGAGGTCTTCCTGATGGGCGTGGGGTGTTGTCCTTAGCACGTTTATAGATGGTATGAAGAGGGATGGCTCTCATATCTACTTTACTATGGGGAATAAGATAAGTGGCTGGAGTTAGCCGGGCCAACGTACAAGTCCCCCCTTCTCCGACTGGGAGCCATTTATACGCATTATTCCCACAGACCCAATATGTGGCTGATGTCAAATCCCATAAAACAGAGTGCTGTAATACTAATTTATGTACCAAATCGATAAAAACGGTGTTATTTGATAACATACACCATGAAGGCATTTGTCCCAAGGGGCTACAATATCCAACATTCGGATTGCCACACGTTGGATCACTAGGCTTATATTCAGAAAATTCATGTTTTACTGCTGTTGGGGTTGTAAGAAGCACTTGGTATGGTCCGTCATACAATAGTTCTAGTCCGTGTTTCCGAACATGCCTCTTCACATACACATAATTTCCAGGCTTGAGGGTATGACAACCTTCTGCATCAGCTGGATCTGGAATAGAAGATGATACTAACGCATGGGTGTTAGTTAGTGCTTTGGCAAGCTGAATCACATATTGCACAACATAATCTGTTTCTTCTGATAATTGTTGTGGGGTAAATCTAGCTATGGCTGGTTGTGACCCAAATAGTATCTCATAGGGTGACAGTTTGTGTTTCCCTATGGGGGTGGTGCGTATGTGATATAGTGCAATCGGAAGGAGCTCAGGCCACTGGGCCGTATTCTCCTGCATCATTTTGGTTAATTGCCTTTTCAGTGTGCCATTCAATCTCTCCACCTTGCCACTTGACTGTGAATGGTAAGGAGTATGTAACGCTACTGTTGATCCGATCATGGTAAGTATTTCTTAATATACGCATGAGGAAAAGGCTGGTCCTTGATCACTTTCAATAACTTCTGGAACTCCATACCGGCGAACAACTTCAGAGACCAGCTTCTTGGCGGTGGTAAGGTTGCAGCTTCTACCAATGTATCTTCAGTTGTGACAGCATATCCAGTATGAAACCTGCCAGAGGTGTCAACATATCTGGATCCATCCGTATATAACGTAAGTTCTGGATCATCCATGGGTACTTCCCCCACTAGAACAAGTGGAGTTGACTCCGCAGTAATTTGTTCCAGACAATCATGCGGTGAAGCCTCTTTCCCCTCTCCTTCAGGTACAGGCAGCAGGGTGGCTGGATTGATGGTGATGCACCGGTGTAATTTCACATTTTCTGGCAAAATCAACGAACACTGCAGCCACAGGTGTCTCTGTGTGGACAGATGTTTAGGTTGCTGTAAAGCCAGAACAGCCGCCATATCGTGTGGGACATAAATGTGAGTCTCATGTCCAAGGATGATGTCCGCCATTTTTTCAAGTAACTGCTGTGTGGCGTGAACCGCTCGTAGACACCTGGGGGAGGCCCTGGCTACTGGATCCAAATGTGCTGAGTAATACCCGACTGGGCGCTGCTTTGTACAGTGTCTCTGTGTGAGTACCCCAGCTGCATGCCCTCCCATCTCAGAGACATACAAATGGAAAGGTTGAGCATAGTCCGGATTTCCAAGGGCAGGGGCTGTCATTATCCTTGACTATAGTTGCTCAAAGGCTTGTTGCAGCTGTTCTTGGTGGTCCTTGTTGTTCACATCAGCCAGACTGTCTTCTTTTAATGCATCATATAAGGGCTGCATCAGACGTGAGGCGTCTGGGATCCATTGTCTGCAATATGTACATAGTCCGAGGAACCGTTGCAGCTCTATGGGATCTTTTGGGAATGGTAGCAGGTAGATGGCCGTCTTCCTTTCTTCTGTGAGATGTCTGGCACCCTGAGTAAGGCAGTGGCCTAAGAAGACCACTTGACCGAGGCAAAACTGAAGTTTCGAGGCTGAGACTCGACACTTCAGTTTTGCTAGATGCTTGGGGAGGCTAAAACTGGCCCTGATGGACACTTGCTCCGTGGGGGCACACAAAAGAAGATCATCCACGTATTGTAAAAGTACTACCTCAGAGTTGTCCAGCTGCCATGGCAGCAGACAGCTAGACATGTTCTTTGCAAACTGATTAGGGCTATTCTGCGCACCCTGCAGCCTCACCGTCCAAGTCAATTGCCTGCCCTGATATGTAAATGCAAACAGAAACTGACAGTTTTTGCGTAGTGGAATGCTAAAAAAAAAAAAAAAAAAACGTTTGCTAAATCAATTACTGGATATATATGCAACGTGTATGTGCATCTATTAGAAACTTAAGGATATATGACCATCTAGAGAATTAGTTTACATCACCATATTTTAGCCCTAATGTCAAAGTGGACATAAATATGTGCTGTTGAGGGTAGTGGATTGATCAGCCAACTTATCCTGAGCCCATATTTTAAGGGCTTGACAGAAGTCAACCCCACTCTCATACGTATTGGCGTCTAATGCTCTGTCACACACTGATCATGATGATCTTCCTCATACACATTCCGGGTGTAGTGTGTATATTGCTGCCTGTATTCCGGGTGTGCCAAGATGGCCACCACCAGAAGGAAGCACACTACAGGAGGCGTGCGCCAAGATGTCCGCCACCAAAGGGACATCTGGTCAGAGGCCGGAGGTGATGAAATGGGTGTAGCAACATGGCCGCTGCAGGAAGGGTTGAAACTTTGGGCAGACAAATGTATAACAGATGAGGATGGAGCACTAGGAGTAGCTTGGGTAGTAGCGAGGGGTGGGCCTCCTGGTCGGGGTGCGTGACATGCAACACAATATTCTGCTGGCCACAATTAGAACATTCCCAACAATTCATTACGCCGCCATTATCGGAGAGCAGTATCTTTGTAATACACATAACATAGCATCTTTCCCTTATTGTCTGTATTTTCTTCCTCCATCCACCCTTTTTTTTTTCTGCAAATTCTCTGCTGTTCCGTATCAAGCCAAGGCTGTTTGCTATTCTAGCAGCTGTAACTTGCGCTTATCTAGTAGCTCGCATATTTTAGTTAACAGTTTAAGATTCTCCACATACTTTTTACTTTTTCCCTTCTTTCGATAAACTCAGCGCAGCCTCTTTTTTCTTTTTTTCCCATCAGCTGCATTTTGTAGCACTAAACAATCACAGTCACTGCTGGTACAGTGCTAGATAATTCTCCCTTCTTGACATAAACATAATTAAAACAACCAGGCTTCTTCTCCTCCTCTATTTCAACATACCCCTCACCACAAATTTCATGTGCAACTTTCCTGAACTTTTCAGCATCTTCCAACAATCCACAGTCAACTAATCTACCCCTTTTCTGCCGGATGCCTTCATCCCACAACGCAGGCTGAAGCCTCCCCTCCACGGGAAAATTTAACACCTTAAACACTTTTAGTGCATTCTTAAATGATCTTTTCTCTTCTCGACCGATCATGATATTCATCACATCCTCTCCCTCCTGTCTCTCTCTCTCACCTCCTGACTCTCTTCCCTCCTGTCTCTCTCTCTTCCCTCCTGTCTCTCTCTCACCTCCTGTCTCTCTCTTACCTCCTCTCTCTCTCACCTCCTGTCTCTCTCTCTTCCCTCCTGTCTCTCTCTCTTCCCTCCTGTCTCTCTCTCTCTTCCCTCCTGTCTCTCTCTTCCCTCCTGTCTCTCTCTCACCTCCTGCCTCTCTCTCACCTCCTGTCTCTCTCTCTGTTCCCTCCTGTCTCTCTCTCTTCCCTCCTGTCTCTCTCTCACCTCCTGTCTCTCTCTCACCTCCTGTCTCTCTCTCTCTTCCCTCCTGTCTCTCTCTTCCCTCCTCTCTCTCTCTCACCTCCTGTCTCTCTCTCTCTTCCCTCCTGTCTCTCTCTCTTCCCTCCTGTCTCTCTCTTCCCTCCTCTCTCTCTCTCACCTCCTGTCTCTCTCTGTCTTCCCTCCTACAGGGGAGACAAATTCTTTCTGCTCCACGGAAACATTGATTAATCACTACAACTGACAAAAGATCCTTAATTTGTGCACAGCACGAGTCCGGCCGGACCTCCCAGCGGTTCCACTGACTTTATTTCCACCCCCTCCCATCGGGGGAGTCTCGAACAGACATATGAAAGGAGGAGAACTCTCGTCCGCAGTTCTCCGAACATTAGATACATGTATATCTGTGTGCGTGTCCTACCCAATCTTCGATCACCTGCCGCGACTAAACCTAACAGTGTTCAGTCTCCTAAGGATCTTTGTCAGAAGTTGAGAAAGATTCACACAATATTCACTTGTCAATCCGAGGTGATATTGTTTTGAAAGTAAATAATATCATACCCCTAATGGGACTACACCTCTTATAGTCTCACCTTTGACTATATCCAACCAAGATGTCCGGATACACTGCAAACAGCCACGCACCACGTGGAAACCACGCCAAACGGTCAGTATCACTAGTAAAGAACTGGTGCACTTACCGTGGCTTTTTGTGGGGGATGATCTGTCCCAATTCCAGTGGGGGAGGCTGAAGGCAAGTCTCTCTTTGTGGACGTCCAGAGGTGGTGGGGCATCCCTGGTTAGGGATCCGAGTCACGGCACCAGCTGTTAAGGGAGGGTAAGGGCCCTTCACAGTTGACCAAGTGAGTGTCAAATTATTATGTTGATTGCGCAGTCCACAGAAAACCAAATGGAGGCAATGCTCTGTATGGGAGGATTCAAAGAATCTCTGTTCCCGTTTATTTTGCTTAGCATTTTATATTGTTTTGAGTTTATTAATGTCCAATCATCTACAGACGTACTACAGTACTACAGGCTTGAGCCAATGTTAGTGCAATTATTACGGAAACACATATATGGTCATATTATCGTTAGTTCGAAGCACGCTGGAAATTTACAAGGTCATACATCCCGGCTCAGACTAGTCAGATAACGGGAGCAGGGTGTCTCGCAGAATGTTCTTGTGATAAAAGGTCAGTGTGCGAAAGTTGCATGGGAAGAGAAAGAAAGAATGTATGTTATGCAAGGAGTGATAATAACATGATTTTAAAGCAAGCAGAAAAAATGGAGTTGCTCTAGCAGGGGAATCAATATGTCCTTTACACTTGGATAGCATGAATATTAATATGTCCTTTACACTACACGCAAACCGGATGGAATAGCATGCCGCTGCAAGATGCTGTGGTAGCCATGCTGGTTCAGTATGCCTTCAATTTTGAATAAATCCCCAACAGTGTCACCAGCAAAGCACTCCCACACCATCACACCTCCTCCTCCATGCTTCACGATGGGAACCAGGCATGTAGAGTCCATCCGTTCACCTTTTCTGCGTCGCACAAAAACACTGTGGTTGGAACCAAAGATCTCAAATTTGGACTCATCAGACTAAAGCACAGATTTCCACTGGTCTAATGTCCATTCCTTGTGTTCTTTAGCTCAAACAAGTCTCTTCTGCTTGTTGCCTGTCCTTATCAGTGGTTTCCTAGCAGCTATTTTACCATGAAGGCCTGCTGCACAAAGTCTCCTCTTAACAGTTGTTGAAGAGATGTGTCTGCTGCTAGAACTCTGTGTGGCATTGACCTGGTCTCTAATCTGAACTGCTGTTAACCTGCGATTTCTAAGGCTGGTGACTCAGATAAACTTATCCTCAGAAGCAGAGGTGACTCTTGGTCTTCCTTTCTTGGGGCGGTCCTCATGTGAGCCAGTTTCTTTGTAGCGCTTGATGGTTTTTGCAACTGCACTTAGGGACACTTTCAAAGTTTTCCCAATTTTTCGAACTGACTGACCTTCATTTCTTAAAGTAATGATGGCCACTCGTTTTTCTTTACTTAGCTGCTTTTTTCTTGCCATAATACAAATTCTAACAGTCTTTTCAGTAGGACTATCAGCTGTGTATCCACCAGACTTCTGCACAACACAACTGATGGTCCCAACCCCATTTATAAGGCAAGAAATCCCACTTATTAAACCTGACAGGGCACACCTGTGAAGTGAAAAACATTTCCGGTGACTTCCTTTTGAAGCTCATCAAGAGAATACCAAGAGTGTGCAAAGCAGTCATCAAAGCAAAAGGTGGCTACTTTGAAGAACCTTGAATATAAGACATATTTTCAGTTGTTTCACACTTTTTTGTTAAGTATATAATTCCACATGTGTTAATTCATAGTTTTGATGCCTTCAGTGTGAATGTAAAATGTTCATAGTCATGAAAATACAGAAAAATCTTTAAATGAGAAGGTGTGTCCAAACTTTTGGTCTGTACTGTATATAAATAAAAAGATTATTATAAGATTATTATAATGTCATTCAAGGTGCTGGAAAGACTAAGTGCAACATGAAGGAAAGAGGGGAAGGGAGCCCAGACACTAGGGAAAGGGGGAGTGGAGACCTCTTAGGCTGATCTGATATCACCCTGTCTCCTCTATAATCCCTCTATTGGTTCCTCAGCAATCTCCGCACAGGAACCTGAGCCCTGTATTTCCCTAGAGCTAGGCTCTAGATAGGGAAGGGGGGGTGAGCACTTGTCAGTCCCCACTAACAACTAAAGACAACAAGAGAGACAGACATGGGGAAAAGTAACTTAGCTTGAGCCGACTTCAGAGAGATTACACCACACGTCCTCTTAGCACCAGAGAGGAAGAAAGCAGACTGCAATAGCGCCAAGACTTCACAAGGGAATATCACCGGCACTTCCCTGTAGCAAAAAGAAAGTATTTAAACACCCAGGCCTGGGTGTCAATTAGCAGGAGGGAGGTAGCTGCTGGGTCCTAGAGTGAGACAGATCTAAGAAGGTGTCTGTAATGCCAAATGAAGAGATCTTCAGCGACCAACTGCAGGGCAACTGTCTGTCACATCTGACATACCCATTACTGGAGGTTTGTAAAAGAGATAAATAACCTCCTATTGTGTCTTGAGATATTTTGCATTTTACAGAGAACAAAGCATATAAGTTCATGTATAGAGATTTCTGATGAAGCATACGCTGCAGCTCGTCATGAATTAGTTGAGCTTTCCCAAGGAGATGGTTGTTTTATACTTTGAGTTGACATATTATTTTGCCAATGGGAAATATAAAGGAAGGACCTGTGCATTCCTCCTTCTTGCTAGATCCACTTCTGGCTGGAAAAAAAGCTGCACTAAAAATCATTGTGGCTCTCCTGCGAAAAAAAACAATGTGTTTGTGGCCACCGAAAAATGCAGAGATGCTGTGAATGCCTTGTGTGACTGTCTTGATAAGCTATGGTGGAGTACAGAACACAACTGGGCTAAGTTCACACGAACGTATTAAAAATAGTGAGATTTTCATCTATAAAACAATTTTTTTCATGTCTGTCATCTGTGTACAATCTTTATACAATCCATTATTATACATCAGCACTTATTATAAATTTACAAGGCCAAATATAGTTTCCTATGTCAGAGAAATGCAATGTATGTATAATATTTGAATGCTCTATGGTGGCCTTATGTGAAATCTGATGTTTTTTATATTTTGCGCAACCATCGTGCAAGTCTCATACAAAACGCGGGAGAAGCTACTTGCTGTGATTTTTTTTTTCCACGTGCAGATTCGGTCTGTGGAAAAAAAAAGCTCATTGAATAACGTTGTCCTGAGCGCTGTCCGTGTGCTGTTTGTTTTTTCCCAGAAAGCACTCAGACCAAAAATACGGTCATGTGTACTTGGCCTTACAGCAATAAATATGAGCACATACTTTGCAATACCTTAAATTATATTACTATGAAAAGTTGACTCTGAAATATATCACAAGTTGTGACATGACAGTTTTTTCTATAGGAAGATCAGCAGATGTCTATAATGATGGATGCTGTATTAGCAATGGAATCCTCTGTAAGTAATTCCTGTAATGGGTTTTGCTCACGCTAATGTTTGGCATAATGAAGTAAGAAAACATATTCTGTTTTTATTTTTTTCAATTTTTTTTTTAAACCCCTTCAGGACTGGGCAGCATGATCCTCCAGGGCAGTCCAATAATGGCGATACCAAACGTGTAAACATTTTTTTTTTTATTTATTTAAGTGATAAATAAAAAAACAACAAAGTTTGTAACAAAAATTACTATTTTTTGAGACCTGTATTGTTTTAATTTTTCCATTGATTGTGCATTGATTGTGCTGTTTTTGCATGTCAAGCTGATTGGTTCTTTATCACTTTCTAATGCATCTTTGGGGGAAGCACAGCAGTTAAAAAAGGAAATTCTTTTTTTTTTTTTTGTTTCAGTGTTTACTGTGCAGGTTAAGTAATTTCACATTTTTATAGAAGAATTTTGATCTTGCATCACCTCAAGAAATATATTTTAGTCGGGAGCTGCAGTACATTTCTGTTGTAATATACTCCACTTTTTGGGTGTGAATTATGATAAATTTATCAGCCACACCTCACCTTTGCCCCCTTGTGTATAAGGCTTCTTCCCTTGTGTATGGTGTAAAAACTAAAATTGTCTGACATTTTTAGTAATTTGTTTTTACATCAGAAAAGTAACGAAAACTGATTGACATATTGGGGTTTTGATGTTTGTTTCTGCCCAATTGAATGATATACAGGTGCATCTCACTAAATTAGAATATCATCAAAAAGTTTATTTATTTCAGTTCTTCAATACAAAAAATGAAACTCATATATTATATAGCGTCATTACAAACAGAGTGATCTATTTCAAGTGTTTATTTCTGTTAATGTTGATGATTATGGATTGCAGCCAATGAAAACATAAAAGTTATTTCTCAGTAAATTAAAATAATTAACAAAAAACACCTGCAAAGGCTTCATGGTGAAGACTGCTGACTTGACAGGTGTCCAGAAGGCAGTCATTGACACTAAGCAAATGCAAAGTAAATTTTGAATTTCATTTGGAAATCAAGGTCCCAGATTCTGGAGGAAGATCGGAGAGTCACACAATCCAAGCTGCTTGAGGTCTAGTGTGAAGTTTCCACTATCAGTGATGGTTTGGGGAGCCATGTCATCTGCTGGTGTAGGTCCACTGTGTTTTATCAAGACCAAAGTCAGCACAGCCATCTACCAGGAAATTTTAGAGCACTTCATGCTTCCCTCTGCCATCAAGCTTTTTGGAGATGGAAATTTCATTCTCCAGCAGGACTTGGCACCTGTCCACACTGCCAAAAGTACCAGTACCTGGTTTAAAAACAACAGTATCACTGTGCTTGATTGGCCAGTAAACTCACCTGACCTTAACCCAATAGAGAATCTATGGGATATTGTCAAGAGGAAGATGAGAGACACCAGACCCAAAAATGCAGACGAGCTGAAGGCTTCTATCAAAGCAACCTGGGCTTCCATAACACCCCAGCAGTGCCACAGGCTGATCGCCTCCATGCCAGGCAGCATTGATGCAGTAACTGATGCATTGGGAGCCCCAACCAAGTATTGAGTGCATTTACTGAACATACCTTTCAGTAGGCCAACATTTTGGATTTTAAAAACATTTTTCAAGCTGTTGTTATCAAGTATTCTAATTTACTGAGATAATGACGTTTGTGTTTTCATTGGCTATAAGCCATAATCATCAACATTAACAGAAATAAACACTTCAAATAGATCACTCTGTTTGTAATGACTCTATATAATAGACGAGTTTCACTTTCTGCATTGAAGAACTGAAATAAATTAACTTTATGATCATATTCTAATTTTGTAAGAAGCACCTGTATATGTGCAGCCCATTATATTAAATGGCGGGCTATGTGGGGCCCATTGTTTTATCTGCAAAGATATATGGTGCCCATTACATTAAATGGAGGGCAATGTGGGGCTCATTATATGAAATGGGGGGCTGTGTGCAACCCATCTTTTCCATCACATGACAGGTGATTTGATCAGCTGTCATGTGCCCCTAATAGCCCCGGGTGGAATCTCAATCTCTGACAGCAGCATTTAACATGATCGCACCTGAAGCTCGTAACTAATTGTGCCTATCGGTGCCCCTGTCATATGATCGCAGGGCGCCGATGGGTTGGCATGACTACAAGGTGACTGCAGGAGACCCCCATGGCTGTCATTGTTGATCTGCTATAAGCACCGCCCCGTGGCCAAGGTTCATAGCAGATGAGCATTTCTGCTACACATGGCAGGGTTAAAGCCTTGCCATGTGTAGCACATGCGATCAGAATATTGCAGCTTTAAGTCTCCTAAGGAGACTATTGAAACAAATATAGATTGTAAAAAAAAAATTATTAAAAATATTTAAAAAATTAAATATAAGAGTTCTAATCACCCCCCTTTTGCTCCATTCAATATAAAGCAAAAAATAACACATATTTGGTATCACTGCGTTCAGAAACAGCCTATCTATCAAAATATAAAAATTAATCCAATCGGTAAATGGCGTAACAAGAAAAAAAATCAATAAGCCAGAATTAAGTTTTTTTGTCGCAGCAACATTGCAATAAATTTCAATAACATGTAATCAATAGTGTTGAGCCACCCCCGTAGTGTTCGAGTTCGGTTCGGTTCTTCGAACACCCGTGTGTTCGCCGAACTGTTCGTCGAACTGTTCGTCGAACACCTTCGAACACCGTTAAAACCAATGGCAGGCAAACAAAAACACATAGAAACACATAGAAAACACCTTCAAAGGTGTCCAAAAGCTGACAAACTGCTCAGAAGACACAACTAACACATGGAAAAGTGACAAGTACATATAGTCATGCGAAAAGAAAAGACGTGGAGGAGTAAAAGGAGGGGGAGACACAGATATAGGCATGTCATGCCCTTCTAAAATCCAAAAACTGAGAAGCCGACACGTTCAGTCCGCTCCTGCCCGTGCCACCTCCGTGTCGCCGGGTTTGTGCCAGAGCCGCGGTGAACCCTGACGGCCAGCCCCCCTCTCCCAATACTGGTGCCTGTCCGCTGGTGGGTCGAGCGAGCCCCCCTGTGGTGGAGGCAGCTCTAAGCTTTTTAATTTAAATTGTCTCTTTAATTTGAATGAATACACTTTAAATCCATTTACAAGGATCTATTAGAGGGCAAGTCTCATGCCAGCAGCCGCGTAATTCCAGCTCCAGTAGCGTCCACTAAAGCTGCTGCAGTTAAAAAGCTTTTATAAGGATCGAGCTCGGCTGTCCACCGCAAGGCATCCTACTGCCAGTCCCAGCCCCTATGCCTTGGGGTGCCTCCTGATGCTCTTCACTGAGTATCCCGTGGTCCCGAAGCATTTCCTTTGAAAAAATTAAGTGTCCAAACTACAGGTGGTGTAGCTTGCTTAACAGCCGGGATAATCCGCTGACTAGCAGACACTGCTACTAGGCACAAAGTATTTCCTGGGCTAGATGCAGTTAAAAATTTGTAATAAGATACACTCGTTGGATGCTGAGAAAGCATTCCATAGAGTCTCCTGGCACGCCATATATGATTCTCTTAAAAAGCTTGGGGTAGGGATCTAGGGGACCCTTTTATAGCCAAAATCACGGCCCTGTATCACAATACTTCACCTAGGCTGAAGATAAATGGAACTGTAGCACCCTGAGGGCTCGGTTGCTACAGAGGTATTGCACCTCACCCAGAGGTGTGATATCTCACTCTCAGGTAAGGATGGAGTGTGGATCAGGACCCGACACCTGCATGCATTACACCACATTGCCGTGGGGCAGGGCGACCAATATGCCTCTGAGATGGGCACGACAGTCCCTGTCCCTGGCTGGAGTGGGGGGAGGGAACACTGAGGAAGGGGAACCCTGTAGTGCAGGAGCAGGGAGGAAGCAGTTCCTGGGTGCATTGAGAAGGGAGTATAAAAGGTGGGCACCATCTTAGTTCAGTGCAGAGAAGTCTGAGCAGAAGTGGCAGGGAGCAGGGGCTCTGCATGAGCTCTGCTCCGGAGGTGGGCCTAGTAACAGAGGCCCAGGCCTGGAAGAGGGAGAAGGAAGGAAGAGGAGCGGAGAAGGCTCCAGGAACGAGGAATGAAGGGATCCCAGGGGTGCGGACGGGCGAGTCACCACCGCACGCCCGAATCCACCTGCGTGGAGGGGTCAGGCCAAAGGGGGAGACCGGTCCCCGAAACTAGTGGAGGCAGGAAACTACCCTCAGCTAGAAACCAGAGGCTGTGACATTTTATGTGGCGCAGCCCCTCGCTACACCCGCTAGGAAGGCACCACATAGGGTCAGGGAAACTGGCGCCAAGTTTACCAAGAGGAGGCCCGAGGCAGCCGGACAGAAGGGTTGGTAAGAAAGGCCAGACAAAGGACACACAAAGGGGGTCCTGTGAAGCGCTCCAAAGTTATCTGGGAGTTGTCTGAACCCCTCACCTGGTGAGCACAGTACGACGTGGGCAGCCGTTACCTGCAGACGTGGTCTGGATAATAAGAACTGTGAGTAAAGGCCCTGGACTGCATCACTGACTCCGTGTCGTTACTGCTGCTGCCCTGCACCATCGCCCCCATCCTCCGCATACAATGCCCTGAGGCTATACTCCTCCCGTGGGTCCGGCTCCAGGTGTCCCAAGGCCCAGGGGGTGCATCAGAACATTTTCATCACCTTTCACAATCACCAATGGGGCAAGGCAGGGATGTCCTCTGTCCCCTCTCTTATACATCCTAGTGATGGAGCACCTGCTCTCATCAATTCGCCATAACCCCAATATTAGGTGGATTGAGGTGGGAGGCACCGAGTACAAGTGCTCTCTATTTGCTGATGATGTCCTAGTATATATCACTCAATCACATATATCCATCCATGCTGTTATGGCTGAAATAGATTACTTTGTTACATGGTCAAATTTTAAAATCAATGCAGCGAAGTCTGAGGCCCTCGATGTCTCCCTCCCCAAATCCATATAGGATTCCATCCAGTCCAACTTTCCCTTTGCCTGGCCCTCACAGGGTATCAAAAACTTAGGAATTCCTATTCATAGAGACCTCTCCCATCTATGTTATCTTAATTTTGGGCCCTTTATTGAACAACTCCATACAGACCACGGTTGGCAAGTTAGAACTGTAAGATTCACTATGTGAACCACTGGTGTTTTGTGGAAAAGCACATGTACACTGTGTTCCAAATTATTATGCAAAAAGTGTTTAGGAGTGATAAGGGAAGAATTTGTTTTTTTATCAGTTAAACTCATTGATGGTGATGTGTGTCAGGGCTCTTTATATCACTGTAAGCAATTGCAGACACCTGTGCTAATTAGTTTGGCAGGTGTGTCCAATGAAAGGCAAGACTACTTAAGAAGGCTGTCTCACATTATTAAGCAGCCTACATTTTCTGCCAAAATGGGAAAGAAAAAGGATGTGTCGGCTGCTGAGAAGCAACAAATTGTGGAGTGTTTAGGTCAAGGCATGACTACAATCAACATTGTGCGATGATCAGGATGAAGTGTCTTGGCAATCAAGAAGTATGTAGCTGATTCACAGTACACACGTGTGCGTGCTGATAAGGGCAAATTGAGGACTCTTTCCTACAGGCAATTACGTCAGGTTAAAAGAGCAGCGGCAAAAAAGCCTTGTCATAGCAGCAGACAAGTTTTTGAAGCTGCTGGTGCCTCCAACGTCCCCCGAACAACAAGATGCAGGGTCCTTCAGAGGTTTGCAGCTGTGCATACGCCATCCTGTCGACCTCCTCTATCCACTTCACACAAGCAGAAACGGCTCCAGTGGGCTAAACATTACATGAAGACTGATTTCAAAACTGTTTTGTTCACGGATGAGTGCCGTGCAGCGCTCGATGGTCCAGATGGATGGAGTGGAGGATGGCTGGTTGATGGACACCCCACGCAAACACGGCTACAGCGCCAACAAGGAGGAGGTGGAGTAATGTTTTGGGCTGGAATCATGGGGAGAGAGATTGTCGGCCCCTTTAGGATCCCTGAAGGCGCTAAAGATGAACTCCATAATGTATGTGGATTTTCTCAAACAGCACTTCCTGCCATGGTTCAAGAAGAAGAACCGTGTATTTCACAGCAAGATCATTTTTTTGCATGATAATGCACCATCTCATGCTGCACATAAAACATCTGCATCTCTGGCTGATATGGGCATAAAAGGGGACAAACTTATGGTGTGACCCCCATGCTCCCCTGACCTCTACCCCATTCAGAACCTCTGGAGCATCATCAAAAGGAGTGTCTATGATGGCGGGAGGCAGTTCACATCTAAGCAACAGGTCTGGGAGGGTATTCTGTCCTCATGCAAAACAATTGAAGCAGAAACCATCCAAAACCTGACAAATTCAATGGACGAGAGAGTTCAGAAGCTCCTTTCGAACAAGGGGTCCTATGTGAAAATGTAACATCACCTAGAATAAAGTTTTGAGTTGAAAACTGTTTGATTTCAGTTTCTAATAACCTGCTAATGCTTATAATTTCAAAAATGACAATTTTTTTGGTCTTTATTAAAATGAAAAGGTTGATCGAAAAGTTTGGGGGATCTAAGAGTGTGGCAACTCAGTAGTCATGATTACTTCGAATTCTGACAATATGAGGGTCATGTTGCAGGTAGTGCAGCAAGAAAGCACTTATGTGTCTTGCGCATCTCGGAGCCCCAAAATTATTTTCCGGGCTAGATGCAGCTAAAAATTATTATTAATTTTAAATCTGGTGGAGCTTATTATAGATGGCCTAATAGAATCAGTGCTACACACTGCTACAAAGCCCAAATTATTTTCCAGCCAAGATACAGATAAACATGATTAGTAATTTGAAACCTTAAAACGGTTGGTAGGGTGATTTTAACCAATCATCAAGCTTTTACTCTCCCCAGGATGACACAGGGGTAGAAAAGTCATTTCGGATCCATGATTTGTTCATCTTTATGAACGTGAGTCTGTCTACATTATCAGTGGAGAGCCGCGTGCGCTTATCTGTCAGCACACCACCAGCAGCGCTGAACACACGTTCAGACAGAACGCTGGCTGCGGGGCATGACAAGATCTCCAAGGCGTAAGTGGCTAGCTCCGGCCATTTATCCAGATTGGAAGCCCAAAAAGAGCAAGGGTCCAGTGACACAGTCATGGCTTCAATGTTTACTTGGAGATACTCCTGTACCATCGTCTCTAGGAGTTGACTATGTGTCAGACTTCTTGTCTCCTGTGGCCTTGCAAAGGATGGGCTAAAAAAGTGGTGAAATGATTCCGCAAAATTGATGTTACCAGCAGATACTGTGGTTCTGTTACGGTTTGAGTGCTGAACACTTGACGGTCCCACGGTTGGCAAGTTGGAACTGTGAGATTCACTACGTGCACCACTGGTGTTTTGTGGAAAAGCACATGTAAGATTCTGCAACAGTCTCTGCTGATACTCCTGCATGCGTGCATCCCTTTCTATGGCAGGAATAATTTCTGCAAATTTACTTTTGTACCGGGGATCTAACAGTGTGGCAACCCAGTAGTCAGGATTATTTCTAATTCTCCCAATTCGAGGGTCATGTTGCAGGTAGTGCAGCAAGAAGGCACTCATGTGTGTTGCGCATCCAGGAGCACCAAGTCCCTGTTGTGTTGGTGGCGAGGTAACAATCATGCTTCCTTCCTCTGTCCTCTCCCCCCAACCTCGCACAACAGAAATGTGATCAAGGTCTCCCTCATCTGATGAGTCTTCCATCAGTTCGTCCTCCACTTCTTCCTGGGCTCCTGCACCTTCCTCACTAGTTTGGCTGCTACCATGCGCCCTGGTAAAACCATCTCCCCCACCCTCACATGCCTGCCGCCTTGGTGCTGCCGACCGTCTGGACCTTGCAGATGTTAGCCCTTCCGCATACAACTCCTCCTCCTCTACTTCCTCCACCTCCTCTTGTGCCACCACCTGACTCCGAATTCTGTTTAACATGTGCTCCAGCATGTAAATCACCGGAATAGTCATGCTGATAATGGCATCGTCAGCACTAAACATCTTCGTCGCCATTTCAAAACTGTGCAGAAGGGTGCATAGGTCCCTGATCTGAGACCACTCCTCCAGCGTGATTTGCTCCACCTCTGGATCTCGTTGGCCCAGGCTATACGTCAGAACGTATTGCACCAGGGCTTGTCGGTGCTGCCACAGTCGCTGCAACATGTGCAGAGTTGAATTCCACCGGGTAGTCACATCGCATTTTAGCCGGTGAAGTGGCAGGCCCAACGACTTCTGTAGAGATGTAAGTCGCTGAGCTGCGGGATGCAAACGGCGGAAGTGAGCACACAGCGACCGTGCCCTCTGCAGAAGGCCATCTAGTCTGGGATAGTGGGCTAAAAATTGCTGGACAACCAGGTTCAACACGTGAGCCATACAAGGCACGTGTGTGACATTGCCCCGGCGAAGGGCCGCACCCAGGTTTGCAGCATTGTCGCACACGGCCTTCCCTGGTTTCAGGTCCAGTGGAGACAACCATTCATGAAATTGGTTCTCCAGAGCTGACCACAACTCCTCAGCTGTGTGACTCACATTTCCCAGACATTTCAAAGTAAAAACCGCCTGATGACGTTGAGCCCTACTGCCAGCATAGTAAGAAGGTGTGCAGGATCCCTTCTGCTCAGTTAGAAAGCTTGTGGCATGACCAGACAGGCTTTGGGTGCAGGTGGAAGACCGAGAGGTGGTTGAGGAGGCAGAAGCAGTGGATTAACTTTGACATAAAGAGGATTGACGCACAACTCGTGGGGACGGCAAGACTTGGACAGCAGCCCCTTGTCCTGCTGTCACCATAGTTACCCAGTGCCCAGTCAGTGACATGTAACGCCCCTGTCCATGCCTACTCGTCCATGTGTCTGTGGTGAAATGCACCCTGTCACACACAGAGTTTCTCAAAGAAGCGGTGATGGTGGAGCGCAGGCACACCTTTCTTTGAGAAGTAGTGCCGACTGGGCATCTGGTACTGGGGCACTGCGACGGACATAAGGTCTCGAAAATCCTCTGTGTCCACCAGGCGGAAAGGCAGCATTTCTGTAGCCAAGAGCTTGCAGATGGTGAAATTCAACCTCTTAGCTTTCTCATGGCTAGGAGGAAATGGTCTTTTACTTGTCCACATCTGAGGGACCGAGGGCTGGCTATTGTGCTTAGACGGGGTTGATAAGGGTGTCCCCGGCAAACTGCCGGTCTGTGAGGAAGATGCAGGCGGACATGTTAGGTTGCCTTGATCCAAAGGTGGTGCTATCGATGTCGGACAGCGCTCAACACCAGCTGGTGTTACCACCTCCAAAGAAAATGATGACCTGCCAATCACGCTGGCTGTTGCGGGTAAAGAGGTGGCAGGTCTGTGCCCCAAAACAGGTGTGACTGCTGTCCTCCCAGTCACAGAGGATGAAGAGGCCGCGGATGCACAAGATATGGCAGACGGTGATTGGCCCAGCCGGCTAGGCCGCATTGTAGCACACTGAGCTTCCCACTGCAACTTATGCTTCATGTCCATGTGCCGGTTCATGCATGAAGTACTCAAACTATGTATTTTTTGGCCTCTACTTAGCTTTTGCTGACAAATGTTACAGATAACACGAGTTGGGTCATCTTTATCGATCTGAAAAAATGCCCAGGCTATGCAAGGCTTAGCACCCATGCGACCTGAAGAGCCACCACGACTTGTGGTGAGAGGCAGAGTTGTGTTTGAGGATGCAGTTGTTGACGTGCTTCCAGTACTACGTCTCTGTCCAGGAAGGCGCAACCTGACCTCGTTGTCACTAGCGTCTTCCTCCACCTCCTCTGCTGACCTCATCTCTTGGCTGACTGTGGGTTGACAGTAAGTGGGATCTCCAACCTCATCATCATCACCCTGTGCGTTATCACACCCGTCGTCCTCAGAGCCAACCTGTTCCTGCCCTGACAAAAAACTAAAGTTGTCGCTCCAATCAGGTATTTGAGTCTCATCATCGTCTTCCTCATTGTCTCCACCAACAGGAGTTACAGTTTGGGAATGAGGGTCTACATTATGGTCAGAACCTTCTGCGTCTGGTCCTGGATCCGACTCATAAAGATTCTGGGCATCAGTGCAGATCATTTCCTCGTCTGGATTCACAGAAGCGCTGGAGTCGACCTCTGATTCCCAGGCTATAGTATGAGTAAACAGCTCTGCAGACTCAACCATCTGTTCTACCTCATACTCAGACGGGCAGCTGGAGATTTGGGAGCTGTGAGGAAGCAAGTGCGATTGGGGTGACACCTTTGAGGACTGGAGTATTTGTGATGTTGAAGTTGATGTGGAGGAGAGCCCACTTAAAGGAGCACTTGATATCCGTTGAAGCACCTGCTGTTTTTGTGCCTCATCTGGAATTTGTAGCGATTGACGTGGCCGTAAGAAAGGGATCTTATCACATTGTCCGCTAAAAGAAGTAGACATTTTAGTTTGGCTGGAAGATGGTCTTTCTTCTGCAGATGTTACTGTTGCTTTAACACCTACCCCACGGACACAACCTTTTTTCCCCTTCCCAACACGCCTATTCCCCTTTCCACCAGCAGCAGGCCTTTTTCCACTCATTTTGGTGGTTAACTAATTCACAACTCTGGAGTTGTTTGCACAAAAAAACAATGGATGGGAACCGAGCAGAGCTGAGTGGCCAAACTGTGGTATTAGGCCAAAACTATTGGCTGGGTTAGATGCAGAAAAAAATTATATTCGATTTGCAACCTGATGGAGGTCAGTATAGATGGACTAATAGAACAAGTCCCACACACAGCTAGAAGCCCAAATATTTTTTCAGAGGTAGATGCAGAAAAAAAATATATTCAGTTTGCAACCTGATGGAGGTCAGTATATATGGACTAATAGAGAAAGTCCCACACACTGCTAGAAGGCCAAATATTTTTTCAGAGCTAGATGCAGACAAAAAATTTTTTTGAATTTGCAACCTGATGGAGGTCAGTATAGGTGGACTAATAGAACAAGTCCCACACACTGCTAGAAGGCCAAATATTTTTTCAGAGCTAGATGCAGAAAAAAATTATATTTAGTTTGCAACCTGATGGAGGTCAGTATAGATGGACTAATAGAACAAGTCCCACACACAGCTAGAAGCCCAAATATTTTTTCAGAGGTAGATGCAGATAAAAATTATTTTTAATTTGCAACCTGATGGAGGTCAGTATAGATGGACTAATAGAGAAAGTCCCACACACTGCTAGAAGGCCAAATATTTTTTCAGAGCTAGATGCAGATAAAAATTATTTTTAATTTGCAACCTGATGGAGGTCAGTATAGATGGACTAATAGAGAAAGTCACACACACTACTAGAAGGCCAAATATTTTTTCAGAGCTAGATGCAGAAAAAAATTATATTCAGTTTGCAACCTGATGGAGGTCAGTATAGATGGACTAATAGAACAAGTCCCACCCACAGCTAGAAGCCCAAATATTTTTTCAGAGATAGATGCAGATAAAAATTATTTTTAATTTGCAACCTGATGGAGGTCAGTATAGATGGACTAATAGAGAAAGTCCCACACACTGCTAGAAGGCCAAATATTTTTTCAGAGCTAGATGCAGATAAAAATTATTTTTAATTTGCAACCTGATGGAGGTCAGTATAGATGGACTAATAGAGAAAGTCCCACACACTGCTAGAAGGCCAAATATTTTTTCAGAGCTAGATGCAGAAAAAAATTATATTCAGTTTGCAACCTGATGGAGGTCAGTATAGATGGACTAATAGAACAAGTCCCACACACAGCTAGAAGGCCAAATATTTTTTCAGAGGTAGATGCAGAAAAAAATTATATTCAGTTTGCAACCTGATGGAGGTCTGTATAGATGGATTAATAGTACAAGTCCCACACACAGCTAGAAGCCCAATATTTTTTCAGAGGTAGATGCAGAAAAAAAAAATATTCAGTTTGCAACCTGATGGAGGTCAGTATAGATGGACTAATAGAGAAAGTCCCGCACACTGCTAGAAGGCCAAATATTTTTTCAGAGCTAGATGCAGACAAAAAAATATTTTTAATTTGCAACCTGATGGAGGTCAGTATAGATGGACTAATAGAGAAAGTCCCACACACTGCTAGAAGGCCAAATTTTTTTTCAGAGCTAGATGCAGATAAAAATAATTTTTAATTTGCAACCTGATGGAGGTCAGTATAGATGGACTAATAGAGAAAGTCCCACACACTGCTAGAAGGCCAAATATTTTTTCAGAGCTAGATGCAGAAAAAAATTATATTCAGTTTGCAACCTGATGGAGGTCAGTATAGATGGACTAATAGAACAAGTCCCACACACTGCTAGAAGCCCAAATATTTTTTCAGAGCTAGATGCAGAAAAAAATTATATTCAATTTGCAACCTGATGGAGGTCAGTATAGATGGACTAATAGAATGATGCTATGCCCAAAAGATTTTACTTCACTAGGTGCAGTAAAAAAATTGGTATTCTATACACAGGTGGTATATCTTGCAACAGAGATAGGCTACTCCACTGACTAACACACTCTGCAATAGGCCAAAAAGGATTAGCTTTGCTAGATTCAGCCAAATGCTGTGAAAAAAACTTGCACAGCACTGGCACAGACCTGCCTGGCAAAAACTGATAGGAACTGATGTAACCTAGTCCTGAAAAGGACTGCAATTACAATTAGTCTTTACTCCCACAGTCTATCTATTTAAGAGCACAGACCTGCCTGATAAAAGTCGTAGGAAATGCTGTAACCTAGTCCTTAAAAGGACTGCAATCACAACTATTCCCTACTCCCAAGCTATCTGTAGATTTGTGCGAAAATTGGCTTGAAATTAACAAGGTATAGCGCACACAGCAACAGCGCTGCCGTCTAACACGCAGCTGCAGCAGTGAGAAAATGGTGGCGACGGGGAAAATGGCTTGGTCTTATAGGGCAAGAACATGTGACATACACTGCCAATGACACATGCCCTTGCTTGTGTGAAAAACAGCAGTTCGCTCCGTGTGTGCGCTGCTGATAGGCTGACAGACTGCACCTCCCCACTGCAAATGCGGGAAAGAGAAAAAAAAATGGAGATCTTCATTATTCCTGCAGAGATCCATCCCCTGCCCCTCCCCCCACCCCGCTGTACACTCAAACTGCATATTAACATTAATTTTCATCATTACTGAGAAAAAATCCAGTTATGATTTTGGCGCACGAACAGTTATCGAACATAACCTCGAACAGTTGAATTTTTCTCAAATCGTTCGTGTTCGCCGAACGGCTCGAACACCGCCCAAAACAGTTCGAATTTGAGATTGGCGAACAGTTCGAGTAGAACAACGCTCATCTCTAGTAATCAAAACATTGTATCTACCCCCAAATAGTATAAATAAAAATGTTAGCTCGGCGTGCAAAATAATATGCCCTCACCCAGCGCCAAATCATGAAAAATGGAGACTCTATGGGTCTCAGAGAATGGCGCAATTTTTTTTATATGCAAACTTTGTTTGTTTTTTTCACCACTTAAAAAAAAACATATACATGTTTGGTAATTGCAAACTCGTAATGACCTGGAGAATCATAATGGCATAACAGTTTTAGCATTTAGTGAACATGGTAAAACCCCAAAAAACAATTGTGGAATTTCACTTTTTAGGCAATTTCACCGCACTTGGAATTTTTTTTCTTTTTTCCAGTGCATTATATGGTAAAGTCATTGGTGTCGTTCAAAAGTACAACTCGTGCTGCCAAAAACAAGCCCTTACACAGCCATATTGACGGAAAAAGAAAAAAGTTATGGCTCTGGAAAGAAGGGGAGCAAAAAACAAGAAACTAAAAATTGGATAATGGCCCGGGGTGAAGGGGTTAAATGAAGGGCTATGTGGGACCCATTATATTAAATGGAAGGTTATGTAGGGTGCATTATAAAAAAATTGGAAAACGATATGTGACCCTTCATAGTAAATGAAGGCAGTGGCATATCGCCAATAGCGGCAGGCCACGCGACTGCTATGGGGCCCGTGAGCCAGGGAGGCCCCATAGCAGTTGTCCCCCTCTTACACCCCCCGCTCCACTGCTTGCTTGCCGCCACCGCCCACCGGCACTGTCTTCAGGCATGGCCTCGAGCAGTGCGCTGTGCGGCTGTGTCTTGTAGAAATAACACGGCAGGGGCGACACTGCACCTTTAATTGTGCTTGTGTTGCCCCTGCTGTCATTACTAGTAGACACAGCCGCACAGCGCACTGTGCGCGGCCATGCCTGAGGACAGTGTCTGTGGGCGGTGGCGGCAATCAAGCGGCGGAGCGTGTCTTCGTAATGTATGTGTGCATATCTGTGTATCATGTGCATGTGTGTATATCTGCTTACCATGTGCGTGCATGCCTGCGTACCGTGAGCATGCATCTCTGCATACCATGTGTGTGTATGTCTGCGTACTGTGTGTGTGCATGTCTGAGTACTGTGTGTGTGCATGTCTGCGTACTGTGTGTCTGTATGTCTGCGTACTGTGTTTGTGGGCATGTCTGTATACTGTGTGTGTGAGCATGTCTGCGTACTGTGTGTGTGTGCATGTCTGCGTACTGTGTGTGTGCATGTCTGTGTACTGTGTGTCTGCATATGTCTGCATACTGTGTGTGTGCGCATGTCTGCATACTGTGTGTTTTCTATGCATGTCTGCGTATTGTGTGTGTGTGTGCATGCCTGTATACTGTGTGTGTACATGTCTGCATACTGTGTGTGTGTGCATGTCTGCATACTGTGTGTGAGCATGTCTGCGTACTGTCTGTGTGTGCATGTCTGCTTACTGTGTGCGTGCATGTTTGAGTACTGTGTAGGTGTGCATGTCCGCGTACTGTATGTGAGCGCATGTCTGCGTACTGTGTGGGTGTGCATGTCTGCGTACTGTGTGTGAGCGCATGTCTGCGTACTGTGTGTGTGCATGCATGTCTGCATACTGTGTGTGTGAGCATGTTTGCGTACTGTGTGTGTGCACGCGTGTCTGCGCACTGTGTGTGCGTATCTGAGTACTGTATCTGTGTGCATGTCAGCATATGTGAAGGATGAGGGGACAGCCTGGGCCCTGTTTTGTATACTTATATTTCTCTGCCATATCTGTACATCATGAATCGTGGTATGTGTTAAAGGGGCCCACTCAGACTCTTTCGTCCCGGGCCACGAAAACCTGGAGCCGGCCCTGGTTGAAAGCAATGATGGAGGAGCATCATGTGACTCTCCCTCTCCCATTAATTCCTCCTCTGCGTCTGACGCAGCGGAATGATGACGTGCCACGCTGTGTCACACAGTGGAGCTGTCAGCTCCTGAGGTGATGAGAGAGACGCGCTGCAGAGACTGAAGCAGCGGGGAATGAGGAGCGGTAAGTATGTATTTATTTATTTTTAATTAGTGTGTACTGATAATACTGGAGGACTGGGGCTGCATTTTACCCTATGGTGGGGGGGAGCTGCATTTTACCCTATGGGGGGCTGCATTATACTGCGTACAGGACCATGGGGAGTGCGTTATACTGTGTACAGGACCATGGGGTGCATTATACTGTGTTGAGGACCATGGGGAGTGCATTATACTGTGTGAAGGACCATGGGAAGTTGATTATACTGAGTGGAGGACCATGGGGAGTGCATTATACTGTGTGGAGGACCATCGGGAGTGCATTATACTGTGTGGAGGACCATGGTGAGTGTCTTATACTGTGTGGAGGACTATGGCGAGTGCATTATACTGTGTGGAGGAAAATGGGGAGTGCATTATACTGTGTGGAGGACTATGGGGAGTTCATTATACTGCATGGAGGACCATGGGGAGTGCATTATACTGTGTGGAGGATCATGGGGAGTTCATTATACTGTGTGGAGGACCATAGGGAGTGCATTATACTGCGTGGAAGACCATAGGGACTGCATTATACTGTGTGGAGGACCATAAGGAGTGCATTATACTGCATGGAGGACCATAGGGACTGCATTATACTGCATGGGGACCATAGGGACTGCATTATACTGTGTGGAGGACCATAGGGAGTGTATTATACTGCGTGGAGGACCATGGTAAGTGTCTTATACTGTGTGGAGGACCATGGTGAGTGTCTTATACTGTGTGGAGGACCATGTTGAGTGCCTTATACTGTGTGGAGGACTATGGCGAGTTCCTTATACTGTGTGGAGGACCATAGCGAGTGCATTATACTGTGTGGAGGACCATGGTAAGTGTCTTATACTGTGTGGAGGACCATGGTGAGTGTCTTTTACTGTGTGGAGGACCATGGCGAGTGTCTTATACTGTGTGGAGGACCATAGCAAGTGTCTTATACTGTGTGGAGGACCATGGCGATTGCCTTATACTGTGTGGAGGACCATGGCGAGTGCATTATACTGTGTGGAGGACCATGGCGAGTGCATTGTACTGTGTGGAGGACCATGTCAAGTATCTTATACTGTGTGGAGGACAATGGGGAGTGCATTATACTGAGTGGAGGACCATGGTGAGTACATTATACTGTATGGAGGACCATGGTGAGTGCATTATACTGTATGGAGGACCATGGTGAATGCATTATACTGTGTGGAGGACCATGGGGAGTGCATTATACTCTGTGGAGTGTGGGGAGGTGTGGAGCCATTATACTGTATTTAGGCCCACTATACTGCATGGAGGGCTGTGTGGGGATCACAGTTGTGGGATCATACTGTGTTGGCGTCACCATACTTTGCCCTGAAAGTTGAAGTGGGGTACAGTAGGGTCATTATACTGTGCATGTGAGGAATTCGCCATGGGGGTATCATACTGTGTTTGGGGGGCACTTTTGTTGGCATCACACTTTATGGGGCTATGAAAGAGGGATATAGGATTTCAGCAGGAGAAAATTACTGTGTAACTATGTAAAGGCTGGAAGGTTGTGAGATTTGCTCTTCTGTGACCCTGACAATTATTTACATTTTTTTTGGTGGGGGGTGGAGGACCCAATTAGAACTTCTGCTATGGGGCCCAATGATTCCTATGTACGCCCCTGAATGAAGGGCTATATGTGACCCGTTATATTAAATGGAGGGCTATTTGGAGCCCATTATTTTACATGGATGGCTATGTGGGGCCCATTTAAGAGACAATGCTCCCCTTTGATTTGTGCATACGTGGACTAGTCCTTTCCCCCCTGCAGCCTGCTGTGTGTTGGTTGGGATGTGTGGCAGTTGGAGTCGGTTCAGCAACGGACGAGGGGGGACTCGTGGATGCTGTGAGAGACTTTTGCCATGGTGAGCCTACTGCTGCCCTGAGAAAGAGACAGGCAAGACAATAAGTCTGTACTAATAAGAGAAAAGATAGTGCCTGTTTATCACAGGATCGATCTCCAGGACTGTGTCAGAAGGAGAAAGGTGCATTGCATATCCAGGATAATTCTCCCTGAGTGCCTGTAATCTGATGGAGGAAAACAACTCTGTGGTACCAGTAATCCTTCATCATTGAAAGTGAGAACGAAACTTGCCCAGATCTGGAAGGGGATGGATCTATTAACCTGAATGAAGAGCTCAACACAACAAACTCTGCTTCATCGCATCAGGACCAAATATCAGTTATAAGACCTTCTTCTAAGACTACAAAACTGTGAGTGAAACAGTGTAGTAGCACGGCCCGATTATCAGAAACCAGATAGGGAATTAGCAGAGAGTAGTTGATAGAAATTGTTTTTACTGGTTGTATTGTAATTTGCAATGCCATAGCTGCAACACGGCTTGTGTGACGCGCTCCAGCTATCTCTTCTTGTAACCACCATTGTATTTATCATTACAACTGTTAGTCTTATTTTCCAGCACATAATCCTCTGTCTCTCAATAAAGCCGGTGTTTTGTTTCTGTCTCCTCGTCTACTGTACCGCATTTAAGAACTGCCCGGTGGTGTCCTTCAGGCACCGCTACAAGTGGCGCTGCGAGCAGGGTACGGTCACAGAGATGGAGGCGGCCGACAGCAATGTGGCTAATGTGTGTACCGCAGGCAATGGTGGAACTCCTGCAAGGGCCCTCCCTATGAACACGTTGTTTAGTGTGTTACCCAAATTTGATGGTCAGAATATGCCACTGCCCGACTGGGTGACCAGATTGCAGAGCATTGCGAAGATTTATAATGTCAGCCCAGAACTACAAGTGGAGATCACTTTGGCCGCCCTGGAAAGTGAGGCCCGCAGAAATGTCTTCCTGCAACCTGAAGCCACGCATACCACCTTGAAAGAGATGGTGAAATTTCTGGAGGAGATATACAGTGAAACAGCAAGTTCAGGGCACCTCCGGGCACAGTTTTTCTATCAGCTGCAGCAGGAAGGGGAAGAGGTCTCCCAATATGCCACGGCATTACAGGAAGGACTAGCAGAAGTGTAAAAGAAAGAGACAGATGGAGTAAGTGGCAAAGGATCTGTGGACCAGATACTACAAGAACAATTTATCCTGGGACTCTACAGTACTCCCCTGAAACAGGTCCTGCATGAGCGAGTTAGAGTGGATCTTGCCTTAAGCTTTCGAAAAATATTGGCAGAGGGGGTGGCCCGAAGCAAAGAAGAAAGCTATGCTTCTGGAGTGATACGAACCCAGACAGTCCCGACCCTCGGGGGCGTGAGGATTGAAGAGGCACTGATCAGAATAGTAGAAAACCTGCAGCATTCCCTGAATGTTATGCAAGAAAAGTTGACTCAAATGGAAAGATGGATAGGGACCGGTCCTGCTTCAGAGGCCGCTTACCCGGCCCTGAAAAATCCTTATCGGGCCTTTCCTCATGATCCCAAACCTAACCCTAACCCTCCACCTACTACACCTGGGAGTGGACCGTTCTACCAAGTTCCTCAATATCATCCACAGGCAGGCCCTCAGTCTGGACCGATCTATCCGGAACCCCAGCGTCCTCCACCAAGGCCAGCTGGTCAGGTTCCAAGGGCACCTTTTACCCAGAACCGCCGTTAAACTTCCGGCCCCCCCAGTACATCCCACTACTAGAGGGACAAGTCACCCTGCATAATTCTGAACATCTGGTTGCAGGATGTTCCATCCTGCGAGCTGAGTTTGAAGGTATCCCAGTGGACTGCTTAGTGGATACTGGGTAACAGGTAACGACTATGCCCGAGTCGTACTTCTACCGTTACTTTAAAGAAGTTGTGCACTACTTTAGAGTACCCCCCAATGTATCCCCGCATGGCCCCTAAGACTTTTTGTAAATGCCTTCCGTTGCAGATAATGCCTGTGAGTGGCGCTATCGTTGGCCGCTCACAGGCATCACGTGACCCTGTGCTGATGTCATGACAAGAGAGGCATGACTCAGCTCTGGGGACCCCGCAGTGGCTGCTGGGTTGTGGCATTCACCGTGCGCTTTCCCAATGAATGGAGAGAGGCAGAGTGCGTGGTAGATGCCGGGTGTGACGCGGGATGCTAACCCCTCCCACAGCCTGGCATCCACCATGGAACCAGGAAGAAAAAGACCCCCGGCTGCTTCTGTTGCAGATAATGCCTGTGAGCAGCG
This sequence comes from Phyllobates terribilis, assembly GCF_046119375.1. NCBI lineage: Eukaryota > Metazoa > Chordata > Amphibia > Anura > Dendrobatidae > Phyllobates > Phyllobates terribilis. The sequence continues at coordinate 462,127,539 of NW_027362764.1, forward strand.
CTATCACTGGCCGCTCACAGGCATCATGTGACCCCCCGGCTGCTGCCGGCTCTGACATCCACTGATGTCATGACGAGTGCTGGCAGCAGCCGGGGGTCTTTTCCTTCCTGGTTCCACGGTGGATGCCAGGCTGTGGGCGGGGTTAACCCCCCGCATCACACCCGGCATCCACCACACGCTCTGCCTCTCCTCATTTATTGGGAAAGCGCGCGGTGAATGCCACAACCCAGCAGCCATCGCGGTGACCCTAGAGCTGAGTCACGCCTCACTTGTCATGACGTCAGTGCGGGGTCACATGATGCCTGTGAGTGGCCAGTGATAGCGCTGCTCACAGGCATTATCTGCAACGGAAGGTATTTACAAAAAGTCTTAGGGGCCCCGGGGGGATACATTGGGGGGGGTAATTTAAAGTAGTGGACTACCCCTTTAAAACAATGGCCAAGCCAGAGCGGGAAACGTTGATCTGAGTAACAGCGGCTAATTAGCAAAGGATCCCTGTGACAGGGGTCGTGTGGATGAATGTCCGGCTATGTGGACAAGATGTGGGAAGTAAAGGCATTTTGCTGGTTCCCGAGCCATTCAAAGAAGATGTAAGAGTGATAATGAATATCCTGCGAGAGTTGGACCAGATCATGTTCACTAAACGGGGGCCTGGCTACTGGAAACAGGCTACTCCGCACAAACCTACCCAGAAAGCATTCAAACGGCTGCTCCATGTTTGTGGGACACAGAAGAGCGTCCCTGTATACCAGTCTGTGGGAGTTGTTAAAGTGCCAGGAAGGATATCCCTCTCCCTCCCTCCTTGTCGGGAGATCATTCTGCCACTGCCTGTGGGAACCTTCCGCAACCTTGAAGGCATGGAGGTGGTCATTGAACCAGTGAGCCTAGGAGAAGTAGGCCAGAATGCTCTTGTAGCCAGTACATTAGCAGTGGTCCATAATGGATGAGTACCCATCAGAGCCGTGAATGTGGGACAGAGAGAAGTCTGTTTAACCCCAGGAGTGGAGCTGGCTCGTGTGTATCTACATCGAAGTGAAGTGCTGAGTCAGAAATAAGTGACACTGACCCTGGTAGATGATGCTGTCTGGACCCTGGCAATCACGGCTGAAACGGTAGAGGTCCCGACCCCAGAATGGGATGGGCGAGCCATCTTGGCCCAAATGGAGGTGGATGTGAAAGCTCTCGATCCAAATCGTATACAAGCAGTTGAAAAAATGCTGTGGGAGAATCAGGCCACATTTGCTAGCCATGCCGATGACTTTGGCTGCACAGATGCCATCACCCATGAGATACCGATGGGGGACACTCCCCCGATTCGAGAACGATATCGACAGACACCTTCCAAGCTGTACCAGGAGGTGACCACCTTGTTGAAACAGATGTTGGATTTGGGAGTGGTGTAGAGTAGTCAGAGTCCTTGGGATGCCCCAATAGTGCTTGCCAAGAAGGACGGAACCATTCGTTTTTGCGTGGACAGGCGGTTGAACGCGTGCCCTGTGCGAGACTCGTACCCAAGAATCAAAACATACCCTGGGAACAGAAGCAGGTGGAGGCCTTCCAGACCCTGAAAGAAGCCCTGACATCGGCCCCATCCTGGCATATGCAGATTTCGATAGGCCATTCCTCTTATACACGGATGGCAGTCTATATGGACTCGGGGCAGTCCTATCGCAGATACAGGATGGACACGAAAGGGTTAGCGCTTCTGCCAGTCGGTCCTTACGGGATACAGAGTGAATTCCTCACAACTACAGCTTCTTCCGCCTGGAACTCCTTGCCCTGTTGTGGGCCATGATGGAAACGTTTGCAGAATACTTGACAGAGGCCAAGATCCTGGTATGTACTGACAACAATCCGCTGGCCCAACTGGATACTGCCAAGCTAGGAGCCATGGAACAGTGTTGGGTAGCTCGCCTTGCAAAATTTAACTTCTTGATCCACTACCGCTCTGCCACGGAAAACACCAACACTGATGGCTTGTCAAGTGTAACCTTTGAAAGTCCTGAAAGGGACCTCGATGAACACCTGGAGGAAGAGGAGATTCCAAACTTCTGCAAATTCACACCCCCGGCAGTAGTGGCACAGTCAAGTGGGGAGGCCTGCTCTCTATCCAAGTCACTAGGGAGAACTAACGAAGAATGGAGTCGAGTACAAGATGAAGATGCAGTGTTGCAGCGAGTAAAAAGCTGGGTAGCCCAGCGAAAAGTACCCCACAAGGAAGAAACTACTGACCTAGATGCCGAGATGAAGTCTGTGCTGTGCCAGTGGGATAGGCTGGAAGTTTGAGCAACTGTTCTATACCGCAAGTGGCAGCAGCCTGCTGACTTAGAGGCAAGATGGCAAGTAGTAACCCCGGGAGAGTGGCATGAGAAATTGCCAAAGATGCTCATGAATTCAGAGCCCACTTCAGATCGGGAAAGACCTACCACTGGCTGCAGAGCTACGTATATTGCCCCGGCTAGAAGCCACAGTTGAGGAAGTTTGCCGGCAGTGCAGAGTGTGTGAAATCATCAAAAGCACAGAACAGAGGGCATCGGTATAAACCATACAGACCAAAGAACCGCTTGAAGTGTTAATGATAGACTACTTCCTCATGGGACAATCAACTAGAGGTCCACAAAACTGCCTGGTCATGACTGACCACTTCTCCAAGTTTGCAGTGGTCACCCCAACTCGGGACCAGACAGTTGAGTCTGCTGCGCGAACCATCTGTCAAGATTTTATTCGGGTCTAAGGGTATCCAAAGCGGATTCACTCAGACCAGGGAGCGTGTTTTCAGGGTAAAGTGATGGAGGAACTGTACCGACTGTACGGCATTGAAAGGTCCCAAACAACCCCATATCACCCCCAAGAGAATGGCCTGTGAGCGCTTTCACCGGACTCTACTTCAAATGTTGAGAACATTAGAGGTAGACAAGAAAGCACATTGGCCAGACTACGTGCCCGAATTGGTCTGGACTAGTGTTGAGCGAACATGCTCGACACTGCTCGGTACTCGCCCGAGCATCACGCTACTCGGGATGCTCGGCGAGCACCGAGCATTTCCGGGTTACTCGGGCGGGAGCTCGGGTCTCCGCCCTGCATGTTTGGCGCTCTTTACAGAGCCAATGAACATGCAGGGATTGCCAGCCAGTCACTGTAATGCTGCAGCCATGTTGGTTGTGGGCATTACAGTGATTGGCTGGCCGCACAGCGACACCTCGAGTATTTAAAACGGGGCGCCGCCATCTTGGACACAGTCGCTCCGGATTAGACAGTGTAGGGACAGCGCTGCTGATTTAGGGAGAGATATAAACTGCGAAATAGTTAGTGTAGGGTCTGTAAAGGCAGCCAGAACAAACAAACAGTCCTTTTCAGGACTAATATCCATCCCAGATACCAGGCAGGCAGGCTGTATAGGAGACACAGTGGTTATACCAGCAAACGCTGCATTACAGTCCTGTGTGCTCCTGTTGCTGAAATTGCTGGACTTAGCAACAGGTGTCGGGGGCCAGGAAAAATCCTTTTTTTTTCATCTAAATCCTCATTTATTTTTCCTCCTTCACACTGTACAAATACCCGTCTTATTAACCTTTTGGTGTGTCGCCCCCCCCCCCCCAAAAAAAAAAGCGTGTCTCTTATTTTTCAGACACAAATATAACTGTTGAAAATAGTCTGGTGTAGGCTAGAGAAACAGAAGTGTTGTTTTGCACTTCCACGGTTCAAACCTCTGTATTATCCATTTTGGGCCATTTGTATCTAAAAAAAAAAACAGTTTGAGTGTGTCGCCCACTGTTCAGGCGCAAATATCTCTATTTAAAAAAGTGTGGTATACCCCAGTAAACAATAACTGTGGTTTTGCCATCCCACGGTAAAAAATCTCTATTATTCAGCTTTTGGTAGTTTTTTCCGTAAAGAAAAACAGTAGTGTCTCCTGACTGTTGTGACACAAAAATATATCTGTTGAAAATAGTCTTGTGTAGGCCCGACATCCCAGTGTGGTTTCGCAGTTCCACGGGTCAAATCGCTGTACTATCCAGTTTTGGGCCTTTGGTATCTAAAAAAAAAGCAGTTTGAGTGTGTCGCTCACTGTTCAGCCGCAAATATCTCTATTTAAAAAAGTGTGGTATACCCCAGTAAACAATAACTGTGGTTTTGCCATCCCACGGTAAAAAATCTCTATTATTCAGCTTTTGGTAGTTTCTTCCGTAAAGAAAAACAGTAGTGTCTCCTGACTGTTGTGACACAAAAATATATCTGTTGAAAATAGTCTTGTGTAGGCCCGACATCCCAGTGTGGTTTCGCAGTTCCACGGGTCAAATCGCTGTACTATCCAGTTTTGGGCCTTTGGTATCTAAAAAAAAAGCAGTTTGAGTGTGTCGCTCACTGTTCAGCCGCAAATATCTCTATTTAAAAAAGTGTGGTATACCCCAGTAAACAATAACTGTGGTTTTGCCATCCCACGGTAAAAAATCTCTATTATTCAGCTTTTGGTAGTTTTTTCCATAAAGAAAAACAGTAGTGTCTCCTGACTGTTGTGACACAAAAATATATCTGTTGAAAATAGTCTTGTGTAGGCCCGACATCCCAGTGTGGTTTCGCAGTTCCACGGGTCAAATCGCTGTACTATCCAGTTTTGGGCCTTTGGTATCTAAAAAAAAAGCAGTTTGAGTGTGTCGCTCACTGTTCAGCCGCAAATATCTCTATTTAAAAAAGTGTGGTATACCCCAGTAAACAATAACTGTGGTTTTGCCATCCCACGGTAAAAAATCTCTATTATTCAGCTTTTGGTAGTTTCTTCCGTAAAGAAAAACAGTAGTGTCTCCTGACTGTTGTGACACAAAAATATATCTGTTGAAAATAGTCTTGTGTAGGCCCGACATCCCAGTGTGGTTTCGCAGTTCCACGGGTCAAATCGCTGTACTATCCAGTTTTGGGCCTTTGGTATCTAAAAAAAAAGCAGTTTGAGTGTTCTCACTGTTCAGCCGCAAATATCTCTATTTAAAAAAGTGTGGTATACCCCAGTAAACAATAACTGTGGTTTTGCCATCCCACGGTAAAAAATCTCTATTATTCAGCTTTTGGTAGTTTTTTCCGTAAAGAAAAACAGTAGCGTCTCCTGACTGTTGTGACACAAAAATATATCTGTTGAAAATAGTCTTGAGTAGGCCCGACATCCCAGTGTGGTTTCGCAGTTCCACGGGTCAAATCGCTGTACTATCCAGTTTTGGGCCTTTGGTATCTAAAAAAAAAGCAGTTTGAGTGTGTCGCTCACTGTTCAGCCGCAAATATCTCTATTTAAAAAAGTGTGGTATACCCCAGTAAACAATAACTGTGGTTTTGCCATCCCACGGTAAAAAATCTCTATTATTCAGCTTTTGGTAGTTTTTTCCGTAAAGAAAAACAGTAGTGTCTCCTAACTGTTGTGACACAAAAATATATCTGTTGAAAATAGTCTTGTGTAGGCCCGACATCCCAGTGTGGTTTCGCAGTTCCACGGGTCAAATCGCTGTACTATCCAGTTTTGGGCCTTTGGTATCTAAAAAAAAAGCAGTTTGAGTGTGTCGCTCACTGTTCAGCCGCAAATATCTCTATTTAAAAAAGTGTAGTATACCCCAGTAAACAATAACTGTGGTTTTCCTCTTCCACGGTTCTAATCTACTCTTTATTACCCTTTTACCATTGATAGTGCAAGTGTAAGCTATTTTTCTTCATTTACAAAGGGCAAGGTGCGGGGCAAGGGACGTGGAAGTGGACGTTCTGGTGATGGTTCGTGCAGAGGACGGGGCCGTGGCCAAGGTGAAAATGTGCCACAACCAACAGCCACATCTTCTCGCTCCCACTTCTTGACCAAATTACTAGGGAAGCAGAGAACAACACCAGTATTGAGAACTGATCAGTGTGAACAGGTTATTAATTGGATAGCAGATAATACTTCCAGTTACCTGGGCACCACCACCTCCGGTCTGTCTTCCACACTGTCAACTCTTAGTAGCCGTGAGTCTCGACCGCATACTCCTCCTCACCCTGATGCTCCTTCCTCCCACCATGCCGAGTGTCGTCAGACAGCAAGTGATCCCTCACTTGGACACTCTGAAGAGCTGTTCGCTGGTCCATTTCCATATTTGGGCCCCTCGTCTGATACGCTTGAAGTGGTGGAAGAGGAGATCCCATGTTGCGATGACCAAATATTTGAACAGCCACGGCCACAGGAAGTCGACGTTGGCAATCTGTCACAAGAGGTGGACGATGACGAGACACAATTGCCCGGAAGTTAGGAGGAGGATCGTGGTGCGCAAGTGGAAGAGGAGGAGGTGGTGGATGATCTAGTAACTGACCCAACGTGGAAGGAGGACATGCAGAGTGAGGCCAGCAGCACACAGGGGGAGGGAGGCAGAGTACCCCAACAGGCAGGAAGAAGCAGTGTGGTGGCCGCAGACAGAAGGCAGGCAACCGTTCCCCGTAACACCAACACGAGGGACGTTGCCAGTACAAGCGGTAGGTCTTCCAGAGTCTGGAATTTTTTTAAAGACTCTGCTGATAACCCCAAAAAAGCCATATGTTCCACCTGCCATGCCAGCATCAGCAGGGGTGACAAAACTACCAGCCTGACCACCACCAGCATGATCTGGCACATGGCAGCAAAGCACCCGACTTTGTGGGGCGAAGCCCAGGGTCCACGACCAGTGTCAGCGGGTGTCACCACTGCTTCTTCCACTGTTGTGCGTGCAATAGAACCCCCTATTGTGTGTGCAAGGCAATCCCCTGTCCATACTGCATGTAAAGATGCCCCCTCCTCTCAGTCTTCACTTGTTATGGCAGTTTCTCAAGAAACAGCATCAACGTCCACGTCCACGTCCCACCGCAGCGTTCAATTGTCCATATCCCAGACCTTTGAACGAAAGCGGAAATTCGCACCTAACGCCCCACAGGCCACAGTCCTAAATTCGCACATTTCACGACTGCTTGCATTGGAAATGCTGTCTTTTAGGCTGGTGGAGACGGAATCCTTCCGCAATCTTATGGCGGTGGCCGTCCCTCGGTACTCGGTCCCCAGCCGACACTATTTTGCCCGGTGTGCCATCCCCGCACTACACAAGCACGTGTCCGAAAGCATCTGCCGTGCCCTCAACAACGCAATTACTGGGAGAGTCCACCTGACAACGGACACATGGACAAGTGCTTGTGGCCAGGGACAGTACATCTCTCTGACCGCACACTGGGTAAACATAGTGGAAGCCGGGACCCAGTCGGACCTTGGGACGGAACACATTCTCCCCACACCGAGGATTGCGGGCCCTATGTCAGTCAGAGTTGCCCCCACAGTGTACAGCTCCTGCGCATCCTCCTCCTCATCCTCCTCCTCATGTTCAGCCTCCATCTCAGATATCACCACATCAGTTACAAGCTGGAAGCATTGCAGTACTGCCTCCGCCAAGCAGCAACAGGCTGTGCTGAAACTCATAAGCTTAGGTGATAAACCTCACACTGCTTGTGAGTTGTGGACAGCTGTGAAAGAGCAGGCAGTTCTGTGGCTGAGACCGCTGAACCTACATCCCGGCATGGTCGTGTGTGACAATGGCCGTAACCTGGTGGCGGCTCTGAGGCAAGGTGAGATCACACACGTACCATGCCTGGCTCATGTGCTTAACCTCGTGGTTCAGCGGTTTCTTAAATCGTACCCCGAGTTGCAAGATCTGCTCGTGAAAGTACCCCGCCTGTCAGCTCATTTTCGCAAGTCGGCTACAGCTTCCGCCGCCCTTGCTGTGTTGCAGCAGCGTTTGCAGCTTCCAGCACACCGACTGGTGTGTGATGTCCCCACATGTTGGAACTCTAACCTCCACATGTTGCAAAGGAGGAGTGAGCCGAAGAGGGCAGTTGTGGAGTACCAGCTGCAACAAGGCCGTCGATATTCAGGTCAGACTCCACACATAAGACCTCAGGAGTGGACCTGGATGTCTGACATATGTACCATCCTGACAAACTTTGAGTAGGCCACCAAGATGGTGAGTGGCGATGACGCCATCATTAGTGTCAGCATCCCACTTGTCTGTCTTTTGCAACGCTCTCTGCAGAGAATTAAAGAGGAGGCATTGCAGCCAGAGTATGATGAGATGGATCAAGAAGCCGTAGCGGGCGATTACACACAGCCCAGCCTCATCTCATCCCAACGTGCATTGGGGGACAATGAGGGAGAGGAGGAGGAGGAGGAAGAACAGGAGCTGCTATCATGCGTTGTAGACGGTAGTATCTGTACAAGTGTCATACCGTCGGTTCAGCATGGGTGGCCTGAGGACAGGGGGGAGGAGGAAGAGGAGGAGGAGGAGGAGAGCATGGTCAGTCGTCATCTTGGTGAGGACACGGAAATCTTGCCCGTTACCAGTCTGGCACGCATGGCTGACTTTATGTTATGCTGCCTTAACCGTGACCCTCGCGTTGTCAAAATGTTGGGTGACAGTCATTACTGGTTGGTGACACTTGAAGACCCCCGCTACAAGGAAAACTTTCACTCTCTTATTCCTGAGGTGGAGAGGTCTACAAAAATGGGGCAATACCAGAAGGCCCTTGCTGCAAAACTCTTAAAAAAATTCCCATCTGAACACGCTAGCGGCAGAGGTCACAGTTCGTTGCCCAACCAAGGCGTACAGGCGAGAGAGATGCAACTCCAATCCAGCAGAGGCAGGGGAACACTGTCAACGTTCTGGGACAGTTTTCTGACACCCGCCCAGCTTACTGGCCCTGAGGCGCGGGGTACTCTCACAAGGCGCGGGGTACTCTCATCTTGCCGATCGTACCAGCGTCCTCCGTGATTCCTCTGTGCCTTTTAATTATTGGGTATCCAAGCTGGACACTTGGAATGAACTCGCTCTGTACGTCTTGGAGGTCCTGGCCTGCCCTGCCGCTAGCGTGTTATCGGAGCATGTTTTTAGTGCCGCTGGGGGAATTATAACTGATAAGCGCACTCGCCTGTCAACTGACAATGCTGTCAAGCTGACCCTTATCAAAATGAACAAGGGCTGGATTGGGCCAGACTTCTCATCACCACCAAATTACAGCAGAGTAACATAAAGTCAAATCCACTGTGTTTTTTCGGGAGGTGTATTCACATGCACCGCTTCACACCCACACATGGGTATACGCTTCCTCGTTTCGGCTGTTTAATCTTCTTCTCCTTATCCTCAGCCTCCACCACCACTATACCACCAGGGTGCCAGCATTGCAAGTTCCTCTATCCTTATTTTTGGCAGCTTTTGCTTGCAAGGCGTAAGCAAATACTATGGGATGTTAGAACCTTGCTCTTAGGTTTTTTCCTTTGCTGGTCACATGACCTCGTTGGCCTATTTAATCCTGCTCCGCCCTTCTGGCTTTGCTGGACTTCATTGTATAACTACTTTCTAGCTAGCCTGTGCTCTGTATCTAACTCTGTTAGTTTGCTTGGTCTACGGACCTCAGTGTTCTATATATTTTGTTTGTTTGTCTGTCTGCTACTATTTCTGTTAGGAGGTGTCCCATTTTCCTCCCAGTCCTTAGTACTTGTAGGGATTCCTTCCCCACATCTATAGGTCTCCGTACAGACTAGCTTAGGACTTTAGCAGGTCTGATCGCAGGATCAGGTCCCCTGTTACATCGTAGGGATAAATCTGAGTTCTATCGTAGGGACAGATCTCCTCTCTTTCCTTAGCTCTGGTAGCAGAACATAACAGTAAGTCCAGCCTGCAAATTCTCTAAGGAAAGATTTTTCTGTTCCATCATGGTGTCGGTTCAGGATTTGGCTCATCGCCTGCAGGGACTCTCTCTGGAGGTGGCCGAGCTCCGTCAGCACGTGAGTAACTGTCCTGGAGCACATTTCTTGGAGCCTAAGGTATGTTTGCCGGATTTATTTTTTGGTGAACACTGAGAATTTTTTTCATTTAAAAATGCTTGCTTATTGTATTTTCATTTGAGACCCAAGTCCTCTGGGGATGAATCCCAGCGCATAGGGTTCATAATGTCACTTTTCCGCAAAGAGCCTCAGGAGTGGGCCTTTTCTTTGCAACCTAGTGATACATGCTTCAGATCAGTGGATAGTTTTTTTTCTGCTTTGGGACTATTATATGATGATCCTGACCGTGTCGCATCAGCTGAGACTGAGTTGAGACATTTGAAACAGGGATCAGGTAATGTGGAAAAATATTGTACTCATTTCCGTCATTGGTCTACTCAAACAGGGTGGAACGATTCTGCTCTGAAAAGTCTATTTCTTGCTGGGCTCAATGAAAGGGTTAAAGACCTGCTAATTGCTTATCCTACACCTGAAGATTTGCAACAGGCTATGCAATTAGCTATACGGGTGGATAGGAGACTGCGTGCAAGGGTTAATGAGAGAAAATCCTCTGCTATGTCAGTTTCTGGTTATGAGAATGTGTGTACTAACAGTGGTGAACCGATGGAGATTGGATCGGTGGCACCTCGCTCTCAAGAAAAAGACCGTAGATTTTTTGAAGGCTTGTGTTTCTATTGCGGAAAATCTGGTCATTTGATTAAAGGCTGTGAGCTTCGTATGAAGAAAGAAAAAAAAATGGTCAGTCATGCCCGTATTGCCTGTTTAAATTCCAAGGGTGTATTTTTAGCTGCTTCCACGATTGCTCAGGAAAAATTAATGGAATTTCGGGTGTTTGTTGATTGTGGGTCTACTCTGAATGTAATTGATGGGGGATTCTTGGAAAGACTCAATTTAAAACCCGAACCTTTATCATCCCCCATTGCTGTGGTTTCTGTGGATGGTTCCCCTTTGAAGAATATTACTCTCAAGGTCTGTGAATTTCCTCTCACTATTAATGGTGTTCACCATGAGAAATTGGATTTGGTAGTTTTGAATAACTTGCCTTCTCCAGTAATATTGGGATTGCCCTGGTTAAAATTTCACAATCCTGTACTGGATTGGTCTACCAGTGAAATTAAATCCTGGAGCCATAAATGTTATGACAAGTGTTGTAACGGGCGTATTGCAGCTTTGGATAGGGGAGAATTGCCTGTTCCTATTCAGGATTTTTGGAGAGTTTTTTCTGAGAAGGAATCGCAGGTTTTGCCTCCCCATAGAGACTATGATTGTTCTATTGAATTTGTCCCTGGAGCGACTCTTCCTAAAAGTCGTTTATTTAACCTTACTATTCCTGAGAGGAAGGCTTTAGAGGAATACATACAGACAAGTTTGGCCGCCGGTCACATTAGGCCCTCTAAGTCTCCTGTGGCGGTTGGATTTTTTTTTGTAAAAAAAAAGGACGGCGGTTTACGTCCTTGTCTGGATTTTCGTGAGATTAACAAAATTACTGTACGCAATCCTTACCCACTGCCATTGATTCCTGATCTGTTTAACCAGTTAATGGGGGCCAAGTGGTTCTCTAAAATTGACCTTAAGGGGGCATACAATCTGTTGCGCATGAAGGAGGGTGACGAATGGAATACTGCTTTTAACACTCCTGTGGGTCATTTTGAGAATCTGGTTATGCCTTTTGGTCTTACTAATGCTCCTGCATTTTTTCAGAATCTCATTAATGACATCCTTAGACCTTTGATCGGCAAAAATGTGGTTGTGTATTTGGATGACATTTTGATTTATTCGCCGGATCTGGAGTCTCATTGGCGGAGCGTACGTGAGGTATTACAGTTGTTAATGGACAATTCGCTTTTTGCTAAGCTGGAGAAATGTGAGTTCGCTGTACAGAGAATTAGTTTTTTGGGTTACATTATCTCCAGCGAAGGTTTTGAGATGGACCCGGTTAAAGTTCAAGCTGTACAGGAATGGCCTAGGCCTATTGGTTTGAAATCGATACAGAGGTTTTTGGGTTTCGCCAATTATTACAGAAAATTCATAAAAAATGTTTCTAGTATTGTCAAACCTCTGACCGATCTCACCAGGAAAGGTGCTGATGCGGTTCAGTGGTCTTCTGAGGCTATTGAAGCTTTTGTGTATCTCATGGAGAGGTTCACCTCTGCTCCCATCCTTATGCAGCCTGATGTGACTAAGCCGTTTTTGGTTGAGGTTGATGCTTCCTCTGTGGGGGTTGGCGCAGTATTGTCTCAGGATAACGGGGATGGATTACATCCCTGTGCCTTTTTTTCAAAAAAATTTTCGGAGACTGAACTGAATTACGATATTGGTAATCGGGAATTATTGGCTATTAAACTCGCATTTGAACACTGGCGCCACTTCTTGGAAGGTGCGGAATTTCCCGTTCAGGTTCTTACGGATCATAAAAATCTGATATATCTTGATGCTGCCAAGCGCCTGAATGCCCGTCAGGCTAGGTGGGCACTGTTTTTCTCGCGGTTTAATTTCTCCGTTACTTACATCCCTGGTACTAAGAATGTTAAGGCGGATGCCTTGTCTCGCAGTTTTTCTCCCATAGTCGGTGCTGAGAAAGAGGAGAACATTTTACAAGAAGGTGTTGTGATAGCTGCTTTGGACTCCGTTTTGGAAGATGAGATTCTTAAAGCACAGGAGAATGCCCCATCTAACACTCCTCATGGGAGGTTGTTTGTGCCTGGGACCTTTAGGAGAGATTTGTTTGTTGAGTGTCACGAATCTCGGTTGGCAGGTCATCCCGGAATCTCTGAGACCAAGAGACTGGTGGGTCGCAGTTTTTGGTGGCCTGGATGGCAGAAGGAAGTCATTAAGTGGGTGCGTCAATGTACTATATGTGCTAGATCTAAGTCCTCACATACTCCTGCTGCGGGGTTGCTTTGTCCTTTGGAGGTTCCCAGTGCTCCTTGGACACATTTGGCTATGGACTTTATAACTGACCTTCCCCCCTCTGAGGGTTTTACTGTCATCTGGGTGGTCGTGGACCGTTTTAGCAAGATGTGTCACTTGGTTCCCTTCGTCAAACTGCCCTGCGCTAAAACTCTCGCTAAGGCCTTTGTCAAGGAAATTGTCAGACTTCATGGCGTTCCTACTGACATTGTTTCTGATAGGGGTCCTCAGTTCGTGGCTCGTTTTTGGCGTGCCTTTTGTGACAGGTTGGGAGTTCATTTGTCGTTCTCGTCCGGATATCATCCTGAATCTAATGGCCAGACAGAAAGGAAAAACCAGGATGTTGAGCAGTTCTTGCGTTGTTTTGTGGCAGACAATCAAGAGGGGTGGTCTGAGTTTCTGCCACTTGCTGAATTTGCTCTGAACAATCATACATCTTCTTCTGCTGGTTGTTCGCCTTTTTTTTGTTGTTCTGGGAGACATCCGTCGTTTGGGTTGTTCTCCAAGTTGGGATCTGCCGTGCCTGAGGAGGAGAATTTTTCCGGTGATTTGGAGAGAGTTTGGACGGATGTGCGTGGTAATCTTCAGGAGGCCAACAGAAAATCTAAAGACTACTTTGATAGGAAACGACAGGAGGTTTTGTTCGCTGTTGGTGACATGGTTTGGTTGTCCTCTAGGAATCTGCGGTTGAGGATTCCTTCTAAGAAATTGGGTCCCAAGTTTGTAGGGCCCTTTAAGGTGCTTCAGGTTGTCAACCAATCTGCTGTTAGGTTGGAGGTTCCTACCTCCTGGAGAATTAATCCGGTATTTCATGTCTCTCTGTTAAAAAAAGCTGTTGTGTCGGATGGTGACGCCTCTGCCTCTGTTCCTCCGGTGGTGGAGGACGGGGAATATGAAATTTCTCGCATCCTTAACTCTAGACGGTATAGAGGTAGTTTGCAGTATCTTGTAGCCTGGAAAGGTTTCGGACCCGAGGATAACTCTTGGGTGAGGTCAGATGATGTTTCCGCGTCCAGACTTATCAGAGCGTTTCACAGGAGATTTCCTGATAAGCCTGGTCCTAGGGATCCGGAGGATCCTCTTAGAAGGGGGGGTACTGTTAGAACCTTGCTCTTAGGTTTTTTCCTTTACTGGTCACATGACCTTGTTGGCCTATTTAATCCTGCTCCGCCCTTCTGGCTTTGCTGGACTTCATTGTATAACTACTTTCTAGCTAGCCTGTGCTCTGTATCTAACTCTGTTAGTTTGCTTGGTCTACGGACCTCAGTGTTCTATATATTTTGTTTGTTTGTCTGTCTGCTACTATTTCTGTTAGGAGGTGTCCCATTTTCCACCCAGTCCTTAGTACTTGTAGGGATTCCTTCCCCACATCTATAGGTCTCCGTACAGACTAGCTTAGGACTTTAGCAGGTCTGATCGCAGGATCAGGTCCCCTGTTACATCGTAGGGATAAAGCTGAGTTCTATCGTAGGGACAGATCTCCTCTCTTTCCTTAGCTCTGGTAGCAGAACATAATATGGGACACCCACTCCCCAATAATGGGACTTATGTTTGTAATATGCTGTACTGCATGGCTCTTGTAAGGGGCATTGCAAGTTGCTCCGTCCTAATTTTTGGCAGCTTTTGCTGGGAAAGCATAAGCAAATACTATGGGACACCCACTCCCCAATAATGGGACTTATGTTTGTAATATGCTGTACTGCATGGCTCTTGTAAGGGGCATTGCAAGTTGCTCCGTCCTAATTTTTGGCAGCTTTTGCTTGGAAAGCATAAGCAAATACCATGGGACACCCACTCCCCAATAATGGGACTTATGTTTGTAATATGCTGTACTGCATGTGACGCGCCCCCTGGGCCATGTGTACACATGTGTGGGATACCCGGTGCCGGGTCTCTGGGGTCTGTAGTCTCCGTGGCGGTGACCCGGTCCCGTGGCTCAGGCTGGTCAAACCAGTGGCGGTCTTTCTTAGGTTTTGAGGTTAATTGTCCGACTGCGCCACCCGTGGATTGCGATCAGGGAGTACCACCACTGCGAGGCAGACCGCTGAGGCTGGTGTTGGGTGCACAGCATAGAATGGGATAACTCCCCTCGGGAGGAGTATAGCCTCAGGGCAGTGAGTGTGGATGATGGGGGTGATGGTGCACGAGCGCAGCAGGAATGACTCAGAGTCTTTGCAGTGCAGTTCAGGGTCTTTACTGATGATTATAAGGTAGACCCTCCCGGGAGTACTGGCTAGCATAAGAGGCCTGATCAGTCTGTGAGCAAGCTGGAGTTCCCCTGGCCAGGTGGAGTTGTAGGCCTCCCCGTCTGTCTGCACTCTTCCTGGCTACCTTGCTGTAAGCGGGTAGAAGTAGTCCACGTCCCTGAGTGTACCGTGTAGTGCTCACCCGTATGGCTGGTGACTTGGGGCCTTCTGTTTGCCTCCGTTCCACGACGGCGGTGCTGGTCCCTTGCTTGTGACTGAGCCTCCGGGCTTCTATGGCCAGAGGACCTGAAATCCCCTGCGGGCTGGTTTCTGCTGCTGGATATATAAGTCCTCACAGCTTCGGACTCCTGTGTCCGGTTCCTATTGTCTTCTGCCAGGGCGAGCTCTGCTCAGCTTCCAGCCCGTGGTCTTTAGCTCCTAGCTCCTACAGAGCTCCTTGCTGTTACTTTCCCTTGCTCTCACTCTGACTCTGACTGTTCTCTGACTCACTCAACCCCGCCCCAGATCCAGTTTATAACGGCAGAATTCTCCCCTCCCAGGATTGGGGCAGGAGGATGTTGCATGTTTAAGGGATCCTGACCAGGAAACCTCCCACTTGCTCTCCGACGTAATATCTCTATTACTGTGGTGACCCAACCCCTGGGGTGCCACACATGGCTCTTGTAAGGGGCATTGCAGTTCCTCATAATTTTTGGAAAGCCTTCCATTCACTGCTTAGGCCAACAGTGCACGGGAGACCCAGTTGCTATAAATGGAAAAAAAGGTTTAGTTAACTCCCTCTGACCTCCATGTCATTTCCAAGGGGCATGGGAGTGGCTCGAAATTTTTGGTAGGCATTGCACTCACTGTATGCCCTATAACTGTGTAGCCGAACTGCTCCTTTTGTTACAGAAACATATCCTACAAGACATATCTGGTTGACTGGCCTGATATTGATGTGAATGGTCCCTGTTCCTCCTGCTCTTTTGTTAGAACTCTCCTGTTAGGTTTTTTTTAGTTTGCTGGTCACATGACCATTTTTGCCTATTTAATCCGGCTCCGCCCTCCTGGCCTTGCTGGACTTCATTGTATTTACTACTCTTGAGCTAGCTTGGTGCTCTGTTGCCGTTCTCTGTTAGTTTTGCTAGGTCTTCTGACCTCTATGCTTTTTGTTGTGTGTTTGTCTTTGACTGCTACTATTTCTGCTAGGAGGTGTCCAAACTTATCCCAGTCCCTAGTTCTTGTAGGGATCCCTCCCTCACTTCTATAGGTCTTCGTACAGACTAGCCGAGGACTTTAGCGGGTCTGATCGCAGGATCAGGTTCCCCGTTACATCGTAGGGATCTACTTTAGTTCTATTGTAGGGACAGATCTCCTGTCTTTCCTTAGTCCCTGTAGCAGATCATAACACTTTCTCCTTTGCCACTACCTCATCCATCATTTATCACCTGAAGCTTTGTTTTAACGGGAGTCATAGAACTTGGATAGTAGCAGGTAAACATCCAGCAATCCTCGGAGGAGGTAGGATATGCGCCAAAACGCTGACCACCTCAGGCCTAGCCGCTACTACATACATGCGCTTGCATTACAACAAAACAAAGCAGATGCTAACTTCTATCATCCTCATCATGCTCCTCACCTTGGCACTCTCAACTCCCCTGATGGAGAAGCAAGGGCCCACCGGAGGAGTCTGATAGTCCGGTGGGCTCGGCCAATGCTGCCCTAAAGCAGGCCAGGCTAAGAAAAGTGTGGGAAAGGTTACCGGGACAAATAGGGGTGGCTGGGGACCGAGTATGGACACCCGGCCACCCCCTGGAGGCTGGGGAGCAAGCGGGGACACCCGGCCACCAGGCGGCTGGGGACTGAGTATGGATACCAGGCCGCTGACACAGCCATGGCATGGTGGCCAGATTCCGCCTCCACATGCCTAAAAGGCCCAATTTAAAGTGCAAGCAAGCAAGCAGTATGGTATTGCAGCCTGGGGGTGGGTGGGTGGCAGGCTGCATACTTGCGCTTGCATTGCAAGGAATGGGAGAGGTACATTTGAACACTGCCCTGGGACAAGGACTTGAATGGGGATAGTTGCAAGTCTGCAACAACAGGTGCAAGGTGGGAGGCATCTTCGCATGTACCATGAACAGGGATTTGGCATGCACACACTACAGCGGAATAGGCTCTCCTTCCCACTAAATGCACTGGGGAGGGCACAGGTAATGTTTTGGTATACGCGCTTAATCTTATGTATAAGGTACACCAGGACAAATATTGACGGCTGGGGACTGAGTATGGACACCTCGCTGCCGAAGCAGCCATGAGGTAGTGGCCAGCTTCGGGATCCCCCAAACTAAAAGGCCCCATTTCAAGTGCAAGCTAGCAGTATGGAATTGCAGTCTGGGGGTGGGTGGGTGGCATTAAAAGAAAACATAGCAGATGCTAACTTCTGTCATCATCATCATGCTCCTCACCTTGGCACTCTCAACTCCACCGATGGAGAAGTCAGGGCCCAACGGAGGAGTCTGGTTCTCTGGTGGGCTCGTCCAATGCTGCCTAAAGCAGGCCGGGCTAAGAAAAGTGTGTGGGGGGATGTTCCAAGGAGAAATAGGGGCGGCTGGGGATCGTTTATGGACACCCGGCTGCCCCCAGGCGGCTGGGGACCGTGTGTGGACACCCGGCTGCGGGGCGGCTGGGGACCGAGTATGGACACCCAGCCGCCGGGCTGCTGGGGACTGAGTATGGATTCCAGGCCGCCAACACAGCCATGACGTGGTGGCCAGATTCCGCCTCCACATGCCTAAAAGGCCCAATTTCAAGTTCAAGCAAGCAAGCAGTATGGTATTGTAGCCTGGGGGTGGGTGGGTGGCAGGCTGCATACTTGAGCTTGTATTGCAAGGAATGGGGGAGGTACAATTGAACACTGCCCTGGGACTAGAACTTGCATGGGGATAGTTGCAAGTCTGCATCTTCTGATGCGGTAAGGATCACTTATGATGGGCACACTTTTAGACAGTGACCTGGTAGTCAGAGATGCTTCCAGGGGTCTTTCCCATGCTGTTCCCATGTCTTTTCAGCACTTTATGCATGTGTCACACAGCACATGGCCAGATAAGGTTGTAAAATGTTAAAATGACATTTCACGGTGAATGCATTTGTCATAGATGAAAGCAATACAAAAGTGCAAAAACGCATAAAAATGCTACTTGTGAACATAGCCGAAGTTGTGGAGGAGTATTTTTGTTTTTGGTCATTTATTTTAACTTATACACAAGTCTTTACCCTGGAAAGGATGTTCCTTAACATATTTCACAGGAAAAAAGTTTCACTTTCGTTTTTGAACGTTTTATTGTGCGCCTGTAAAAGTGGCTTAATACCTCTGACCACGTTGTTGACAGCAGTGACCTGGGGGTCAGAAATGCTTCCTGGGGCGATCCCCATGCTGTCCCCATGTCATTTGAGCACTGTCACTATCGTTTTGGGCACTTGTTAGGCTTTTAAAACACTGCCGGGGGTGCCACCGCAAAAATGCTCGAGTCTCCCATAGACTAACATTGGGCTCGTTGCTCGGGTCGAGCACCCGAGTATCACGGCGAGCTCTGCCCGAGCTTCGAGCACCCGAGCATTTTAGTGCTCGCTCAACACTAGTCTGGACCTATAGCAATTGGGTCCACACCACCACGGGTTATACCCCGTACATGCTACTGTTTATATTAAATGGTGGGCTATTTGGGGCCCATTATATTAAATAGAGGACTATGTGGTGCCCATTATATTAAATTGAGGGCTATGTGGGACCCATTATATTAAATGGAGGGCTTTTGGGACCCATTATAAGGAAATCTATGTGGGACCCATGATATTAAATGGCAGGCTCTTTTGGGCCCATTATATTTAATAGAGGGCTTTGTGGTGCCAATTACATTAAATGGAGAGCTATGTGGTGCCCATTAAATTAAATTGGGAGCTATGTGGGGCCCATTATATTAAATAGAAAGCTATGTAGAGTGCATTATAATAAATGGAGGACTATATGGGACCCATTATATTGAATGGAGGGCTATGTATGGGCCATTATATTAAATGGAAGGGTATGTGGGGCCCGTTACATTAAGTTCAGGGCTATGTGGGACCCATTATATTTAATGGAGTTCTTTGTGGGGCCCATAATATTAAATGGAGGCTATACGGGTCTCATTATAAGGAAATACACTACCGTTCAAAAGTTTGGGGTCACCCAGACAATTTTGTGTTTTCCATGAAAACTCATACTTTTATTTATCAAATGAGTTGCAAAATGATTAGAAAATATAGTCCAGACATTGACAAGGTTAGAAATAATGATTTTTTATTAGAAAGAATAATTTTCTCCTTCAAACTTTGCTTTCATTAAAGAATGCTCCCTTTGCAGCAATTACAGCATTGCAGACCTTTTGGCATTCTAGCTGTTAATTTGCTGAGGTAATCTTGACAAATTTCACCCCATGCTTCCTGAAGCCCCTCCCACAAGTTGGATTGGCTTGATGGGCACTTTTTGATGACCATACGGTCAAGCTGTTCCCATAACAGCTCAATGGGGTTGAGATCTGGTGACTGCGCTGGCCAATCCATTACAGATAGAATACCAGCTGCCTGCTTCTTCCCTAAATAGTTCATGCATAATTTGAAGGTGTGCTTTGGGTCATTGTCCTGTTGTAGGATGAAATTGGCTCCAATCAAGCACTGTCCACAGGGTATGGCAGTACATTGCAAAATGGAGTGATAGCCTTCCTTATTCAAAATCCCATTTGCCTTGTGCAAATCTCCCACTTTACCAGCACCAAAGCAACCCCAGACCATCACATTACCTCCACCATGCTTGTCAGATGGCGTCAGGCACTCTTCCAGCATCTTTTCAGTTGTTCTGCATCTCACAAATGTTCTTCTGTGTGATCCAAACACCTCAAACTTTGATTCGTCTGTCCATAAAACTTTTTTCCAATTTTCCTCTGTCCAATATCTGTGTTCTTTTGCCCATATTAATCTTTTCCTTTTATTAGCCAGCCTCAGATATGGCTTTTTCTTTGCCACTTTGCCCTGAAGGCCAGCATCCCGGAGTCACCTCTTCACTGTAGACGATGACACTGGCATTTTGCGTGCACTATTTAATGAAGCTGCCAGTTGAGGAGCTGTGAGGTGTAGATTTCTCAAACTAGAGACTCTAATGTACTTGTCTTGTTGCTCAGTTGTGCAGCGCAGCCTCCCACTTCTCTTTCTACTCTGGTTAGAGCCTGTTTGTGCTCTCCTCTGAAGGGAGTAGTACACACCGTTGTAGGAAATCTTCAGTTTCTTGTCAATTTCTCGCATGGAATAGCCTTCATTTCTAAGAACAAGAATAGACTGTCGAATTTCACATGAAAGTTCTCTTTTTCTGACCATTTTGAGAGTTTTATAGAACAAACAAATGTAATGCTCCAGATTCTCAACTAGCTCAAAGGAAGGTCAATTTTATAGCTTCTCAAATAAGCCAAACCGTTTTCAACTGGGCTAACATACTTGTGCAATGGTTCTCTAGGGTTTTCTAAACATTCATTAGCCTTCTTACACAGTTAGCAAACACAATGTACCATTAAAACACTGGAGTGGTGGCTGTTGGAAATGGGCCTCTATATACCTATGTAGATATTGGAATAAAAACAAGACGTTTGCAGCTAGAATAGTCATTTACCACATTAACAATGTATAGAGTGTATTTCTGATTCAGTTAATGTTAGCTTCATTGAAAAAAAATGTGCTTTTTTTTCAAAAATAATGAAATTTCTAAATGACCCCAAATGGGTAGTGTATGTTTGGCCCATTATATTAAATTAAAGACTTGGTGGGGCTCATACTAAATGGAGAATTATGTGCGGCCCAATATATTAAATTAAGGGCTATATGGGGTCCATTATATTAAATATAGGGCTATGTGGAACTCATTATATTAAATTGAGGGCTATGTGGGGGCCCAATAATTTGAGGTACATGACAGCTGATCAAATCAGCTGTCACGGGCCTGAAAAGATGCGGGCTCAGCACCAGAGCCCACATCAAAGAGGGGAAGGCGATCTATGACATACCTATACGTCCATGGTGTTCTATGTGGGTCCCATTAAATTAAATGGAGAGCTTTGTGGGGCCCATTATATTAACCCCTTTGCGACCTATGTTGTATAAGTATGGCATAGGTCGCCTCCTCCTCTTTGATGTGGGCTCCGGCGCGGAGCCGGCATCTTTTCAGGCCCATGACAGCTGATTTGACCACGGCTGTTAAAGAAGTTGTCCACTACTTAGTATACTTACCCCATCGATTTAAACCTTGTAAACAAGACTTTTTGAGAATACATACTGCTGCCAATTGTGCCTGTGAGCTGCGCTATCACTGTCCGCTCACGTGGCATCATGTGACCCCGGCTGCAGCCTTGGCTGCAGGCACCCCCCTGATTGATGGGCTGGGGGTGGGGTCCACAGCCCATCAATCAGGGGGGTGCCTGCGGCAGGCTCACGCCTCCATAAATCCGGAACTTGACATGACATCAGTGGATATCAGCCGAGGCTGCAGCCGGGTTCACGTGATGCCTATTGAGCAGTCAGTGATAGCGCCGCTCACTGGTACAATTGGCTGGTTTTCTCTGGTGGTGATATGTTTTAGTGGATTCTGCTTGGAGTATCTAGGCCAGTCAGGTAAGTGTACTGCTAGGGTCTCTTTCTTACACTGCACTCTCCCTTATTTCTTTAGGAGGTACGTGATGGTATCAGGGAGCCAGATCCACCTTGTCTTCTCTAGCTTTAATTTCAGGGTTTATCCATGCTGCTAGGACCTGTGTTACTGGAAACTATAGTCTGTACAGGAACCAGGTGGGGTTTGCACAGTTTTTTCATAGTTAAATCCTTTACCCCCCATGTTTACTACTACATGTGCATAACACTAGGTCTGTTAAAATTTTATGAGATCCCCGACTTAAAGGATATTTTTGCCCCTGGAGGTTTCAGGTGGTTGATATTGACATCTTATTTCTTATCATGATTTTACCGTTACATAGAGATGAAACATGGCCTGGTTCACTGCCTCTATATGACCGTTATTAAGTTGGAGGGGTTCTGGTGGCCCCACTGCGATGTGAGTTAATGAGTCACGTCCATTCTGTAATATTCCTGGTGGCGTCCTTGCATGGTGCACCACCTCCCACCATGCAAGACTGCGATCTTACCTGTCAGTCCATGCTGTCTGAACAGTGTCCCTAGTCCGTTACCTGTTTGTCTCTATGTCTGTACCTTTCCCTTTTCCTGCAGTATCTGAACCTGCACCTAACTCCAACTAGTCTCTGTACTTCTGTTTGTGAGTTTTGTGTCCACTCGCTACTTCATTGCAAGTACTTTGTGTGTATCAGGTTCTGCTCGTTCTGTATCTAACTCCTGTGTTCTAGCTATCTTCTTGTGTTCTCCAGTCTATTCCATGTGAACAGAGCCCTGTCCTGTCTACCGGATCTGCGGGTTTTGCTCTGCTTTGCTTGTTCACCGCATCTGCGGTTTTTCTCTGCTTTGCTTGTTCACCACATCTGTGGGTTTTGCTCTGCTTTGCTTGTCTACCGCATCTGCGGTTTTGCTCTGCTTTGCTTGTTCACCGCATCTACTGGTTTTTCTCTGCTTTGCTTGTCTACCGCATCTGCGGTTTTGCACTGCTTTGCTTGTTCACCGCATCTGCGGGTTTTGCTCTGCTTTGCTTGCTCACTGGATCTGCGGGTTTTGCTCTGCTTTGCTTGTCTACCGCATCTGCGGTTTTGCTCTGCTTTGCTTATCTACCGCATCTGCGGTTTTGCTCTGCTTTGCTTGTTCACCGCATCTGCGGCTCCGTTCCAGTATCCCAGTCTGTACTGGTCCCTATCCTGCCTGCGTTTCTACCTGCCAGTACCCGCCTCTCTGCATGTCAGCTGTGCCTGCCAACCTGTCTGCACGCCAGCCGTGCCGGCCAGTGCCCACCTGTCTGCATACCAGCTGTGCCTGTCAATATCCACCTGTCTGCATACCAGCCGTTTTTGCCAGTACCCACCTGTCTACATGCCAGTCTAATCTGCCTGTTCCTGCATTCCCTGCTGTGGGTCAACAGCTGTGACCAGGGTCTGACCTGGAGTAGCACCTGGTCCCTCTGCTCGGTTCCTCCCTGGTTCACGAAGTCGACTGAGCCGCTGTGCGACCTTGGTCGGATCGGGTTGATACTTAGTTATGCCCCTCCAGGCACTCCTGGGTTCATGGTACAGTGGGATCACTAATCACGCTCATGCCAGTCAGTCCGGGCGTGAGCATAACAGTTTGCTCAGGCCATGGTTCCCGCTGAGCCCCATGACGGCCCTTCACTCTGAGAGACATTTTGAATTCTTGTCTGGCAAATACGTGCACCAAGAAAATTTTTTTTTTTTCTCAAGCTGTGGCCCAGGCGATTTACACACCAGCCCAAATGGATCTATCAGCACTCCTTCCTGAGGATCCACCATGGTACTATGGGGATCCAAAACAAAGCCGTGCATTTGTGGAGCAATGTATGCTGCATTTCAAATTCTATGCTATTTTCCTACTGATTGGGTTAAAGTGGCATTCATGATGTCCTACCTAGCAGGTGATGCCTTAAAATGGATCACCCCCCTATGGGAAGCATGGGATCCTATCGTCTCTGACCTGCAGGCCTTCCTGGTGGCCGTTCTAAAGGTTTTCGATGACCCTAACCCTGAGGCTTCTGCTAAAGCTTCCCTTCCCAGTATCCCGGAGCAGCCCCAATGGGTAATGTGTGTAGGTAGCCTACCAGTTCTCCAGCCTGAAGAGACTGCTGCCCACACAGAATCCACACAGGATGACAATGCTCCACAGAATACTTTCCTTCCCAACCTCAAGAGGCAGTCCAGACGTGCAAGGCGTAGAGGTAAACCGTCACGCCAGGTTCTGTCCTCCCAAAGATCTCCTGTTCCCCAGCCTGTAGAGGCAGCTCTCCGCACTGAATCCATGAAGGATGACTATGTTCGTCAGGCAAAGCAGAGGCCAGAACTCAGTCACAAAATCGGATTGCGGTCCCGCTGCGGTTGTTTTTGACCCCCTGACAGTCTTTGTCCAGCGAAGGTTGGAGAATCCCAAGACATTAGGCCTGTAAGAGAGGCTGCCCTTGGCGTTAGTGTTTTCTCTCCACAGATGACCATTACTGTCTCCGTGGCAAGTGAAGGCCTTGAATTAACCGGAAGTTTCGGACTTAAAGCCTTGAAGAGTCGGTGTCTGATTCCGGTCCAACAACTCCAGAAGCCGGTTTGGGCATTGTCAGCAGAAGGACGAGCCCTACTCAGAAACAGTCAAAATATGTCTGTACAAATTAAGCTCCAGATTGGAGCATTACACATGAAGAAGTTCACATTCCAGGTGCTGTCTGGCTTACCCACAGGTCGTCCACAGCCGAGAGATCTAGTGCCCGCTCGGGTCTGGAGATCCTGTATGGTGTTTCCTGGGGGACTGCTGAGGTGCAAGAGGTGTCCAGTCCCCATTTCTTCAGGACAGTCAGCAGTTTCTTCTTCCTCACCAGATCTGCTAGTCGCTGACTCGCTGTGCGCTGAAGTCTCCGAAGGAAGGGAAGCGGAGGCATTGTTCCCACAAAGTCTCGATGATTGTACCAATGATCTGGCTTTAGGCACCGCCCTGCCTCGCAGACATGTCATCTCAGAAACCAGACTGAAGTTGGTCCCTAATCAAGGATCCTCCATCTCTAACAAATCTGGCAATAAGTCCAACAAGGCCATGGCTACCTCCAAGTCTCTGCACCCCTCCAACCAGGCGGAGGACCTCCAGTTGCCTCCTGAATCCTCCGGGGTGCTATCTGATAACAAATGGAGAGAGACTTTTCTGCACTCTGTACCTGGTACTTTGCCCACTTCATCCAGTAAGCTTGGCAAAGTGTACGTCAAGGCGGTGGTTTCCCCCGAGTCTTTGCACCCCTCCAACCCGGTGGAGGATTTCCAGTTGTCCCATGAACCCTTTGGGGTGCTACCCGCTATTAATAAGTGGAGAGAGACTTTCCTGTGTCCTGTTCCTGGTACCTCGCCCACTTCATCTGTTTCTGAGGATGGCCCAATGGAAGGAAACATCCTAGTTACCAAGATGATAAGACCAGCTTTGTCCCCTCTAGTGGACAGAAGAGGAAATCTTCTTGAGGAGAAGGATCGGCCTCCAAATTCTTTGCAGAAAATCCTTGCTGGCTGGAGGAAGAGGGGGCGTAGAGGGGGGGTACTGTAACATTCCTGGTGGCGTGCTTGCATGGTGCACCACCTCCCACCATGCAAGACCGCGATCTTACCTGTCAGTCCATGCTGCACTCTTTGTTTCAGTTCCTGTTGTGTCCATGTCTCTTGTCTGATTGCTTAGGGCATCGGCATGGCTTTCTGCTTGTTTCTTATAGCTACTGTGTGCACAGTCCTAATGCATCCCCAGCCTATTGCTCTGAGTCACTGGATACTTAAACCCCCTCCACCCAGTAGGAGGTGCCTGAGCAACACCTTCACTCAGTTTGTCCTTGCAACTAAGTTGCCAGGTCCTGTCCTGTATCTAGTCTGTTTCTGTCACCCTGGGGGCTGTATACCCAGGCCTGTTACCTGTACTTGTGACTTTAGTCAGTTTCCGCCAACCTGGGGGCTGAGTTCCCAGGCTCGTTCCTGTATCTTGTTCCTGGTTCAGATCCTGTCTGAACAGTGTCCTAGTCCATTACCTGTTTGTCTCTATGTCTGTACCTTTTTCCTTTTCCTGCAGTATCTGAACCTGCACCTAACTCCAACTCGTTGTATCTGTACTTCTGCTTGTGAGTTTTGTGTCCACTCACTACTTCAGTGCAAGTACTTTGTGCGTATCTGGTTCTGCTCGTTCTGTATCCCTGCCTCTGTATCTAACTCCTGTGTTCTAGCTATCTTCTTGTGTTCGCCAGTCTGTTCCATGTGAACAGAGCCCTGTCCTGTCTACCGCATCTGCGGTTTTGCTCTGCTTTGCTTGCTCACTGCATCTGCGGGTTTTGCTCTGCTTTGCTTGTCTACCACATCTGCGGTTTTACTCTGCTTTGCTTGTTCACCGCATCTGCGGCTCCGTTCCTGTATCCCAGTCTGTACTGGTCCCTATCCTGCCTCTGTTTCTGCCTGCCAGTACCCGCCTCTCTGCATGTCAGCCATGCCTGCCTGTGCCCACCTGTCTGCATACCAGCTGTGCCTGTCAATATCCACCTGTCTGCATACCAGCCGTGTTTGCCAGTACCCACCTGTCTACATGCCAGTCTAACCTGCCTGTTCCTGCATTCCCCGCTGTGGGTCAACAGCTGTGACCGGGGTCTGACCTGGAGTAGCACCTGGTCCCTCTGCTCAGTTCCTCCCTGGTTCACGGAGTCTACTGAGCCGCCGTGCGACCATGGTCGGATCGGGTTGATACTTAGTTACGCCCCTCCAGGCACTCTTCGGTTTATGGTACAGTGGGATTACTAATCACGCTCACGCCAGTCAGTCCGGGCGCGAGCGTAACACGTTCCTTCTCTTTGATGCCGAAAATGTATATCCCATAAATATCTGATACAAAACTCCAACTTTCATATCTGGACAACAGAGACATTAAGTCTAGAACACTCGCAGAAAAAATCGTTTGAACCCAGGGTGCTCCTTCCTTGGAACAAAGGCAGCCACTGCACTTCCCTGCCTCTGCGTAACTAATCTCAAGCTTTCTGTCTTTTTCCTCAGCAGATATCCTGTTTAATCACCTGTCCACGACAGGAGGTCTCTGCTTCAAAGAGTATGGAGTGTCAGCTCTCCTTCCTTATTTCCCTTGTTTTAATTACTTTCTCTCTAGGTCAAATCAATTCCAGATGTTCAATTTGAGGGGGTTTACGTCCCCTCCCTGGAGATGTCTTATGGATTTTTAAGTTTTCTCTAACACTGCTCTATATTGATACTCTGCTGAGCCAGCTGTCAGTCAGTGCCAGGGTGTGCTTACAACCAATGCTCTCAGTACTTTGAGCGGTGACTGCAATTTTCTCAATTACCGCTGGAATAAAATTCTTTCTCTAACTCTTCCGGATTGACTTCCGCTAATGCTGTTTTCTCTATTCTTTCAGAAGCTGGAGTATCACTGGATACTTCTGAGAATTGAGGAAAAAATGGTCTGATGGAAAGTCTTTGAATTCTAGAGCATAGCATATGGGTAGCATATGTGTAAGGGCGTGGGAAGTGAAAGATGAAATTATTCTACGTCCCATAGTACTTACCACCAAACGCCGCCATCTGACAGGAACTGAAACATGGAGAGAGTATTCCCGGAGGGAAGAGCTTGAAGGGGACGCTGAGTCAGGTGACAGCTGTGGCGCAGTTGCTAAATATAGAAGGCCGGGATAGCGAAGCAGGAGAGCAGTTTGCGCCAGGGAGGACATATGATGAGCAGTGTAACAAGCTTGTGGCCATCCCCAGAGTAGAGCTGTCCGAGGGTGACTTGGGACTGGAGCAGGTATTACATTGTTGGTCAAGCACCGACGTCCAAACTTCACCATTCAAGACCCAGTGTCCAGACTTCGCCAGTCAAGATCCAATGTCCAAACTCCGCAGGTCAAGCACCGAAGGTCGGACGCTGATTGTTGGACAGGACGGAGCATCTGTCATGCTGAAGAGATACTTTGTATGAATCGAGTCATTACTTCCAGGGCAGATGTACGGTATAGGGTGTGTTCGGGGGGCTGCGCTTCAGAGAACGAAGGCAGACAGGTATATTTATACAATGGGTATTCCTTCCTAATATGTACCTTTGGACTTCTACTGCGCAAGCACAGATGATCAATTGATCTAACCGGTCCTTGTTTATAATTACCCTACAGGACATGCATGGTGACATTTACACTGCGCCGACAGGTCCTTCATATTATCCATCTGTACTGCACAAGCGGTCATCACGTGGCTTTGAAGGTCCTCATTCTTTTTGTCTTCTCTGCGCAGGTGCCAGCGTGATTGATGTTGACCTGGAAGAACCTTTCTGTTGGTCTTCTCGTGGCGCCAAAACTACAATTGGACAGGTGAGCTTTCCCTAAACAAATATGCACCTATGAGGTTAACCTTTGATGAGTGACGTGTCTTTTTACAAATCAGTTGTTTCTCTTTCTACCAACAAAAGTGTTCTGGATTGACTAGTGGATGACCCCCATGACATCATAACCTACCTTTTAAAAGCTCATGAGTTCTGCCCAGTGGCCATTGCAGCCTCATTTCCTCTGATGGACCCAGTAATGGTGGGGAGGCAGCTGGTTCTTTTTCTTTTTTTAAAAAGCACTAGTTTGTTAGTTGGTCATTATCAAGCAATTAATTGTTGGTCCGCGGCCACACTATGCACTTTCAGTTATCAATGGTCCTGATATACACTATGGAGCTACCCTAGTCTGGTTCTAGTGAAAAATTCATATGGAATAGTGGGGGTAATTAGAATAGCAATCCTCTAGTGAAGTGGAGAGCATTCCAACAGAAACAATTCTCAGAGACTCAAATACTATGAGGATTTCATAGAGCTAGTGTGTATATATCCCAGAGGGGACACATTACTATAATGAAGCGATATTTCACCGATTTTATAGTTGCCAGTACAACGTTATCTTTTAAAAGACTGTTGATTAGTGAGATAACGCAGTATCACTTCTAATTGCATTCCGCACCGGGAATTATTATAGTGATATCAGTGAATTTTCAGTTGCCCTGGTACCCTACTATTGAAAGGGATAGACATTATACAAGAAAACAGTTGTAATCTCTCTAATGAGATCCCATAAGGGACTAACAATAATAAAGTGATAAATATATGTCACATAAATAACTGTACCCCTAAAGGGACAAACTATTCTTCTCACTCTCTGAATATCCATACTAGGTCAGTCTATGAATCGTTTTTCATTAAATAATTGTCTGAATTATCAGCAAAAACAATGATCAATATTAGCCATTTTTATCTCTAGGACCAAAGGAAAAATCTTAAATACTGACCAGTACAAATCTTTGTGATTTTATTCCTGCACATTATCCCTATATTGATAGACTAAATAAAGGTTACTTTTTATATTTAGGAATCTTTAGCTATGGTTTTTTTGCCTTATGGCAATTTGTAAATAGTCGATTAAATACCCTACACTGATTCATTTGAACAGTTTTGGTGGCTTTATAAAGATGGCGGAGTAGCATCTCATGCTGGTGCTGAGCGAGGCGACTGAGGAGAGAGGTGGCTGGGGACGGCTGCTTCAGCTTATGGAAATGGTGGACGAGGTTGTGAGACCAGGTGGTCAGCTGAAAAAGATCGGGGCCAAGCAAGGACCAGTTCCGTGTACAGAGGCCTGGTCTATGGCTCACAGTCATGCCAAGAGATTAGAAACCCTGTGGGACCGGATAACTAAAGTCCTCCTCCAGTATCGAAGATCCCGCTATCTAGCCCAGAGGTTGACCCCAACCCGGGGAATATCCCCCTCATCACTCAGGATTGTGAATTGAGTGGATTGCGTCCGCGGTCCAAACCAAGAAGCGGAGGGAATAACAGGTGCATGGCCAGTTGACTGGCCTCATAGCTGAGGACCTGGCCCAAAAGATTACGAAGGTGATGGTGCTGTGCTTTGATCACCACCAGGATTACCAGTTCCTTGAGGAAGAGCAAACAAAGCATACGGTGTACGTCAATGCCCGTTCTGTCCAGCGCGACACCCTTGGACCCAATGGTCAAAGTCTGCAGCCGGGGGAGTGGTTGCAGTTTCTGAAGGAAGACAGTCCGTGGGGGTGGTACGTGGTAGCTTTCTCCAGGGTGAAGATGAAGATCGTGTCCCCTAGGCAGTCCAGTCGCACCACCTTGGGCGGAAGTGCCCTTCCTGAGGGCCCTGATGTCCCCCATGTATAAAGACTGGTATAAAGTGAGGCCTGGTCCCAAGCTCCAACAGCTCCAAGGAATAACTGAGGGTTGAAAGCATGGTATCTACGAGACCGTCAGAGGTGACAGCTAACTCTGCAGTCGTGTATGTGGCACAGGGTGCGCATTTGGCTGTTAATGTAACAGGAGGTTCCTGAGAGCCTTTATAATCGAGGCTTCTTTGTAGCAAAGGCTGTGGATGGCCATAGAGTTGAGTATTCCCCCTTCCCAGGTTTGTTGTGCTTGTTGCACATCCCCCTGCTGAATTTCAGAGCTGCTGCAGCCACTGGAGGTTCCTACACCATCAGCCACGGACTGAATTCCAGCAAATGGGAGATAACACAAAATGGGACTGTATCCTCATCCTATGGGCTGACGGGAGACAATGGACTGTGTCCCATGGGGACTTTGCCTCTAAAAGACTGTGTCCTTCTCGCAAGAACCCATGTTTGTGGGGAGGGGGGAAGGATGACCCGAAGTCCCAACTGGGTTGACGACCCAGGGCCAGTGTTAACTCAGGACTGTTACCAGGTCGAAAGAGTTGGGTTGTGCGCCTGGACCGTCTGGGCTATTGTTGTTGGCCTGTGGGTATTTTCTGTCATATAGGCCCCAAAAAGCCTCTTCAAATGTGATATGATCCATAAAAAAATAGTTTTGTAAATTTTTTGTAAAAATTAGAAGTTGCTGATCACTATTGTGTGTAACTTAATTATTCTGCCCTTACAAAAGAGACTTATAAGTTTGAAAATTGCAAAATTTTCCAAATTTTTGTCAAGTTTCCAATATTTTCACAAATTAACACATATCATATTGAACAAATTTTACCACTAACATGAAGTATAATATGTCATGAGAAAACATTCTCAGAATCAGGGGGATCCGTTGAAGCGTTCCAGAGTAATTACCATATAAAGTGACACTTGTCAGAAGTGTAAAATTTGGACTGGTCATGAAGGTTAAAACAGGCCTGGGGCGTAAAGGGGTTAAACATGTTTTCATATTTAATAAATGTTATATTTGATGAGACATCATATACCTGTTTTATATGGTTTTTATAAAATATAATGATGATCTTTTTCATACTTGAAACAAACTTAAAGCTGTTGTCCGACGAGCAAAGTACATTTTAATTAACAGATCTTAGAATAAAATATTAGGATAATATAATATTTTATTTAAGACCATTAAAAAGCATATGGTCCAATGGCCTAATTTAAATATGTAATAACAAAGGATAAAAAACCTTGAATAATACAGATAATAAAGTACGATGCAAACAAAAGTGCCCCCAAACACAGTATGATACCCCCACAGTGAATTCCTCCACAGTACCATCCACATGTATTTTAACACATCCCTCCACACAGTATAATGGACCCCACATAGTCTTCCATTCAGTATCATGACCACAAAAAGTGCTCCTTACAGTATAATGGGCCTACATAGTCCTCCGTACAGTATAACAGGTCCCTGAATTGCCTTCCATACAGTATAATGGCCCACATAGTGCTCCATAAAGTATAATGGGCCCAAATACTGCTCCATACAGTATAATGGCCCCACATAGTGCTCCATATAGTAAAATGGCCCCAAAAAGAGCTTCATAAAGTATAATGGACTTTCTTAGAGCTCCTTACAGTATAAAAGCCCCACATAGTGCTCCATCCAGTATAATGGCCCAACATGGTGCCCCATAGAATATAATGGCCCAACATAGTGCTCCATGGAGTATAATGGCCTCTCATAGTGCTCCATACAGTACAACTGGTCGCTGCGTTGCCTTCCATACAGTATAATGGCCCAACATAGTGATCCATATAGTGAAATGGCCCCAAAAAAGTGCTTCATAAAATATAATGGACTCTCATAGAGCTCCATACACTATAATAGCCCCACATAGTGCTCCAAACAGTATAATGGCCCCACATAGTGCTCCATACAGTATAATTGCCCAACATAGTGCTCCATAGAATATAATGGCCCCACATAGTGTTCCATGGAGTATAATGGCCTCACATAGTGCTCCATACAGTACAACTGGTCGCTGCGTTGCCTTCCATACAGTATAATGGCCCAACATAGTGATCCATATAGTGAAATGGCCCCAAAAAAGTGCTTCATAAAGTATAATGGACTCTCATAGAGCTCCATACACTATAATAGCCCCACATAGTGCTCCAAACAGTATAATGGCCCCACATAGTGCTCCATACAGCATAATTGCCCAACATAGTGCTCCATAGAATATAATGGCATCACATAGTGTTCCATGGAGTATAATGGTGCCACATAGTGCTCCATAGAGTATAATGGTGCCACATAGTGCTCCATACAGTCTAATGGGCTCACATAGTGATACATACATTATAATGGGCACCACATAGTGCTCCATAGAGTATAATGGCCTCAAATAGTACTGCATACAATATGATGGCCCCACATAGTGCTCCATACAATATAATGGCCCTATATAGTGCTCCATAGATTATAATGGCCCCACATAGTGCTCCATAGAGTATAATGGCCGCAAATAGTGCTCCATAGAGTATAATGGCCCCACATAGTGCTTCATGGAGTATAATGGGCACAACATAGTGCTTCTTACAGTATAAGGGGCCTACATAGTCCTCCATGCAGTGTAACTGGTCCCTGCATTGCCTTGCATACAGTATAATGGCCCCACATAGTGCTCCATACAGTATAATGGCCGCACAGAGTGCTCCATACAGTATAATAGCGCCACATAGTGATCCATACAGTATAATAGCCCCACAAAGTGCTCCAGACAGTATAATGGCCCCACAAAGTGCTCCATACAATATAATGGCCCTTCATAGTGCTCCATACAGTATAATGGCCCCACATAGTGTTCCATAGAGTATAATGGCCCCACATTGTGCCCCATGCAGTATAATGGCCCTACATAGTGCTCCATATATTTTAATGGCCCAACATAGTGCTCCTTATAGTATAATGGCCCCACATAGTGCCCCATACAGTATAAAAGCCAGGCATAGTGAACCATACAGTATAATAGCCCCACATAGTGCTCCATACAGTATAATGGCCCCACACAGTGTTCGATACAGTGTAATGGCCCCACATAGTGCCCCATGCAGTATAATGGCCCTACATAGTGCTACATAGATTTTAATGGCCCCACATAGTGCTCCATAGAGTATAATGGGCACAACATAATGCTCCAAACAGTATAATGGCCCCACATAGTGCTCCATAGAGTATAATGGCCCTACATAGTGCTCCATGGAGAATAATGGGCACAACATAGTGCTCCTTACAGTATAATGGGCCTACATAGTCCTCCATACAGTATAACGGGTCCCTGCATTGCTTCCATACAGTATAATGGCCCCACATAGTGCTCCATACAGAATATTGGCACCACATAGTCCTCCATACATAATAATGTCCCCCCATAGTGCTACATACAGTATAATGGCCACACATAGTGCCCCATGCAGTATAATAGCCACACATAGTGTTCCATACAGTATAATGGCCCCACATAGTGCTCCATACAGTATAATAGCCCCACATAGTGCTCCATACAGTATAATGGCTCCACATAGTGCTCCATAAAGTTTAATGGCCCCACACAGTTCTCCATACAATATAATAACCCCATAGAGTATTCCATACAGTATAATGGCCCCACATAGTGCCCCATGCAGTATAATGTCCCCACATATTGATCCGGAGAGTATTATAGCCCCACATAGTGCTCCATATAGTTTAATGGCCCCACATAGTGCTTCATACAACATAGTGGCCCCACACAGTGCTCCATACATTATAATGGCCCCACATAGTGTTCAATAGAGTTTAATGGCCCCACATAGTGCTCCATGTAGTATAATGGCCCAACATAGTGCTCCATAGAATTAAATGGCCCCACATAGTGCTCCTTATAGTATAATGGGCCTACATAGTCCTCCATACAGTATAACGAGTCCCAGCATTGCCTTCCATACAGTATAATGGCCCCACATAGTACCCTATGCAGTATAATGGCCCCACATAGTGCTCCATACAGTATAATGGCCCCACATAGCTCTCCATACAGTATAATGGACCCACATAGTGCTTCATACAGTATAATGGCCCTACATAGTGTTCCATACTGTATAATGGCCCCACACAGTGTTCCATACAGTTTAATGGCCCCACATAGTGCCCCATGCAGGATAATGGCCCCACATAGTAATCCATACAGTATAATGTCCCCACATAGTGTTTCATACAGTATAATGGCCCACATACTGTTCCATACAGTATAATGGCCCCACATAGTGTTCCATACAGTATAATGGCCGCACATAGTGCTCCATACAGTATAATGGCCCCACATAAGGCTCCATACAGTATAATGGCCCAACATAGTGCTCCATACAGTATAATGGCCCCACATACTGTTCCATACAGTAAAATGGCCCCACATAGTGTTCCATACAGTATAAAGGCCCCACATAGTGATCCATACAGTAGAATAGCCCCACATAGTGCTCCATACAGTATAATGGCCGCACAGAGTGCTCCATACAGTATAATAGCGCCACATAGTGATCCATACAGTATAATAGCCCCACAAAGTGCTCCAGACAGTATAATGGCCCCACAAAGTGCTCCATACAATATAATGGCCCTTCATAGTGCTCCATACAGTATAATGGCCCCACATAGTGTTCCATAGAGTATAATGGCCCCACATTGTGCCCCATGCAGTATAATGGCCCTACATAGTGCTCCATATATTTTAATGGCCCAACATAGTGCTCCTTATAGTATAATGGCCCCACATAGTGCCCCATACAGTATAATAGCCAGGCATAGTGAACCATACAGTATAATAGCCCCACATAGTGCTCCATACAGTATAATGGCCCCACACAGTGTTCGATACAGTGTAATGGCCCCACATAGTGCCCCATGCAGTATAATGGCCCTACATAGTGCTACATAGATTTTAATGGCCCCACATAGTGCTCCATAGAGTATAATGGGCACAACATAATGCTCCAAACAGTATAATGGCCCCACATAGTGCTCCATAGAGTATAATGGCCCTACATAGTGCTCCATGGAGAATAATGGGCACAACATAGTGCTCCTTACAGTATAATGGGCCTACATAGTCCTCCATACAGTATAACGGGTCCCTGCATTGCTTCCATACAGTATAATGGCCCCACATAGTGCTCCATACAGAATATTGGCACCACATAGTCCTCCATACATAATAATGTCCCCCCATAGTGCTACATACAGTATAATGGCCACACATAGTGCCCCATGCAGTATAATAGCCACACATAGTGTTCCATACAGTATAATGGCCCCACATAGTGCTCCATACAGTATAATAGCCCCACATAGTGCTCCATACAGTATAATGGCTCCACATAGTGCTCCATAAAGTTTAATGGCCCCACACAGTTCTCCATACAATATAATAACCCCATAGAGTATTCCATACAGTATAATGGCCCCACATAGTGCCCCATGCAGTATAATGTCCCCACATATTGATCCGGAGAGTATTATAGCCCCACATAGTGCTCCATATAGTTTAATGGCCCCACATAGTGCTTCATACAACATAGTGGCCCCACACAGTGCTCCATACATTATAATGGCCCCACATAGTGTTCAATAGAGTTTAATGGCCCCACATAGTGCTCCATGTAGTATAATGGCCCAACATAGTGCTCCATAGAATTAAATGGCCCCACATAGTGCTCCTTATAGTATAATGGGCCTACATAGTCCTCCATACAGTATAACGAGTCCCAGCATTGCCTTCCATACAGTATAATGGCCCCACATAGTACCCTATGCAGTATAATGGCCCCACATAGTGCTCCATACAGTATAATGGCCCCACATAGCTCTCCATACAGTATAATGGACCCACATAGTGCTTCATACAGTATAATGGCCCTACATAGTGTTCCATACTGTATAATGGCCCCACACAGTGTTCCATACAGTTTAATGGCCCCACATAGTGCCCCATGCAGGATAATGGCCCCACATAGTAATCCATACAGTATAATGTCCCCACATAGTGTTTCATACAGTATAATGGCCCACATACTGTTCCATACAGTATAATGGCCCCACATAGTGTTCCATACAGTATAATGGCCGCACATAGTGCTCCATACAGTATAATGGCCCCACATAAGGCTCCATACAGTATAATGGCCCAACATAGTGCTCCATACAGTATAATGGCCCCACATACTGTTCCATACAGTAAAATGGCCCCACATAGTGTTCCATACAGTATAAAGGCCCCACATAGTGATCCATACAGTATAATAGCCCCACATAGTGCTCCATACAGTATAATGGCCGCACAGAGTGCTCCATACAGTATAATAGCGCCACATAGTGATCCATACAGTATAATAGCCCCACAAAGTGCTCCAGACAGTATAATGGCCCCACAAAGTGCTCCATACAATATAATGGCCCTTCATAGTGCTCCATACAGTATAATGGCCCCACATAGTGTTCCATAGAGTATAATGGCCCCACATGGTGCCCCATGCAGTATAATGGCCCTACATAGTGCTCCATATATTTTAATGGCCCAACATAGTGCTCCTTATAGTATAATGGCCCCACATAGTGCCCCATACAGTATAATAGCCAGGCATAGTGAACCATACAGTATAATAGCCCCACATAGTGCTCCATACAGTATAATGGCCCCACACAGTGTTCGATACAGTGTAATGGCCCCACATAGTGCCCCATGCAGTATAATGGCCCTACATAGTGCTACATAGATTTTAATGGCCCCACATAGTGCTCCATAGAGTATAATGGGCACAACATAATGCTCCAAACAGTATAATGGCCCCACATAGTGCTCCATAGAGTATAATGGCCCTACATAGTGCTCCATGGAGAATAATGGGCACAACATAGTGCTCCTTACAGTATAATGGGCCTACATAGTCCTCCATACAGTATAACGGGTCCCTGCATTGCTTCCATACAGTATAATGGCCCCACATAGTGCTCCATACAGAATATTGGCACCACATAGTCCTCCATACATAATAATGTCCCCCCATAGTGCTACATACAGTATAATGGCCACACATAGTGCCCCATGCAGTATAATAGCCACACATAGTGTTCCATACAGTATAATGGCCCCACATAGTGCTCCATACAGTATAATAGCCCCACATAGTGCTCCATACAGTATAATGGCTCCACATAGTGCTCCATAAAGTTTAATGGCCCCACATAGTTCTCCATACAATATAATAACCCCATAGAGTATTCCATACAGTATAATGGCCCCACATAGTGCCCCATGCAGTATAATGTCCCCACATATTGATCCGGAGAGTATTATAGCCCCACATAGTGCTCCATATAGTTTAATGGCCCCACATAGTGCTTCATACAACATAGTGGCCCCACACAGTGCTCCATACATTATAATGGCCCCACATAGTGTTCAATAGAGTTTAATGGCCCCACATAGTGCTCCATGTAGTATAATGGCCCAACATAGTGCTCCATAGAATTAAATGGCCCCACATAGTGCTCCTTATAGTATAATGGGCCTACATAGTCCTCCATACAGTATAACGAGTCCCAGCATTGCCTTCCATACAGTATAATGGCCCCACATAGTACCCTATGCAGTATAATGGCCCCACATAGTGCTCCATACAGTATAATGGCCCCACATAGCTCTCCATACAGTATAATGGACCCACATAGTGCTTCATACAGTATAATGGCCCTACATAGTGTTCCATACTGTATAATGGCCCCACACAGTGTTCCATACAGTTTAATGGCCCCACATAGTGCCCCATGCAGGATAATGGCCCCACATAGTAATCCATACAGTATAATGGCCCCACATAGTGTTTCATACAGTATAATGGCCCACATACTGTTCCATACAGTATAATGGCCCCACATAGTGTTCCATACAGTATAATGGCCGCACATAGTGCTCCATACAGTATAATGGCCCCACATAAGGCTCCATACAGTATAATGGCCCAACATAGTGCTCCATACAGTATAATGGCCCCACATACTGTTCCATACAGTAAAATGGCCCCACATAGTGTTCCATACAGTATAAAGGCCCCACATAGTGATCCATACAGTATAATAGCCCCACATAGTGCTCCATACAGTATAATGGCCCCACATAGTGCTCCACACAATATAATGGCCCCACATAGTGCTCCATAGAGTATAATGGCCCTACATAGTGCTCCATGGAGAATAATGGGCACAACATAGTGCTCCTTACAGTATAATGGGCCTACATAGTCCTCCATACAGTATAACGGGTCCCTGCATTGCTTCCATACAGTATAATGGCCCCACATAGTGCTCCATACAGAATATTGGCACCACATAGTCCTCCATACATAATAATGTCCCCCCATAGTGCTACATACAGTATAATGGCCACACATAGTGCCCCATGCAGTATAATAGCCACACATAGTGTTCCATACAGTATAATGGCCCCACATAGTGCTCCATACAGTATAATAGCCCCACATAGTGCTCCATACAGTATAATGGCTCCACATAGTGCTCCATAAAGTTTAATGGCCCCACACAGTTCTCCATACAATATAATAACCCCATAGAGTATTCCATACAGTATAATGGCCCCACATAGTGCCCCATGCAGTATAATGTCCACACATATTGATCCGGAGAGTATTATAGCCCCACATAGTGCTCCATATAGTTTAATGGCCCCACATAGTGCTTCATACAACATAGTGGCCCCACACAGTGCTCCATACATTATAATGGCCCCACATAGTGTTCAATAGAGTTTAATGGCCCCACATAGTGCTCCATGTAGTATAATGGCCCAACATAGTGCTCCATAGAATTAAATGGCCCCACATAGTGCTCCTTATAGTATAATGGGCCTACATAGTCCTCCATACAGTATAACGAGTCCCAGCATTGCCTTCCATACAGTATAATGGCCCCACATAGTACCCTATGCAGTATAATGGCCCCACATAGTGCTCCATACAGTATAATGGCCCCACATAGCTCTCCATACAGTATAATGGACCCACATAGTGCTTCATACAGTATAATGGCCCTACATAGTGTTCCATACTGTATAATGGCCCCACACAGTGTTCCATACAGTTTAATGGCCCCACATAGTGCCCCATGCAGGATAATGGCCCCACATAGTAATCCATACAGTATAATGTCCCCACATAGTGTTTCATACAGTATAATGGCCCACATACTGTTCCATACAGTATAATGGCCCCACATAGTGTTCCATACAGTATAATGGCCGCACATAGTGCTCCATACAGTATAATGGCCCCACATAAGGCTCCATACAGTATAATGGCCCAACATAGTGCTCCATACAGTATAATGGCCCCACATACTGTTCCATACAGTAAAATGGCCCCACATAGTGTTCCATACAGTATAAAGGCCCCACATAGTGATCCATACAGTATAATAGCCCCACATAGTGCTCCATACAGTATAATGGCCGCACAGAGTGCTCCATACAGTATAATGGCCGCACAGAGTGCTCCATACAGTATAATAGCGCCACATAATGATCCATACAGTATAATAGCCCCACAAAGTGCTCCAGACAGTATAATGGCCCCACAAAGTGCTCCATACAATATAATGGCCCTTCATAGTGCTCCATACAGTATAATGGCCCCACATAGTGTTCCATAGAGTATAATGGCCCCACATGGTGCCCCATGCAGTATAATGGCCCTACATAGTGCTCCATATATTTTAATGGCCCAACATAGTGCTCCTTATAGTATAATGGCCCCACATAGTGCCCCATACAGTATAATAGCCAGGCATAGTGAACCATACAGTATAATAGCCCCACATAGTGCTCCATACAGTATAATGGCCCCACACAGTGTTCGATACAGTGTAATGGCCCCACATAGTGCCCCATGCAGTATAATGGCCCTACATAGTGCTACATAGATTTTAATGGCCCCACATAGTGCTCCATAGAGTATAATGGGCACAACATAATGCTCCAAACAGTATAATGGCCCCACATAGTGCTCCATAGAGTATAATGGCCCTACATAGTGCTCCATGGAGAATAATGGGCACAACATAGTGCTCCTTACAGTATAATGGGCCTACATAGTCCTCCATACAGTATAACGGGTCCCTGCATTGCTTCCATACAGTATAATGGCCCCACATAGTGCTCCATACAGAATATTGGCACCACATAGTCCTCCATACATAATAATGTCCCCCCATAGTGCTACATACAGTATAATGGCCACACATAGTGCCCCATGCAGTATAATAGCCACACATAGTGTTCCATACAGTATAATGGCCCCACATAGTGCTCCATACAGTATAATAGCCCCACATAGTGCTCCATACAGTATAATGGCTCCACATAGTGCTCCATAAAGTTTAATGGCCCCACATAGTTCTCCATACAATATAATAACCCCATAGAGTATTCCATACAGTATAATGGCCCCACATAGTGCCCCATGCAGTATAATGTCCCCACATATTGATCCGGAGAGTATTATAGCCCCACATAGTGCTCCATATAGTTTAATGGCCCCACATAGTGCTTCATACAACATAGTGGCCCCACACAGTGCTCCATACATTATAATGGCCCCACATAGTGTTCAATAGAGTTTAATGGCCCCACATAGTGCTCCATGTAGTATAATGGCCCAACATAGTGCTCCATAGAATTAAATGGCCCCACATAGTGCTCCTTATAGTATAATGGGCCTACATAGTCCTCCATACAGTATAACGAGTCCCAGCATTGCCTTCCATACAGTATAATGGCCCCACATAGTACCCTATGCAGTATAATGGCCCCACATAGTGCTCCATACAGTATAATGGCCCCACATAGCTCTCCATACAGTATAATGGACCCACATAGTGCTTCATACAGTATAATGGCCCTACATAGTGTTCCATACTGTATAATGGCCCCACACAGTGTTCCATACAGTTTAATGGCCCCACATAGTGCCCCATGCAGGATAATGGCCCCACATAGTAATCCATACAGTATAATGGCCCCACATAGTGTTTCATACAGTATAATGGCCCACATACTGTTCCATACAGTATAATGGCCCCACATAGTGTTCCATACAGTATAATGGCCGCACATAGTGCTCCATACAGTATAATGGCCCCACATAAGGCTCCATACAGTATAATGGCCCAACATAGTGCTCCATACAGTATAATGGCCCCACATACTGTTCCATACAGTAAAATGGCCCCACATAGTGTTCCATACAGTATAAAGGCCCCACATAGTGATCCATACAGTATAATAGCCCCACATAGTGCTCCATACAGTATAATGGCCCCACATAGTGCTCCACACAATATAATGGCCCCACATAGTGCTCCATACAGTTTAATGGCCCCACATAGTGTTTCAAACAGTATAATGGCCCCACATAGTGCCCCATGCAGTATAATGGCCCTTTATAGCGCTCCATAGATTTTAATGTCCCCAAATAGTGCTCCTTATAGTATAATGGGCCTACATAGTCCTCCATACAGTTTAACGGGTTCCTGCATTGCCTTCCATACAGTGTAATGGCCCCACATAGTGCTCCATACAGTATAATGGCACCACATAGTGAGCCATGCAGTATAATGGCCCCACATAGTGCTCCATACAGTATAATGGCCCCATATAGTGCTCCATACAGTAAAATGGCCCCACATAGTGCTCCATACAGTATAATGGTCCCACATAGTGATCCATACAGTATAATGGCCCCACATACTGTTCCATACAGCATAATGGGCACACATACAGTTCCATATGG
The DNA here is from genome assembly GCF_046119375.1 of Phyllobates terribilis. NCBI lineage: Eukaryota > Metazoa > Chordata > Amphibia > Anura > Dendrobatidae > Phyllobates > Phyllobates terribilis. The sequence goes on from NW_027362764.1 coordinate 462,169,265, forward strand.
TATAATGGCCCCACATAGTGTTCCATGCAGTATAATAGCCCCACATAATGATCCCTACAGTATAATAGCCCCACATAGTGCTCCATACAGTATAATGGTCCCACATAGTGCTCCATACAATATAATCGCCCCACTTAGTGCTCCACACACTCTAATGGGCCCCATATAGTGCTCCTTACAATATAATGGCCCCACATAGTGTTCCATACAGTATAATTGCCCCACATAGTGCCCCATGTAGTATAATGGCACTACATAGTGCTCCATAGATTTTAATGGCCCCATATAGTGCACCATAGATTTTAATGGCCCCACATAGTGCTCCATACAGTTTAATGGCCCCACATAGTGTTCCATACAGTATAATGGCCCCACATAGTACCCCATGCAGTATAATGGCCGTACATAGTGCTCCATATATTTTAATGGCCCCACATAGTGGTTCTTATAGTATAATGGGCCTACATAGTCCTCCATACAGTATAACGGGTCCCTGCATTGCCTTCAATGCAATATAATGGCCCCACATAGTGCTCCATACAGTTTAATGGCCCCACATAGTGCCCCATGCAGTATAATGGCCCCACATATTTCTCCATACAGTATAATGGCTCACATAGTGCTCCATACAGTATAATGACCCCGCATAGTGCCCCATGCAGTATAATGGACCCACATAGTGCTCCATACAGTATAATGGCCCCACATAGTGCTCCATTCAGTATAATGGCCCCACATAGTATTCCATATAGTATAATGGCCCAACATAGTGTTCCATACAGTATAATGGCCCCACATAGTGCCTCATGCAGTGTAATGGCCACACATAGTGATCCATACAGTATAATAGCCCCACATAGTGCTCCATACAGAATAATGGCACACATAGTGTTCCATACAGTACAATGGCCCCACATAGTGTTCCATACAGTATAATGGCCCCACATAGTGCCCCATGCAGTATAATGGCCCCACATAGTGATCCATACAGTATAATAGCCCCACATAGTGTTCCATGCAGTATAATGGCCACACATAGTGCTCTATACAATATAATGGCCCCACATATAGCTCTATACAGTTTAATGGCCCCACATAGTGTTCCATACAGTATAATGGCCCCACATAGTGCCCCATGCTGTATAATGGCCCTTCATAGTGCTCCATAGATTTTAATGGCCCCAAATAGTGCTCCTTATAGTATAATGGGCCTACATAGTCCTCCATACAGTATAACGGGTCCCTGCATTGCCTTCCATACAGTGTAATGGCCCCACATAGTGCTCCATACAGTATAATGGCACCACATAGTGCGCCATGCAGTATAATGGCCCCACATAGAGCTCCATACAGTATAATGGCCCCATATAGTGCTCCATACAGCATAATGGCACCACATAGTGCTTTATACAATATAATGGCCCCACATAGTGCTCCATACAGTATAATGTCCCCACATAGTGTTCCATACAGTATTATGGCCCCACATAGTACCCCATGCAGTATAATGGCCCTACATAGTGCTCCATATATTTTAATGGCCCCACATAGTGCTTCTTATAGTATAATGGGTCCCTGCATTGCCTTCCATACAATATAATGGCCCCGCATAGTGCTCCATACAGTATAATGGCCCCACATAGTGCCCCATGCAGTATACTGGCCCCACATAGTTCTCCATACAGTATAATGGCCCACATAGTGCTCCATACAGTATAATGACCCCACATAGTGCTCCATGCAGTATAATGGCCCCTCATAGTGCTCCATACAGTATAATGGCCCCACATAGTGCTCCATTCAGTATAATGGCCCCATATAGTATTCCATATAGTATGATGGCCCAACATAGTGTTCCATACAATATAATGGCCCCACATAGTGCCTCGTGCAGTATAATGGCCACACATAGTGATCCATACAGTATAATAGCCCCACATAGTGCTCCATACAGAATAATGGCCCCACATAGTGCTCCATACAATATAATAGCCCCACTTAGTGCTCCACACACTCTAATGGGCCCCATATAGTGCTCCTTACAATATAATGGCCCCACACAGTGTTCCATACAGTATAATGGCCCCACATAGTGCCCCATGTAGTATAATGGCCCTACATAGTGCTCCATAGATTTTAATGGCCCCATATAGTGCTCCATAGATTTTATTGGCCCCACATAGTGCTCCTTACAGTATAATGGGCCTACATAGTCCCCCATACAGTATAACGGGTCCCTGCATTGCCTTCCATACAGTGTAATTGCCCCATATAGCACTCCACACAGTAAAATGGCCCCAAAAAGTGCTTCATAAAGTATAATGGCCTCTCATAGTGCTCCATACAGTATAATGGCCCCACATAGTGCTCCATACAGTATAATGGCCCCACATAGTGTTCCACACAGTATAATTGCCCCACATAGTGCCCCATGCAATATAATGGCCCCACATATTGCCCCATGCAGTATAATGGCACCACATAGTCCTCCATACAGAATAATGTATTTCAGCTTGCCCAAGGCCTTGGCCTTGGCTTCTGCATGCTCCATGACCATCATGTCCACTTCCCCGTCCCTTGCCACGCACCTTCCCCATTTTAAATGGAGTTCAATATTTTCCACGTTCACTAGAAATGGCTGATTCTGGAATGCACCGCATACTGCTACTGTCATCCTGTATGTCACCCTATTGAACAGGCTCCCCTCTCCTTATTTTTATGAACCTTGGTTCAAGATATAACAGGCACCTTTACAGTTATTATGAGAAATGAAGTGCCTTGACAAAGACCAGTAATGGTCGAAACGTTAGATATTCTATATTTTGTTCAGCTTGAAGGGGTTTTATTATCTATCAATAAAATATTGAATTATCTATATTGGAGTGCCAAAGTTTTTTTTTTCTACTTTGATTTTGGAATGCAGTTATATGTGATATGTCTGACAGAGAACCACAGTTATAAATAGCAGGCCTGTAATTTACTAATATTATTCTACACAGAGACCTAGTGTGAATAGCTTGACCGACACACTGCAATGAAATGGAAGGCAGAAATGGCTGATTTTGGAACACTGTTATATGCGATATGTCTGACAGAGAACCACGGTTTTAAATAGCAGGCCTAAACATAATTTATTAATATTATTCTACACAGAGATCTAGTGTGAATAGCTTGACCGACATACTGCAACAGAATGGAAAAGGAGGCCAATATTTTCCACGTTCAGTTCAAACTTCTGGATTTTTATCGCTGTAATATGGAAAAGATCTGGCTGTATTCTGTTGTGCTAACAAGCAAATTGAGCAGAAAAATGGTGTACTCTGGATTGCTTTTTAAGCAAATAACCAAGATTAAGATTAAAAAAAATTTGCCCTGGCCCCTGATACCTGAGGCTATGTCTACAAATATTTGTCATAGCAGGATCACTCAGAAGTTGAACATGCAATGGACCCTCTTGTGCTGTATCATGCACTGCAGTCTGTCACATACCCTGCCTTCCTTGGTTTTTAAGCAAATAAACAGGATTAAGATACAAAAAAAAATTTGCCCTGACCCCTGATACCTGGGGTTATGTCTACACATATCTGTAAGAACAGCAGCAGGAACGTACTATGGACCCTCTTGCACTATATGCACTGCAGTCTGCCACATACACTGCCTGCCTGCCTAACTCCTGCTATCACGTTCACCACTGAAAATATTCACCTGGATTAGTCCTCAGAAGGACTGTTAGTTCAGATGGATATATAGATACAGTACAGACTAAAAGTTTGGACACACCTTCTCATTTAAAGATTTTTCTGTATTTTCATGACTTTGAAAATTGTACATTCACACTGAAGGCATCAAAACTATGAATTAACACATGTGGAATTATATACTTAACAAAAAAGTGTGAAACAACTGAAAATATGTCTTATATTCTAGGTTCTTCAAAGAAGCCACCTTTCGCTTTCATGACTGCTTTGCACACTCTTGGCATTCTCTTGATGAGCTTCAAGAGGTAGTCACCGGAAATGGTCTTCCAACAATCTAGAAGGAGTTCCCAGAGATGCTTAGCACTTGTTGGCCCCCTTTTGCCTTCACTCTGCGGTCCAGCTCTCCCCAAACCATCTCGATTGGGTTCAAGTCTGGTGACTGTGGAGGCCAGGTCATCACTCTCCTTCTTGGTCAAATAGCCCTTAGACAGCCTGGAGGTGTGTTTGGGGTCATTATCCTGTTGAAAAATAAATGATGGTCCAACTAAACACAAACTGGATGGAATAGCATGCCGCTGCAAGATGCTGTGATAGCCATGCTGGTTCAGTATGCCTTCAATTTTGAATAAATCCGAAACAGTGTCACCAGCAAAGCACCCCCACACCATTACACCTCCTCCATGCTTCACGGTGGGAACCAGGCATGTAGAGTCCATCCGTTCACCTTTTCTGCGTCGCACAAAGACACTGTGGTTGGAACCAAAGATCTCAAATTTGGACTCATCAGACCAAAGCACAGATTTCCACTGGTCTAATGTCCATTCCTTGTGTTCTTTAGCCCAAACAAGTCTCTTCTGCTTGTTGCCTGTCCTTAGCAGTGGTTTCCTAGCAGCTATTTTACCATGAAGCCCTGCTGCACAAAGTCTCCTCTTAACAGTTGTTGTAGAGATGTGTCTGCTGCTAGAACTCTGTGTGGCATTGACCTGGTCTCTAATCTGAGCTGCTGTTAACCTGAGATTTCTGAGGCTGGTGACTCGGATAAACTTATCCTCAGAAGCAGAGGTGACTCTTGGTCTTCCTTTCCTGGGGTGGACCTCATGTGAGCCAGTTTCTTTGTAGCGCTTGATGGTTTTTGCAACTGCACTTGGGGACGCTTTCAAAGTTTGCCCAATTTTTCGGACTGACTGACCTTTATTTCTTAAAGTAATGATGGCCACTCGTTTTTCTTTACTTAGCTGCTTTTTTCTTGCCATAATACAAATTCTAACAGTCTATTCAGTAGGACTATCAGCTGTGTATCCACCTGACTTCTGCACAACACAACTGATGGTCCCAACCCCATTTATAAGGCAAGAAATCCCACTTATTAAACCAGACAGGGCACACCTGTGAAGTGAAAACCATTTCCGGTGACTACCCCTTGAAGCTCATCAAGAGAATGCCAAGAGTGTGCAAAGCAGTCATCAAAGCAAAAGGTGGCTACTTTGAAGAACCTAGAATATAAGACATATTTTCAGTTATTTCTCACTTTTTTGTTAAATATATAATTCCACATGTGTTAATTCATAGTTTTGATGTCTTCAGTGTGAATGTACAATTTTCAAAGTCATGAAAATACAGAAAAATCTTTAAATGAGAAGGTGTGTCCAAACTTTTGGTCTGTACTGTATATGTTGTGGAATACATATACTAACTCTAAACAAGCAAATCTCTCCCTGACTCAGCAGCAGCTCTCCCTACTCTGCCTGATTCCAGGGTAGACTGTGACAAGCATAGCATCAGCAAGTCTTATATAGACCTGATGACGCTGTGCGGCCAGCCAATCACTGTAATGCCCACAACCAACATGGCTACGGCATTACAGTGTGTGGCAAGCTATCCCTGCATGTTAATTGGCTCTCTAAAGAGCGCCAAACACGCAGGGCGGAGACCCAAGTCTGGAAATATTTGTCGAGCATCGTGAGTACCAAGCAGTGGCGAGCACGTTCGCTCATCACTACTTAGGATCATTGTGCTGCTGGAATTTCCATCCCCTGCCTACTTTGGTTTTACCATGTGGCAGCATTATATTCTCTAGTATATCCTTGTGCATGGTAGCATTCATGTTTCCATCAATTCTATGCAGTGGGCCAATGGCAGATGCAGAAAAGCAACCCCAAGCCATGACATTGCCACCACCATGTTTCACTGTAGGTGTTTGGTACCTTACATCATTATATTTTCAAATTGGGAGGTATATATATAGTGCTTGCCATCACTACCAAACAGATTGAACTTGGATTCATCCGACCACAACACCTTAGACCAATCTGTCTCTTTCCATTGGCTGTGTTCTTTGGCAAACTCAAGTCAGACCTTCCAGTTCTTTGCAGAAATAAAAGGCTTCTTGACTGGAACTCGTGCATTCAACCCTACTGCTCTTAGACGTCGCACCACAGTTTAGAGACTCACTTTCACCCCATATTCTTCCTTCATATCATGCGAAATGTATACAGCACTTTTATGGACATCAGATATTGACTTTTTCTTAATAATTTGATCAACTCTGGAGGAAGGTTTCCATGGTTGTCCACTTCTAGGTGTGTCAGCTGTTTTTAGCCTTGTCTTTGCCATGTTTTAACTTAAAAACACACACAAAAAAATAAAATAAAAAATTTAGGCAAAATTCAACTACTCATGACAAAATATGCAAAACATTTGGCCCAGCAAATGTTGAAAACTAACACATAAAGGGATAAAACAATGTCAAACACAATTTTCGTCCTTACAACTGACAACCTTTTGCTTCTGGTTTACTAAATTCACCAGGGAAAGTGGCATCACAATAACCAGACAGAAGTAATCAGACTTTAAAAAAATGCAAAACTTTTGAACAATGTACCACAACTCCAGAATCTGCTAAATCTTTCTGAAAGTATTTTGCAGTCAAGTGGGGGGTTCTAATTTGCCTCTCTAGCAATTCTACGAACAGCTATCACTGAAATTTGGCTTGCTCTTACATACCTTATCTTGACCTCCACTGTTCCTGTTAACTGCCATTTCTTAATTACATTTCGAACTGAAGAAAGGGCAACTTGAAAACACTTTGCTATCTTGTAGCTCTCTGCTGATTTGTGGGCTTCCACCAATTTCATTTTCAGAGTGCTAGGCAGCTGCTTAGAACCGATGGCTGTTGTTTTTTGGCACAAGGTTAGAGGAGGCTGGGTTTTTATAAAGCTGGGAAATTTACATCACCTGGCCTTTTCTAACTATGATGATGAACAAGCCATAACCCTAACAGGCTAATTAGGTTCTGAAACCATGGTCAAAGTTATCTGAGCACACAAATCTCCAAGGGTGACCAAACTTTTGTATCGGCCCATTTTCTTTTTTGCAATTTTCAAAATGAAAAAAATGACAATATAATTTTTTTTGCTTAAAACACAAAGGAAATGTGTCTTATTTAACTTTAGGCCTCTTAGAGATCAACTTACTTAATAGCAGTAATTTTGACCAGGGGTGCCCAAACTTTTACATGCCACAATATTACTTTTCTAATCTTCTACCACCCCCTCCCATTTTTCATCTCAAGTTATTATTTACCCCATCTTCCTCCTCTTATTACTTGTATCTCAATTCATAACATTTGGGTTCTACATAATTTTATCTGTATGTGACTCGCCCCCTGGGCCGTGGGGTACCCGGAACTGGGCCTTCTGGTGTACGGTGCTGATGGGGGTAGTAGTGGCAACCCGGTCCCGTGGCTCAGGGCGGTCAAACCAATGTTGTGGCAGTCTATTTATAGATTTGTGAATGTCTGACTACGCCACCCGTGGATTGCGGTCAGAGATAACCGCCGCTGCGAGGCAGACCGCTGAGGCTGGTGTTGGTGTGCAGCACAGGGGTAGGATAACTCCCCATGAGAAGAGTGTAGCCTCAGGGCAGTGTAAGTGGATGCTGGGGGTGATGGTGCAGGTGCAGCAGAAATCACACAGAGTCCAATGATGCAGTCCAGGGTCTTTTACTCACAGTTGTTATCCAAGTCACTTCTGTCAGCAAGGACTGCCAAACTGTGCTGCGTCCACCAGGTGAGGAGCTCGGTCAACCCCCATGCAATTCAGGAGTATGGCACAGGACCCCCTTCTGTCCTTTCTCTGGCCTCTCGTGCCCCACCAGTGTCCTGACTTCTGTCCGGCCACCGCGGACCGTGTCGGGTAAGCTTTGGCCTTCACTTCCTGCTCTCCTATATTGTGCCTTCCTAGCAGGTTTAGCGGGGGGTCGCACCAATAAATGGTCACAACCTCCGGTTCTTGGCTGAGGGTAGATTCGCCTCCACCAACTTAGGGATCCGGTACCTTTCCACAGCCTGACCCTTCCACCCGATATAATGGGGTATGCAACGGTTGCTGGCCGTTCTGCACTCTTAGGGTCCCTTCTGCCTTCTTGTTTCTGGAGCCCTTCCACTCCTCTGTCTCTTCTCCTTCCTTCCTTCTCCTTCTTCTCTTCTCCTCTCTGGCCCGGCCTTTTCTCTAGGCCTGCCTCATGGAGCTGAGCTCAGCCTGAGCCGCTGCTCCATGTCAGCTCTCTCACCCTTCTGCTCTGACTGAACTCCTCCTCTCCACTCCACTTCTCTATGCCTGAGCTCAGGTGACCTGCACCCAATGAGCTCCTTCCTGTGCTCCAGAAACCGCCCCCTTTCTGCTCCTACACCACTGGGTTCTCTTCCCCCCTCCCCACTCCAGCCAGGGACATGGTCAGTTGTGCCTCGGGGCGCTACACATGTCTCCTCTTAACAGTTGTTGTAGAGATGTGTCTGCTGCTAGAACTCTCTGTGGCATTGACCTGGTCTCTAATCTGAGCTGCTGTTAACCTGCGATTTCTGAGATTGGTGACTCGGATAAACATATCCTCAGAAGCAGAGGTGACTCTTGGTCTTCCTTTCCTGGGGCAGTCCTCATGTGAGCCAGTTTCTTTGTAGCGCTTGATGGTTTTTGCAACTGCACTTGTGGACACTTTCAAAGTTTGCCCAATTTTTCGGACTGACTGACCTTCATTTCTTAAAGTAATGATGGCCACTCATTTTTCTTTACTTAGCTGCTTTTTTCTTGCCATAATACAAATTCTAACAGTCTATTCAGTAGGACTATCAGCTGCATATCCACCTGACTTCTGCACAACACAACTGATGGTCCCAACCCCATTTATAAGGCAATAAATTCCACTTATTAAACCTGACAGGGCACACCTGTGAAGCGAAAACCATTTCCGGTGACTACCTCTTGAAGCTCATCAAGAGAATGCCAAGAGTGTGCAAAGCAGTTATCAAAGCTAAAGGTGGCTACTTTGAAGAACCTAGAATATAAGACATATTTTGAGTTGTTTCACACTTTTTTGGTAAGTATATAATTCCACGTGTGTTAATTCATAGTTTTGATGCCTTCAGTGTGAATGTACAATTTTCAAAGTCATGAAAATACAGAAAAATGTTTAAATGAGTAGGTGTGTCCAAACTTTTGGTCTGTACTGTGTGTATATATATATATATATATATATGTACATATTATGCTTTATATGGAATTCTTTTGTTGAACCTGAATTTTGATTTTAGATTTTTTATCAGTGTAAAATGATTTTCATGTTATCTATAGCTTGTATACTGTTTCTCCTGGAGTCTCTACTGTTTTGCTTCATTACCAATTGATAACTTATTTTCATTATGTAATGCATATACTATATTGATACTTTATGCATGTTCTACTGACTTATAGATTCGTATATGAAAATGTTCTTGTTTATTCTCTTGTATATTTTGTGTATATCATGTACATTATGTAGTATACATATTATATAGTCTTTCTCTTATAGCTTCTCTGCCCTCCTTTTCATTTTACAGACCCGTGACAAAGACCCGGGACGGGTCCAAACGTCTTTTAATTTTTTCGCTTTTTTGTTTCAAAATTCTAACTTGCCTTATCCTTGTGTGGGTACACAAATAAAACCCTTTGCAACTTACCTTCTTGAGAGTGCGGTGGATACTTCTTCTTGAATATATTAGGTCTACTGCCTACTCAGCCAGAACCTTTCTTCATTTCAGTGCAGACCATTCCGCTCTGTTGAATACAGATAGCAACACACTATTGATATTTATACTCTATATGACCCTCTCTTGCTAGGCGTTTAGCTCTTCCTTCATTATGAAATATCTTGCACTTATTGCATTTGCAATTATGTGACCAAAGTGCTTACGTCAGCATGATTATGTCAGTGGTCACAAGACTGTAACTTTATTAGTTTGCACATGTCATCATCTGTAGTGGTCACAGTCATGAGTCCAGGGGCCTCATAATGAAGCCACTGCAGTCTACATATTCGTCATCTTATTGCACTGAAATATATTAGAATTTCTGGCACATGTTATGACGATTAGGTGAGTCATTATTGAGATGCTTTATGATTGATAGGTGTTGCATTAGGGGCTGACACATTATATTATAGATCTTTATGGATTAACCAATGAAGAGAAGGAGTATCAGTAGCCGAAGTTAATTTTTTATCGCGCAACTTAAAAGACCTATATTTTGTCAGTTGATTTTTGGCAATATATTGTGACAAGGATGTGAGTGTGCTTTGCAAACAGGATCCAATTCTCCAGATTTTACAGCATGTGTATTTAGATGGTTTTAAAACTCTTTTTTTTAATCCTTTGGGATTTTTTTCTGATAGCATGATAGTTGCCATGATGATGGAGATAGGCTAAAAGGAGGAGGAAGATATTGAGCCCATTTCCAAAGGTATAACTAGCTGTAAAATGTTGCTGTATTTTATTGCTAGCAAAGGCTGAATGCATCCAAACTGTTGCTGTACATCTTTAAGGATTAAATAAAAGCAAATTATTATTTTTTTTAAAGAAATTCGATTCTGGTGCTACAGATTCTTGGAATATAATAGTCTTGGTGGGAAACTGAACCAAGTAAGCACAAAGATCCATTAGTGATGCATGGGATTACTTTGCAAAGCTGTACTGAAAGCTCTGAATACATTATATAGTTATCGGACAAAAGATAATTCGGCTTACAGTTATCTCTCCCAACCTCCCCGTACACAAGAATGCTCCTCAAGCTTTCCTGTGTTTTATATGAAAGAGACACTGCTAGACTGCTTTGGCAGTGGCTTACCTCCTGGAGAACAAAAGGGTTTGCTGTAGGAAATCCAAAAGATAGAGCCCTTTTTTTCCGAGAGGCCCACATACTCATAAGACTGTTGGCCAATCCTGCCAATACGAGGCCGTTAACATTGCTTAACCTCTCATATATTTGCATCACATGTCACACAGTCTTCTCTTTAATATAAGAAATCGTGCTTTTCCTTTAACAGTAAAAATACATTAAAGAATACTTACGCATTAATGAATAGCTCATTTTTTAATTGAATGTGTTCTAGCCTGGTGCATTTCCAAATGTCAAGGTTCTGTTATGGAGTAAATTGTTAATATTTAACCAGACCCTATTTGAGAAATACAGCGCTGCAAGCACATTTCCTTCCCTCTTGCATGAATGCAGTCGGAGGTACAGGATCCATTTTTGTCACAAATAATTACAGCAGTGACTTACTGTATGAGGGACACATTCACAGCAATTAGTTTTATAGCAATTCTCAATTACAGTGATTATACTCTGAAATTTGCCGTTTTATGCAAAGGCAGGCTTGAATATACTTACAGCATTCATGCATGGCATTCCTATATGTACATCAGGAGACAAACTAAAATATGTTGCAAAATACATAGATATTTCTCTGTAAGTTCAAACAATTCCTACAATGATTCAATAACTAGACTGACTTTTATATTTTAGAATGAAGTCATATTTTGACACTTCGACATAATTTTTTAATATATTTTTTACATTTATTCATTTTAGTTTTCACTTAGGCATGTAATAACCTTTTGTTAATTTTTTCCTCCTTTTACTCTATGCCGTTTTTCTTTATATTTTAATTCTGCAACCATCATATGCGAATTGCAAATACAAGATGAAGCAAGATGCGTTCTTTTGGTGGTGTAGCAATGCTACTCTCTTTGAAGCGATTTGAGGTATCACAGGAACCATTTTGTTTTAAAGTCCAGTTGCTTTATTTCAGTTCTCACAAACCACATCACAGGAAACTCAAATACAGCCCTTGTCCGGAATAAAATAAAACATACAGCAACAAGCACATACTGTACAATAGTGCTGGTTAGCCCACCTGACTTAGAGTCCAGCTTCTTAGTCCTTTAGCAAAGGAACTCAATCTGGGAGATCTATAGACATCCATATACACAGCCATGTGTGAGACAAACAACTCTCAATTTACAAAGTGAACCACACCCAGGGGTGGAGATACAGTGAGCAGCCATCTCTCCCAACCCATCAGCTGCTCACAATCAATCTGTTATGACCGATTAACCCCTATTAGTCCTATATGTACTAAAGCATTACTCCCAAGTTTATCTTCAAACCACTAGGTGTCTAACAGCCACCTTACATACCTCTTCACTCTGCCTAGAGCCATGGCCTTGGCACCTTCTTCCAAAAGACACGGGATTCTCGAGAGGGCATCGGCATTACCATGTAACTCCTGGCTGTATATTTCACATGGAAGCAGAAATATTTCAGGGCTAGAAACCAGAGGGTAATATAAGAATTTTTTCTCCCACATCCACCTGAGTGGGGTATGGTCTGACACTAATTTAAATTTCCGCCCTAAGAGATAGTATCGCAATTTGTTCATCGCCCACTTTATGGCCAATCATTCCTTTTTTTTCAACAATGGAATAATTTTGTTCACAGGCTGACAGTTTCCTACTCGGGTAGAGAACAGAATGCTCCTCCCCCGTGTATGTGATAAAGGGCCGCTCCTAATCCGAGGCGTCAGATAGAAGTACAAATTCCTTGTTAGGGTCAGGGGAAACAATGACTGGCTGCTTACACAGAGCTACTTTCAGTTCTTGAAAGGCCGCCTCCGAAGTCCATTTGGCCATGACTAATTTTGTCCCCTTAGGGAGGTTGGTCATGGGTGTGGCCATCATGGCAAAAGTTTGGAATGAACCTCCTGTAGTACCCGACGATTCCCGGAAAGGCCTTAACTTGCTTTTTTGAGAGTGGTTTCGTCCTGTTCTGGATTGCGTCTATTTTATTGATCTTGGGTTTGATTTCACTTCTAGACCACCCGCTCTTAAATTCCTCAATTACTCCAAGATTCAGCATACACTTCACTTCCTTGAAGATCAGTTCTTGGTGGGCCTCTGGAATTTTTTAGCGCTTCGAATTCACCAGCACATGGGGTTCCATCAGAACCTCGTGTTCCAAGCTATCTGCACATCCTGGCAAATCTGAGAACAGGTCCTGATTCTGCTGCAGTAATTCCCGACATTGCTATTTTTAGGCGTTCTGCAGCGTCTCGGTTATTGTGACGTCTTCAATGTCCCTTTCTGGCTTATCCTGAAAATGTGGAGTTTAAATGGGGTCCCTTTCTTGCTATGCTATAATGGGTACCTGCACGAGGGGATTTCGGGAGTGAGAGGTAGGAGCAGTTAACTGGCAGGTGGGACTGGACTTGCAATACATTAGGATTTCCCAGTGACATCCGGGCCAATAGAACCTCCGTCTGACCCATTCTTGGGTTTTGTCAACACCCATATGGCCACCCAAGACATGGGAATGGGCTATGTCCAACACTCTCCGTCTATAGGGTCCTGGTACCAATAATTGCTCCACTATTTCCTCTCTGACCTTAGTAATCCAGTACAATAAGTCCCCATTCATCATAAATTATGGAAATCTGGTGTCGGCCCCCAGTTCCTGTGCTATGCCGTTTATAACAGTTACATTATTGAACTTTTTTTTATAGTTAGGTAAAAACCCAAATTTTCTCTGGTCACCCCTATCTCATGAATTTCGGCCTAAGGGAATACAACCTCCCCATCGCCCATCATTACACAGAATGGAAACCTATCAGACTTTGGGGTTGGTGAGACTTTTTTTGGGCCAACCCATTTCTTACCAGAGCAATCAAGGTCTTCGCCCCTCCGCCTATGATAATTGGGTGTAATAAATCCTGGACCACACTGACCTAATGTAACTCAGTACCTAGGGCCATCTCAATGACCACTCTGGCCACCAGATATTCTTTAGCATCCCCGTAAATGCAGCGGATGCCCACCTTCTTCCCAGGGATCAATTGGAGAGGTATTGTGACCTTCACAGGGGTCACTAAACTCCCTGAGCCTAGTAGTCCAGTTATTTGCAGACCATTCACTTTTACAAAACAAGCTTGGGGCCCCTCGCTGGGGGAAAAGTGTGTGGAATGAACACTGGTGTCCCATGCTACAGTCCATTTGCTCAGTGGTCAGGTGACAATGGGCAGCTATATGACCTGGATCGTGACATCTCCAGCAAATTACATTCCCCGATGAGATCCTCGGCATGACCTCCGCTGCCCCCTGGGACTTTGGTAGCCCCACCCCCTTTTTAGCCGCCAACCCATACTGGGGGTCCCATCATGGAGTGTGTTGTGTCCCCAAGGAACCATCGACCGCCTGATACTTTTCAACAACTTCAACCAAGTCATCATTGTTCCGGAGATCTCCATGGGCAACCCAAGTCTGCATCGAGCTTGGAAGGGAGTGCACAAACTGGTCCATTACAACTTTCTCTACCATCTGCTCCAAGGTACAGGTACAGGACTCCAGCTGCTACCACTTTTGGCCGAGGTGCAAACATTTGGGAGTAAACCTGGGTTACTCAACTCGTGGTGGTATTTGGTGAGAAGTCAATTACTGATAAAGAGATTCATGATATTAAAGACTTGAAATTGAGAATCAGAGACCTACTTTTAAAAAAAGAACTTAAACTTGAGACATTAGGCCGCCTTAGAAAGTTATTTACAGAAAAACATTATACCAAGAGGGCTACGTATCCAATTATTCCCTACTTTAGATCAGGAAGATTCATCATTTATTAACAAGTGGGACGAGGCTTTTACAAAGTGCTCCAGTACTCTACTAGAGCTACTTGTAGGCTCAGATAAAAGATCTCTTGAGTTACTAGAGGAGATTAAAACTGTACGAGATAAAATCCAATAGGCGCACACAACTGATGAATGGAAAACATTCGATCAGTCCTTAGAGGAAGATCTTTCTAAGTGGGAATCCGAAATATAAAGCATTAAAACTACATGATCTTTGGAGACTACCAATCTAAATAGATTTATCATTGGCGTCAACAGAATACTAAACTTAGATCCCGATCTCAGTCTGCCTCTAGTATTTCTACCACTTCTGAGGAAGAATGTGGTGAACGTTTTTTTTAGACAAATGGTTTATGCTAGCCAAAGGTGGCATCCCCACAAACTGGTCCCAACAATCCAGGGCCCTGGTCATAAAAAGAAAGAATCATCCTTACAATTTTAGAGACAAGAAACAAAGAAACACTAAAGGTAATACATTTATCCCAGCATGTTCTAT
Source organism: Phyllobates terribilis (assembly GCF_046119375.1). Taxonomy (NCBI): domain Eukaryota; kingdom Metazoa; phylum Chordata; class Amphibia; order Anura; family Dendrobatidae; genus Phyllobates; species Phyllobates terribilis. Next base: position 462,184,445 of record NW_027362764.1, read on the forward strand.
GTAGACCAAAAATTTAAGTCCTCTCTAGAGGCCTCTCTTTTACACCGGTTGAGGGTTTTGATTATTTCACTACAGTCAAAGATTTATAACTCTTTGCTCGTAAATAAATTTTCAAAAAACACTTTAGCCCTAAATTCGTTCCATTTACTACAGCACTCGAATTACAGGCATTAAGGGATTTGGAGTCCCTGGCCGCAGAACATTCATCATCAGACACAACCTCCTTGCCCGTGCACCTGTACTGATGTTCAAAGGCATTTCCACACTTGTCTGCTTGCCCGCAAATAGAGATATTTGTTAAGTTGGTCCGTGAAGACTTTGCAAAATTAAATGCAGATTTCAACCATGATAATCTTTCTCGCCCACTTAGATGGGTCATTAATGAACTTAAGAATATGAAAGATGTAGTGATCTAAAGAGCAGACAAGGGTGCTAATGTGGTTATCTGGCCGGTACATGTGTATGAGGCGGAAGCATTTAAACAGCTTAATAGGACTGACTGCTAAAGGAGATTAGATGCAATTCCATTATCAATTAAAAAAAAACAACTTATTGATTTGTTGGATGACAGTGTAAAGTCTTCTGCTGTCCCCCAAAAAATAAGGGAAGTCCTCCTGCCTGAACATCCTATAGTATCCACTTTTTATTTACTGCCTAAGGTTCACAAGGACCCCCTATGCCCACCTGGCAGACCCATAGTCTCGGGTATGGTGGATCTTTGTGAGTCTACCTGCAAGTTCATTGACTTCTATTTGCAGAAATGCGTTGAGACACTTCTTTCATTTGTGAAGGATTCTACAGATGTCCTTAGACTCAATGGTATAATTCTTGACAATAATATGTGACTTCTCACCCGCGACATGAAGTCCCTCTACACATCGATATGTCATGACCATGAGATCCAAGCAGCCAAGTTTTTCCTCAATATGACCAATTTTGATCCAGAGTTGGTAGAATATATTTTGGTATTACTACAGTTTATGCTAACTTATAATTTTTTTGTGTTCAAGGACCACCTCTTCCTACAGCTCTAGGGAACGGCAGTGGGGGCCTCTTGTGCACCCTCATATCCCAGCCTTTTCTCTTTTTTTTTAGAGCAAAGACCCCCCCACATGGGGCTGTTTCCCTTGTGGAGTATGCTCCACCTGTAAAAATATCCTAAAAACTAAAAAAAAATTTCTAACTCCAAACATGATAAAACCTTTAAAATCGTCCACAATATTACCTGTGAGACGGAAGACCATTTAAAATACGTGTCCAATAACACATAAAAGACATTAAAAATGCAGTCAATTGCCTTGAGCCTCATCTCTTAAAGACCATACCTAAATATTTTTAGGGAAATCCATAATTGTAACCCTAAAAGTTTTTCAGTCTGTGGGATTGACCATATCTATATGGGCATTAAGGGTGGTAACACTAAACAAAACTTTTGCAGAAAGAAACACTCTGGATTGTTACATTGGATACGATCACACCGAGAGGCCTTAATGAAAATGTCAGTTTCCAGTCTTTTCTTTGAATATTGTGTTTTTTTATATTGGTGGGGCTATTTGTGTTTTTTATCTATTGCCTATTGATATTGTTCTTGTCTTAATTTTTTAGGCTTTCCGTTGTTGCATTTCTTCTGATGCTATTTTTGTAATCCGTACCCTGCAGCGCTTATCCACCCTATTCATCAATGGGATTCACAAGCCTTCAGATCTGCGCCAGATATATCATGTGAAATTGGACTTTTATTATTTTACATGCTCATTTTGCTTTTGTTATCATTGTTATTTACAATGTGTAACTGGACCCTTATTATGCTTATATTGCATTTATGATCATTGTTATTTATAATCTTTAAATTACTGACAGATAATATTATATGTCCTTGCTTATTGATAGAGATTTCATATCATGCTCTTTGAATCTACTGAAATGTTGATTTCTGCATTAGCACTGCTGTGATATCCATGCAGCAGATTATTATGTGTTACTTACCACTACTTGAATACATAACAGTTCATGCTCTCGAGATCCCGCCCCGTTGAGGACACGGCTGTGCCGCATCGCCATGGTAACTGAGAAGCCTGCCTCTCCTCGCGATGTGAGGTGCAGTCTCATCTGCCTCATCGAGGCCGGAGTACAATAGGACATATGTTATACTGCTGGGAGTCCCTAACACTAGAAGTTCTGCTTGCCCCCGGTGGCATCACGGGCCGGATCGCATTGCCATGGTGATTGGAACGAAAATGCACGTCCTCTCCCCATCATGCATGGCATGCGCCGGCCCGCTCTGTAACGGGGGCGGAGCAACATGACGGGAAGTACTCTGATTTGCCGCAGGACTCGGTAACCCACCTCCTAACTATGACCACGCCTCTGACAAAGCCAAGCAGGTGAAACGTGCGTCGAGGCTTTTTGCACACTTGCTCGTGTGCTCCTGTGCCATTTAACATCATGTCTCAAGGTAGCCTTGCCATATATTGATGTGGAATCATTAGACTTTATATGTAATTTGATGGGGACTGGTTGGTGCGATTATATGACTTTGTTGACCACTGTATTATTATATAATCAGCTTATAACTAGTGTTGAGCGAGCACTAAAATGCTCGGGTGCTCGAAGCTCGGGCCGAGCTCGCCGTGATACTCGGGTGCTCGACCCGAGCAACGAGCCCAATGTTAGTCTATGGGAGACTCGAGCATTTTTGCGGTGGCACCCCCGGCAGTCTTTTAAAAGCCTAACAAGTGCCCAAAACGATAGTGACAGTGCTCAAATGACATGGGGACAGCATGGGGATCGCCCCAGGAAGCATTTCTGACCCCCAGGTCACTGCTGTCAACAACGTGGTCAGAGGTATTAAGCCACTTTTACGGGCTAACAATAAAACGTTCAAAAACAAAAGTGAAGCTTTTTTCCTGTGAAATATGTTAAGAAACATCCTTTCCAGGGAAAAGACTTGTGTATAAGTTAAAATAAATGACCAAAAACAAAAATACTCCTCCACACCTTCGGCTATGTTCACAAGTAGCATTTTTTATGCGTTTTTGCACTTTTGTATTGCTTTCAACTATGACAAATGCATTCACCGTGAAATGTCATTTTAACATTTTACAACCTTATCTGGCCATGTGCTGTGTGACACATGCATAAAGTGCTGAAAAGACATGAGAACAGCATGGGGAAGACCCCTGGAAGAATCTCTGACTCCCAGGTCACTGTCTAAAAGTGTGCCCATCATAAGTGATCCTTGACGCATCAGAAGATGCAGACTTGCAACTATCCCCATGCAAGTTCTAGTCCCAGGGCAGTGTTCAATTGTACCTCCCCCATTTCTTGCAATACAAGCGCAAGTATGCAGCCTGCCACCCACCCCCAGGCTACAATACCATACTGCTTGCTTGCTTGAACTTGAAATTGGGCCTTTTAGGCATGTGGAGGCGGAATCTGGCCACCACGTCATGGCTGTGTTGGCGGCCTGGAATCCATACTCAGTCCCCAGCCGCCCGGCGGCCGGGTGTCCACACACGGTCCCCAGCCGCCTGGGGGCAGCCGGGTGTCCATAAAGGGTCCCCAGCCGCCCCTATTTCTCCTTGGAACATCCCCCCACACACTTTTCTTAGCCCAGCCTGCTTTAGGCAGCATTGGACGAGCCCACCAGAGAACCAGACTCCTCCGTTGGGCCCTGACTTCTCCATCGGTGGAGTTGAGAGTGCCAAGGTGAGGAGCATGATGATGATGACAGAAGTTAGCATCTGCTATGTTTTCTTTTAATGCAAGTGTAAGTGTGCAGCCTGCCACCCACCCACCCCCAGACTGCAATTCCATACTGCTAGCTTGCACTTGAAATGGGGCCTTTTAGTTTGGAGGAGGCCGAAGCTGGCCACTTCCTCATGGCTGCTTCGGCAGCGAGGTATCCATACTCAGTCCCCAGCCTCCCCTATTTGTCCTGGTGTGCCTTATACATAAGATTAAGCGCGTATACCAAAACATTACCTGTGCCCTCCCCAGTGCATTTAGTGGGAAGGAGAGCCTATTCCGCTGTAGTGTGTGCATGCCAAACCCCTGTTCATGGTACATGCGAAGAAGACTCCCACCTTGCACCTGTCGTTGCAGACTTGCAACTATCCCCATTCAAGTCCTTGTCCCAGGGCAGTGTTCAATTGTACCTCTCCCATTCCTTGCAATGCAAGCGCAAGTATGCAGCCTGCCACCCACCCACCCCCAGGCTGCAATACCATACTGCTTGCTTGCACTTTAAATTGGGCCTTTTAGCCATGTGGAGGCGGAATCTGGCCACCACACCATGGCTGTGTCGGCGGCCTGGTATCCATACTCAGTCCCCAGCCGCCTGGTGGCCGGGTGTCCCCGCTTGCTCCCCAGCCTCCAGGGGGTGGCCGGGTGTCCATACTCGGTCCGCAGCCACCCCTATTTGTCCCGGTAACCTTTCCCACACTTTTCTTAGCCTGGCCTGCTTTAGGGCAGCATTGGCCGAACCCACCGGACTATCAGACTCCTCCGGTGGGCCCTGGCTTCTCCATCAGGGGAGTTGAGAGTGCCAAGGTGAGGAGCATGATGAGGATGATAGAAGTTAGCATCTGCTTTGTTTTGTTGTAATGCAAGCGCATGTATGTAGTAGCAGCTAGGCCTGAGGTGGTCAGCGTTTTGGCGCATATCCTACCTCCTCCGAGGATTGCTGGATGTTTTCCTGCTACTATCCAAGTTCTATGACTCCCGTTAAAACAAAGCTTCAGGTGATAAATGATGGATGAGGTAGTGGCAAAGGAGAAAGAGCAGGAGGAACAGGGACCATTCAAATCAATATCAGGCCAGTCAACCAGATATGTCTTGTAGGATATGTTTCTGTAACAAAAGGAGCGGTTCGGCTACACAGTTATAGGGCATACAGTGAGTGCAATGCCTACCAAAAATTTCGAGGCACTCCAATGCCCCTTGGAAATGACATGGAGGTCAGAGGGCATTAACTAAACCTTTTTTTCCATTTATAGCAACTGGGTCTCCTGTGCACTGTTGGCCTAAGCAGTGAATGGAACGCTTTCCAAAAATTATGAGGAACTGCAATGCCCCTTACAAGAGCCATGTGTGGCACCCCAGGGGTCGGGTCACCACAGTAATAGAGATATTACGTCGGAGAGCAAGTGGGAGGTTTCCTGGTCAGGATCCCTTAAACATGCAACATCCTCCTGCCCCTGTCCTGGGAGGGGAGAATTCTGCCCTTATAAATTGGATCTGGGGTGGAGTTGAGTGAGTCAGAGAACAGAGAACAGTCAGAGTCAGAGTGAGAGCAAGGGAAAGTAACAGCAAGGAGCTCTGTAGGAGCAAGGAGCTAAAGACCAGGGGCTGGAAGCTGAGCAGAGCTCGCCCTGGCAGAAGACAATAGGAACCGGACACAGGAGTCCGAGGCTGTGAGGACTTATATATCCAGCAGCAGAAACCAGCCGGCAGGGGATTTCAGGTCCTCTGGCCATAGAAGCCCGGAGGCTCAGTCACAAGCAAGGGACCAGCACCGCCGTCATGGAGCGGAGGCTAACAGAAGGCCCCAAGTCACCAGCCATACGGGTGAGCACTACACAGTACACTCAGGGACGTGGGCTACTTCTACCCGCTTACTGCAAGGTAGCCAGGAAGAGTCCAGACAGACGGAGAGTCCTACAACTCCACCTGGCCAGGGGAACTCCTGCTTGCTCATAGCCTGACCAGGCCTCTTATGCTAGCCAGTACTCCCGGGAGGGTCTACCTTATAATCATCAGTAAAGACCCTGAACTGCACTGCAAAGACTCTGAGTCGTTCCTGCTGCGCTCGTGCACCATCACCCCTATCATCCACACTCACTGCCCTGAGGCTATACTCCTCCTGTGGGGAGTTATTCCATTCTCTGCTGCGCACACAACACCAGCCTCAGCGGTCTGCCTCGCAGCGGTGGTACTCCCTGACCGCAATCCACGGGTGGCGCAGTCGGACAATTAACCTCAAAACCTAAGAAAGACTGCCACTGGTTTGACCAGCCTGAGCCACGGGACCAGGTCACCGCCACGGAGACTACAGACCCCAGAGACCCAGCACCGGGTATCCCACACACGTGCACACACGGCCAAGGGGGTGCGTCACATGCAGTACAGCATATTACAAACATAAGTCCCATTATTGGGGAGTGGGTCTCCCATAGTATTTGCTTATGCCTTGCAAGCAAAAGCTGCCAAAAATTAGGACCGAGCAACTTGCAATGCCCCTTACAAGAGCCATGCAGTACAGCATTTTACAAACATAAGTCCCATTATTGGGGAGTGGGTCTCCCATAGTATTTTCTTATGCCTTGCAAGCAAAAGCTGCCAAAAATTAGGACGGAGCAACTTGCAATGCCCCTTACAAGAGCCATGCAGTACAGCATATTACAAACATAAGTCCCATTATTCGGGAGTGGGTCTCCCATAGTATTTGCTTATGCCTTGCAAGCAAAAGCTGCCAAAAATTAGGACGGAGCAACTTGGAATGCCCCTTACAAGAGCCATGCAGTACAGCATATTACAAACATAAGTCCCATTATTGGGGAGTGGGTCTCCCATAGTATTTGCTTATGGTTTCCAAGCAAAAGCTGCCAAAAATTAGGACGGAGCAACTTGCAATGCCCCTTACAAGAGCCATGCAGTACAGCATATTACAAACATAAGTCCCATTATTGGGGAGTGGGTCTCCCATAGTATTTGCTTATGCTTTCCAAGCAAAAGCTGCCAAAAATTAGGACGGAGCAACTTGCAATGCCCCTTACAAGAGCCATGCAGTACAGCATAATACAAACATAAGTCCCATTATTGGGGAGTGGGTGTCCCATAGTATTTGCTTATGCCTTGCAAGCAAAAGCTGCCAAAAATTAGGACAGAGCAACTTGCAATGCCCCTTACAAGAGCCATGCAGTACAGCATATTACAAACATAAGTCCCATTATTGGGGAGTGGGTGTCCCATAGTATTTGCTTATGCCTTGCAAGCAAAAGCTGCCAAAAATTAGAAAGGAGCAACTTGCAATGCCCCTTACAAGAGCCATGCAGTACAGCATATTACAAACATAAGTCCCATTATTGGGGAGTGGGTCTCCCATAGTGTTTGCTTATGGTTTCCAAGCAAAAGCTGCCAAAAATTAGGACAGAGCAACTTGCAATGCCCCTTACAAGAGCCATGCAGTACAGCATATTACAAAAATAAGTCCCATTATTGGGGAGTGGGTGTCCCATAGTATTTGCTTATGCCTTGCAAGCAAAAGCTGCCAAAAATTAGGACAGAGCAACTTGCAATGCCCCTTACAAGAGCCATGCAGTACAGCATATTACAAACATAAGTCCCATTATTGGGGAGTGGGTGTCCCATAGTATTTGCTTATGCCTTGCAAGCAAAAGCTGCCAAAAATTAGAAAGAAGCAACTTGCAATGCCCCTTACAAGAGCCATGCAGTACAGCATATTACAAACATAAGTCCCATTATTGGGGAGTGGGTCTCCCATAGTATTTGCTTATGCTTTCCAAGCAAAAGCTGCCAAAAATTAGGATGGAGCAACTTGCAATGCCCCTTACCAGTGCCATGTAGTACAGCATATTACAAACATAAGTCCCATTATTCGGGAGTGGGTCTCCCATAGTATTTGCTTATGCCTTGCAAGCAAAAGCTGCCAAAAATAAGGACGGAGTAACTTGCAATGCTGGCACCCTGGTGGTATAGTGGTGGTGAAGGCTGAGGATAAGGAGAAGAAGATAAAACAGCCGAAACGAGGAAGTGTATACCCATGTGTGGGTGTGAAGCGGTGCATGTGACTACACCTCCCGAAATAACACAGTGGATTTGACTTTATGTTACTCTGCTGTCATTTGGTGGTGATGAGAAGTCTGGCCCAATCCAGCCCTTGTTCATTTTGATAAGGGTCAGCTTGTCAGCATTTTCAGTTGACAGGCGAGTGCGCTGATCAGTTATAATTCCCCCAGCGGCACTAAAAACACACTCCGATAACACGCTAGCGGCAGGGCAGGCCAGGACCTCCAAGACGTACAGAGCGAGTTCATTCCAAGTGTCCAGCTTGGATACCCAATAATTAAAAGGCACAGAGGAATCACGGAGGACGCTGGTACGGTCGGCAAGGTACTCCCTCACCATCTTTTGAAACTTTCCACTCCTTGTGAGAGTACCCCGCGCCTCAGGGCCTGTAAGCTGGGCGGGTGTCAGAAAACTGTCCCAGAACGTTGACAGTGTTGCCCTGCCTCTGCTGGATTGGAGTTGCATCTCTCTCGCCTGTACGCCTTGGTTGGGCAACGAACTGTGACCTCTACCGCTAGCGTGTTCAGATGGGAATTTTTTTTAAGAGTTCTGCAGCAAGGGCCTTCTGGTACTGCCCCATTTTTGTAGACCTCTCCACCTCAGGAATAAGAGAGTGAAAGTTCTCCTTGTAGCGGGGGTCTACAAGTGTCACCAACCAGTAATGACTGTCATCCAACATTTTGACAACGCGAGGGTCACGGTTAAGGCAGCGTAACATAAAGTCAGCCATGCGTGCCAGACTGGTAACGGGCAAAATTTACGTGTCCTCACCAAGATGACGACTGACCATGCTCTCCTCCTCCTCCTCCTCCTCTTCCTCCTCCCCCCTGTCCTCAGGCCACCCAAGCTGAACCGACAGTATGACACTTGTACAGGTACTACCGTCTACAACGCATGATAGTAGCTCCTGTTCTTCCTCCTCCTCCTCCTCTCCCTCATTGTCCCCCAATGCACGTTGGGATGAGATGAGGCTGGGCTGTGTGTAATTGCCAGCTACGGCTTCTTGATCCATCTCATCATACTCTGACTGCAATGCCTCCTCTTTAATTCTCTGCAGAGAGCGTTGCAAAAGACAGTCAAGTGGGATGCTGACACTAATGATGGCGTCATCGCCACTCACCATCTTGGTGGCCTCCTCAAAGTTTGTCAGGATGGTACATATGTCAGACATCCAGGTCCACTCCTGAGGTCTTATGTGGGGAGTCTGACCTGAATATCGACGGCCTTGTTGCAGCTGGTACTACACAACTGCTCTCTTCTGCTCACAAATCCTTTGCAACATGTGGAGGGTAGAGTTCCAACATGTGGGGACATCACACACCAGTCGGTGTGCCGGAAGCTGCAAACGCTGCTGCAACACAGCAAGGGCGGCGGAAGCTGTAGCCGACTTGCGAAAATGAGCTGACAGGCGGCGTACTTTCACGAGCAGATCTGGCAACTCGGGGTACGATTTAAGAAACCGCTGAACCACGAGGTTAAGCACATGAGCCAGTAGAATAGATAGTTAGCGTGCACTCTCGTCAGAAAGAGGGAGGTGCTGATGAAGGGACACGTTGTGTCCAATATGTACAGTAAATTATATCATCGCACACTCAGAGGTTCAAATGCATTGTTCATTTATTAATGAGGCATAACATCAAACCAAATAGTTGTAGTTGCGACAGTGATTGGCGACTGAAGACGTTTCGGCCTCATCCAGGCCTTATTCATTAAGTCGCGCTACTAAAAAAGGAAATACAGTGTTAAGGATACAGACATATGAAATTAAAACATGATGTAAGTAGGAGTTCCATTGTGAAAGATGTTGATAGACGAAAAAAAGAGGAAATGGGATAGGGAAAGGTAGAGGGGAGGGTGGGGGTGGTGGGGTGGGAAAGGGGGGGGGAGATGTAGGGTGGGAGGGAGGGAAGGGTATGAGGAGAGAGGAAGAGGGATAGAGGCAGGTGACAGAGATAAGACTTAATAAAATCACAATTATTACATATATACATTATATACAAAAAAGGGGGTTGCCGAGTATCGTACAATATTTAGTAGGGTTACCTTATATAGGTTTAGATACAGGTATGTGCCGACAGAGGTAAAGATAGAAATCTTTTTAATGGTGCTGTAATAGCAAGAAATGCATGTTAAGGGAATGCACACAACATGGTCAAATAGTAGATTTTTATAAAAGGATCTATACCTCTTGTATCATGTGTTCCACAATCTATAAGAGATTCATTTTCTGGTGTGGTATGACACATCTGTGTCTTGGTACAGTGCTGGTGTCCCAGATATGGCAGGGAGAGGAGAGGAGGGGCGGTATAGCCGTTTCTCTGTATAGTTATTTGTGCACCATGGGAGGCTGGAGTGGAAAGAGCGTCCCAGTTAGTAACCAGTGTACAAGGGGGGAAAGGGATAAAAAAGGGGTGGGGGGCGCTCCTAGGAGCTGCGTACCTTGTTCCTGTTTGTTGTCTGTGGTGGTGTGGGGCTCCCAGGTATAGCTTGTGGAGGAAGGGCAGCGTGACCGTCTCCCAGCGCTGTGGTTTATGTACTGGGAGCTCTCACTTAAGTATGTGCGCGCCAGGCGTTGGGGCAGAAGTGCGTCACACACGTGGGCGGGAACCCGGAAGTGACGTCGCGCTACTAAGAGGCTCACGTGTGGGTGTTTCGGTTGCTATGGTGCGTTAGCTAACGCATGCGCAGAGCATAGTGAAGCATGTAGAGCAGAATATAGGGTAATGTGCCACAGGGGAAATATTCCAAGGCAGCCAGAAGTAAGATTTGGTATTGTGCTTGTGGTGGCATATGTTATACAGCAGTACATTGTCTATAGGGAGTCCATCCAGAGAGATACAGGTATTAAGCACCCCATATGTATATCATATAATACCCGGGGGCGGAGCGTCATGTGCATAGCTTGTCATATTGACACCGTAGTGGTAGACTTGTGTATTAGGGGGGAGGTGCTAAAAGTGTACTGTTACATATACATGTAGTGTATCTTTAGGTTGGATGGTAACTCACCTATGCATGTATTCAATGGGTCTGTAGGAAAAAAAGGGCAGTTTAAGGATGAGAATTAATAGATCCAATCAATCTCGCGGTTCAAACCTTTTGCGGACAATGTCTGGAGTGTGTAAATCCAGTAGGATTCCCGTTGTTTCAGTAGCTTAATATGGTTGCCCCCCCCTCCTAGGTCTCGTTACCTGTTCGATCACTTGAAAACGGAGTTGGGCCACTGTATGTCTGGCTCTGGTGAAATGATCAGCGAGTGGGAGCCAATTTTTTCCGCAGCGGATAGTGGACTTATGGCTTCCTATGTGGTCTCTAATGTGCTGCGTAGTTTCCCCTACATATAGGAGACCACAGAGGCATTTGATGATGTAGATCACAAAGTTTGAGTCGTATGTGAAAAAACCTTTAATGGGATAACTCTTTCCTGTCCTCGGGTGAGCAATAGTGTCGGATTTGATAATGTTGGAACATGCTGCACAGTTGAGACAGGGGAAGGTGCCGTGACGGCGAGTACTGAGTAGGCGTTGGGAGGCAGTTGTGCGTGAAGGTCCTATGTCGGCTCTAATGATCTTGTCTTTAATATTAGGGGCTCGCTTGATGCACATGAGTGCAGAGATGGAAAATGCGGGGATTTCTGGATAGGCTCTGGATAGAAGAGGCCAGTGTTTCCTAATGATTGATTGGACTTTGGGTATTAGTGGATGGTAGGTATGTACAAATGGTATCCTCTCTGGACTTGTGGTGGTCAGGTGGGGGGATCTGTGTTCTAGTGCCCGACCTGCCTCCTGTCGTAGGAGTTGGGTAGGGTAGTCGCGTTCTTTGAATTTGGTCATCATATCTTGTAGGCGTTGGGGAAGTGTGTTAGTGTTGGACACGATCCTGGTCACTCTGCGGAATTGGGAATGTGGGAGGCTGTTTTTTATCGATTTGGTATGGCAGCTTGAGAAATGTAAGAGGCTGTTACAGTCAGTGGGTTTTGAGAAGATGTTGGTTATTAGTCTATTGTTGTCATCTCGGATGACCAAGGTATCAAGGAAAGAAATTTGGTTATAGTCATGGGTGATTGTGAACTGTAATTCAGGTCTGATTGAATTAATGTATGTGAAGAAGGAGTTAAGTGTTTCTGGCGGACCCTGCCATATCAGGAAGATGTCATCTATGTATCGATGGTAGGCGGTACAGTGTTGTTTAAATGATTCGTCGGGGTATATGAAGGTCTCCTCAAACTTGTTCATGTAGGCGTTAGCATAAGCTGGAGCTGCGTTCGAACCCATCGTGGTGCCCCGTTTTTGTATATAGAAGTCATCACCGAACAGGAAATAGTTCTGGTGTAGGACTAGGGACAGTATTTCCAAGCAGAATTGGATAGAGAGAGGGGAAAGATCGGATATTGAGAGAAGATGTGCTGTAGCTTCTAGGCCTAGGTCGTGGGTTATGGAGTTGTATAGACTGTTAACATCTAGTGTAACTAATTGACTGGTCGGTGGAAGATATGGGGTATTTTTAATGATTTCTAAAAAGGCGTTAGTATCAAGTAGGAAGGCCCTGGATTTCTTTACAAGTGGTGTTAAGATCTTTTCAAGGTAAATTGCTAGGGGGGAGAGAATGGAGTCAGTGGAGGCTACGATAGGTCGTCCTGGAGGATTGGTCAGGGATTTGTGTATCTTAGGGAGTATGTAGAAGACAGGGGTTATTGGGTGAGAGTTGGTTAGGAATGTGACGGTTTTGCTGTCGATTATTTTGGAGTCAAGATATCTTGTGAGGATGGCTTGGATTTGGGAATGGATGTTATGAATGGGGTCATGAGTGATGCGGCCATAGGTTGTGGTATCCGCCAGTTGGCGGTTAACCTCTTTTGTGTAGCTTGTCCGGTCCATAATCACCGTTGCGCCCCCTTTGTCTGCTGGTTTAATTATAATATTTTTATTATCACTCAGGCTCTTAGGGAAGTATCCCTAAGATACACAAATCCCTGACCAATCCTCCAGGACGACCTATCGTAGCCTCCACTGACTCCATTCTCTCCCCCCTAGCAATTTACCTTGAAAAGATCTTAACACCACTTGTAAAGAAATCCAGGGCCTTCCTACTTGATACTAACGCCTTTTTAGAAATCATCAAAAATACCCCATATCTTCCACCGACCAGTCAATTAGTTACACTAGATGTTAACAGTCTATACACCTCCATAACCCACAACCTAGGCCTAGAAGCTACAGCACATCTTCTCTCAATATCCGATCTTTCCCCTCTCTCTATCCATTTCTGCTTGAAAATACTGTCCCTAGTCCTACACCAGAACTATTTCCTGTTCGGTGATGACTTCTATATACAAAAACAGGGCACCGCGATGGGTTCAAACGTAGCTCCAGCTTATGCTAACGTCTACATGAACAAGTTTGAGGAGACCTTCATATACTCCGACGAGTCATTTAAACAACACTGTACCGCCTACCATCGATACATAGATGACATCTTCCTGATATGGCAGGGTCCGCCAGAAACACTTAACTCCTTCTTCACATACATTAATTCAATCAGACCTGAATTACAGTTCACAATCACCCATGACTATAACCAAATTTCTTTCCTTGATACCTTGGTTATCCGAGATGACAACAATAGACTAATAACCGACATCTTCTCAAAACCCACCGACTGTAACAGCCTCTTACATTTCTCAAGCTGCCATACCAAATCGATAAAAAACAGCCTCCCACGTTCCCAATTCCACAGAGTGACCAGGATCGTGTCCAACCCTAACACACTTCCCCAACGCCTACAAGATATGATGACCAAATTCAAAGAACGCGACTACCCTACCCAACTCCTACGACAGGAGGCAGGTCGGGCACTAGAACACAGATCCCCCCACCTGACCACCACAAGTCCAGAGAGGATACCATTTGTACATACCTACCATCCACTAATACCCAAAGTCCAATCAATCATTAGGAAACACTGGCCTCTTCTATCCAGAGTCTATCCAGAAATCCCCGCATTTTCCAACTCTGCACTCATGTGCGTCAAGCAAGCCCCTAATATTAAAGACAAGATCATTAGAGCCGACATAGGACCTTCCCGCACAACTGCCTCCCAACTAGTGTTGAGCCACCCCCGTAGTGTTCGAGTTCGGTTCGGTTTGTCGAACACCCGTGTGTTCACTGAACTGTTCGTCGAACTGTTCGTCGAACACCTTCGAACACCGTTAAAACCAATGGCAGGCAAACAAAAACACATAGAAACACATAGAAAACACCTTCAAAGGTGTCCAAAAGCTGACAAACTGCTCAGAAGACACAACTAACACATGGAAAAGTGACAAGTACATATAGTCATGAGAAAAGAAAAGAGGTGGAGGAGTAAAAGGAGGGGGAGACACAGATATAGGCATGTCATGCCCTTCTAAAATCCAAAAAGTGAGAAGCCGACACGTTCAGTCCGCTCCTGCCCGTGCCACCTCCGTGTGGCCGGGTTTGTGCCAGAGCCGCGGTGAACCCTGACGGCCAGCCCCCCTCTCCCAATACTGGTGCCTGTCCGCTGGTGGGTCGAGCGAGCCCCCCTGTGGTGGAGGCAGCTCTAAGCTTTTTAATTTAAATTGTCTCTCTAATTTGAATGAATACACTTTAAATCCATTTACAAGGATCTATTAGAGGGCAAGTCTCATGCCAGCAGCCACGTAATTCCAGCTCCAGTAGCGTCCACTAAAGCTGCTGCAGTTAAAAAGCATTTATAAGGATCGAGCTCGGCTGTCCACCGCAAGGCATCCTACTGCCAGTCCCAGCCCCTATGCCTTGGGGTGCCTCCTGATGCTCTTCACTGAGTATCCCATGGTCCCGAAGCATTTCCTTTGAAAAAATTAAGTGTCCAAACTACAGGTGGTGTAGCTTGCTTAACAGCCGGGATAATCCGCTGACTAGCAGACACTGCTACTAGGCACAAAGTATTTCCTGGGCTAGATGCAGTTAAAAATTTGTAATTAGATACTCTCGTTGGATGCTGAGAAAGCATTCCATAGAGTCTCCTGGCACGCCATATATGATTCTCTTAAAAAGCTTGGGGTAGGGGTCTAGGGGACCCTTTTATAGCCAAAATCATGGCCCTGTATCGCAATACGTCACCTAGGCTGAAGATAAATGGAACTGTAGCACCCTGAGGGCTCGGTTGCTACAGAGGTATTGCACCTCACCCCCCAAAGGTGTGATATCTCACTCTTAGGTAAGGATGGAGTGTGGATCAGGACCCGACACCTGCATGCATTACACCACATTGCCGTGGGGCAGGGCGACCAATATGCCCCTGAGATGGGCACGACAGTCCCGGTCCCTGGCTGGAGTGGGGGGAGGGAACACTGAAGAAGGGGAACCCTGTAGTGCAGGAGCAGGGAGGAAGCAGTTCCTGGGTTCATTGAGAAGGGAGTATAAAAGGTGGGCACCCTCAGCTAGAAACCGGAGGCTGTGACATTTTATGTGGCGCAGCCCCTCGCTACACCCGCTAGGAGGGCAGCACATAGGGTCAGGGAAACTGGTGCCAAGTTTACCAAGAGGAGGCCCGAGGCAGCCGGACAGAAGGGTTGGTAAGAAAGGCCAGACAAAGGACACACAAAGGGGGTCCTGTGAAGCGCTCCAAAGTTTTCTGGGAGTTGTCTGAGCCCCTCACCTGGTGAGCACAGTACGACGTGGGCAGCCATTACCTGCAGACGTGGTCTGGATAATAAGAACTGTGAGTAAAGGCCCTGGACTGCATCACTGACTCCGTGTCGTTACTGCTGCTGCCCTGCACCATCACCCCCATCCTCCGCATACACTGCCCTGAGGCTATACTCCTCCCGTGGGGAGTTATGCTACGCTCTGCTGCACCCACAACACCAGCCTCAGCGGTCTGCCCTGCAGCGGCTGTTCACTCTGACCGCAATCCACGGGTGGCGTAGTCGGACATTTAGACATCAAAACCACATAAATAGTTCCGCCACTGGTTTGACCACCCTGAGCCACGGAACCGGGTCTCTGCCACGAAGACTACAACCACCAGCATCCACCAAAAAGGGTCCGGCTCCGGGTGTCCCAAGGCCCAGGGGGTGCATCAGAACATTTTCATCACCTTTCACAATCACCAATGGGACAAGGCAGGGATGTCCTCTGTCCCCTCTCTTATACATCCTAGTGACGGAGCACCTGCTCTCATCAATTCGCCATAACCCCAATATTAGGTGGATTGAGGTGGGAGGCACCGAGTACAAGTGCTCTCTATTTGCTGATGATGTACTAGTATATATCACTCAATCACATATATCCATCCATGCTGTTATGGCTGAAATAGATCACTTTGTTACATGGTCAAATTTTAAAATCAATGCAGCGAAGTCTGAGGCCCTCGATGTCTCCCTCCCCAAATCCATATAGGATTCCATCCAGTCCAACTTTCCCTTTGCCTGGCCCTCACAGGGTATCAAATACTTAGGAATTCCTATTCATAGAGACCTCTCCCATCTATGTTATCTTAATTTTGGGCCCTTTATTGAACAACTCCATACAGACCACGGTTGGCAAGTTAGAACTGTAAGATTCACTACGTGAACCACCGGTGTTTTGTGGAAAAGCACATGTACACTGTGTTCCAAATTATTATGCAAAAAGTGTTTAGGAGTGATAAGGGAAGAATTTGTTTGTTTGTCAGTTAAACGCATTGATGGTGATGTGTGTCAGGGCTCTTTATATCACTGTAAGCAATTGCAGACACCTGTGCTAATTAGTTTGGCAGGTGTGTCCAATGAAAGGCAAGACTACTTAAGAAGGCTGTCTCACATTATTAAGCAGCCTACATTTTCTGCCAAAATGGGAAAGAAAAAGGATGTGTCGGCTGCTGAGAAGCAACAAATTGTGGAGTGTTTAGGTCAAGGCATGACTACAATCAACATTGTGCGATGATCAGGATGAAGTGTCTTGGCAATCAAGAAGTATGTAGCTGATTCACAGTACACACGTGTGCGTGCTGATAAGGGCAAATTGAGGACTCTTTCCTACAGGCAATTACGTCAGGTTAAAAGAGCAGCGGCAAAAAAGCCTTGTCATAGCAGCAGACAAGTTTTTGAAGCTGCTGGTGCCTCCAACGTCCCCCGAACAACAAGATGCAGGGTCCTTCAGAGGTTTGCAGCTGTGCATATGCCATCCTGTCGACCTCCTCTATCCACTTCACACAAGCAGAAACGGCTCCAGTGGGCCAAACATTACATGAAGACTGATTTCAAAACTGTTTTGTTCACGGATGAGTGCCGTGCAGCGCTCGATGGTCCAGATGGATGGAGTGGAGGATGGCTGGTTGATGGACACCCCACGCAAACACGGCTACAGCGCCAACAAGGAGGAGGTGGAGTAATGTTTTGGGCTGGAATCATGGGGAGAGAGATTGTCAGCCCCTTTAGGATCCCTGAAGGCGCTAAAGATGAACTCCATAATGTATGTGGATTTTCTCAAACAGCACTTCCTGCCATGGTTCAAGAAGAAGAACCATGTATTTCACAGCAAGATCATTTTTTTGCATGATAATGCACCATCTCATGCTGCACATAAAACATCTGCATCTCTGGCTGATATGGGCATAAAAGGGGACAAACTTATGGTGTGACCCCCATGCTCCCCTGACCTCTACCCCATTCAGAACCTCTGGAGCATCATCAAAAGGAGTGTCTATGATGGCGGGAGGCAGTTCACATCTAAGCAACAGCTCTGGGAGGGTATTCTGTCCTCATGCAAAACAATTGAAGCAGAAACCATCCAAAACCTGACAAATTCAATGGACGAGAGAGTTCAGAATCTCCTTTCGAACAAGGGGTCCTATGAGAAAATGTAACATCACCTAGAATAAAGTTTTGAGTTGAAAACTGTTTGATTTCAGTTTCTAATAACCTGCTAATGCTTACAATTTCAAAAATGACAATTTTTTTGGTCTTTATTAAAATGAAAAGGTTGATCGAAAAGTTTGGGGGATCTAAGAGTGTGGAATTCTGACAATATGAGGGTCATGTTGCAGGTAGTGCAGCAAGAAGGCACTTATGTGTCTTGCGCATCTCGGAGCCTCAAAATTATTTTCCGGGCTAGATGCAGCTACAAATTTTTATTAATTTTAAATCTGGTGGAGCTTGGTATAGATGGGCTAATAGGATCAGTGCTGCACACTGCTACAAAGCCCAAATTATTTTCCAGTCAAGATACAGATAAACATGATTAGTAATTTGAAAGCTTAAAACGGTTGGTAGGGTGATTTTAACCAATCATCAAGCTTTTACTCTCCCCAGGATGACACAGGGGTAGAAAAGTCGTTTCGGATCCATGATTTGTTCATCTTTATGAACGTGAGTATGTCTACATTATCAGTGGAGAGCCGCGTGCGCTTATCTGTCAGCACACCACCAGCAGCGCTGAACACACGTTCAGACAGAATGCTGGCTGCAGGGCATGACAAGATCTCCAAGGCGTAAGTGGCTAGCTCCGGCCATTTATCCAGATTGGAAGCCCAAAAAGAGCAAGGGTCCAGTGACACAGTCATGGCTTCAATGTTTACTTGGAGATATTCCTGTACCATCGTCTCTAGGCGTTGACTATGTGTCAGACTTCTTGTCTCCTGTGGCCTTGCAAAGGATGGGCTAAAAAAGTGGTGAAATGATTCTGCAAAATTGATGTTACCAGCAGATACTGTGGTTCTGTTACGGTTTGAGTGCTGAACACTTGACGGTCCCACGGTTGGCAAGTTGGAACTGTGAGATTCACTACGTGCACCACTGGTGTTTTGTGGAAAAGCACATGTAAGATTCTGCAACAGTCTCTTCTGATACTCCTGCATGCGTGCATCCCTTTCTATGGCAGGAATAATTTCTGCAAATTTACTTTTGTACTGGGGATCTAACAGTGTGGCAACCCAGTAGTCAGGATTATTTCTAATTCTCACAATTCGAGGGTCATGTTGCAGGTAGTGCAGCAAGAAGGCACTCATGTGTGTTGCGCATCCAGGAGCACCAAGTCCCTGTTGTGTTGGTGGCGAGGTAACAATCATGCTTCCTTCCTCTGTCCTCTCCCCCCAACCTCGCACAACAGAAATGTGATCAAGGTCTCCCTCATCTGATGAGTCTTCCATCAGTTCGTCCTCCACTTCTTCCTGGGCTCCTGCACCTTCCTCACTAGTTTGGCTGCTATCATGCGCCCTGGTAAAACCATCTCCCCCACCCTCACATGCCTGCCACCTTGGTGCTGCCGACCGTCTGGACCTTGCAGATGTTAGCCCTTCCGCATACAACTCCTCCTCCTCTACTTCCTCCACCTCCTCTTGTGCCACCACCTGACTCCGAATTCTGTTTAACATGTGCTCCAGCATGTAAATCACCGGAATAGTCATGCTGATAATGGCATCGTCAGCACTAAACATCTTCGTCGCCATTTCAAAACTGTGCAGAAGGGTGCATAGGTCCCTGATCTGAGACCACTCCTCCAGCGTGATTTGCCCCACCTCCGGATCTCGTTGGCCCAGGCTATACGTCAGAACATATTGCACCAGGGCTTGTCGGTGCTGCCACAGTCGCTGCAACATGTGCAGAGTTGAATTCCACCGGGTAGGCACATCGCATTTTAGCCGGTGAAGTGGCAGGCCCAACGACTTCTGTAGAGATGTAAGTCGCTGAGCTGCGGGATGCGAACGGCGGAAGTGAGCACACAGCGACCGTGCCCTCTGCAGAAGGCCATCTAGTCTGGGATAGTGGGCTAAAAATTGCTGGACAACCAGGTTCAACACGTGAGCCATACAAGGCACGTGTGTGACATTGCCCCGGCGAAGGGCCGCACCCAGGTTTGCAGCATTGTCGCACACGGCCTTCCCTGGTTTCAGGTCCAGTGGAGACAACCATTCATGAAATTGGTTCTCCAGAGCTGACCACAACTCCTCAGCTGTGTGACTCACATTTCCCAGACATTTCAAAGTAAAAACCGCCTGATGACGTTGAGCCCTACTGCCAGCATAGTAAGGAGGTGTGCAGGATCCCTTCTGCGCAGTTAGAAAGCTTGTGGCATGACCAGACAGGCTTTGGGTGCAGGTGGAAGACCGAGAGGAGGTTGAGGAGGCAGAAGCAGTGGAGGAACTTTGACATAAAGAGGATTGACGCACAACTCGTGGGGACGGCAAGACTTGGACAGCAGCCCCTTGTCCTGCTGTCACCATATTTACCCAGTGCCCAGTCAGCGACATGTAACGCCCCTGTCCATGCCTACTCGTCCAAGTGTCTGTGGTGAAATGCACCCTGTCACACACAGAGTTTCTCAAAGAAGCGGTGATGTTGTGTGCGACATGCTGGTGGAGCGCAGGCACACCTTTCTTTGAGAAGTAGTGCCGACTGGGCATCTGGTACTGGGGCACTGCGACGGACATAAGGTCTCGAAAATCCTCTGTGTCCACCAGGCGGAAAGGCAGCATTTCTGTAGCCAAGAGCTTGCAGATGGTGAAATTCAACCTCTTAGCTTTCTCATGGCTAGGAGGAAATGGTCTTTTACTTGTCCACATCTGAGGGACCGAGGGCTGGCTATTGTGCTTAGACGGGGTTGATAAGGGTGTCCCCGGCAAACTGCCGGTCTGTGAGGAAGATGCAGGCGGACATGTTAGGTTGCCTTGATCCAAAGGTGGTGCTATCGATGTCGGACAGCGCTCAACACCAGCTGGTGTTACCACCTCCAAAGAAAATGATGACCTGCCAATCACGCTGGCTGTTGCGGGTAAAGAGGTGGCAGGTCTGCGCCCCAAAACAGGTGTGACTGCTGTCCCCCCAGTCACAGAGGATGAAGAGGCCGTGGATGCACAAGATATGGCAGACGGTGGTTGGCTCGGCCGGCTAGGCCGCATTGTAGCACACTGAGCTTCCCACTGCAACTTATGCTTCATGTCCATGTGCCGGTTCATGCATGAAGTACTCAAACTATGTATTTTTTGGCCTCTACTTAGCTTTTGCTGACAAATGTTACAGATAATACGAGTTGGGTCATCTTTATCGATCTGAAAAAATGCCCAGGCTATGCAAGGCTTAGCACCCATGCGACCTGAAGAGCCACCACGACTTGTGGTGAGAGGCAGAGTTGTGTTTGAGGATGCAGTTGTTGACGTGCTTCCAGTACTACGTCTCTGTCCAGGAAGGCGCAACCTGACCTCGTCGTCACTAGCATCTTCCTCCACCTCCTCTGCTGACCTCATCTCTTGGCTGACTGTGGGTTGACAGTAAGTGGGATCTCCAACCTCATCATCATCACCCTGTGCGTTATCACACCCGTCGTCCTCAGAGCCAACCTGTTCCTGCCCTGACAAAAAACTAAAGTTGTCGCTCCAATCAGGTATTTGAGTCTTATCATCGTCTTCCTCATTGTCTCCACCAACAGGAGTTACAGTTTGGGAATGAGGGTCTACATTATGGTCAGAACCTTCTGCGTCTGGTCCTGGATCCGATTCATAAAGATTCTGGGCATCAGTGCAGATCATTTCCTCGTCTGGATTCACAGAAGTGCTGGAGTCGACCTCTGATTCCCAGGCTATAGTATGAGTAAACAGCTCTGCAGACTCAACCATCTGTTCTACCTCATACTCAGACGGGCAGCTGGAGATTTGGGAGCTGTGAGGAAGCAAGTGCGATTGGGGTGACACCTTTGAGGACTGGAGTATTTGTGATGTTGAAGTTGATGTGGAGGAGAGCCCACTTAAAGGAGCACTTGATATCCGTTGAAGCACCTGCTGTTTTTGTGCCTCATCTGGAATTTGTAGCGATTGGCGTGGCCGTAAGAAAGGGATCTTATCACATTGTCCGCTAAAAAAAGTAGACATTTTAGTTTGGCTGGAAGATGGTCTTTCTTCTGCAGATGTTACTGTTGCTTTAACACCTACCCCACGGACACAACCTTTTTTCCCCTTCCCATCACGCCTATTCCCCTTTCCACCAGCAGCAGGCCTTTTTCCACTCATTTTGGTGGTTAACTAATTCACAACTCTGGAGTTGTTTGCACAAAAAAACAATGGATGGGAACCGAGCAGAGCTGAGTGGCCAAACTGTGATATTAGGCCAAAACTATTGGCTGGGTTAGATGCAGAAAAAAATTATATTCAATTTGCAACCTGATGGAGGTCAGTATAGATGGACTAATAGAGAAAGTCCCACACACAGCTAGAAGCCCAAATATTTTTTCAGAGGTAGATGCAGAAAAAAAATATATTCAGTTTGCAACCTGATGGAGGTCAGTATAGATGGACTAATAGAACAAGTCCCACACACAGCTAGAAGCCCAAATATTTTTTCAGAGGTAGATGCAGAAAAAAATTATATTCAGTTTGCAACCTGATGGAGGTCTGTATAGATGGATTAATAGAACAAGTCCCACACACAGCTAGAAGCCCAATATTTTTTCAGAGGTAGATGCAGAAAAAAAATATATTCAGTTTGCAACCTGATGGAGGTCAGTATAGATGGACTAATAGAGAAAGTCCCACACACTGCTAGAAGGCCAAATATTTTTTCAGAGCTGGATGCAGATAAAAATTATTTTCAATTTGCAACCTGATGGAGGTCAGTATAGATGGACTAATAGAGAAAGTCCCAGACACTGCTAGAAGGCCAAATATTTTTTCAGAGCTAGATGCAGAAAAAAAATATTTTTAATTTGCAACCTGATGGAGGTCAGTATAGATGGACTAATAGAGAAAGTCCCACACACTGCTAGAAGGCCAAATATTTTTTTCAGAGCTAGATGCAGACAAAAAATTATTTTCAGTTTGCAACCTGATGGAGGTCAGTATAGATGGACTAATAGAACAAGTCCCACACACAGCTAGAAGCCCAAATATTTTTTCAGAGGTAGATGCAGAAAAAAATTATATTCAGTTTGCAACCTGATGGAGGTCTGTATAGATGGATTAATAGAACAAGTCCCACACACAGCTAGAAGCCCAATATTTTTTCAGAGGTAGATGCAGAAAAAAAATATATTCAGTTTGCAACCTGATGGAGGTCAGTATAGATGGACTAATAGAGAAAGTCCCACACACTGCTAGAAGGCCAAATATTTTTTTCAGAGCTAGATGCAGAAAAAAATTATATTCAGTTTGCAACCTGATGGAGGTCAGTATAGATGGACTAATAGAACAAGTCCCACACACTGCTAGAAGCCCAAATATTTTTTCAGAGCTAGATGCAGAAAAAAATTATATTCAATTTGCAACCTGATGGAGGTCAGTATAGATGGACTAATAGAATGATGCTATTCCCAAAAGATTTTACTTCACTAGGTGCAGTAAAAAAATTGGTATTCTATACACAGGTGGTATATCTTGCAACACAGATAGGCTACTCCACTGACTAACACACTCTGCAATAGGCCAAAAAGGATTAGCTTTGCTAGATTCAGCCAAATGCTGTGAAAAAAAACTTGCACAGCACTGGCACAGACCTGCCTGGCAAAAACTGATAGGAACTGATGTAACCTAGTCCTGAAAAGGACTGCAATTACAATTAGTCTTTACTCCCACAATCTATCTATTTAAGAGCACAGACCTGCCTGATAAAAGTCGTAGGAAATGCTGTAACCTAGTCTTTAAAAGGACTGCAATCACAACTATTCCCTACTCCCAAGCTATCTGTAGATTTGTGCGAAAATTGGCTTGAAATTAACAAGGTATAGCGCACACAGCAACAGCGGTGCCGTCTAACACGCAGCTGCAGCAATGAGAAAATGGTGGCGACAGGGAAAATGGCTTGGTCTTATAGGGCAAGGACATGTGACATACACTGCCAATGACACATGCCCTTGCTTGTGTGAAAAAAGCACTTCGCTCCGTGTGTGCGCTGCTGATAGGCTGACAGATTGCACCTCCCCACTGTAAATGCGGGAAAGAGAAAAAAAAATGGAGATCTTCATTATTCCTGCAGAGATCCATCCCCTGCCCCTCCCCCCACCCCGCTGTACACTCAAACTGTGTATTAACATTAATTTTCATCATTACTGAGAAAAAATCCAGTTATGATTTTGGTGCACGAACAGTTATCGAACATAACCTCGAACAGCCGAATTTTTCTCAAATCGTTCGTGTTCGCCGAACGTCTCGAACACCGCCCAAAACAGCTCGGATTTGAGATTGGCGAACAGTTCGAGTAGAACAACGCTCATCTCTACTCCCAACGCCTACTCAGTACTCGCCGTCACGGCACCTTCCCCTGTCTCAACTGTGCAGCATGTTCCAACATTATCAAATCCGACACTATTACTCACCCGAGGACAGGAAAGAGTTATCCCATTAAAGGTTTTTTCACATGCGACTCAAACTTTGTGATCTACATCATCAAATGCCCCTGTGGTCTCCTATATGTAGGGGAAACTACGCAGCACATTAGAGACCGCATAGGAAGCCATAAGTCCACTATCCGCTGCGGAAAAAATTGGCTCCCACTCCCTGATCATTTCACCAGAGCCAGACATACAGTTGCCCAACTCCGTTTTCAAGTGATCGAACAGGTGACGAGACCTAGGAGGGGGGGCAACCATATTAAGCTACTGAAACAACGGGAATCTTACTGGATTTACACACTCCAGACATTGTCCCCAAAAGGTTTGAATCGCGAGATTGATTGGATTTATTAATTCTCATCCTTAAACTGCCCTTTTTTTCCTACAGACCCATTGAATACATGCATAGGTGAGTTACCATCCAACCTAAAGATACACTACATGTATATGTAACAGTACACTTTTAGCACCTCCCCCCTAATACACAAGTCTACCACAACGGTGTCAATATGACAAGCTATGCACATGACGCTCCGTCCCCGGTTATTATATGATATACATATGGGGTGCTTAATACCTGTATCTCTCTGGATGTACTCCCTATAGACAATGTACTGCTGTATAACATATGCCACCACAAGCACAATACCAAATCTTACTTCTGGCTGCCTTGGAATATTTCCCCTGTGGCACATTACCCTATATTCTGCTCTACATGCTTCACTATGCTCTGCGCATGCGTTAGCTAACGCACCATAGCAACCAAAACACCCACACAATAGTCTCTTAGTAGCGCGACGTCACTTCCGGGTTCCCGCCCACGTGTGTGACGCACTTCCGCCCCAACGCCTGGCGCGCACATACTTAAGTGAGTGCTCCCAGTACATAACCCACATCGCTGGGAGACGGTCACGCTGCCCTTCCTCCACAAGCCATACCTGTGAGCCCCACACCACCACAGACAACAAACAGGAACAAGATACGCAGCTCCTAGGAGCGCCCCCCACCCCTTTTTTATCCCTTTCCCCCCTTGTACACTGGTTACTAACTGGGACGCTCTTTCCACTCCAGCCTCCCATGGTGCACAAATAACTATACAGAGAAACGGCTATACCGCCCCTCCTCTCCTCTCCCTGCCATATCTGGGACACCAGCACTGTACCAAGACACAGATGTGTCATACCACATCAGCAAATGAATCTCTTATAGATTGTGGAACACGTGATACAAGAGGTATAGATCCTTTTATAAAAATCTACTATTTGACCATATTGTGTGCATTCCCTTAACATGCATTTCTTGCTATTACAGCACCATTAAAAAGATTTCTATCTTTACCTCTGTCGGCACATACCTGTATCTAAACCTATATAAGGTAACCCTACTAAATATTGTACTATACTCGGCAACCCCCTTTTTTGCATATAATGTATATATGTAATAATTGTGATTTTATTGTCTTAACTCTGTCACCTGCCTCTATCCCTCTTCCTCTCTCCTGATACCCTTCCCTCCCTCCCACCCTCCATCTCCCCCCCCCTTTCCCACCCCACCACCCCCACCCTCCCCTCTACCTTTCCCTATCCCATTTCCTCTTTTTTTCATCTATCAACATCTTTCACAATGGAACTCCTACTTACATCATGTTTTAATTTCATATGTCTGTATCCTTAACACTGTATTTCCTTTTTTAGTAGCGCGACTTAATGAATAAGGCCTGGATGAGGCCGAAACGTCTTCAGTCGCTAATCACTGTCGCAACTACAACTATTTGGTTTGATGTTATGCCTCATTAATAAACGAACACTGCATATGAACCTCTGAGTGTGCGATGATATAATTTACTGTACTAAGCACATGAGCCAGGCATGGTACGTGTGTGATCTCACCTCGCCTCAGAGCCGCCACCAGGTTACGGCCATTGTCACATACGACCATGCCGGGATGTAGGTTCAGCGGTCTCAGCCACAGATCTGCCTGCTCTTTCACAGCTGTCCACAACTCACAAGCAGTGTGAGGTTTATCACCTAAGCTTATGAGTTTCAGCACAGCCTGTTGCCGCTTGGCGGAGGCAGTACTGCAATGCTTCCAGCTTGTAACTGATGTGGTGATATCTGAGATGGAGGCTGAACATGAGGAGGAGGAGGAGGAGGAGGATGCACAGGAGCTGTACACTGTGGGGGCAACTCTGACTGACATAGGACCCGCAATCCTCGGTGTGGGGAGGATGTGTTCCGTCCCAAGGTCCGACTGGGTCCCGGCTTCCACTATGTTTACCCAGTGTGCCGTCAGAGAGATGTACCGTCCCTGGCCACAAGCACTTGACCACGTGTCCGTTGTCAGGTGGACTCTCCCAGTAACTGCGTTGTTGAGGGCACGGCAGATGCTTTGGGACACGTGCTTGTGTAGTGCGGGGATGGCACACCGGGCAAAATAGTGTCGGCTAGGGACCGAGTACCGAGGGATGGCCACCGCCATAAGATTGTGGAAGGATTCCGTCTCCACCAGCCTAAAAGGCAGCATTTCCAACGCAAGCAGTCGTGAAATGTGCGAATTTAGGACTGTGGCCTGTGTGGCGTTAGCTGCGAATTTCCGCTTTCGTTCAAAGGTCTGAGATATGGACAACTGAACGCTGCGGTGGGACGTGGACGTGGACGTTGATGCTGTTTCTTGAGAAACTGCCATAACAATTGAAGACTGAGAGGAGGGGGCATCTTTACATGCAGTATGGACAGGGGATTGGCTTGCACACACAACAAGGGGTTCTATTGCACGCACAACAGTGGAAGAAGCAGTGGTGACACCCGCTGACACTGGTCGTGGACCCTGGGTTTCGCACCACAAGGTCGGGTGCTTTGCTGCCATGTGCTTGATCATCCTGGTGGTGGTCAGGCTGGTAGTTTTGTCACCCCTGCTGATGCTGGCATGGCAGGTGGAACATATGGCCTTTTTGGGGTTATCAGCAGAGTCTTTAAAAAAATTCCAGACTCTGGAAGACCTACCGCTTGTACTGGCAACGTCCCTCGTGTTGGTGTTACGGGGAACGGTTGCCTGCCTTCTGTCTGCGGCCACCACACTGCTTCTTCCTGCCTGTTGGGGTACTCTGCCTCCCTCCCCCTGTGTGCTGCTGGCCTCACTCTGCATGTCCTACTTCCACGTTGGGTCAGTTACTAGATCATCCACCACCTCCTCCTCTTCCACTTGCGCACGAAGATCCTCCTCCTCACTTCCTGGCAATTGTGTCTCGCCATCATCCACCTCTTGTGACAGATTGCCAACATTGACTTCCTGTGGCCGTGGCTGTTCAAATATTTGGGCATCGCAACATGGGATCTCCTCTTCCACCACTTCAAGCGTATCAGGCAAGGGGCCCAAATATGGAAATGGACCAGTGAACAGCTCTTCAGAGTGTCCAAGTGTGGGATCACTTGCTGTCTGACGACACTCGGCATGGTGGGAGGAAGGAGAATCAGGGTGAGGAGGAGTATGCGGTCGAGACTCATGGCTACTAAGAGTTGACCGTGTGGAAGACAGACCGGAGGGGGTGGTGCCCAGGTAACTGGTAGTATTATCTGCTATCCAACTAATAACCTGTTCACACTGATCAGTTCTCAATACTGGTGTTGTTCTGTACTTCACTATTAATTTGGTCAAGAAGTGGGAGCAAGAAGATGTGGCTGTTGGTTGTGGCACATTTTCACCTTGGCCACGGCCCCGTCCTCAGCACGAACCATCACCAGAACGTCCACTTCCACGTCCCTTGCCACGCACCTTGCCCATTGTAAATGAAGTAAAATAGCTTACACTTGCACCATCAATGGAAAAAGGGTAATAAAGAGTAGATTAGAACCGTAGAAGAGGAAAACCACAGTTATTGTTTACTGGGGTATACCACACTTTTTTAAATAGAGATATTTGCGGCTGAACAGTGAGCGACACACTCAAACTGCTTTTTTTTTAGATACCAAAGGCCCAAAACTGGATAGTACAGCGATTTGACCCGTGGAACTGCGAAACCACACTGGGATGTCGGGCCTACACAAGACTATTTTCAACAGATATATCTTTGTGTCACAACAGTCAGGAGACACTACTGTTTTTCTTTACGGAAAATGTACCAAAAGCTGAATAATAGAGATTTTTTACCGTGGGATGGCAAAACCACAGTTATTGTTTACTGGGGTATACCACACTTTTTTAAATAGAGATATTTGCAGCTGAACAGTGAGCGACACACTCAAACTGCTTTTTTTTTAGATATCAAAGGCCAAAAACTGGATAGTACAGCGATTTCACCCGTGGAACAGCGAAACCACACTGGGATGTCGGGCCTACACAAGACAATTTTCAACAGATATATTTTTGTGTCACAACAGTCAGGAGACACTACTGTTTTTCTTTACGGAAAAAACTACCAAAAGCTGAATAATAGAGATTTTTTACTGTGGGATGGCAAAACCACAGTTATTGTTTACTGGGGTATACCACACTTTTTTAAATAGAGATATTTGCAGCTGAACAGTGAGCGACACACTCAAACTGCTTTTTTTTAGATGCCAAAGGCCCAAAACTGGATAGAACAGCGATTTGACCCGTGGAACTGCGAAACCACACTGGGATGTCAGGCCTACACAACACTATTTTCAACAGATATATTTTTGTGTCACAACAGTCAGGAGACACTACTGTTTTTCTTCAAGGAAAATATACCAAAACCTGAATAATAGAGATTTTTTACCGTGGGAGGGCAAAACCACAGTTATTGTTTACTGGAGTATACCACACTTTTTTAAATAGAGATATTTGCGGCTGAACAGTGAGCGACACACTCAAACTGCTTTTTTTTTAGATACCAAAGGCCCAAAACTGGATAGTACAGCGATTTGACCCGTGGAAATGCGAAACCACACTGGGATGGCGGGCCTACACAAGACTATTTTCAACAGATATATTTTTGTGTCACAACAGTCAGGAGACACTACTGTTTTTCTTTACGGAAAATATACCAAAACCTGAATAATAGAGATTTTTTACCGTGGGATGGCAAAACCACAGTTATTGTTTACTGGGGTATACCACACTTTTTTAAATAGAGCTATTTGCGGCTGAACAGTGAGCGACACACTAAAACTGCTTTTTTTTAGATAGCAAAGGCCCAAAACTGGATAGTACAGCGATTTAACCCGTGGAACTGCGAAACCACACTGGGATGTCAGGCCTACACAAGACTATTTTCAACAGATATATTTTTGTGTCACAACAGTCAGGAGACACTACTGTTTTTCTTTACGGAAAATATACCAAAACCTGAATAATAGAGATTTTTTACCGTGTGATGGCAAAACCACAGTTATTGTTTACTGGGCTTTACCACACTTTTTTAAATAGAGATATTTGCGGCTAAACAGTGAGCGACACACTCAAACTGCTTTTTTTTTAGATACCACAGGTCCAAAACTGGATAGTACAGTGATTTGACCCATGGAACTGCGAAACCACACTGGGATGTCGGGCCTACACAAGACTATTTTCAACAGATATATTTTTGTGTCACAACAGTCAGGAGACACTACTGTTTTTCTTTACGGAAAAAACTACCAAAAGCTGAATAATAGAGATTTTTTACCGTGGGATGGCAAAACCACAGTTATTGTTTACTGGGATATACCACACTTTTTTAAATAGAGATATTTGCAGCTGAAAAGTGAGCGACACACTCAAACTGCTTTTTTTTAAGTAACCAAAGGCCCAAAACTGGATAGTAAAGCGATTTGACCCGTGGAACTGCGAAAACACACTGGGATGTCGGGCCTACACAAGACTATTTTCAACAGATATATTTTTGTGTCACAACAGTCAGGAGACACTACTGTTTTTCTTTACGGAAAAAACTACCAAAAGCTGAATAATAGAGATTTTTTACCGTGGGATGGCAAAACCACAGTTATTGTTTACTGGGGTATACCACACTTTTTTAAATAGAGATATTTGCGGCTGAACAGTGAGCGACACACTAAAACTGCTTTTTTTTAGATAGCAAAGGCCCAAAACTGGATAGTACAGCGATTTAACCCGTGGAACTGCGAAACCACACTGGGATGTCAGGCCTACACAAGACTATTTTCAACAGATATATTTTTGTGTCACAACAGTCAGGAGACACTACTGTTTTTCTTTACGGAAAATATACCAAAACCTGAATAATAGAGATTTTTTACCGTGTGATGGCAAAACCACAGTTATTGTTTACTGGGCTTTACCACACTTTTTTAAATAGAGATATTTGCGGCTAAACAGTGAGCGACACACTCAAACTGCTTTTTTTTTAGATACCACAGGTCCAAAACTGGATAGTACAGTGATTTGACCCATGGAACTGCGAAACCACACTGGGATGTCGGGCCTACACAAGACTATTTTCAACAGATATATTTTTGTGTCACAACAGTCAGGAGACACTACTGTTTTTCTTTACGGAAAAAACTACCAAAAGCTGAATAATAGAGATTTTTTACCGTGGGATGGCAAAACCACAGTTATTGTTTACTGGGATATACCACACTTTTTTAAATAGAGATATTTGCAGCTGAAAAGTGAGCGACACACTCAAACTGCTTTTTTTTAAGTAACCAAAGGCCCAAAACTGGATAGTAAAGCGATTTGACCCGTGGAACTGCGAAAACACACTGGGATGTCGGGCCTACACAAGACTATTTTCAACAGATATATTTTTGTGTCACAACAGTCAGGAGACACTACTGTTTTTCTTTACGGAAAAAACTACCAAAAGCTGAATAATAGAGATTTTTTACCGTGGGATGGCAAAACCACAGTTATTGTTTACTGGGGTATACCACACTTTTTTAAATAGAGATATTTGCGGCTGAACAGTGAGCGACACACTCAAACTGCTTTTTTTTTAGATACCAAAGGCCCAAAACTGGATAGTACAGCGATTTGACAAGTGGAACTGCGAAACCAAACTGGGATGTCGGGCCTACACAAGACAATTTTCAACAGATATATTTTTGTGTCACAACAGTCAGGAGACAATACTGTTTTTCTTTACGGAAAAAACTACCAAAAGCTGAATAATAGAGATTTTTTACCGTGGGATGGCAAAACCACAGTTATTGTTTACTGGGGTATACCACACTTTTTTAAATAGAGATATTTGCGGCTGAACAGTGAGCGACACACTCAAACTGCTTTTTTTTTAGATACCAAAGGCCCAAAACTGGATAGTACAGCGATTTGACCCGTGGAACTGCGAAACCACACTGGGATGTCGGGCCTACACAAGACTATTTTCAACAGATATATTTTTGTGTCACAACAGTCAGGAGACACTACTGTTTTTCTTTACGGAAAATATACCAAAACCTGAATAATAGTAATTTTTTACCGTGGGATGGCAAAACCACAGTTATTGTTTACTATGGTATACCACACTTTTTAAAATAGAGATATTTGCTGCTGAACAGTGAGCGACACACTCAAACTGCTTTTTTTTTAGATACCAAAGGCCCAAAACTGGATAGTACAGCGATTTGACCCGTGGAACTGCGAAAACACACTGGGATGTCGGGCCTACACAAGTCTATTTTCAACAGATATATTTTTGTGTAACAACAGTCAGGAGACACTACTGTTTTCCTTTACGGAAAATATACCAAAACCTGAATAATAGAGATTTTTTACCGTGGGATGGCAAAACCACAGTTATTGTTTACTGGGGTATACCACACTTTTTTAAATAGAGATATTTGCGGCTGAACAGTGAGCGACACACTCAAACTGCTTTTTTTTTAGATACCAAAGGCCCAAAACTGGATAGTACAGGGATTTGACCCATGGAACTGCGAAACCACACTGGGATGTCGGGCCTACACAAGACTATTTTCAACGGATATATTTTTGTGTCACAACAGTCAGGAGACACTACTGTTTTTCTTTACGGAAAATATACCAAAACCTGAATAATAGAGATTTTTTACCGTGGGATGGCAAAACCACCGTTATTGTTTACTGGGGTATACCACACTTTTTTAAATAGAGATATTTGCGGCTGAACAGTGAGCGACACACTCAAACTGCTTTTTTTTTAGATACCAAAGGCCCAAAACTGGATAGTACAGCGATTTGACAAGTGGAACTGCGAAACCAAACTGGGATGTCGGGCCTACACAAGACAATTTTCAACAGATATATTTTTGTGTCACAACAGTCAGGAGACAATACTGTTTTTCTTTACGGAAAAAACTACCAAAAGCTGAATAATAGA
Source organism: Phyllobates terribilis (assembly GCF_046119375.1). Taxonomy (NCBI): domain Eukaryota; kingdom Metazoa; phylum Chordata; class Amphibia; order Anura; family Dendrobatidae; genus Phyllobates; species Phyllobates terribilis. Next base: position 462,216,833 of record NW_027362764.1, read on the forward strand.
GATTTTTTACCGTGGGATGGCAAAACCACAGTTATTGTTTACTGGGGTATACCACACTTTTTTAAATAGAGATATTTGCGGCTGAACAGTGAGCGACACACTCAAACTGCTTTTTTTTTAGATACCAAAGGCCCAAAACTGGATAGTACAGCGATTTGACCCGTGGAACTGCGAAACCACACTGGGATGTCGGGCCTACACAAGACTATTTTCAACAGATATATTTTTGTGTCACAACAGTCAGGAGACACTACTGTTTTTCTTTACGGAAAATATACCAAAACCTGAATAATAGTAATTTTTTACCGTGGGATGGCAAAACCACAGTTATTGTTTACTATGGTATACCACACTTTTTAAAATAGAGATATTTGCTGCTGAACAGTGAGCGACACACTCAAACTGCTTTTTTTTTAGATACCAAAGGCCCAAAACTGGATAGTACAGCGATTTGACCCGTGGAACTGCGAAAACACACTGGGATGTCGGGCCTACACAAGACTATTTTCAACAGATATATTTTTGTGTAACAACAGTCAGGAGACACTACTGTTTTCCTTTACGGAAAATATACCAAAACCTGAATAATAGAGATTTTTTACCGTGGGATGGCAAAACCACAGTTATTGTTTACTGGGGTATACCACACTTTTTTAAATAGAGATATTTGCGGCTGAACAGTGAGCGACACACTCAAACTGCTTTTTTTTTAGATACCAAAGGCCCAAAACTGGATAGTACAGGGATTTGACCCATGGAACTGCGAAACCACACTGGGATGTCGGGCCTACACAAGACTATTTTCAACGGATATATTTTTGTGTCACAACAGTCAGGAGACACTACTGTTTTTCTTTACGGAAAATATACCAAAACCTGAATAATAGAGATTTTTTACCGTGGGATGGCAAAACCACCGTTATTGTTTACTGGGGTATACCACACTTTTTTAAATAGAGATATTTGCGGCTGAACAGTGAGCGACACACTCAAACTGCTTTTTTTTTAGATCCCAAAGGCCCAAAACTGGATAGTACAGCGATTTGACCCGTGGAACTGCGAAACCACACTGGGATGTCGGGCCTACCCAAGACTATTTTCAACAGATATATTTTTGTGTCACAACAGTCAGGAGACACTACTGTTTTTCTGTACGGAAAATATACCAAAACCTGAATAATAGAGATTTTTTACCGTGGGATGGCAAAACCACAGTTATTGTTTACTGGGGTATACCACACTTTTTTAAATAGAGATATTTGCGGCTGAACAGTGAGCGACACACTCAAACTGCTTTTTTTTTAGATACCAAAGGCCCAAAACTGGATAGTACAGCGATTTGACCTGTGGAACTGCGAAACCACACTGGGATGTAGGGCCTACACAAGACTATTTTCAACAGATATATTTTTGTGTCACAACAGTCAGGAGACACTGCTGTTTTTCTTTACGGAAAAAACTACCAAAAGCTGAATAATAGAGATTTTTTACCGTGGCATGGCAAAACCACAATTATTGTCCACTGGGGTATACCACACTTTTTTAAATAGAGATATTTGCGGCTGAACAGTGAGCGACACACTCAAACTGCTTTTTTTTTAGATACCAAAGGCCCAAAACTGGATAGTACAGCGATTTGACCAATGGAACTGCGAAACCACACTGGGATGTCGGGCCTACACAAGACTATTTTCAACAGATATATTTTTGTGTCACAACAGTCAGGAGACACTACTGTTTTTCTTTACGGAAAAAACTACCAAAAGCTGAATAATAGAGATTTTTTACCGTGGGATGGCAAAACCACAGTTATTGTTTACTGGGGTATACCACACTTTTTAAAATAGAGATATTTGAGGCTGAACAGTGAGCGACACACTCAAACTTCTTTTTTTTCAGATACCAAAGGCCCAAAACTGGATAGTACAGCGATTTGACCCGTGGAACTGCGAAACCACACTGGGATGTCGGGCCTACACAAGACTATTTTCAACAGATATATTTTTGTGTCACAACAGTCAGGAGACACTGCTGTTTTTCTTTACGGAAAAAACTACCAAAAGCTGAATAATAGAGATTTTTTACCGTGGGATGGCAAAACCACAGTTATTGTTTACTGGGGTATACCACACTTTTTAAAATAGAGATATTTGCGGCTGAACAGTGAGCGACACACTCAAACTGCTTTTTTTTTAGATAGCAAAGGCCCAAAACTGGATAGTACAGCGATTTGACCCGTGGAACTGCGAAACCACACTGGGATGTCGGGCCTACACAAGACTATTTTCAACAGATATATTTTTGTGTCACAACAGCCAGGAGACACTACTGTTTTTCTTTACGGAAAATTTACCAAAAGCTGAATAATAGTGATTTTTTACCGTGGGATGGCAAAACCACAGTTATTGTTTACTGGGGTATACCACACTTTTTTAAATAGAGATATTTGCGGCTGAACAGTGAGCGAAACACTCAAACTGCTTTTTTTTAGATACCAAAGGCCCAAAACTGGATAGTACAGCGACTTGACCCATGGAACTGCGAAACCACACTGGGATGTCGGGCCTACACAAGACTATTTTCAACAGATATATTTTTGTGTCACAACAGTCAGGAGACACTACTGTTTTTCTTTACGGAAAAAACTACCAAAAGCTGAATAATAGAGATTTTTTACCGTGGGATGGCAAAACCACAGTTATTGTTTACTGGGGTATACCACACTTTATTAAATAGAGATATTTGCGGCTGTACAGTGAGCGACACACTCAAACTGCTTTCTTTTTAGATACCAAAGGCCCAAAACTGGATAGTACAGCGATTTGGCCCGTGGAACTGCGAAACCACACTGGGATGTCGGGCCTACACAAGACTATTTTGAACAGATATATTTTTGTGTCACAACAGTCAGGAGACACTACTGTTTTTCTTTACGGAAAAAACTACCAAAAGCTGAATAATAGAGATTTTTTACCGTGGGATGGCAAAACCACAGTTATTGTTTACTGGGGTATACCACACTTTTTAAAATAGAGATATTTGCGGCTGAACAGTGAGCGACACACTCAAACTTCTTTTTTTTTAGATACCAAAGGCCCAAAACTGGATAGTACAGCGATTTGACCCGTGGAACTGCGAAACCACACTGGGATGTCGGGCCTACACAAGACTATTTTCAACAGATATATTTTGTGTCACAACAGTCAGGAGACACTACTGTTTTTCTTTACGGAAAATATACCAAAACCTGAATAATAGAGATTTTTTACCGTGGGATGGCAAAACCACAGTTATTGTTTACTATGGTATACCACACTTTTTAAAATAGAGATATTTGCTGCTGAACAGTGAGCGACACACTCAAACTGCTTTTTTTTTAGACACCAAAGGCCCAAAACTGGATAGTACAGCGATTTGACCCGTGGAACTGCGAAAACACACTGGGATGTTGGGCCTACACAAGACTATTTTCAACAGATCTATTTTTGTGTCACAACAGTCAGGAGACACTACTGTTTTTCTTTACGGAAAAAACTACCAAAAGCTGAATAATAGAGATTTTTTTACCGTGGGATGGCAAAACCACAGTTATTGTTTACTGGGGTATACCACACTTTTTTAAATAGAGATATTTGCGGCTGAACAGTGAGCGACACACTCAAACTGTTTTTTTTTAGATACCAAAGGCCCAAAACTGGATAGTACAGCGATTTGACCCATGGAACTGCGAAACCACACTGGGATGTCGGGCCTACACAAGACTATTTTCAACAGATATATTTTTGTGTAACAACAGTCAGGAGACACTACTGTTTTTCTTTACGGAAAATATACCAAAACCTGAATAATAGAGATTTTTTACCGTGGGATGACAAAACCACAGTTATTGTTTACTGGGGTATACCACACTTTTTAAATAGAGATATTTGCGGCTGAACAGTGAGCGACACACTCAAACTGCTTTTTTTTTAGATACCAAAGGCCCAAAACTGGATAGTACAGGGATTTGACCCATGGAACTGCGAAACCACACTGGGATGTCGGGCCTACACAAGACTATTTTCAACAGATATATTTTTGTGTCACAACAGTCAGGAGACACTACTGTTTTTCTTTACGGAAAATATACCAAAACCTGAATAATAGAGATTTTTTACCGTGGGATGGCAAAACCACCGTTATTGTTTACTGGGGTATACCACACTTTTTTAAATAGAGATATTTGCGGCTGAACAGTGAGCGACACACTCAAACTGCTTTTTTTTTAGATCCCAAAGGCCCAAAACTGGATAGTACAAAGATTTGACCCGTGGAACTGCGAAACCACACTGGGATGTCGGGCCTACCCAAGACTATTTTCAACAGATATATTTTTGTGTCACAACAGCCAGGAGACACTACTGTTTTTCTTTACGGAAAATATACCAAAACCTGAATAATAGAGTTTTTTTACCGTGGGATGGCAAAACCACAGTTATTGTTTACTGGGGTATACCAGACTTTTTTAAATAGAGATATTTGCGGCTGAACAGTGAGCGACACACTCAAACTGCTTTTTTTTTAGATACCAAAGGCCCAAAACTGGATAGTACAGCGATTTGACCTGTGGAACTGCGAAACCACACTGGGATGTAGGGCCTACACAAGACTATTTTCAACAGATATATTTTTGTGTCACAACAGTCAGGAGACACTGCTGTTTTTCTTTACGGAAAAAACTACCAAAAGCTGAATAATAGAGATTTTTTACCGTGGGATGGCAAAACCACAGTTATTGTTTACTGGGGTATACCACACTTTTTAAAATAGAGATATTTGCGGCTGAACAGTGAGCGACATACTCAAACTGCTTTTTTTTTAGATACCAAAGGCCAAAAACTGGATAGTACAGCGATTTGACCCATGGAACTGTGAAACCACACTGGGATGTCGGGCCTACACAAGACTATTTTCAACAGATATATTTTTGTGTAACAACAGTCAGGAGACACTACTGTTTTTCTTTACGGAAAATATACCAAAACCTGAATAATAGAGATTTTTTACCGTGGGATGGCAAAACCACAGTTATTGTTTACTGGGGTATACCACACTTTTTTAAATAGAGATATTTGCGGCTGAACAGTGAGCAACACACTCAAACTGCTTTTTTTTTAGATACCAAAGGCCCAAAACTGGATAGTACAGCGATTTGACCCATGGAACTGCGAAACCACACTGGGATGTCGGGCCTACACAAGACTATTTTCAACAGATATATTTTTGTGTCACAACAGTCAGGAGACACTACTGTTTTTCTTTACGGAAAAAACTACCAAAAGCTGAATAATAGAGATTTTTTACCGTGGGATGGCAAAACCACAGTTATTGTGTACTGGGGTATACCACACTTTTTTAAATAGAGATATTTGCGGCTGAACAGTGAGCGACACACTCAAACTGCTTTTTTTTAAGATACCAAAGGCCCAAAACTGGATAGTACAGCGATTTGACCCGTGGAACTGCGAAAACACACTGGGATGTCGGGCCTACACAAGACTATTTTCAACAGATATATTTTTGTGTCACAACAGTCAGGAGACAATACTGTTTTTCTTTACGGAAAAAACTACCAAAAGCTGAATAATAGAAATTTTTTACCGTGGGATGGCAAAACCACAGTTATTGTTTACTGGGGTATACCACACTTTTTTAAATAGAGATATTTGCGGCTGAACAGTGAGGGACACACTCAAACTGCTTTTTTTTTAGATACCAAAGGCCCAAAACTGGATAGTACAGCGATTTGACCCGTGGAACTGCGAAACCACACTGGGAAGACGGGCCTACACAAGACTATTTTCAACAGATATATTTTTATGTCACAACAGTCAGGAGACACTACTGTTTTTCTTTACGGAAAATATACCAAAACCTGAATAATAGAGATTTTTTACCATGGGATGGCAAAACCACAGTTATTGTTTACTGGGGTATACCACACTTTTTTAAATAGAGATATTTGCGGCTGAACAGTGAGCGACACACTCAAACTGCTTTTTTTTTAGATACCAAAGGCCCAAAACTGGATAGTACAGTGATTTGACCCGTGGAACTGCGAAACCACACTGGGATGTCGGGCCTACACAAGACTATTTTCAACAGATATATTTTTATGTCACAACAGTCAGGAGACACTACTGTTTTTCTTTACGGAAAATATACCAAAACCTGAATAATAGAGATTTTTTTCCGTGGGATGGCAAAACCACAGTTATTGTTTACTGGGGTATACCACACTTTTTTAAATTGAGATATTTGCGGCTGAACAGTGAGCGACACACTCAAACTGCTTTTTTTTTAGATACCAAAGGCCCAAAACTGGATATTACAGCGATTTGACCGGTGGAACTGCGAAACCACACTGGGATGTCGGGCCTACACAAGACTATTTTCAACAGATATATTTTTGTGTCACAACAGTCAGGAGACACTACTGTTTTTCTTTACGGAAAATATACCAAAACCTGAATAATAGAGATTTTTTACCGTGGGATGGCAAAACCACAGTTATTGTTTACTGGGGTATACCACACTTTTTTAAATAGAGATATTTGCGGCTGAACAGTGAGCGACACACTCAAACTGCTTTTTTTTTTAGATACCAAAGGCCCAAAACTGTATAGCACAGCGATTTGACCTGTGGAACTGCGAAACCACACTGGGATGTAGGGCCTACACAAGACTATTTTCAACAGATATATTTTTATGTCACAACAGTCAGGAGACACTACTGTTTTTCTTTACGGAAAATATACCAAAACCTGAATAATAGAGATTTTTTTCCGTGGGATGGCAAAACCACAGTTATTGTTTACTGGGGTATACCACACTTTTTTAAATTGAGATATTTGCGGCTGAACAGTGAGCGACACACTCAAACTGCTTTTTTTTTAGATACCAAAGGCCCAAAACTGGATATTACAGCGATTTGACCGGTGGAACTGCGAAACCACACTGGGATGTCGGGCCTACACAAGACTATTTTCAACAGATATATTTTTGTGTCACAACAGTCAGGAGACACTACTGTTTTTCTATACGGAAAATATACCAAAACCTGAATAATAGAGATTTTTTACCGTGGGATGGCAAAACCACAGTTATTGTTTACTGGGGTATACCACACTTTTTAAATAGAGATATTTGCGGCTGAACAGTGAGCGACACACTCAAACTGCTTTTTTTTTTAGATACCAAAGGCCCAAAACTGTATAGCACAGCGATTTGACCTGTGGAACTGCGAAACCACACTGGGATGTAGGGCCTACACAAGACTATTTTCAACAGATATATTTTTGTGTCACAACAGTCAGGAGACACTGCTGTTTTCCTTTACGGAAAAAACTACCAAAAGCTGAATAATAGAGATTTTTTACCGTGGGATGGCAAAACCACAGTTATTGTTTACTAGGGTATACCACACTTTTTTAAAAAGAGATATTTGCGGCTGAACAGTGAGCGACACACTCAAACTGCTTTTTTTTAAGATACCAAAGGCCCAAAACTGGATAGTACAGCGATTTGACCCGTGTAACTGTGAAAACACACTGGGATGTCGGGCCTACACAAGACTATTTTCAACAGATATATTTTTGTGTCACAACAGTCAGGAGACACTACTGTTTTTCTTTACGGAAAAAACTACCAAAAGCTGAATAATAGAGATTTTTTACCGTGGGATGGCAAAACCACAGTTATTGTTTACTGGGGTATACCACACTTTTTTAAATAGAGATATTTGCGGCTGAACAGTGAGCGACACACTCAAACTGCTTTTTTTTAAGATACCAAAGGCCCAAAACTGGATAGTACAGCGATTTGACCCATGGAACTGCGAAAACACACTGGGATGTCGGGCCTACACAAGACTATTTTCAACAGATATATTTTTGTGTCACAACAGTCAGGAGACAATGCTGTTTTTCTTTACGGAAAAAACTACCAAAAGCTGAATAATAGAGATTTTTTACCGTGGGATGGCAAAACCACAGTTATTGTTTACTGGGGTATACCACACTTTTTTAAATAGAGATATTTGCGGCTGAACAGTGAGCGACACACTCAAACTGCTTTTTTTTTAGATAGCAAAGGCCCAAAACTGGATAGTACAGCGATTTGACCCGTGGAACTGCGAAACCACACTGGGATGTCGGGCCTACACAAGACTATTTTCAACAGATATATTTTTGTGTAACAACAGTCAGGAGACACTACTGTTTTTCTTTATGAAAAATATACCAAAACCTGAATAATAGAGATTTTTTACCGTGGGATGGCAAAACCACAGTTATTGTTTACTGGGGTATACCACACTTTTTTAAATAGAGATATTTGCGGCTGAACAGTGAGCGACACACTCAAACTGCTTTTTTTTTAGATACCAAAGGCCCAAAACTGGATAGTACAGCGATTTGACCCGTGGAACTGCGAAACCACACTGGGATGTCGGGCCTACACAAGACTATTTTCAACAGATATATTTTTGTGTCACAACAGTCAGGAGACACTACTGTTTTTCTTTACGGAAAAAACTACCAAAAGCTGAAAAATAGAGATTTTTTTACCGTGGGATGGCAAAACCACAGTTATTGTTTACTGGGGTATACCACACTTTTTTAAATAGAGATATTTGCGGCTGAACGGTGAGCGACACACTCAAACTGCTTTTTTTTAAGATACCAAAGGCCCAAAACTGGATAGTACAGCGATTTGACCCGTGGAACTGCGAAACCACACTGGGATGTCGGGCCTACACAAGACTATTTTCAACAGATATATTTTTATGTCACAACAGTCAGGAGACACTACTGTTTTTCTTTACAGAAAATATACCAAAACCTGAATAATAGAGATTTTTTACCGTGGGATGGCAAAACCACAGTTATTGTTTACTGGGGTATACCACACTTTTTTAAATAGAGATATTTGCGGCTGAACAGTGAGCGACACACTCAAACTGCTTTTTTTTTAGATACCAAAGGCCCAAAACTGGTTAGTACAGCGATTTGACCCGTGGAACTGCGAAACCACACTGGGATGTCGGGCCTACACAAGACTATTTTCAACAGATATATTTTTGTGTCACAACAGTCAGGAGACACTACTCTTTTTCTTTACGGAAAATATACCAAAACCTGAATAATAGAGATTTTTTACCGTGGGATGGCAAAACCACAGTTATTGTTTACTGGGGAATACCACACTTTTTTAAATAGAGATATTTACGGCTGAACAGTGAGCGACACAGTCAAACTGCTTTTTTTTTTAGATACCAAAGGCCCAAAACTGGATAGTACAGCGATTTGACCCGTGGAACTGCGAAAACACACTGGGATGTCGGGCCTACACAAGACTATTTTCAACAGATATATTTTTGTGTCACAACAGTCAGGAGACAATACTGTTTTTCTTTACGGAAAAAACTACCAAAAGCTGAATAATAGAGATTTTTTACCATGGGATGGCAAAACCACAGTTATTGTTTACTGGGGTATACCACACTTTTTTAAATAGAGATATTTGCGGCTGAACAGTGAGGGACACACTCAAACTGCTTTTTTTTTAGATACCAAAGGCCCAAAACTGGATAGTACAGCGATTTGACCCGTGGAACTGCGAAACCACACTGGGATGTCGGGCCTACACAAGACTATTTTCAACAGATATATTTTTATGTCACAACAGTCAGGAGACACTACTGTTTTTCTTTACGGAAAATATACCAAAACCTGAATAATAGAGATTTTTTACCGTGGAATGGCAAAACCACAGTTATTGTTTACTGGGGTATACTACACTTTTTAAATAGAGATATTTGCGGCTGAGCAGTGAGCGACACACTCAAACTGCTTTTTTTTTAGATACCAAAGGCCCAAAACTGGATAGTACAGCGATTTGACCCATGGAACTGCGAAACCACACTGGGATGTCGGGCCTACACAAGTCTATTTTCAACAGATATATTTTTGTGTCACAACAGTCAGGAGACACTACTGTTTTTCTTTACAGAAAATATACCAAAACCTGAATAATAGAGATTTTTTACCGTGGGATGGCAAAACCACAGTTATTGTTTACTGGGGTATACCACACTTTTTTAAATAGAGATATTTGCAGCTGAACAGTGAGCGACACACTCAAACTGCTTTTTTTTTTAGATACCAAAGGCCCAAAACTGGATAGTGCAGCGATTTGACCTGTGGAACTGCGAAACCACACTGGGATGTTGGGCCTACACAAGACTATTTTCAACAGATATATTTTTGTGTCACAACAGTCAGGAGACACTGCTGTTTTTCTTTACGGAAAAAATTACCAAAAGCTGAATAATAGAGATTTTTTACCGTGGGATGGCAAAACCACAGTTATTGTTTACTGGGGTATACCACACTTTTTTAAATTGAGATATTTGCGGCTGAACAGTGAGCGACACACTCAAACTGCTTTTTTTTTAGATACCAAAGGCCCAAAACTGGATATTACAGCGATTTGACCGGTGGAACTGCGAAACCACACTGGGATGTCGGGCCTACACAAGACTATTTTCAACAGATATATTTTTGTGTCACAACAGTCAGGAGACACTACTGTTTTTCTATACGGAAAATATACCAAAACCTGAATAATAGAGATTTTTTACCGTGGGATGGCAAAACCACAGTTATTGTTTACTGGGGTATACCACACTTTTTTAAATAGAGATATTTGCGGCTGAACAGTGAGCGACACACTCAAACTGCTTTTTTTTTTAGATACCAAAGGCCCAAAACTGTATAGCACAGCGATTTGACCTGTGGAACTGCGAAACCACACTGGGATGTAGGGCCTACACAAGACTATTTTCAACAGATATATTTTTGTGTCACAACAGTCAGGAGACACTGCTGTTTTCCTTTACGGAAAAAACTACCAAAAGCTGAATAATAGAGATTTTTTACCGTGGGATGGCAAAACCACAGTTATTGTTTACTAGGGTATACCACACTTTTTTAAAAAGAGATATTTGCGGCTGAACAGTGAGCGACACACTCAAACTGCTTTTTTTTAAGATACCAAAGGCCCAAAACTGGATAGTACAGCGATTTGACCCGTGTAACTGTGAAAACACACTGGGATGTCGGGCCTACACAAGACTATTTTCAACAGATATATTTTTGTGTCACAACAGTCAGGAGACACTACTGTTTTTCTTTACGGAAAAAACTACCAAAAGCTGAATAATAGAGATTTTTTACCGTGGGATGGCAAAACCACAGTTATTGTTTACTGGGGTATACCACACTTTTTTAAATAGAGATATTTGCGGCTGAACAGTGAGCGACACACTCAAACTGCTTTTTTTTAAGATACCAAAGGCCCAAAACTGGATAGTACAGCGATTTGACCCATGGAACTGCGAAAACACACTGGGATGTCGGGCCTACACAAGACTATTTTCAACAGATATATTTTTGTGTCACAACAGTCAGGAGACAATGCTGTTTTTCTTTACGGAAAAAACTACCAAAAGCTGAATAATAGAGATTTTTTACCGTGGGATGGCAAAACCACAGTTATTGTTTACTGGGGTATACCACACTTTTTTAAATAGAGATATTTGCGGCTGAACAGTGAGCGACACACTCAAACTGCTTTTTTTTTAGATAGCAAAGGCCCAAAACTGGATAGTACAGCGATTTGACCCGTGGAACTGCGAAACCACACTGGGATGTCGGGCCTACACAAGACTATTTTCAACAGATATATTTTTGTGTAACAACAGTCAGGAGACACTACTGTTTTTCTTTATGAAAAATATACCAAAACCTGAATAATAGAGATTTTTTACCGTGGGATGGCAAAACCACAGTTATTGTTTACTGGGGTATACCACACTTTTTTAAATAGAGATATTTGCGGCTGAACAGTGAGCGACACACTCAAACTGCTTTTTTTTTAGATACCAAAGGCCCAAAACTGGATAGTACAGCGATTTGACCCGTGGAACTGCGAAAACACACTGGGATGTCGGGCCTACACAAGACTATTTTCAACAGATATATTTTTGTGTCACAACAGTCAGGAGACAATACTGTTTTTCTTTACGGAAAAAACTACCAAAAGCTGAATAATAGAAATTTTTTACCGTGGGATGGCAAAACCACAGTTATTGTTTACTGGGGTATACCACACTTTTTTAAATAGAGATATTTGCGGCTGAACAGTGAGGGACACACTCAAACTGCTTTTTTTTTAGATACCAAAGGCCCAAAACTGGATAGTACAGCGATTTGACCCGTGGAACTGCGAAACCACACTGGGAAGACGGGCCTACACAAGACTATTTTCAACAGATATATTTTTATGTCACAACAGTCAGGAGACACTACTGTTTTTCTTTACGGAAAATATACCAAAACCTGAATAATAGAGATTTTTTACCATGGGATGGCAAAACCACAGTTATTGTTTACTGGGGTATACCACACTTTTTTAAATAGAGATATTTGCGGCTGAACAGTGAGCGACACACTCAAACTGCTTTTTTTTTAGATACCAAAGGCCCAAAACTGGATAGTACAGTGATTTGACCCGTGGAACTGCGAAACCACACTGGGATGTCGGGCCTACACAAGACTATTTTCAACAGATATATTTTTATGTCACAACAGTCAGGAGACACTACTGTTTTTCTTTACGGAAAATATACCAAAACCTGAATAATAGAGATTTTTTTCCGTGGGATGGCAAAACCACAGTTATTGTTTACTGGGGTATACCACACTTTTTTAAATTGAGATATTTGCGGCTGAACAGTGAGCGACACACTCAAACTGCTTTTTTTTTAGATACCAAAGGCCCAAAACTGGATATTACAGCGATTTGACCGGTGGAACTGCGAAACCACACTGGGATGTCGGGCCTACACAAGACTATTTTCAACAGATATATTTTTGTGTCACAACAGTCAGGAGACACTACTGTTTTTCTTTACGGAAAATATACCAAAACCTGAATAATAGAGATTTTTTACCGTGGGATGGCAAAACCACAGTTATTGTTTACTGGGGTATACCACACTTTTTTAAATAGAGATATTTGCGGCTGAACAGTGAGCGACACACTCAAACTGCTTTTTTTTTTAGATACCAAAGGCCCAAAACTGTATAGCACAGCGATTTGACCTGTGGAACTGCGAAACCACACTGGGATGTAGGGCCTACACAAGACTATTTTCAACAGATATATTTTTATGTCACAACAGTCAGGAGACACTACTGTTTTTCTTTACGGAAAATATACCAAAACCTGAATAATAGAGATTTTTTTCCGTGGGATGGCAAAACCACAGTTATTGTTTACTGGGGTATACCACACTTTTTTAAATTGAGATATTTGCGGCTGAACAGTGAGCGACACACTCAAACTGCTTTTTTTTTAGATACCAAAGGCCCAAAACTGGATATTACAGCGATTTGACCGGTGGAACTGCGAAACCACACTGGGATGTCGGGCCTACACAAGACTATTTTCAACAGATATATTTTTGTGTCACAACAGTCAGGAGACACTACTGTTTTTCTATACGGAAAATATACCAAAACCTGAATAATAGAGATTTTTTACCGTGGGATGGCAAAACCACAGTTATTGTTTACTGGGGTATACCACACTTTTTAAATAGAGATATTTGCGGCTGAACAGTGAGCGACACACTCAAACTGCTTTTTTTTTTAGATACCAAAGGCCCAAAACTGTATAGCACAGCGATTTGACCTGTGGAACTGCGAAACCACACTGGGATGTAGGGCCTACACAAGACTATTTTCAACAGATATATTTTTGTGTCACAACAGTCAGGAGACACTGCTGTTTTCCTTTACGGAAAAAACTACCAAAAGCTGAATAATAGAGATTTTTTACCGTGGGATGGCAAAACCACAGTTATTGTTTACTAGGGTATACCACACTTTTTTAAAAAGAGATATTTGCGGCTGAACAGTGAGCGACACACTCAAACTGCTTTTTTTTAAGATACCAAAGGCCCAAAACTGGATAGTACAGCGATTTGACCCGTGTAACTGTGAAAACACACTGGGATGTCGGGCCTACACAAGACTATTTTCAACAGATATATTTTTGTGTCACAACAGTCAGGAGACACTACTGTTTTTCTTTACGGAAAAAACTACCAAAAGCTGAATAATAGAGATTTTTTACCGTGGGATGGCAAAACCACAGTTATTGTTTACTGGGGTATACCACACTTTTTTAAATAGAGATATTTGCGGCTGAACAGTGAGCGACACACTCAAACTGCTTTTTTTTAAGATACCAAAGGCCCAAAACTGGATAGTACAGCGATTTGACCCATGGAACTGCGAAAACACACTGGGATGTCGGGCCTACACAAGACTATTTTCAACAGATATATTTTTGTGTCACAACAGTCAGGAGACAATGCTGTTTTTCTTTACGGAAAAAACTACCAAAAGCTGAATAATAGAGATTTTTTACCGTGGGATGGCAAAACCACAGTTATTGTTTACTGGGGTATACCACACTTTTTTAAATAGAGATATTTGCGGCTGAACAGTGAGCGACACACTCAAACTGCTTTTTTTTTAGATAGCAAAGGCCCAAAACTGGATAGTACAGCGATTTGACCCGTGGAACTGCGAAACCACACTGGGATGTCGGGCCTACACAAGACTATTTTCAACAGATATATTTTTGTGTAACAACAGTCAGGAGACACTACTGTTTTTCTTTATGAAAAATATACCAAAACCTGAATAATAGAGATTTTTTACCGTGGGATGGCAAAACCACAGTTATTGTTTACTGGGGTATACCACACTTTTTTAAATAGAGATATTTGCGGCTGAACAGTGAGCGACACACTCAAACTGCTTTTTTTTTAGATACCAAAGGCCCAAAACTGGATAGTACAGCGATTTGACCCGTGGAACTGCGAAACCACACTGGGATGTCGGGCCTACACAAGACTATTTTCAACAGATATATTTTTGTGTCACAACAGTCAGGAGACACTACTGTTTTTCTTTACGGAAAAAACTACCAAAAGCTGAAAAATAGAGATTTTTTTACCGTGGGATGGCAAAACCACAGTTATTGTTTACTGGGGTATACCACACTTTTTTAAATAGAGATATTTGCGGCTGAACGGTGAGCGACACACTCAAACTGCTTTTTTTTAAGATACCAAAGGCCCAAAACTGGATAGTACAGCGATTTGACCCGTGGAACTGCGAAACCACACTGGGATGTCGGGCCTACACAAGACTATTTTCAACAGATATATTTTTATGTCACAACAGTCAGGAGACACTACTGTTTTTCTTTACAGAAAATATACCAAAACCTGAATAATAGAGATTTTTTACCGTGGGATGGCAAAACCACAGTTATTGTTTACTGGGGTATACCACACTTTTTTAAATAGAGATATTTGCGGCTGAACAGTGAGCGACACACTCAAACTGCTTTTTTTTTAGATACCAAAGGCCCAAAACTGGTTAGTACAGCGATTTGACCCGTGGAACTGCGAAACCACACTGGGATGTCGGGCCTACACAAGACTATTTTCAACAGATATATTTTTGTGTCACAACAGTCAGGAGACACTACTCTTTTTCTTTACGGAAAATATACCAAAACCTGAATAATAGAGATTTTTTACCGTGGGATGGCAAAACCACAGTTATTGTTTACTGGGGAATACCACACTTTTTTAAATAGAGATATTTACGGCTGAACAGTGAGCGACACAGTCAAACTGCTTTTTTTTTTAGATACCAAAGGCCCAAAACTGGATAGTACAGCGATTTGACCCGTGGAACTGCGAAAACACACTGGGATGTCGGGCCTACACAAGACTATTTTCAACAGATATATTTTTGTGTCACAACAGTCAGGAGACAATACTGTTTTTCTTTACGGAAAAAACTACCAAAAGCTGAATAATAGAGATTTTTTACCATGGGATGGCAAAACCACAGTTATTGTTTACTGGGGTATACCACACTTTTTTAAATAGAGATATTTGCGGCTGAACAGTGAGGGACACACTCAAACTGCTTTTTTTTTAGATACCAAAGGCCCAAAACTGGATAGTACAGCGATTTGACCCGTGGAACTGCGAAACCACACTGGGATGTCGGGCCTACACAAGACTATTTTCAACAGATATATTTTTATGTCACAACAGTCAGGAGACACTACTGTTTTTCTTTACGGAAAATATACCAAAACCTGAATAATAGAGATTTTTTACCGTGGAATGGCAAAACCACAGTTATTGTTTACTGGGGTATACTACACTTTTTAAATAGAGATATTTGCGGCTGAGCAGTGAGCGACACACTCAAACTGCTTTTTTTTTAGATACCAAAGGCCCAAAACTGGATAGTACAGCGATTTGACCCATGGAACTGCGAAACCACACTGGGATGTCGGGCCTACACAAGTCTATTTTCAACAGATATATTTTTGTGTCACAACAGTCAGGAGACACTACTGTTTTTCTTTACAGAAAATATACCAAAACCTGAATAATAGAGATTTTTTACCGTGGGATGGCAAAACCACAGTTATTGTTTACTGGGGTATACCACACTTTTTTAAATAGAGATATTTGCAGCTGAACAGTGAGCGACACACTCAAACTGCTTTTTTTTTTAGATACCAAAGGCCCAAAACTGGATAGTGCAGCGATTTGACCTGTGGAACTGCGAAACCACACTGGGATGTTGGGCCTACACAAGACTATTTTCAACAGATATATTTTTGTGTCACAACAGTCAGGAGACACTGCTGTTTTTCTTTACGGAAAAAATTACCAAAAGCTGAATAATAGAGATTTTTTACCGTGGGATGGCAAAACCACAGTTATTGTTTACTGGGGTATACCACACTTTTTTAAATTGAGATATTTGCGGCTGAACAGTGAGCGACACACTCAAACTGCTTTTTTTTTAGATACCAAAGGCCCAAAACTGGATATTACAGCGATTTGACCGGTGGAACTGCGAAACCACACTGGGATGTCGGGCCTACACAAGACTATTTTCAACAGATATATTTTTGTGTCACAACAGTCAGGAGACACTACTGTTTTTCTATACGGAAAATATACCAAAACCTGAATAATAGAGATTTTTTACCGTGGGATGGCAAAACCACAGTTATTGTTTACTGGGGTATACCACACTTTTTTAAATAGAGATATTTGCGGCTGAACAGTGAGCGACACACTCAAACTGCTTTTTTTTTTAGATACCAAAGGCCCAAAACTGTATAGCACAGCGATTTGACCTGTGGAACTGCGAAACCACACTGGGATGTAGGGCCTACACAAGACTATTTTCAACAGATATATTTTTGTGTCACAACAGTCAGGAGACACTGCTGTTTTCCTTTACGGAAAAAACTACCAAAAGCTGAATAATAGAGATTTTTTACCGTGGGATGGCAAAACCACAGTTATTGTTTACTAGGGTATACCACACTTTTTTAAAAAGAGATATTTGCGGCTGAACAGTGAGCGACACACTCAAACTGCTTTTTTTTAAGATACCAAAGGCCCAAAACTGGATAGTACAGCGATTTGACCCGTGTAACTGTGAAAACACACTGGGATGTCGGGCCTACACAAGACTATTTTCAACAGATATATTTTTGTGTCACAACAGTCAGGAGACACTACTGTTTTTCTTTACGGAAAAAACTACCAAAAGCTGAATAATAGAGATTTTTTACCGTGGGATGGCAAAACCACAGTTATTGTTTACTGGGGTATACCACACTTTTTTAAATAGAGATATTTGCGGCTGAACAGTGAGCGACACACTCAAACTGCTTTTTTTTAAGATACCAAAGGCCCAAAACTGGATAGTACAGCGATTTGACCCATGGAACTGCGAAAACACACTGGGATGTCGGGCCTACACAAGACTATTTTCAACAGATATATTTTTGTGTCACAACAGTCAGGAGACAATGCTGTTTTTCTTTACGGAAAAAACTACCAAAAGCTGAATAATAGAGATTTTTTACCGTGGGATGGCAAAACCACAGTTATTGTTTACTGGGGTATACCACACTTTTTTAAATAGAGATATTTGCGGCTGAACAGTGAGCGACACACTCAAACTGCTTTTTTTTTAGATAGCAAAGGCCCAAAACTGGATAGTACAGCGATTTGACCCGTGGAACTGCGAAACCACACTGGGATGTCGGGCCTACACAAGACTATTTTCAACAGATATATTTTTGTGTAACAACAGTCAGGAGACACTACTGTTTTTCTTTATGAAAAATATACCAAAACCTGAATAATAGAGATTTTTTACCGTGGGATGGCAAAACCACAGTTATTGTTTACTGGGGTATACCACACTTTTTTAAATAGAGATATTTGCGGCTGAACAGTGAGCGACACACTCAAACTGCTTTTTTTTTAGATACCAAAGGCCCAAAACTGGATAGTACAGCGATTTGACCCGTGGAACTGCGAAACCACACTGGGATGTCGGGCCTACACAAGACTATTTTCAACAGATATATTTTTGTGTCACAACAGTCAGGAGACACTACTGTTTTTCTTTACGGAAAAAACTACCAAAAGCTGAAAAATAGAGATTTTTTTACCGTGGGATGGCAAAACCACAGTTATTGTTTACTGGGGTATACCACACTTTTTTAAATAGAGATATTTGCGGCTGAACGGTGAGCGACACACTCAAGCTGCTTTTTTTTAAGATACCAAAGGCCCAAAACTGGATAGTACAGCGATTTGACCCGTGGAACTGCGAAACCACACTGGGATGTCGGGCCTACACAAGACTATTTTCAACAGATATATTTTTATGTCACAACAGTCAGGAGACACTACTGTTTTTCTTTACAGAAAATATACCAAAACCTGAATAATAGAGATTTTTTACCGTGGGATGGCAAAACCACAGTTATTGTTTACTGGGGTATACCACACTTTTTTAAATAGAGATATTTGCGGCTGAACAGTGAGCGACACACTCAAACTGCTTTTTTTTTAGATACCAAAGGCCCAAAACTGGTTAGTACAGCGATTTGACCCGTGGAACTGCGAAACCACACTGGGATGTCGGGCCTACACAAGACTATTTTCAACAGATATATTTTTGTGTCACAACAGTCAGGAGACACTACTCTTTTTCTTTACGGAAAATATACCAAAACCTGAATAATAGAGATTTTTTACCGTGGGATGGCAAAACCACAGTTATTGTTTACTGGGGTATACCACACTTTTTTAAATAGAGATATTTACGGCTGAACAGTGAGCGACACAGTCAAACTGCTTTTTTTTTTAGATACCAAAGGCCCAAAACTGGATAGTACAGCGATTTGACCCGTGGAACTGCGAAAACACACTGGGATGTCGGGCCTACACAAGACTATTTTCAACAGATATATTTTTGTGTCACAACAGCCAGGAGACAATACTGTTTTTCTTTACGGAAAAAACTACCAAAAGCTGAATAATAGAGATTTTTTACCATGGGATGGCAAAACCACAGTTATTGTTTACTGGGGTATACCACACTTTTTTAAATAGAGATATTTGCGGCTGAACAGTGAGGGACACACTCAAACTGCTTTTTTTTTAGATACCAAAGGCCCAAAACTGGATAGTACAGCGATTTGACCCGTGGAACTGCGAAACCACACTGGGATGTCGGGCCTACACAAGACTATTTTCAACAGATATATTTTTATGTCACAACAGTCAGGAGACACTACTGTTTTTCTTTACGGAAAATATACCAAAACCTGAATAATAGAGATTTTTTACCGTGGAATGGCAAAACCACAGTTATTGTTTACTGGGGTATACTACACTTTTTAAATAGAGATATTTGCGGCTGAGCAGTGAGCGACACACTCAAACTGCTTTTTTTTTAGATACCAAAGGCCCAAAACTGGATAGTACAGCGATTTGACCCATGGAACTGCGAAACCACACTGGGATGTCGGGCCTACACAAGTCTATTTTCAACAGATATATTTTTGTGTCACAACAGTCAGGAGACACTACTGTTTTTCTTTACAGAAAATATACCAAAACCTGAATAATAGAGATTTTTTACCGTGGGATGGCAAAACCACAGTTATTGTTTACTGGGGTATACCACACTTTTTTAAATAGAGATATTTGCAGCTGAACAGTGAGCGACACACTCAAACTGCTTTTTTTTTTAGATACCAAAGGCCCAAAACTGGATAGTGCAGCGATTTGACCTGTGGAACTGCGAAACCACACTGGGATGTTGGGCCTACACAAGACTATTTTCAACAGATATATTTTTGTGTCACAACAGTCAGGAGACACTGCTGTTTTTCTTTACGGAAAAAATTACCAAAAGCTGAATAATAGAGATTTTTTACCGTGGGATGGCAAAACCACAGTTATTGTTTACTGGGGTATACCACACTTTTTTAAATAGAGATATTTGCGGCTGAACAGTGAGCGACACACTCAAACTGCTTTTTTTTAAGATACCAAAGGCCCAAAACTGGATAGTACAGCCATTTGACCCGTGTAACTGCGAATACACACTGGGATGTCGGGCCTACACAAGACTATTTTCAACAGATATATTTTTGTGTCACAACAGTCAGGAGACACTACTGTTTTTCTTTACGGAAAATATACCAAAACCTGAATAATAGAGATTTTTTACCGTGGGATGGCAAAACCACAGTTATTGTTTACTATGGTATACCATACTTTTTTAAATAGAGATATTTGCAGCTGAACAGTGAGCGACACACTCAAACTGCTTTTTTTTAAGATACCAAAGGCCCAAAACTGGATAGTACAGCGATTTGACCCGTGGAACTACGAAAACACACTGGGATGTCGGGCCTACACAAGACTATTTTCAACAGATATATTTTTGTGTCACAACAGTCAGGAGACACTACTGTTTTTCTTTACGGAAAATATACCAAAACCTGAATAATAGAGATTTTTTACCGTGGGATGGCAAAACCACAGTTATTGTTTACTGGGGTATACCACACTTTTTTAAATAGAGATATTTGCGGCTGAACAGTGAGCGACACACTCAAACTGCTTTTTGTTTAGATACCAAAGGCCCAAAACTGGATAGTACAGCGATTTGACCCATGGAACTGCGAAACCACACTGGGATGTCGGGCCTACACAAGACTATTTTCAACAGATATATTTTTGTGTCACAACAGTCAGGAGACACTACTGTTTTTCTTTACGGAAAAAACTACCAAAAGCTGAATAATAGAGATTTTTTACCGTGGGATGGCAAAACCACAGTTATTGTTTACTGGGGTATACCACACTTTTTTAAATAGAGATATTTGCGGCTGAACAGTGAGCGACACACTGAAACTGCTTTTTTTTAAGATACCAAAGGCCCAAAACTGGATAGTACAGCGATTTGACCCGTGGAACTGCGAAAACACACTGGGATGTCGGGCCTACACAAGACTATTTTCAACAGATATATTTTTGTGTCACAACTGTCAGGAGACACTACTGTTTCTCTTTATGGAAAAAACTACCAAAAGCTGAATAATAGAGATTTTTTACCGTGGGATGGCAAAACCAAAGTTATTGTTTACTGGGGTATACCACACTTTTTTAAATAGAGATATTTGCGGCTGAACAGTGAGCGACACACTCAAACTGTTTTTTTTTAGATACCAAAGGCCCAAAACTGGAGAGTACAGCGATTTGACCCATGCAACTGTGAAACCACACTGGGATGTCGGGCCTACACAAGACTATTTTCAACAGATATATTTTTGTGTAACAACAGTCAGGAGACACTACTGTTTTTCTTTACGGAAAATATACCAAAACCTGAATAATAGAGATTTTTTACCGTGGGATGGCAAAACCACAGTTATTGTTTACTGGGGTATACCACACTTTTTTAAATAGAGATATTTGCGGCTGAACAGTGAGCGACACACTCAAACTGCTTTTTTTTTAGATAGCAAAGGCCCAAAACTGGATAGTACAGCGATTTGACCCGTGGAACTGCAAAACCACACTGGGATGTCAGGCCTACACATGACTATTTTCAACAGATATATTTTTGTGTCACAACAGTGAGGAGACACTACTGTTTTTCTTTACGGAAAATATACCAAAACCTGAATAATAGAGATTTTTTACCGTGGGATGGCAAAACCACAGTTATTGTTTACTGGGCTTTACCACACTTTTTTAAATAGAGATATTTGCGGCTGAACAGTGAGCGACACACTCAAACTGCTTTTTTTTAAGATACCAAAGGCCCAAAACTGGATAGTAAAGCGATTTGACCCGTGGAACTGCGAAAACACACTGGGATGTCGGGCCTACACAAGACTATTTTCAACAGATATATTTTTGTGTCACAACAGTCAGGAGACACTACTGTTTTTCTTTACGGAAAATATACCAAAACCTGAATAATAGAGATTTTTTACCGTGGGATGGCAAAACCACAGTTATTGTTTACTGGGGTATACCACACTTTTTTAAATAGAGATATTTGCGGCTGAACAGTGAGCGACACACTCAAACTGCTTTTTGTTTAGATACCAAAGGCCCAAAACTGGATAGTACAGCGATTTGACCCATGGAACTGCGAAACCACACTGGGATGTCGGGCCTACACAAGACTATTTTCAACAGATATATTTTTGTGTCACAACAGTCAGGAGACACTACTGTTTTTCTTTACGGAAAAAACTACCAAAAGCTGAATAATAGAGATTTTTTACCGTGGGATGGCAAAACCACAGTTATTGTGTACTGGGGTATACCACACTTTTTTAAATAGAGATATTTGCGGCTGAACAGTGAGCGACACACTCAAACTGCTTTTTTTTAAGATACCAAAGGCCCAAAACTGGATAGTACAGCGATTTGACCCGTGGAACTGCGAAAACACACTGGGATGTCGGGCCTACACAAGACTATTTTCAACAGATATATTTTTGTGTCACAACAGTCAGGAGACAATACTGTTTTTCTTTACGGAAAAAACTACCAAAAGCTGAATAATAGAGATTTTTTACCATGGGATGGCAAAACCACAGTTATTGTTTACTGGGGTATACCACACTTTTTTAAATAGAGATATTTGCGGCTGAACAGTGAGGGACACACTCAAACTGCTTTTTTTTTAGATACCAAAGGCCCAAAACTGGATAGTACAGCGATTTGACCCGTGGAACTGCGAAACCACACTGGGATGTCGGGCCTACACAAGACTATTTTCAACAGATATATTTTTATGTCACAACAGTCAGGAGACACTACTGTTTTTCTTTACGGAAAATATACCAAAACCTGAATAATAGAGATTTTTTACCGTGGAATGGCAAAACCACAGTTATTGTTTACTGGGGTATACTACACTTTTTAAATAGAGATATTTGCGGCTGAGCAGTGAGCGACACACTCAAACTGCTTTTTTTTTAGATACCAAAGGCCCAAAACTGGATAGTACAGCGATTTGACCCATGGAACTGCGAAACCACACTGGGATGTCGGGCCTACACAAGTCTATTTTCAACAGATATATTTTTGTGTCACAACAGTCAGGAGACACTACTGTTTTTCTTTACAGAAAATATACCAAAACCTGAATAATAGAGATTTTTTACCGTGGGATGGCAAAACCACAGTTATTGTTTACTGGGGTATACCACACTTTTTTAAATAGAGATATTTGCAGCTGAACAGTGAGCGACACACTCAAACTGCTTTTTTTTTTAGATACCAAAGGCCCAAAACTGGATAGTGCAGCGATTTGACCTGTGGAACTGCGAAACCACACTGGGATGTTGGGCCTACACAAGACTATTTTCAACAGATATATTTTTGTGTCACAACAGTCAGGAGACACTGCTGTTTTTCTTTACGGAAAAAATTACCAAAAGCTGAATAATAGAGATTTTTTACCGTGGGATGGCAAAACCACAGTTATTGTTTACTGGGGTATACCACACTTTTTTAAATAGAGATATTTGCGGCTGAACAGTGAGCGACACACTCAAACTGCTTTTTTTTAAGATACCAAAGGCCCAAAACTGGATAGTGCAGCGATTTGACCTGTGGAACTGCGAAACCACACTGGGATGTTGGGCCTACACAAGACTATTTTCAACAGATATATTTTTGTGTCACAACAGTCAGGAGACACTGCTGTTTTTCTTTACGGAAAAAATTACCAAAAGCTGAATAATAGAGATTTTTTACCGTGGGATGGCAAAACCACAGTTATTGTTTACTGGGGTATACCACACTTTTTTACATAGAGATATTTGCGGCTGAACAGTGAGCGACACACTCAAACTGCTTTTTTTTAAGATACCAAAGGCCCAAAACTGGATAGTACAGCGATTTGACCCGTGGAACTACGAAAACACACTGGGATGTCGGGCCTACACAAGACTATTTTCAACAGATATATTTTTGTGTCACAACAGTCAGGAGACACTACTGTTTTTCTTTACGGAAAATATACCAAAACCTGAATAATAGAGATTTTTTACCGTGGGATGGCAAAACCACAGTTATTGTTTACTGGGGTATACCACACTTTTTTAAATAGAGATATTTGCGGCTGAACAGTGAGCGACACACTCAAACTGCTTTTTGTTTAGATACCAAAGGCCCAAAACTGGATAGTACAGCGATTTGACCCATGGAACTGCGAAACCACACTGGGATGTCGGGCCTACACAAGACTATTTTCAACAGATATATTTTTGTGTCACAACAGTCAGGAGACACTACTGTTTTTCTTTACGGAAAAAACTACCAAAAGCTGAATAATAGAGATTTTTTACCGTGGGATGGCAAAACCACAGTTATTGTTTACTGGGGTATACCACACTTTTTTAAATAGAGATATTTGCGGCTGAACAGTGAGCGACACACTGAAACTGCTTTTTTTTAAGATACCAAAGGCCCAAAACTGGATAGTACAGCGATTTGACCCGTGGAACTGCGAAAACACACTGGGATGTCGGGCCTACACAAGACTATTTTCAACAGATATATTTTTGTGTCACAACTGTCAGGAGACACTACTGTTTCTCTTTATGGAAAAAACTACCAAAAGCTGAATAATAGAGATTTTTTACCGTGGGATGGCAAAACCAAAGTTATTGTTTACTGGGGTATACCACACTTTTTTAAATAGAGATATTTGCGGCTGAACAGTGAGCGACACACTCAAACTGTTTTTTTTTAGATACCAAAGGCCCAAAACTGGAGAGTACAGCGATTTGACCCATGGAACTGCGAAACCACACTGGGATGTCGGGCCTACACAAGACTATTTTCAACAGATATATTTTTGTGTAACAACAGTCAGGAGACACTACTGTTTTTCTTTACGGAAAATATACCAAAACCTGAATAATAGAGATTTTTTACCGTGGGATGGCAAAACCACAGTTATTGTTTACTGGGGTATACCACACTTTTTTAAATAGAGATATTTGCGGCTGAACAGTGAGCGACACACTCAAACTGCTTTTTTTTTAGATAGCAAAGGCCCAAAACTGGATAGTACAGCGATTTGACCCGTGGAACTGCAAAACCACACTGGGATGTCAGGCCTACACATGACTATTTTCAACAGATATATTTTTGTGTCACAACAGTGAGGAGACACTACTGTTTTTCTTTACGGAAAATATACCAAAACCTGAATAATAGAGATTTTTTACCGTGGGATGGCAAAACCACAGTTATTGTTTACTGGGCTTTACCACACTTTTTTAAATAGAGATATTTGCGGCTGAACAGTGAGCGACACACTCAAACTGCTTTTTTTTAAGATACCAAAGGCCCAAAACTGGATAGTAAAGCGATTTGACCCGTGGAACTGCGAAAACACACTGGGATGTCGGGCCTACACAAGACTATTTTCAACAGATATATTTTTGTGTCACAACAGTCAGGAGACACTACTGTTTTTCTTTACGGAAAATATACCAAAACCTGAATAATAGAGATTTTTTACCGTGGGATGGCAAAACCACAGTTATTGTTTACTGGGGTATACCACACTTTTTTAAATAGAGATATTTGCGGCTGAACAGTGAGCGACACACTCAAACTGCTTTTTGTTTAGATACCAAAGGCCCAAAACTGGATAGTACAGCGATTTGACCCATGGAACTGCGAAACCACACTGGGATGTCGGGCCTACACAAGACTATTTTCAACAGATATATTTTTGTGTCACAACAGTCAGGAGACACTACTGTTTTTCTTTACGGAAAAAACTACCAAAAGCTGAATAATAGAGATTTTTTACCGTGGGATGGCAAAACCACAGTTATTGTGTACTGGGGTATACCACACTTTTTTAAATAGAGATATTTGCGGCTGAACAGTGAGCGACACACTCAAACTGCTTTTTTTTAAGATACCAAAGGCCCAAAACTGGATAGTACAGCGATTTGACCCGTGGAACTGCGAAAACACACTGGGATGTCGGGCCTACACAAGACTATTTTCAACAGATATATTTTTGTGTCACAACAGTCAGGAGACAATACTGTTTTTCTTTACGGAAAAAACTACCAAAAGCTGAATAATAGAAATTTTTTACCGTGGGATGGCAAAACCACAGTTATTGTTTACTGGGGTATACCACACTTTTTTAAATAGAGATATTTGCGGCTGAACAGTGAGGGACACACTCAAACTGCTTTTTTTTTAGATACCAAAGGCCCAAAACTGGATAGTACAGCGATTTGACCCGTGGAACTGCGAAACCACACTGGGAAGACGGGCCTACACAAGACTATTTTCAACAGATATATTTTTATGTCACAACATTCAGGAGACACTACTGTTTTTCTTTATGGAAAATATACCAAAACCTGAATAATAGAGATTTTTTACCATGGGATGGCAAAACCACAGTTATTGTTTACTGGGGTATACCACACTTTTTTAAATAGAGATATTTGCGGCTGAACAGTGAGCGACACACTCAAACTGCTTTTTTTTTAGATACCAAAGGCCCAAAACTGGATAGTACAGTGATTTGACCCGTGGAACTGCGAAACCACACTGGGATGTCGGGCCTACACAAGACTATTTTCAACAGATATATTTTTATGTCACAACAGTCAGGAGACACTACTCTTTTTCTTTACGGAAAATATACCAAAACCTGAATAATAGAGATTTTTTACCGTGGGATGGCAAAACCACAGTTATTGTTTACTGGGGTATACCACACTTTTTTAAATAGAGATATTTGCGGCTGAACAGTGAGCGACACACTCAAACTGCTTTTTTTTTAGATACCAAAGGCCCAAAACTGGATATTACAGCGATTTGACCCGTGGAACTGCGAAACCACACTGGGATGTCGGGCCTACACAAGACTATTTTCAACAGATATATTTTTGTGTCACAACAGTCAGGAGACACTACTGTTTTTCTTTACGGAAAATATACCAAAACCTGAATAATAGAGATTTTTTACCGTGGGATGGCAAAACCACAGTTATTGTTTACTGGGGTATACCACACTTTTTTAAATAGAGATATTTGCGGCTGAACAGTGAGCGACACACTCAAACTGCTTTTTTTTTTAGATACCAAAGGCCCAAAACTGGATAGCACAGCGATTTGACCTGTGGAACTGCGAAACCACACTTGGATGTAGGGCCTACACAAGACTATTTTCAACAGATATATTTTTGTGTCACAACAGTCAGGAGACACTGCTGTTTTCCTTTACGGAAAAAACTACCAAAAGCTGAATAATAGAGATTTTTTTCCGTGGGATGGCAAAACCACAGTTATTGTTTACTGGGGTATACCACACTTTTTTAAAAAGAGATATTTGCGGCTGAACAGTGAGCGACACACTCAAACTGCTTTTTTTTTAAGATACCAAAGGCCCAAAACTGGATAGTACAGCGATTTGACCCGTGTAACTGTGAAAACACACTGGGATGTCGGGCCTACACAAGACTATTTTCAACAGATATATTTTTGTGTCACAACAGTCAGGAGACACTACTGTTTTTCTTTACGGAAAAAACTACCAAAAGCTGAATAATAGAGATTTTTTACCGTGGGATGGCAAAACCACAGTTATTGTTTACTGGGGTATACCACACTTTTTTAAATAGAGATATTTGCGGCTGAACAGTGAGCGACACACTCAAACTGCTTTTTTTTAAGATACCAAAGGCCCAAAACTGGATAGTACAGCGATTTGACCCATGGAACTGCGAAAACACACTGGGATGTCGGGCCTACACAAGACTATTTTCAACAGATATATTTTTGTGTCACAACAGTCAGGAGACAATGCTGTTTTTCTTTACGGAAAAAACTACCAAAAGCTGAATAATAGAGATTTTTTACCGTGGGATGGCAAAACCACAGTTATTGTTTACTGGGGTATACCACACTTTTTTAAATAGAGATATTTGCGGCTGAACAGTGAGCGACACACTCAAACTGCTTTTTTTTTTAGATACCAAAGGCCCAAAACTGGATAGCACAGCGATTTGACCTGTGGAACTGCGAAACCACACTGGGATGTAGGGCCTACACAAGACTATTTTCAACAGATATATTTTTGTGTCACAACAGTCAGGAGACACTGCTGTTTTCCTTTACGGAAAAAACTACCAAAAGCTGAATAATAGAGATTTTTTTCCGTGGGATGGCAAAACCACAGTTATTGTTTACTGGGGTATACCACACTTTTTTAAAAAGAGATATTTGCGGCTGAACAGTGAGCGACACACTCAAACTGCTTTTTTTTTAAGATACCAAAGGCCCAAAACTGGATAGTACAGCGATTTGACCCGTGTAACTGTGAAAACACACTGGGATGTCGGGCCTACACAAGACTATTTTCAACAGATATATTTTTGTGTCACAACAGTCAGGAGACACTACTGTTTTTCTTTACGGAAAAAACTACCAAAAGCTGAATAATAGAGATTTTTTACCGTGGGATGGCAAAACCACAGTTATTGTTTACTGGGGTATACCACACTTTTTTAAATAGAGATATTTGCGGCTGAACAGTGAGCGACACACTCAAACTGCTTTTTTTTAAGATACCAAAGGCCCAAAACTGGATAGTACAGCGATTTGACCCATGGAACTGCGAAAACACACTGGGATGTCGGGCCTACACAAGACTATTTTCAACAGATATATTTTTGTGTCACAACAGTCAGGAGACAATGCTGTTTTTCTTTATGGAAAAAACTACCAAAAGCTGAATAATAGAGATTTTTTACCGTGGGATGGCAAAACCACAGTTATTGTTTACTGGGGTATACCACACTTTTTTAAATAGAGATATTTGCGGCTGAACAGTGAGCGACACACTCAAACTGCTTTTTTTTTAGATAGCAAAGGCCCAAAACTGGATAGTACAGCGATTTGACCCGTGGAACTGCGAAACCACACTGGGATGTCGGGCCTACACAAGACTATTTTCAACAGATATATTTTTGTGTAACAACAGTCAGGAGACACTACTGTTTTTCTTTATGAAAAATATACCAAAACCTGAATAATAGAGATTTTTTACCGTGGGATGGCAAAACCACAGTTATTGTTTACTGGGGTATACCACACTTTTTTAAATAGAGATATTTGCGGCTGAACAGTGAGCGACACACTCAAACTGCTTTTTTTTTAGATACCAAAGGCCCAAAACTGGATAGTACAGCGATTTGACCCGTGGAACTGCGAAACCACACTGGGATGTCGGGCCTACATAAGACTATTTTCAACAGATATATTTTTGTGTCACAACAGTCAGGAGACACTACTGTTTTTCTTTACGGAAAAAACTACCAAAAGCTGAAAAATAGAGATTTTTTACCGTGGGATGGCAAAACCACAGTTATTGTTTACTGGGGTATACCACACTTTTTTAAATAGAGATATTTGCGGCTGAACGGTGAGCGACACACTCAAACTGCTTTTTTTTAAGATACCAAAGGCCCAAAACTGGATAGTGCAGCGATTTGACCCGTGGAACTGCGAAACCACACTGAGATGTCGGGCCTACACAAGACTATTTTCAACAGATATATTTTTATGTCACAACAGTCAGGAGACACTACTGTTTTTCTTTACGGAAAATATACCAAAACCTGAATAATAGAGATTTTTTACCGTGGGATGGCAAAACCACAGTTATTGTTTACTGGGGTATACCACACTTTTTTAAATAGAGATATTTGCGGCTGAACAGTGAGCGACACACTCAAACTGCTTTTTTTTTAGATACCAAAGGCCCAAAACTGGTTAGTACAGCGATTTGACCCGTGGAACTGCGAAACCACACTGGGATGTCGGGCCTACACAAGACTATTTTCAACAGATATATTTTTGTGTCACAACAGTCAGGAGACACTACTGTTTTTCTTTACGGAAAATATACCAAAACCTGAATAATAGAGATTTTTTACCGTGGGATGGCAAAACCACAGTTATTGTTTACTGGGGTATACCACACTTTTTTAAATAGAGATATTTACGGCTGAACAGTGAGCGACACAGTCAAACTGCTTTTTTTTTTAGATACCAAAGGCCCAAAACTGGATAGTACAGCGATTTGACCCGTGGAACTGCGAAAACACACTGGGATGTCGGGCCTACACAAGACTATTTTCAACAGATATATTTTTGTGTCACAACAGTCAGGAGACAATACTGTTTTTCTTTACGGAAAAAACTACCAAAAGCTGAATAATAGAGATTTTTTACCATGGGATGGCAAAACCACAGTTATTGTTTACTGGGGTATACCACACTTTTTTAAATAGAGATATTTGCGGCTGAACAGTGAGGGACACACTCAAACTGCTTTTTTTTTAGATACCAAAGGCCCAAAACTGGATAGTACAGCGATTTGACCCGTGGAACTGCGAAACCACACTGGGATGTCGGGCCTACACAAGACTATTTTCAACAGATATATTTTTATGTCACAACAGTCAGGAGACACTACTGTTTTTCTTTACGGAAAATATACCAAAACCTGAATAATAGAGATTTTTTACCGTGGGATGGCAAAACCATAGTTATTGTTTACTGGGGTATACTACACTTTTTAAATAGAGATATTTGCGGCTGAGCAGTGAGCGACACACTCAAACTGCTTTTTTTTTAGATACCAAAGGCCCAAAACTGGATAGTACAGCGATTTGACCCATGGAACTGCGAAACCACACTGGGATGTTGGGCCTACACAAGACTATTTTCAACAGATATATTTTTGTGTCACAACAGTCAGGAGACACTGCTGTTTTTCTTTACGGAAAAAATTACCCAAAGCTGAATAATAGAGATTTTTTACCGTGGGATGGCAAAACCACAGTTATTGTTTACTGGGGTATACCACACTTTTTTAAATAGAGATATTTGCGGCTGAACAGTGAGCGACACACTCAAACTGCTTTTTTTTAAGATACCAAAGGCCCAAAACTGGATAGTACAGCCATTTGACCCGTGTAACTGCGAATACACACTGGGATGTCGGGCCTACACAAGACTATTTTCAACAGATATATTTTTGTGTCACAACAGTCAGGAGACACTACTGTTTTTCTTTACGGAAAATATACCAAAACCTGAATAATAGAGATTTTTTACCGTGGGATGGCAAAACCACAGTTATTGTTTACTGGGGTATACCACACTTTTTTAAATAGAGATATTTGCGGCTGAACAGTGAGCGACACACTCAAACTGCTTTTTTTAAGATACCAAAGGCCCAAAACTGGATAGTACAGCGATTTGACCCGTGGAACTGCGAAAACACACTGGGATGTCGGGCCTACTCAAGACTATTTTCAACAGATATATTTTTGTGTCACAACTGTCAGGAGACACTACTGTTTCTCTTTATGGAAAAAACTACCAAAAGCTGAATAATAGAGATTTTTTACCGTGGGATGGCAAAACCAAAGTTATTGTTTACTGGGGTATACCACACTTTTTTAAATAGAGATATTTGCGGCTGAACAGTGAGCGACACACTCAAACTGTTTTTTTTTAGATACCAAAGGCCCAAAACTGGAGAGTACAGCGATTTGACCCATGGAACTGCGAAACCACACTGGGATGTCGGGCCTACACAAGACTATTTTCAACAGATATATTTTTGTGTAACAACAGTCAGGAGACACTACTGTTTTTCTTTACGGAAAATATACCAAAACCTGAATAATAGAGATTTTTTACCGTGGGATGGCAAAACCACAGTTATTGTTTACTGGGGTATACCACACTTTTTTAAATAGAGATATTTGCGGCTGAACAGTGAGCGACACACTCAAACTGCTTTTTTTTTAGATAGCAAAGGCCCAAAACTGGATAGTACAGCGATTTGACCCATGGAACTGCAAAACCACACTGGGATGTCAGGCCTACACATGACTATTTTCAACAGATATATTTTTGTGTCACAACAGTGAGGAGACACTACTGTTTTTCTTTACGGAAAATATACCAAAACCTGAATAATAGAGATTTTTTACCGTGGGATGGCAAAACCACAGTTATTGTTTACTGGGCTTTACCACACTTTTTTAAATAGAGATATTTGCGGCTGAACAGTGAGCGACACACTCAAACTGCTTTTTTTAAGATACCAAAGGCCCAAAACTGGATAGTAAAGCGATTTGACCCGTGGAACTGCGAAAACACACTGGGATGTCGGGCCTACACAAGACTATTTTCAACAGATATATTTTTGTGTCACAACAGTCAGGAGACACTACTGTTTTTCTTTACGGAAAATATACCAAAACCTGAATAATAGAGATTTTTTACCGTGGGATGGCAAAACCACAGTTATTGTTTACTGGGGTATACCACACTTTTTTAAATAGAGATATTTGCGGCTGAACAGTGAGCGACAAACTCAAACTGCTTTTTGTTTAGATACCAAAGGCCCAAAACTGGATAGTACAGCGATTTGACCCATGGAACTGCGAAACCACACTGGGATGTCGGGCCTACACAAGACTATTTTCAACAGATATATTTTTGTGTCACAACAGTCAGGAGACACTACTGTTTTTCTTTACGGAAAAAACTACCAAAACCTGAATAATAGAGATTTTTTACCGTGGGATGGCAAAACCACAGTTATTGTTTACTGGGGTATACCACACTTTTTTAAATAGAGATATTTGCGGCTGAACAGTGAGCGACACACTCAAACTGCTTTTTTTTAAGATACCAAAGGCCCAAAACTGGATAGTACAGCGATTTGACCCGTGGAACTGCGAAAACACACTGGGATGTCGGGCCTACTCAAGACTATTTTCAACAGATATATTTTTGTGTCACAACAGTCAGGAGACAATACTGTTTTTCTTTACGGAAAATATACCAAAACCTGAATAATAGAGATTTTTTACCGTGGGATGGCAAAACCACAGTTATTGTTTACTATAGTATACCATACTTTTTTAAATAGAGATATTTGCGGCTGAACAGTGAGCGACACACTGAAACTGCTTTTTTTTAAGATACCAACGGCCCAAAACTGGATAGTACAGCGATTTGACCCGTGGAACTGCGAAAACACACTGGGATGTCGGGCCTACACAAGACTATTTTCAACAGATATATTTTTGTGTCACAACAGTCAGGAGACACTACTGTTTCTCTTTATGGAAAAAACTACCAAAAGCTGAATAATAGAGATTTTTTTACCGTGGGATGGCAAAACCAAAGTTATTGTTTACTGGGGTATACCACACTTTTTTAAATAGAGATATTTGCGGCTGAACAGTGAGCGACACACTCAAACTGGTTTTTTTTAGATACCAAAGGCCCAAAACTGGAGAGTACAGTGATTTGACCCATGGAACTGTGAAACCACACTGGGATGTCGGGCCTACACAAGACTATTTTCAACAGATATATTTTTGTGTAACAACAGTCAGGAGACACTACTGTTTTTCTTTACGGAAAATATACCAAAACCTGAATAATAGAGATTTTTTACCGTGGGATGGCAAAACCACAGTTATTGTTTACTGGGGTATACCACACTTTTTTAAATAGAGATATTTGCGGCTGAACAGTGAGCGACACACTCAAACTGCTTTTTGTTTAGATACCAAAGGCCCAAAACTGGATAGTACAGCGATTTGACCCATGGAACTGCGAAACCACACTGGGATGTCGGGCCTACACAAGACTATTTTCAACAGATATATTTTTGTGTCACAACAGTCAGGAGACACTACTGTTTTTCTTTACGGAAAAAACTACCAAAAGCTGAATAATAGAGATTTTTTACCGTGGGATGGCAAAACCACAGTTATTGTTTACTGGGGTATACCACACTTTTTTAAATAGAGATATTTGCGGCTGAACAGTGAGCGACACACTCAAACTGCTTTTTTTTAAGATACCAAAGGCCCAAAACTGGATAGTACAGCGATTTGACCCGTGGAACTGCGAAAACACACTGGGATGTCGGGCCTACTCAAGACTATTTTCAACAGATATATTTTTGTGTCACAACAGTCAGGAGACAATACTGTTTTTCTTTACGGAAAATATACCAAAACCTGAATAATAGAGATTTTTTACCGTGGGATGGCAAAACCACAGTTATTGTTTACTATAGTATACCATACTTTTTTAAATAGAGATATTTGCGGCTGAACAGTGAGCGACACACTGAAACTGCTTTTTTTTAAGATACCAACGGCCCAAAACTGGATAGTACAGCGATTTGACCCGTGGAACTGCGAAAACACACTGGGATGTCGGGCCTACACAAGACTATTTTCAACAGATATATTTTTGTGTCACAACAGTCAGGAGACACTACTGTTTCTCTTTATGGAAAAAACTACCAAAAGCTGAATAATAGAGATTTTTTTACCGTGGGATGGCAAAACCAAAGTTATTGTTTACTGGGGTATACCACACTTTTTTAAATAGAGATATTTGCGGCTGAACAGTGAGCGACACACTCAAACTGGTTTTTTTTAGATACCAAAGGCCCAAAACTGGAGAGTACAGTGATTTGACCCATGGAACTGTGAAACCACACTGGGATGTCGGGCCTACACAAGACTATTTTCAACAGATATATTTTTGTGTAACAACAGTCAGGAGACACTACTGTTTTTCTTTACGGAAAATATACCAAAACCTGAATAATAGAGATTTTTTACCGTGGGATGGCAAAACCACAGTTATTGTTTACTGGGGTATACCACACTTTTTTAAATAGAGATATTTGCGGCTGAACAGTCAGCGACACACTCAAACTGCTTTTTGTTTAGATACCAAAGGCCCAAAACTGGATAGTACAGCGATTTGACCCATGGAACTGCGAAACCACACTGGGATGTCGGGCCTACACAAGATTATTTTCAACAGATATATTTTTGTGTCACAACAGTCAGGAGACACTACTGTTTTTCTTTACGGAAAAAACTACCAAAAGCTGAATAATAGAGATTTTTTACCGTGGGATGGCAAAACGACAGTTATTGTTTACTGGGGTATACCACACTTTTTTAAATAGAGATATTTGCGGCTGAACAGTGAGCGACACACTCAAACTGCTTTTTTTTAAGATACCAAAGGCCCAAAACTGGATAGTACAGCGATTTGACCCGTGGAACTGCGAAAACACACTGGGATGTCGGGCCTACTCAAGACTATTTTCAACAGATATATTTTTGTGTCACAACAGTCAGGAGACAATACTGTTTTTCTTTACGGAAAATATACCAAAACCTGAATAATAGAGATTTTTTACCGTGGGATGGCAAAACCACAGTTATTGTTTACTATGGTATACCATACTTTTTTAAATAGAGATATTTGCGGCTGAACAGTGAGTGACACACTGAAACTGCTTTTTTTTAAGATACCAAAGGCCCAAAACTGGATAGTACAGCGATTTGACCCGTGGAACTGCGAAAACACACTGGGATGTCGGGCCTACACAAGACTATTTTCAACAGATATATTTTTGTGTCACAACAGTCAGGAGACACTACTGTTTCTCTTTATGGAAAAAACTACCAAAAGCTGAATAATAGAGATTTTTTACCGTGGGATGGCAAAACCAAAGTTATTGTTTACTGGGGTATACCACACTTTTTTAAATAGAGATATTTGCGGCTGAACAGTGAGCGACACACTCAAACTGTTTTTTTTTAGATACCAAAGGCCCAAAACTGGAGAGTACAGCGATTTGACCCATGGAACTGCGAAACCACACTGGGATGTCGGGCCTACAGAAGACTATTTTCAACAGATATATTTTTGTGTAACAACAGTCAGGAGACACTACTGTTTTTCTTTACGGAAAATATACCAAAACCTGAATAATAGAGATTTTTTACCGTGGGATGGCAAAACCACAGTTATTGTTTACTGGGGTATACCACACTTTTTTAAATAGAGATATTTGCGGCTGAACAGTGAGCGACACACTCAAACTGCTTTTTTTTTAGATAGCAAAGGCCCAAAACTGGATAGTACAGCGATTTGACCCGTGGAACTGCGAAACCACACTGGGATGTCAGGCCTACACATGACTATTTTCAACAGATATATTTTTGTGTCACAACAGTGAGGAGACACTACTGTTTTTCTTTACGGAAAATATACCAAAACCTGAATAATAGAGATTTTTTACCGTGGGATGGCAAAACCACAGTTATTGTTTACTGGGCTTTACCACACTTTTTTAAATAGAGATATTTGCGGCTGAACAGTGAGCGACACACTCAAACTGCTTTTTTTTAAGATACCAAAGGCCCAAAATTGGATAGTAAAGCGATTTGACCCATGGAACTGCGAAAACACACTGGGATGTCGGGCCTACACAAGACTATTTTCAACAGATATATTTTTGTGTCACAACAGTCAGGAGACACTACTGTTTTTCTTTACGGAAAAAACTACCAAAAGCTGAATAATAGAGATTTTTTACCGTGGGATGGCAAAACCACAGTTATTGTTTACTGGGGTATACCACACTTTTTTAAATAGAGATATTTGCGGCTGAACAGTGAGCGACACACTCAAACTGCTTTTTTTTTAGATAGCAAAGGCCCAAAACTGGATAGTACAGCGATTTGACCCGTGGAACTGCGAAACCACACTGGGATTTCAGGCCTACACAAGACTATTTTCAACAGATATATTTTTGTGTCACAACAGTGAGGAGACACTACTGTTTTTCTTTACGGAAAATATACCAAAACCTGAATAATAGAGATTTTTTACCGTGGGATGGCAAAACCACAGTTATTGTTTACTGGGCTTTACCACACTTTTTTAAATAGAGATATTTGCGGCTGAACAGTGAGCGACACACTCAAACTGCTTTTTTTTAAGATACCAAAGGCCCAAAACTGGATAGTACAGCGATTTGACCCGTGTAACTGCGAATACACACTGGGATGTCGGGCCTACACAAGACTATTTTCAACAGATATATTTTTGTGTCACAACAGTCAGGAGACACTACTGTTTTTCTTTACGGAAAATATACCAAAACCTGAATAATAGAGATTTTTTACCGTGGGATGGCAAAACCACAGTTATTGTTTACTATGGTATACCATAGTTTTTTAAATAGAGATATTTGCGGCTGAACAGTGAGCGACACACTCAAACTGCTTTTTTTTAAGATACCAAAGGCCCAAAACTGGATAGTACAGCGATTTGACCCGTGGAACTACGAAAACACACTGGGATGTCGGGCCTACACAAGACTATTTTCAACAGATATATTTTTGTGTAACAACAGTCAGGAGACACTACTGATTTCTTTACGGAAAATATACCAAAACCTGAATAATAGAGATTTTTTACCGTGGGATGGCAAAACCACAGTTATTGTTTACTGGGGTATACCACACTTTTTTAAATAGAGATATTTGCGGCTGAACAGTGAGCGACACACTCAAACTGCTTTTTTTTAAGATACCAAAGGCCCAAAACTGGATAGTACAGCGATTTGACCCGTGTAACTGCGAATACACACTGGGATGTCGGGCCTACACAAGACTATTTTCAACAGATATATTTTTGTGTCACAACAGTCAGGAGACACTACTGTTTTTCTTTACGGAAAATATACCAAAACCTGAATAATAGAGATTTTTTGCCGTGGGATGGCAAAACCACAGTTATTGTTTACTATGGTATACCATACTTTTTTAAATAGAGATATTTGCGGCTGAACAGTGAGCGACACTCTCAAACTGCTTTTTTTTAAGATACCAAAGGCCCAAAACTGGATAGTAAAGCGATTTGACCCGTGGAACTGCGAAAACACACTGGGATGTCGGGCCTACACAAGACTATTTTCAACAGATATATTTTTGTGTCACAACAGTCAGGAGACACTACTGTTTTTCTTTACGGAAAAAACTACCAAAAGCTGAATAATAGAGATTTTTTACCGTGGGATGGCAAAACCACAGTTATTGTTTACTGGGGTATACCACACTTTTTTAAATAGAGATATTTGCGGCTGAACAGTGAGCGACACACTCAAACTGCTTTTTTTTTAGATAGCAAAGGCCCAAAACTGGATAGTACAGCGATTTGACCCGTGGAACTGCGAAACCACACTGGGATTTCAGGCCTACACAAGACTATTTTCAACAGATATATTTTTGTGTCACAACAGTGAGGAGACACTACTGTTTTTCTTTACGGAAAATATACCAAAACCTGAATAATAGAGATTTTTTACCGTGGGATGGCAAAACCACAGTTATTGTTTACTGGGCTTTACCACACTTTTTTAAATAGAGATATTTGCGGCTGAACAGTGAGCGACACACTCAAACTGCTTTTTTTTAAGATACCAAAGGCCCAAAACTGGATAGTACAGCGATTTGACCCGTGTAACTTCGAATACACACTGGGATGTCGGGCCTACACAAGACTATTTTCAACAGATATATTTTTGTGTCACAACAGTCAGGAGACACTACTGTTTTTCTTTACGGAAAATATACCAAAACCTGAATAATAGAGATTTTTTACCGTGGGATGGCAAAACCACAGTTATTGTTTACTATGGTATACCATACTTTTTTAAATAGAGATATTTGCGGCTGAACAGTGAGCGACACACTCAAACTGCTTTTTTTTAAGATACCAAAGGCCAAAAACTGGATAGTACAGCGATTTGACCCGTGGAACTACGAAAACACACTGGGATGTCGGGCCTACACAAGACTATTTTCAACAGATATATTTTTGTGTCACAACAGTCAGGAGACACTACTGTTTTTCTTTACGGAAAATATACCAAAACCTGAATAATAGAGATTTTTTACCGTGGGATGGCAAAACCACAGTTATTGTTTACTGGGGTATACCACACTTTTTTAAATAGAGATATTTGCGGCTGAACAGTGAGCGACACACTCAAACTGCTTTTTGTTTAGATACCAAAGGCCCAAAACTGGATAGTACAGCGATTTGACCCATGGAACTGCGAAACCACACTGGGATGTCGGGCCTACACAAGACTATTTTCAACAGATATATTTTTGTGTCACAACAGTCAGGAGACACTACTGTTTTTCTTTACGGAAAAAACTACCAAAAGCTGAATAATAGAGATTTTTTACCGTGGGATGGCAAAACCACAGTTATTGTTTACTGGGGTATACCACACTTTTTTAAATAGAGATATATGCGGCTGAACAGTGAGCGACACACTCAAACTGCTTTTTTTTAAGATACCAAAGGCCCAAAACTGGATAGTACAGCGATTTGACCCGTGGAACTGCGAAAACACACTGGGATGTCGGGTCTACTCAAGACTATTTTCAACAGATATATTTTTGTGTCACAACAGTCAGGAGACAATACTGTTTTTCTTTACGGAAAATATACCAAAACCTGAATAATAGAGATTTTTTACCGTGGGATGGCAAAACCACAGTTATTGTTTACTATGGTATACCATACTTTTTTAAATAGAGATATTTGCGGCTGAACAGTGAGCGACACACTGAAACTGCTTTTTTTTAAGATACCAAAGGCCCAAAACTGGATAGTACAGCGATTTGACCCGTGGAACTGCGAAAACACACTGGGATGTCGGGCCTACACAAGACTATTTTCAACAGATATATTTTTGTGTCACAACAGTCAGGAGACACTACTGTTTCTCTTTATGGAAAAAACTACCAAAAGCTGAATAATAGAGATTTTTTACCGTGGGATGGCAAAACCAAAGTTATTGTTTACTGGGGTATACCACACTTTTTTAAATAGAGATATTTGCGGCTGAACAGTGAGCGACACACTCAAACTGTTTTTTTTTAGATACCAAAGGCCCAAAACTGGAGAGTACAGCGATTTGACCCATGGAACTGCGAAACCACACTGGGATGTCGGGCCTACACAAGACTATTTTCAACAGATATATTTTTGTGTAACAACAGTCAGGAGACACTACTGTTTTTCTTTACGGAAAATATACCAAAACCTGAATAATAGAGATTTTTTACCGTGGGATGGCAAAACCACAGTTATTGTTTACTGGGGTATACCACACTTTTTTAAATAGAGATATTTGCGGCTGAACAGTGAGCGACACACTCAAACTGCTTTTTTTTAGATAGCAAAGGCCCAAAACTGGATAGTACAGCGATTTGACCCGTGGAACTGCGAAACCACACTGGGATGTCAGGCCTACACATGACTATTTTCAACAGATATATTTTTGTGTCACAACAGTGAGGAGACACTACTGTTTTTCTTTACGGAAAATATACCAAAACCTGAATAATAGAGATTTTTTACCGTGGGATGGCAAAACCACAGTTATTGTTTACTGGGCTTTACCACACTTTTTTAAATAGAGATATTTGCGGCTGAACAGTGAGCGACACACTCAAACTGCTTTTTTTTAAGATACCAAAGGCCCAAAACTGGATAGTAAAGCGATTTGACCCGTGGAACTGCGAAAACACACTGGGATGTCGGGCCTACATAAGACTATTTTCAACAGATATATTTTTGTGTCACAACAGTCAGGAGACACTACTGTTTTTCTTTACGGAAAAAAATACCAAATGCTGAATAATAGAGATTTTTTACCGTGGGATGGCAAAACCACAGTTATTGTTTACTGGGGTATACCACACTTTTTTAAATAGAGATATTTGCGGCTGAACAGTGAGCGACACACTCAAACTGCTTTTTTTTTAGATACCAAAGGCCCAAAACTGGATAGTACAGCGATTTGACCCGTGGAACTGCGAAACCACACTGGGATGTCGGGCCTACACAAGACTATTTTCAACAGATATATTTTTGTGTCACAACAGTCAGGAGACACTACTGTTTTTCTTTACGGAAAAAACTACCAAAAGCTGAATAATAGAGATTTTTTACCGTGGGATGGCAAAACCACAGTTATTGTTTACTGGGGTATACCACACTTTTTTAAATAGAGATATTTGCGGCTGAACAGTGAGCTACACACTCAAACTGCTTTTTTTTAGATACCAAAGGCCCAAAACTGGATAGTACAGCGATTTGACCCGTGGAACTGCGAAACCACACTGGGATATCAGGCCTACACAAGACTATTTTCAACAGATATATTTTTGTGTCACAGCAGTCAGGAGACACTACTGTTTTTCTTCACGGAAAATATACCTCACCTGAATAATAGAGATTTTTTACCGTGAGATGGCAAAACCACAGTTATTGTTTACTGGGGTATTCCACGCTTTTTTAAATAGAGATATTTGCGGCTGAACAGTGAGCGACACACTCAAACTGCTTTTTTTTTAGATACCAAAGGCCCAAAACTGGATAGTACGGCGATTTGACCCATGGAACAGCGAAACCACACTGGGATGTCGGGCCTACACAAGACTATTTTCAACAGATATATTTTTGTGTCACAACAGTCAGGAGACACTACTGTTTTTCTTTACGGAAAAAACTACCAAAAGCTGAATAATAGAGATTTTTTACCGTGGGATGGCAAAACCACAGTTATTGTTTACTGGGGTATACCACACTTTTTTAAATAGAGATATTTGCGGCTGAACAGTGAGCGACACACTCAAACTGCTTTTTTTAGATACCAAAGGCCCAAAACTGGATAGTACAGCGATTTGACCCGTGGAACTGCGAAACCACACTGGGATGTCGGGCCTACACAAGACTATTTTCAACAGATATATTTTTGTGTCACAACAATCAGGAGACACTACTGTTTTTCTTTACGGAAAATATACCAAAACCTGAATAATAGAGATTTTTTACCGTGGGATGGCAAAACCACAGTTATTGTTTACTTGGGTATACCACACTTTTTTAAATAGAGATATTTGCGGCTGAACAGTGAGCGACACACTCAAACTGCTTTTTTTTTAGATACCAAAGGCCCAAAACTGGATAGTACAGCGATTTGACCCATGGAACTGCGAAACCACACTGGGATGTCGGGCCTACACAAGATTATTTTCAACAGATATATTTTTGTGTCACAACAGTCAGGAGACACTACTGTTTTTCTTTACGGAAAAAACTACCAAAAGCTGAATAATAGAGATTTTTTACCGTGGGATGGCTAAACCACAGTTATTGTTTACTGGGGTATACCACACTTTTTTAAATAGAGATATATGCGGCTGAACAGTGAGCGACACACTCAAACTGCTTTTTTTTAAGATACCAAAGGCCCAAAACTGGATAGTACAGCGATTTGACCCGTGTAACTGCGAAAACACACTGGGATGTCGGGCCTACACAAGACTATTTTCAACAGATATATTTTTGTGTCACAACAGTCAAGAGACACTACTGTTTTTCTTTACGGAAAATATACCAAAACCTGAATAATAGAGATTTTTTAACCGTGGGATGGCAAAACCACAGTTATTGTTTACTATGGTATACCACACTTTTTTAAATAGAGATATTTGCGGCTGAACAGTGATCGACACACTCAAACAGTTTTTTTTTTAAGATACCAAAGGCCCAAAACTGGATAGTACAGTGATTTGACCCGTAGAACTGCGAAAACACACTAGGATGTCGGGTCTACACAAGACTATTTTCAACAGATATATTTTTGTGTCACAACAGTCAGGAGACACTACTGTTTTTCTTTACGGAAAAAACTACCAAAAGCTGAATAATAGAGATTTTTTACCGTGGGATGGCAAAACCACAGTTATTGTTTACTGGGGTATACCACACTTTTTTAAATAGAGATATTTGCGGCTGAACAGTGAGCGACACACTCAAACTGTTTTTTTTTAGATACCAAAGGCCCAAAACTGAATAGTACAGTGATTTGACCCATGGAACTGCGAAACCACACTGGGATGTCGGGCCTACACAAGACTATTTTCAACAGATATATTTTTGTGTCACAACAGTCAGGAGACACTACTGTTTTTCTTTACGGAAAATATACCAAAACCTGAATAATAGAGATTTTTTACCGTGGGATGGCAAAACCACAGTTATTGTTTACTGGGGTATACCACACTTTTTTAAATAGAGATATTTGCGGCTGAACAGTGAGCGACACACTGAAACTGCTTTTTTTTTAGATACCAAAGGCCCAAAACTGGATAGTACAGCGATTTGACCCGTGGAACTGCGAAAACATACTGGGATGTCGGGCCTACACAAGACTATTTTCAACAGATATATTTTTGTGTCACAACAGTCAGGAGACAATACTGTTTTTCTTTACGGAAAAAACTACCAAAATCTGAATAATAGAGATTTTTTACCGTGGAATGGCAAAAACACAGTTATTGTTTACTGGGTATACCACACTTTTTTAAATAGAGATATTTGCGGCTGAACAGTGAGCGACACACTCAAACTCCTTTTTTTTTAGATACCAAAGGCCCAAAACTGGATAGTACAGCGATTTGACCCGTG
The DNA here is from genome assembly GCF_046119375.1 of Phyllobates terribilis. NCBI lineage: Eukaryota > Metazoa > Chordata > Amphibia > Anura > Dendrobatidae > Phyllobates > Phyllobates terribilis. The sequence goes on from NW_027362764.1 coordinate 462,260,871, forward strand.
GAACTGCGAAACCACACTGGGATGTCGGGCCTACACAAGACTATTTTCAACAGATATATTTTTATGTCACAACAGTCAGGAGACACTACTGTTTTTCTTTACGGAAAATATACCAAAACCTGAATAATACAGATTTTTTACCGTGGGATGGGAAAACCACAGTTATTGTTTACTGGGGTATACCACACTTTTTTAAATAGAGATATTTGCGGCTGAACAGTGAGCGACACACTCAAACTGCTTTTTTTTTAGATACCAAAGGCCCAAAACTGGATAGTACAGCGATTTGACCCATGGAACTGCGAAACCACACTGGGATGTCGCGCCTACACAAGACTATTTTCAACAGATATATTTTTGTGTCACAACAGTCAGGAGACACTACTGTTTTTCTTTACGGAAAAAACTACCAAAAGCTGAATAATAGAGATTTTTTACCGTGGGATGGCAAAACCACAGTTATTGTTTACTGGGGTATAGCACACTTTTTTAAATAGAGATATTTGCGGCTGAACAGTGAGCGACACACTCAAACTGCTTTTTTTTAAGATACCAAAGGCCCAAAACTGGATAGTACAGCGATTTGACCCGTGGAACTGCGAAAACACACTGGGATGTCGGGCCTACTCAAGACTATTTTCAACAGATATATTTTTGTGACACAACAGTCAGGAGACAATACTGTTTTTCTTTACGGAAAAAACTACCAAAAGCTGAATAATAGAGATTTTTTACCGTGGGATGGCAAAACCACAGTTATTGTTTACTGGGGTATACCACACTTTTTTAAATAGAGATATTTGCGGCTGAACAGTGAGCGACACACTCAAACTGCTTTTTTTTTAGATAGCAAAGGCCCAAAACTGGATAGTACAGCGATTTGACCCGTGGAACCGCGAAACCACACTGGGATGTCAGGCCTACACAAGACTATTTTCAACAGATATATTTTTGTGTCACAACAGTGAGGAGACACTACTGTTTTTCTTTACGGAAAATATACCAAAACCTGAATAATAGAGATTTTTTACCGTGGGATGGCAAAAACACAGTTATTGTTTACTGGGCTTTACCACACTTTTTTAAATAGAGATATTTGCGGCTGAACAGTGAGCGACACACTCAAACTGCTTTTTTTTTAGATACCAAAGGTCCAAAACTGGATAGTACAGTGATTTGACCCATGGAACTGCGAAACCACACTGGGATGTCGGGCCTAAACAAGACTATTTTCAACAGATATATTTTTGTGTCACAACAGTCAGGAGACACTACTGTTTTTCTTTACGGAAAAAACTACCAAAAGCTGAATAATAGAGATTTTTTTACCCTGGGATGGCAAAACCACAGTTATTGTTTACTGGGATATACCACACTTCTTTAAATAGAGATATTTGCGGCTGAAAAGTGAGCGACACACTCAAACTGCTTTTTTTTAAGATACCAAAGGCCCAAAACTGGATAGTAAAGCGATTTGACCCGTGGAACTGCGAAAACACACTGGGATGTCGGGCCTACACAAGACTATTTTCAACAGATATATTTTTGTGTCACAACAGTCAGGAGACACTACTGTTTTTCTTTACAGAAAAAACTACCAAAAGCTGAATAATAGAGATTTTATACCGTGGGATGGCAAAACCACAGTTATTGTTTACTGGGGTATACCACACTTTTTTAAATAGAGATATTTGCGGCTGAACAGTGAGCGACACACTCAAACTGTTTTTTTTTAGATACTAAAGGCCCAAAACTGGATAGTACAACGATTTGACCCATGGAACTGCGAAACCACACTGGGATGTCGGGCCTACACAAGACTGTTTTCAACAGATATATTTTTGTGTAACAACAGTAAGGAGACACTACTGTTTTTCTTTACGGAAAATATACCAAAACCTGAATAATAGAGATTTTTTACAGTGGGATGGCAAAACCACAGTTATTGTTTATTGGGGTATACCACACTTTTTTAAATAGAGATATTTGCGGCTGAACAGTGAGCGACACACTCAAACTGCTTTTTTTTTAGATACCAAAGGCCCAAAACTGGATTTTACAGCGATTTGACCCGTGGAACTGCGAAACCACACTGGGATGTCGGGCCTACACAAGACTATTTTCAACAGATATATTTTTATGTCACAACAGTCAGGAGACACTACTGTTTTTCTTTACGGAAAATATACCAAAAGCTGAATAATAGAGATTTTTTACCGTGGGATGGCAAAACCACAGTTATTGTTTACTGGGGTATACCACACTTTTTTAAATAGAGATATTTGCAGCTGAACAGTGAGCGACACACTCAAACTGCTTTTTTTTTAGATACCAAAGGCCCAAAACTGGATAGTACAGTGATTTGACCCGTGGAACTGCGAAACCACACTGGGATGTCGGGCCTACACAAGACTATTTTCAACAGATCTATTTTTGTGTCACAACAGTCAGGAGACACTACTGTTTTTCTTTACGGAAAATATACCAAAACCTGAATAATAGAGATTTTTTACCGTGGGATGGCAAAACCACAGTTATTGTTTACTGGGGTATACCACACATTTTTAAATAGAGATATTTGCGGCTGAACAGTGAGAGACACACTCAAACTGCTTTTTTTTTAGATACCAAAGGCCCAAAACTGGATAGTACAGTGATTTGACCCGTGGAACTGCGAAACCACACTGGGATGTCGGGCCTACACAAGACTACTTTCAACAGATATATTTTTGTGTCACAACAGTCAGGAGACACTACTGTTTTTCTTTACGGAAAATATACCAAAACCTGAATAATAGAGATTTTTTACCGTGGGATGGCAAAACCACAGTTATTGTTTACTGGGCTTTACCACACTTTTTTAAATAGAGATATTTGCGGCTGAACAGTGAGCGACACACTCAAACTGCTTTTTTTTTTAGATAACAAAGGTCCAAAACTGGATAGTACAGTGATTTGACCCATGGAACTGCGAAAACACACTGGGATGTCGGGCCTACACAAGACTATTTTCAACAGATATATTTTTGTGTCACAACAGTCAGGAGACACTACTGTTTTTCTTTACGGAAAAAACTACCAAAAGCTGAATAATAGAGATTTTTTACCGTGGGATGGCAAAACCACAGTTATTGTTTACTGGGGTATACCACACTTTTTTAAATAGAGATATTTGCGGCTGAACAGTGAGCGACACACTCAAACTGCTTTTTTTTTAGATACTAAAGGCCCAAAACTGGATAGTACAACGATTTGACCCATGGAACTGCGAAACCACACTGGGATGTCGGGCCTACACAAGACTGTTTTCAACAGATATATTTTTGTGTAACAACAGTAAGGAGACACTACTGTTTTTCTTTACGGAAAATATACCAAAACCTGAATAATAGAGATTTTTTACCGTGGGATGGCAAAACCACAGTTATTGTTTATTGGGGTATACCACACTTTTTTAAATAGAGATATTTGCGGCTGAACAGTGAGTGACACACTCAAACTGCTTTTTTTTTAGATACCAAAGACCCAAAACTGGATAGTACAGCGATTTGACCCATGGAACTGCGAAACCACACTGGGATGTCGGGCCTGCACAAGACTATTTTCAACAGATATATTTTTGTGTCACAACAGTCAGGAGACACTACTGTTTTTCTTTACGGAAAAAACTACCAAAAGCTGAATAATAGAGATTTTTTACCGTGGGATGGCAAAACCACAGTTATTGTTTACTGGGGTATACCACACTTTTTTAAATAGAGATATTTGCGGCCGAACAGTGAGCGACACACTCAAACTGCTTTTTTTTAAGATACCAAAGGCCCAAAACTGGATAGTACAGCGATTTGACCAATGGAACTGCGAAACCACACTGGGATGTCGGGCCTACACAAGACTGTTTTCAACAGATATATTTTTGTGTAACAACAGTAAGGAGACACTACTCTTTTTCTTTACGGAAAATATACCAAAACCTGAATAATAGAGATTTTTTACCGTGGGATGGCAAAACCACAGTTATTGTTTATTGGGGTATACCACACTTTTTTAAATAGAGATATTTGCGGCTGAACAGTGAGCGACACACTCAAACTGCTTTTTTTTTAGATACCAAAGGCCCAAAACTGGATAGTACAGCGATTTGACCCATGGAACTGCGAAACCACACTGGGATGTCGGGCCTGCACAAGACTATTTTCAACAGATATATTTTTGTGTCACAACAGTCAGGAGACACTACTGTTTTTCTTTACAGAAAAAACTACCAAAAGCTGAATAATAGAGATTTTTTACCGTGGGATGGCAAAACCACAGTTATTGTTTACTGGGGTATACCACACTTTTTTAAATAGAGATATTTGCGGCTGAACAGTGAGCGACACACTCAAACTGCTTTTTTTTAAGATACCAAAGGCCCAAAACTGGATAGTACAGCGATTTGACCCGTGGAACTGCGAAAACATACTGGGATGTCGGGCCTACACAAGACTATTTTCAACAGATATATTTTTGTGTCACAACAGTCAGGAGACAATACTGTTTTTCTTTACGGAAAAAACTACCAAAATCTGAATAATAGAGATTTTTTACCGTGGAATGGCAAAAACACAGTTATTGTTTACTGGGGTATACCACACTTTTTTAAATAGAGATATTTGCGGCTGAACAGTGAGAGACACACTCAAACTGCTTTTTTTTTAGATACCAAAGGCCCAAAACTGGATAGTACAGCGATTTGACCCGTGGAACTGCGAAACCACACTGGGATGTCGGGCCTACACAAGACTATTTTCAACAGATATATTTTTATGTCACAACAGTCAGGAGACACTACTGTTTTTCTTTACGGAAAATATACCAAAAGCTGAATAATAGAGATTTTTTACCGTGGGATGGCAAAACCACAGTTATTGTTTACTGGGGTATACCACACTTTTTTAAATAGAGATATTTGCAGCTGAACAGTGAGCGACACACTCAAACTGCTTTTTTTTTAGATACCAAAGGCCCAAAACTGGATAGTACAGTGATTTGACCCGTGGAACTGCGAAACCACACTGGGATGTCGGGCCTACACAAGACTATTTTCAACAGATATATTTTTGTGTCACAACAGTCAGGAGACACTACTGTTTTTCTTTACGGAAAATATACCAAAACCTGAATAATAGAGATTTTTTACCGTGGGATGACAAAACCACAGTTATTGTTTACTGGGGTATACCACACTTTTTTAAATAGAGATATTTGCGGCTGAACAGTGAGAGACACACTCAAACTGCTTTTTTTTTAGATACCAAAGGCCCAAAACTGGATAGTACAGTGATTTGACCCGTGGAACTGCGAAACCACACTGGGATGTCGGGCCTACACAAGACTACTTTCAACAGATATATTTTTGTGTCACAACAGCCAGGAGACACTACTGTTTTTCTTAGCGGAAAATATACCAAAACCTGAATAATAGAGATTTTTTTCCGTGGGATGGCAAAACCACAGTTATTGTTTACTGGGGTATACCACACTTTTTTAAATAGAGATATTTGCGGCTGAACAGTGAGCGACACACTCAAACTGCTTTTTTTTTAGATACCAAAGGCCCAAAACTGGATAGTACAGCGATTTGACCTGTGGAACTGCGAAACCACACTGGGATGTAGGGCCTACACAAGAATATTTTCAACAGATATATTTTTGTATCACAACAGTCAGGAGACACTGCTGTTTTTCTTTACGGAAAAAACTACCAAAGCTGAATAATAGAGATTTTTTACCGTGGGATGGCAAAACCAAAGTTATTGTTTACTGGGGTATACCACACTTTTTTAAATAGAGATATTTGCGGCTGAACAGTGAGCGACACACTCAAACTGTTTTTTTTTAGATACCAAAGGCCCAAAACTGGAGAGTACAGCGATTTGACCCATGGAACTGCGAAACCACACTGGGATGTCGGGCCTACACAAGACTATTTTCAACAGATATATTTTTGTGTAACAACAGTCAGGAGACACTACTGTTTTTCTTTACGGAAAATATACCAAAACCTGAATAATAGAGATTTTTTACCGTGGGATGGCAAAACCACAGTTATTGTTTACTGGGGTATACCACACTTTTTTAAATAGAGATATTTGGGGCTGAACAGTGAGCGACACACTCAAACTGCTTTTTTTTTAGATACCAAAGGCCCAAAACTGGATAGTACAGCGATTTGACCCATGGAACTGCGAAACCACACTGGGATGTCGGGCCTACACAAGACTATTTTCAACAGATATATTTTTGTGTCACAACAGTCAGGAGACACTACTGTTTTTCTTTACAGAAAAAACTACCAAAATCTGAATAATAGAGATTTTTTACCGTGGGATGGCAAAACCACAGTTATTGTTTACTGGGGTATACCACACTTTTTTAAATAGAGATATTTGCGGCTGAACAGTGAGCGACACACTCAAACTGTTTTTTTTTAGATACTAAAGGCCCAAAACTGGATAGTACAACGATTTGACCCATGGAACTGCGAAACCACACTGGGATGTCGGGCGTACACAAGACTGTTTTCAACAGATATATTTTTGTGTAACAACAGTAAGGAGACACTACTGTTTTTCTTTACGGAAAATATACCAAAACCTGAATAATAGAGATTTTTTACCGTGGGATGGCAAAACCACAGTTATTGTTTATTGGGGTATACCACACTTTTTTAAATAGAGATATTTGCGGCTGAACAGTGAGCGACACACTCAAACTGCTTTTTTTTAAGATACCAAAGTCCCAAAACTGGATAGTACAGCGATTTGACCCGTGGAACTGCGAAAACATACTGGGATGTCGGGCCTACACAAGACTATTTTCAACAGATATATTTTTGTGTCACAACAGTCAGGAGACAATACTGTTTTTCTTTACGGAAAAAACTACCAAAATCTGAATAATAGAGATTTTTTACCGTGGAATGGCAAAAACACAGTTATTGTTTACTGGGGTATACCACACATTTTTAAATAGAGATATTTGCGGCTGAACAGTGAGAGACACACTCAAACTGCTTTTTTTTTAGATACCAAAGGCCCAAAACTGGATAGTACAGCGATTTGACCCGTGGAACTGCGAAACCACACTGGGATGTCGGGCCTACACAAGACTATTTTCAACAGATATATTTTTATGTCACAACAGTCAGGAGACACTACTGTTTTTCTTTACGGAAAATATACCAAAAGCTGAATAATAGAGATTTTTTACCGTGGGATGGCAAAACCACAGTTATTGTTTACTGGGGTATACCACACTTTTTTAAATAGAGATATTTGCAGCTGAACAGTGAGCGACACACTCAAACTGCTTTTTTTTTAGATACCAAAGGCCCAAAACTGGATAGTACAGTGATTTGACCCGTGGAACTGCGAAACCACACTGGGATGTCGGGCCTACACAAGACTATTTTCAACAGATATATTTTTGTGTCACAACAGTCAGGAGACACTACTGTTTTTCTTTACGGAAAATATACCAAAACCTGAATAATAGAGATTTTTTACCGTGGGATGGCAAAACCACAGTTATTGTTTACTGGGGTATACCACACTTTTTTAAATAGAGATATTTGCGGCTGAACAGTGAGAGACACACTCAAACTGCTTTTTTTTTAGATACCAAAGGCCCGAAACTGGATAGTACAGTGATTTGACCCGTGGAACTGCGAAACCACACTGGGATGTCGGGCCTACACAAGACTACTTTCAACAGATATATTTTTGTGTCACAACAGTCAGGAGACACTACTGTTTTTCTTTACGGAAAATATACCAAAACCTGAATAATAGAGATTTTTTACCGTGGGATGGCAAAACCACAGTTATTGTTTACTGGGCTTTACCACACTTTTTTAAATAGAGATATTTGCGGCTGAACAGTGAGCGACACACTCAAACTGCTTTTTTTTTTAGATAACAAAGGTCCAAAACTGGATAGTACAGTGATTTGACCCATGGAACTGCGAAACCACACTGGGATGTCGGGCCTACCCAAGACTATTTTCAACAGATATATTTTTGTGTCACAACAGTCAGGAGACACTACTGTTTTTCTTTACGGAAAAAACTACCAAAAGCTGAATAATAGAGATTTTTTTTCCCTGGGATGGCAAAACCACAGTTATTGTTTACTGGGATATACCACACTTTTTTAAATAGAGATATTTGCGGCTGAAAAGTGAGCGACACACTCAAACTGCTTTTTTTTAAGATACCAAAGGCCCAAAACTGGATAGTAAAGCGATTTGACCCGTGGAACTGCGAAAACACACTGGGATGTCGGGCCTACACAAGACTATTTTCAACAGATATATTTTTGTGTCACAACAGTCAGGAGACACTACTGTTTTTCTTTACGGAAAAAACTACCAAAAGCTGAATAATGGAGATTTTTTACCGTGGGATGGCAAAACCACAGTTATTGTTTACTGGGGTATACCACACTTTTTTAAATAGAGATATTTGCGGCTGAACAGTGAGCGACACACTCAAACTGCTTTTTTTTTAGATACCAAAGGCCCAAAACTGGATAGTACAGCGATTTGACCCATGGAACTGCGAAACCACACTGGGATGTCGGGCCTACACAAGACTATTTTCAACAGATATATTTTTGTGTCACAACAGTCAGGAGACACTACTGTTTTTCTTTACGGAAAAAACTACCAAAAGCTGAATAATAGAGATTTTTTACCGTGGGATGGCAAAACCACAGTTATTGTTTACAGGGGTATACCACACTTTTTTAAATAGACATATTTGCGGCTGAACAGTGAGCGACACACTCAAACTGCTTTTTTTTAAGATACCAGAGGCCCAAAACTGGATAGTACAGCGATTTGACCCGTGGAACTGCGAAAACACACTGGGGTGTCGGGCCTACTCAAGACTATTTTCAACAGATATATTTTTGTGTCACAACAGTCAGGAGACAATACTGTTTTTCTTTACGGAAAAAACTACCAAAAGCTGAATAATAGAGATTTTTTACCGTGGGATGGCAAAACCACAGTTATTGTTTACTGGGGTATACCACACTTTTTTAAATAGAGATATTTGCGGCTGAACAGTGAGCGACACACTCAAACTGCTTTTTTTTTAGATAGCAAAGGCCCAAAACTGGATAGTACAGCGATTTGACCCGTGGAACTGCGAAACCACACTGGGATGTCAGACCTACACAAGACTATTTTCAACAGATATATTTTTGTGTCACAACAGTGAGGAGACACTACTGTTTTTCTTTACGGAAAATATACCAAAACCTGAATAATAGAGATTTTTTACTGTGGGATGGCAAAACCACAGTTATTGTTTACTGGGCTTTACCACACTTTTTTAAATAGAGATATTTGCGGCTGAACAGTGAGCGACACACTCAAACTGCTTTTTTTTTAGATACCAAAGGTCCAAAACTGGATAGTACAGTGATTTGACCCATGGAACTGCGAAACCACACTGGGATGTCGGGCCTACACAAGACTATTTTCAACAGATATATTTTTGTGTCACAACAGTCAGGAGACACTACTGTTTTTCTTTACGGAAAAAACTACCAAAAGCTGAATAATAGAGATTTTTTTACCCTGGGATGGCAAAACCACAGTTATTGTTTACTGGGATATACCACACTTTTTTAAATAGAGATATTTGCGGCTGAAAAGTGAGCGACACACTCAAACTGCTTTTTTTTAAGATACCAAAGGCCCAAAACTGGATAGTAAAGCGATTTGACCCGTGGAACTGCGAAAACACACTGGGATGTCGGGCCTACACAAGACTATTTTCAACAGATATATTTTTGTGTCACAACAGTCAGGAGACACTACTGTTTTTCTTTACGGAAAAAACTACCAAAAGTTGAATAATAGAGATTTTTTACCGTGGGATGGCAAAACCACAGTTATTGTTTACTGGGGTACACCACACTTTTTTAAATAGAGATATTTGCGGCTGAACAGTGAGCGACACACTCAAACTGCTTTTTTTTTAGATACCAAAGGCCCAAAACTGGATAGTACAGCGATTTGACCCATGGAACTGCGAAACCACACTGGGATGTCGGGCCTACACAAGACTATTTTCAACAGATATATTTTTGTGTCACAACAGTCAGGAGACACTACTGTTTTTCTTTACGGAAAAAACTACCAAAAGCTGAATAATAGAGATTTTTTACCGTGGGATGGCAAAACCACAGTTATTGTTTACAGGGGTATACCACACTTTTTTAAATAAACATATTTGCGGCTGAACAGTGAGCGACACACTCAAACTGCTTTTTTTTAAGATACCAGAGGCCCAAAACTGGATAGTACAGCGATTTGACCCGTGGAACTGCGAAAACACACTGGGATGTCGGGCCTACTCAAGACTATTTTCAACAGATATATTTTTGTGTCACAACAGTCAGGAGACAATACTGTTTTTCTTTACGGAAAAAACTACCAAAAGCTGAATAATAGAGATTTTTTACCGTGGGATGGCAAAACCACAGTTATTGTTTACTGGGGTATACCACACTTTTTTAAATAGAGATATTTGCGGCTGAACAGTGAGCGACACACTCAAACTGCTTTTTTTTTAGATAGCAAAGGCCCAAAACTGGATAGTACAGCGATTTGACCCGTGGAACTGCGAAACCACACTGGGATGTCAGACCTACACAAGACTATTTTCAACAGATATATTTTTGTGTCACAACAGTGAGGAGACACTACTGTTTTCTTTACGGAAAATATACCAAAACCTGAATAATAGAGATTTTTTACTGTGGGATGGCAAAACCACAGTTATTGTTTACTGGGCTTTACCACACTTTTTTAAATAGAGATATTTGCGGCTGAACAGTGAGCGACACACTCAAACTGCTTTTTTTTTAGATACCAAAGGTCCAAAACTGGATAGTACAGTGATTTGACCCATGGAACTGCGAAACCACACTGGGATGTCGGGCCTACACAAGACTATTTTCAACAGATATATTTTTGTGTCACAACAGTCAGGAGACACTACTGTTTTTCTTTACGGAAAAAACTACCAAAAGCTGAATAATAGAGATTTTTTTACCCTGGGATGGCAAAACCACAGTTATTGTTTACTGGGATATACCACACTTTTTTAAATAGAGATATTTGCGGCTGAAAAGTGAGCGACACACTCAAACTGCTTTTTTTTAAGATACCAAAGGCCCAAAACTGGATAGTAAAGCGATTTGACCCGTGGAACTGCGAAAACACACTGGGATGTCGGGCCTACACAAGACTATTTTCAACAGATATATTTTTGTGTCACAACAGTCAGGAGACACTACTGTTTTTCTTTACGGAAAAAACTACCAAAAGTTGAATAATAGAGATTTTTTACCGTGGGATGGCAAAACCACAGTTATTGTTTACTGGGGTACACCACACTTTTTTAAATAGAGATATTTTGCGGCTGAACAGTGAGCGACACACTCAAACTGCTCTTTTTTAGATACCAAAGGCCCAAAACTGGATAGTACAGCGATTTGACCCGTGGAACTGCGAAACCACACTGGGATGTCGGGCCTACACAAGACTATTTTCAACAGATATATTTTTGTGTCACAACAGTCAGGAGACACTACTGTTTTTCTTTACGGAAAAAACTACCAAAAGCTGAATAATAGAGATTTTTTTACCCTGGGATGGCAAAACCACAGTTATTGTTTACTGGGATATACCACACTTTTTTAAATAGAGATATTTGCGGCTGAAAAGTGAGCGACACACTCAAACTGCTTTTTTTTAAGATACCAAAGGCCCAAAACTGGATAGTAAAGCGATTTGACCCGTGGAACTGCGAAAACACACTGGGATGTCGGGCCTACACAAGACTATTTTCAACAGATATATTTTTGTGTCACAACAGTCAGGAGACACTACTGTTTTTCTTTACGGAAAAAACTACCAAAAGCTGAATAATAGAGATTTTTTACCGTGGGATGGCAAAACCACAGTTATTGTTTACTGGGGTATACCACACTTTTTTAAATAGAGATATTTGCGGCTGAACAGTGAGCGACACACTCAAACTGCTTTTTTTTTAGATACCAAAGGCCCAAAACTGGATAGTACAGCGATTTGACCCGTGGAACTGCGAAACCACACTGGGATGTCGGGCCTACACAAGACTATTTTCAACAGATATATTTTTGTGTCACAACAGTCAGGAGACACTACTGTTTTTCTTTACGGAAAAAACTACCAAAAGCTGAATAATAGAGATTTTTTACCGTGGGATGGCAAAACCACAGTTATTGTTTACTGGGGTATACCACACTTTTTTAAATAGAGATATTTGCGGCTGAACAGTGAGCGACACACTCAAACTGCTTTTTTTAGATACCAAAGGCCCAAAACTGGATAGTACAGCGATTTGACCCGTGGAACTGCGAAACCACACTGGGATGTCGGGCCTACACAAGACTATTTTCAACAGATATATTTTTGTGTCACAACAATCAGGACACACTACTGTTTTTCTTTACGGAAAATATACCAAAACCTGAAAAATAGAGATTTTTTACCGTGGGATGGCAAAACCACAGTTATTGTTTACTGGGGTATACCACACTTTTTTAAATAGAGATATTTGCGGCTGAACAGTGAGCGACACACTCAAACTGCTTTTTTTTTAGATACCAAAGGCCCAAAACTGGATAGTACAGCGATTTGACCCGTGGAACTGCGAAACCACACTGGGATGTCGGGCCTACACAAGACTATTTTCAACAGATATATTTTTGTGTCACAACAGTCAGGAAACACTACTGTTTTTCTTTACGGAAAAAACTACCAAAAGCTGAATAATAGAGATTTTTTACCGTGGGATGGCAAAACCACAGTTATTGTTTACTGGGGTATACCACACTTTTTTAAATAGAGATATTTGCGGCTGAACAGTGAGCGACACACTCAAACTGTTTTTTTTAGATACCAAAGGCCCAAAACTGGATAGTACAGCGATTTGACCCGTGGAACTGCGAAACCACACTGGGATGTCGGGCCTACACAAGACTATTTTCAACAGATATATTTTTGTGTCACAACAATCAGGACACACTACTGTTTTTCTTTACGGAAAATATACCAAAACCTGAATAATAGAGATTTTTTACCGTGGGATGGCAAAAACACAGTTATTGTTTACTGGGGTATACCACACTTTTTTAAATAGAGATATTTGCGGCTGAACAGTGAGCGACACACTCAAACTGCTTTTTTTTTAGATACCAAAGGCCCAAAACTGGATAGTACAGCGATTTGACCCATGGAAAAGCGAAACCACACTGGGATGTCGGGCCTACACAAGACTATTTTCAACAGATATATTTTTGTGTCACAACAGTCAGGAGACACTACTGTTTTTCTTTACGGAAAAAACTACCAAAAGCTGAATAATAGAGATTTTTTACCGTGGGATGGCAAAACCACAGTTATTGTTTACTGGGGTATACCACACTTTTTTAAATAGAGATATTTGCGGCTGAACAGTGAGCGACACACTCAAACTGCTTTTTTTTAAGATCCCAAAGGCCCAAATCTGGATAGTACAGCGATTTGACCCGTGGAACTGCGAAAACATACTGGGATGTCGGGCCTACACAAGACTATTTTCAACAGATATATTTTTGTGTCACAACAGTCAGGAGACAATACTGTTTTTCTTTACGGAAAAAACTACCAAAATCTGAATAAAAGAGATTTTTTACCGTGGAATGGCAAAAACACAGTTATTGTTTACTGGGGTATACCACACTTTTTTAAATAGAGATATTTGCGGCTGAACAGTGAGCGACACACTCAAACTGCTTTTTTTTTAGATACCAAAGGCCCAAAACTGGATAATACAGCGATTTGACCCGTGGAACTGCGAAACCACACTGGGATGTCGGGCCTACACAAGACTATTTTCAACAGATATATTTTTATGTCACAACAGTCAGGAGACACTACTGTTTTTCTTTACGGAAAATATACCAAAAGCTGAATAATAGAGATTTTTTACCGTGGGATGGCAAAACCACAGTTATTGTTTACTGGGGTATACCACACTTTTTTAAATAGAGATATTTGCAGCTGAACAGTGAGCGACACACTCAAACTGCTTTTTTTTTAGATACCAAAGGCCCAAAACTGGATAGTACAGTGATTTGACCCGTGGAACTGCGAAACCACACTGGGATGTCGGGCCTACACAAGACTATTTTCAACATATATATTTTTGTGTCACAACAGTCAGGAGACACTACTGTTTTTCTTTACGGAAAATATACCAAAACCTGAATAATAGAGATTTTTTACCGTGGGATGGCAAAACCACAGTTATTGTTTACTGGGGTATACCACACTTTTTTAAATAGAGATATTTGCGGCTGAACAGTGAGCGACACACTCAAACTGCTTTTTTTTTAGATACCAAAGGCCCAAAACTGGATAGTACAGCGATTTGACCTGTGGAACTGCGAAACCACACTGGGATGTAGGGCCTACACTAGAATATTTTCAACAGATATATTTTTGTGTCACAACAGTCAGGAGACACTACTGTTTTTCTTTACGGAAAAAACTACCAAAAGCTGAATAATAGAGATTTTTTACCATGGGATGGCTAAACCACAGTTATTGTTTACTGGGGTATACCACACTTTTTTAAATAGAGATATTTGCGGCTGAACAGTGAGCGACACACTCAAACTGCTTTTTTTTAAGATACCAAAGGCCCAAAACTGGATAGTACAGCGATTTGACCCGTGTAACTGCGAAAACACACTGGGATGTCGGGCCTACACAAGACTATTTTCAACAGATATATTTTTGTGTCACAACAGTCAAGAGACACTACTGTTTTTCTTTACGGAAAATATACCAAAACCTGAATAATAGAGATTTTTTACCGTGGGATGGCAAAACCACAGTTATTGTTTACTGGGATATACCACACTTTTTTAAATAGAGATATTTGCGGCTGAAAAGTGAGCGACACACTCAAACTGCTTTTTTTTAAGATACCAAAGGCCCAAAACTGGATAGTAAAGCGATTTGACCCGTGGAACTGCGAAAACACACTGGGATGTCGGGCCTACACAAGACTATTTTCAACAGATATATTTTTGTGTCACAACAGTCAGGAGACACTACTGTTTTTCTTTACGGAAAAAACTACCAAAAGCTGAATAATAGAGATTTTTTACCGTGGGATGGCAAAACCACAGTTATTGTTTACTGGGGTATACCACACTTTTTTAAATAGAGATATTTGCGGCTGAACAGTGAGCGACACACTCAAACTGCTTTTTTTTTAGATACCAAAGGCCCAAAACTGGATAGTACAGCGATTTGACCCGTGGAACTGCGAAACCACACTGGGATGTCGGGCCTACACAAGACTATTTTCAACAGATATATTTTTGTGTCACAACAGTCAGGAGACACTACTGTTTTTCTTTACGGAAAAAACTACCAAAAGCTGAATAATAGAGATTTTTTACCGTGGGATGGCAAAACCACAGTTATTGTTTACTGGGGTATACCACACTTTTTTAAATAGAGATATTTGCGGCTGAACAGTGAGCGACACACTCAAACTGCTTTTTTTAGATACCAAAGGCCCAAAACTGGATAGTACAGCGATTTGACCCGTGGAACTGCGAAACCACACTGGGATGTCGGGCCTACACAAGACTATTTTCAACAGATATATTTTTGTGTCACAACAATCAGGACACACTACTGTTTTTCTTTACGGAAAATATACCAAAACCTGAAAAATAGAGATTTTTTACCGTGGGATGGCAAAACCACAGTTATTGTTTACTGGGGTATACCACACTTTTTTAAATAGAGATATTTGCGGCTGAACAGTGAGCGACACACTCAAACTGCTTTTTTTTTTAGATACCAAAGGCCCAAAACTGGATAGTACAGCGATTTGACCCTTGGAACTGCGAAACCACACTGGGATGTCGGGCCTACACAAGACTATTTTCAACAGATATATTTTTGTGTCACAACAGTCAGGAGACACTACTGTTTTTCTTTACGGAAAAAACTACCAAAAGCTGAATAATAGAGATTTTTTACCGTGGGATGGCAAAACCACAGTTATTGTTTACTGGGGTATACCACACTTTTTTAAATAGAGATATTTGCGGCTGAACAGTGAGCGACACACTCAAACTGCTTTTTTTAGATACCAAAGGCCCAAAACTGGATAGTACAGCGATTTGACCCGTGGAACTGCGAAACCACACTGGGATGTCGGGCCTACACAAGACTATTTTCAACAGATATATTTTTGTGTCACAACAATCAGGACACACTACTGTTTTTCTTTACGGAAAATATACCAAAACCTGAATAATAGAGATTTTTTACCGTGGGATGGCAAAAACACAGTTATTGTTTACTGGGGTATACCACACTTTTTTAAATAGAGATATTTGCGGCTGAACAGTGAGCGACACACTCAAACTGCTTTTTTTTTAGATACCAAAGGCCCAAAACTGGATAGTACAGCGATTTGACCCATGGAACTGCGAAACCACACTGGGATGTCGGGCCTACACAAGACTATTTTCAACAGATATATTTTTGTGTCACAACAGTCAGGAGACACTACTGTTTTTCTTTACGGAAAAAACTACCAAAAGCTGAATAATAGAGATTTTTTACCGTGGGATGGCAAAACCACAGTTATTGTTTACTGGGGTATACCACACTTTTTTAAATAGAGATATTTGCGGCTGAACAGTGAGCGACACACTCAAACTGCTTTTTTTTAAGATACCAAAGGCCCAAAACTGGATAGTACAGCGATTTGACCCGTGGAACTGCGAAAACATACTGGGATGTCGGGCCTACACAAGACTATTTTCAACAGATATATTTTTGTGTCACAACAGTCAGGAGACAATACTGTTTTTCTTTACGGAAAAAACTACCAAAATCTGAATAAAAGAGATTTTTTACCGTGGAATGGCAAAAACACAGTTATTGTTTACTGGGGTATACCACACTTTTTTAAATAGAGATATTTGCGGCTGAACAGTGAGCGACACACTCAAACTGCTTTTTTTTTAGATACCAAAGGCCCAAAACTGGATAATACAGCGATTTGACCCGTGGAACTGCGAAACCACACTGGGATGTCGGGCCTACACAAGACTATTTTCAACAGATATATTTTTATGTCACAACAGTCAGGAGACACTACTGTTTTTCTTTACGGAAAATATACCAAAAGCTGAATAATAGAGATTTTTTACCGTGGGATGGCAAAACCACAGTTATTGTTTACTGGGGTATACCACACTTTTTTAAATAGAGATATTTGCAGCTGAACAGTGAGCGACACACTCAAACTGCTTTTTTTTTAGATACCAAAGGCCCAAAACTGGATAGTACAGTGATTTGACCCGTGGAACTGCGAAACCACACTGGGATGTCGGGCCTACACAAGACTATTTTCAACATATATATTTTTGTGTCACAACAGTCAGGACACACTACTGTTTTTCTTTACGGAAAATATACCAAAACCTGAATAATAGAGATTTTTTACCGTGGGATGGCAAAACCACAGTTATTGTTTACTGGGGTATACCACACTTTTTTAAATAGAGATATTTGCGGCTGAACAGTGAGCGACACACTCAAACTGCTTTTTTTTTAGATACCAAAGGCCCAAAACTGGATAGTACAGCGATTTGACCTGTGGAACTGCGAAACCACACTGGGATGTAGGGCCTACACTAGAATATTTTCAACAGATATATTTTTGTGTCACAACAGTCAGGAGACACTACTGTTTTTCTTTACGGAAAAAACTACCAAAAGCTGAATAATAGAGATTTTTTACCATGGGATGGCTAAACCACAGTTATTGTTTACTGGGGTATACCACACTTTTTTAAATAGAGATATTTGCGGCTGAACAGTGAGCGACACACTCAAACTGCTTTTTTTTAAGATACCAAAGGCCCAAAACTGGATAGTACAGCGATTTGACCCGTGTAACTGCGAAAACACACTGGGATGTCGGGCCTACACAAGACTATTTTCAACAGATATATTTTTGTGTCACAACAGTCAAGAGACACTACTGTTTTTCTTTACGGAAAATATACCAAAACCTGAATAATAGAGATTTTTTACCGTGGGATGGCAAAACCACAATTATTGTTTACTATGGTATCCCACACTTTTTTAAATTGAGATATTTGCGGCTGAACAGTGAGCGACACACTTAAACAGTTTTTTTTTAAGATACCAAAGGCCCAAAACTGGATAGTACAGCGATTTGACCCGTGGAACTGCGAAAACACACTAGGATGTCGGGTCTACACAAGACTATTTTCAACAGATATATTTTTGTGTCACAACAGTCAGGAGACACTACTGTTTTTCTTTACGGAAAAAACTACCAAAAGCTGAATAATAGAGATTTTTTACCGTGGGATGGCAAAACCACAGTTATTGTTTACTGGGGTATACCACACTTTTTTAAATAGAGATATTTGCGGCTGAACAGTGAGCGACACACTCAAACTGCTTTTTTTTTAGATACCAAAGGCCCAAAACTGGATAGTACAGCGATTTGACCAATGGAACTGCGAAACCACACTGGGATGTCAGGCCTACACAAGACTATTTTCAACAGATATATTTTTGTGTCACAACAGTCAGGAGACACTACTGTTTTTCTTTACGGAAAAAACTACCAAAAGCTGAATAATAGAGATTTTTTACCGTGGGATGGCAAAACCACAGTTATTGTTTACTGGGGTATACCACACTTTTTAAAATAGAGATATTTGTGGCTGAACAGTGAGCGACACACTAAAACTGCTTTTTTTTTAGATACCAAAGGCCCAAAACTGGATAGTACAGCGATTTGACCCGTGGAACTGCGAAACCACACTGGGATGTCGGGCCTACACAAGACTATTTTCAACAGATATATTTTTGTGTCACAACAGTCAGGAGACACTACTGTTTTTCTTTACGGAAAAAACTACCAAAAGCTGAATAATAGAGATTTTTTACCGTGGGATGGCAAAACCACAGTTATTGTTTACTGGGGTATACCACACTTTTTTAAATAGAGATATTTGCGGCTGAACAGTGAGCGACACACTCAAACTGCTTTTTTTAGATACCAAAGGCCCAAAACTGAATAGTACAGCGATTTGACCCGTGGAACTGCAAAACCACACTGGGATGTCGGGCCTACACAAGACTATTTTCAACAGATATATTTTTGTGTCACAACAATCAGGACACACTACTGTTTTTCTTTACGGAAAATATACCAAAACCTGAATAATAGAGATTTTTTACCGTGGGATGGCAAAACCACAGTTATTGTTTACTGGGGTATACCACACTTTTTTAAATAGAGATATTTGCGGCTGAACAGTGAGCGACACACTCAAACTGCTTTTTTTTTAGATACCAAAGGCCCAAAACTGGATAGTACAGCGATTTGACCCATGGAACTGCGAAACCACACTGGGATGTCGGGCCTACACAAGACTATTTTCAACAGATATATTTTTGTGTCACAACAGTCAGGAGACACTACTGTTTTTCTTTACGGAAAAAACTACCAAAAGCTGAATAATAGAGATTTTTTACCGTGGGATGGCAAAACCACAGTTATTGTTTACTGGGGTATACCACACTTTTTTAAATAGAGATATTTGCGGCTGAACAGTGAGCGACACACTCAAACTGCTTTTTTTTTAGATACCAAAGGCCCAAAACTGGATAGTACAGTGATTTGACCCGTGGAACTGCGAAACCACACTGGGATGTCAGGCCTACACAAGACTATTTTCAACAGATATATTTTTGTGTCACAACAGTCAGGAGACACTACTGTTTTTCTTTACGGAAAATATACCAAAACCTGAATAATAGAGATTTTTTACCGTGGGATGGCAAAACCACAGTTATTGTTTACTGGGGTATACCACACTTTTTTAAATAGAGATATTTGCGGCTGAACAGTGAGCGACACACTCAAACTGCTTTTTTTTTAGATACCAAAGGCCCAAAATTGGATAGTACAGCGATTTGACCTGTGGAACTGCGAAACCACACTGGGATGTAGGGCCTACACTAGAATATTTTCAACAGATATATTTTTGTGTCACAACAGTCAGGAGACACTACTGTTTTTCTTTACGGAAAAAACTACCAAAAGCTGAATAATAGAGATTTTTTACCGTGGGATGGCTAAACCACAGTTATTGTTTACTGGGGTATACCACACTTTTTTAAATAGAGATATTTGCGGCTGAACAGTGAGCGACACACTCAAACTGCTTTTTTTTAAGATACCAAAGGCCCAAAACTGGATAGTACAGCGATTTGACCCGTGTAACTGCGAAAACACACTGGGATGTCGGGCCTACACAAGACTATTTTCAACAGATATATTTTTGTGTCACAACAGTCAAGAGACACTACTGTTTTTCTTTACGGAAAATATACCAAAACCTGAATAATAGAGATTTTTTACAGTGGGATGGCAAAACCACAATTATTGTTTACTATGGTATCCCACACTTTTTTAAATTGAGATATTTGTGGCTGAACAGTGAGCGACACACTCAAACAGTTTTTTTTTAAGATACCAAAGGCCCAAAACTGGATAGTACAGCGATTTGACCCGTGGAACTGCGAAAACACACTAGGATGTCGGGTCTACACAAGACTATTTTCAACAGATATATTTTTGTGTCACAACAGTCAGGAGACACTACTGTTTTTCTTTACGGAAAAAACTACCAAAAGCTGAATAATAGAGATTTTTTACCGTGGGATGGCAAAACCACAGTTATTGTTTACTGGGGTATACCACACTTTTTTAAATAGAGATATTTGCGGCTGAACAGTGAGCGACACACTCAAACTGTTTTTTTTTAGATACCAAAGGCCCAAAACTGGATAGTACAACGATTTGACCCATGGAACTGCGAAACCACACTGGGATGTCGGGCCTACACAAGACTATTTTCAACAGATATATTTTTGTTTAACAACAGTAAGGAGACACTACTGTTTTTCTTTACGGAAAATATACCAAAACCTGAATAATAGAGATTTTTTACCGTGGGATGGCAAAACCACAGTTATTGTTTACTGGGGTATACCACACTTTTTTAAATAGAGATATTTGCGGCTGAACAGTGAGCGACACACTCAAACTGCTTTTTTTTAGATACCAAAGGCCCAAAACTGGATAGTACAGCGATTTGACCTGTGGAACTGCGAAACCACACTGGGATGTAGGGCCTACACAAGAATATTTTCAACAGATATATTTTTGTGTCACAACAGTCAGGAGACACTACTGTTTTTCTTTACGGAAAAAACTACCAAAAGCTGAATAATAGAGATTTTTTACCGTGGGATGGCAAAACCACAGTTATTGTTTACTGGGGTATACCACACTTTTTTAAATAGAGATATTTGCGGCTGAACAGTGAGCGACACACTCAAACTGCTTTTTTTTAAGATACCAAAGGCCCAAAACTGGATAGTACAGCGATTTGACCCGTGGAACTGCGAAAACATACTGGGATGTCGGGCCTACACAAGACTATTTTCAACAGATATATTTTTGTGTCACAACAGTCAGGAGACAATACTGTTTTTCTTTACGGAAAAAACTACCAAAATCTGAATAATAGAGATTTTTTACCGTGGAATGGCAAAAACACAGTTATTGTTTACTGGGGTATACCACACTTTTTTAAATAGAGATATTTGCGGCTGAACAGTGAGCGACACACTCAAACTGCTTTTTTTTTAGATACCAAAGGCCCAAAACTGGATAGTACAGCGATTTGACCCGTGGAACTGCGAAACCACACTGGGATGTCGGGCCTACACAAGACTATTTTCAACAGATATATTTTTATGTCACAACAGTCAGGAGACACTACTGTTTTTCTTTACGGAAAATATACCAAAAGCTGAATAATAGAGATTTTTTACCGTGGGATGGCAAAACCACAGTTATTGTTTACTGGGGTATACCACACTTTTTTAAATAGAGATATTTGCAGCTGAACAGTGAGCGACACACTCAAACTGCTTTTTTTTTAGATACCAAAGGCCCAAAACTGGATAGTACAGTGATTTGACCCGTGGAACTGCGAAACCACACTGGGATGTCGGGTCTACACAAAACTATTTTCAACAGATATATTTTTGTGTAACAACAGTCAGGAGACACTACTGTTTTTCTTTACGGAAAATATACCAAAACCTGAATAATAGAGATTTTTTACCGTGGGATGGCAAAACCACAGTTATTGTTTACTGGGGTATACCACACTTTTTAAAATAGAGATATTTGTGGCTGAACAGTGAGCGACACACTCAAACTGCTTTTTTTTTAGATACCAAAGGCCCAAAACTGGATAGTACAGCGATTTGACTCATGGAACTGCGAAACCACACTGGGATGTCGGGCCTACACAAGACTATTTTCAACAGATATATTTTTGTGTCACAACAGTCAGGAGACACTACTGTTTTTCTTTACGGAAAAAACTACCAAAAGCTGAATAATAGAGATTTTTTACCGTGCGATTGAAAACCACAGTTATTGTTTACTGGGGTATACCACACCTTTTTAAATAGAGATATTTGCGGCTGAACAGTGAGCGACACACTCAAACTGCTTTTTTTTTAGATACCAAAGGCCCAAAACTGGATAGTACAGCGATTTGACCCGTGGAACTGCGAAACCACACTGGGATGTTGGGCCTACACAAGACTATTTTCAACAGATATATTTTTGTGTCACAACAGTCAGGAGACAATACTGTTTTTCTTTACGGAAAAAACTACCAAAATCTGAATAATAGAGATTTTTTACCGTGGAATGGCAAAAACACAGTTATTGTTTACTGGGGTATACCACACTTTTTTAAATAGAGATATTTGCGGCTGAACAGTGAGCGACACACTCAAACTGCTTTTTTTTTAGATACCAAAGGCCCAAAACTGGATAGTACAGCGATTTGACCCGTGGAACTGCGAAACCACACTGGGATGTCGGGCCTACACAAGACTATTTTCAACAGATATATTTTTATGTCACAACAGTCAGGAGACACTACTGTTTTTCTTTACGGAAAATATACCAAAACCTGAATAATAGAGATTTTTTACCATGGGATGGCAAAACCACAGTTATTGTTTACTGGGGTATACCACACTTTTTTAAATAGAGATATTTGCGGCTGAACAGTGAGCGACACACTCAAACAGTTTTTTTTTAAGATACCAAAGGCCCAAAACTGGATAGTACAGCGATTTGACCCGTGGAACTGCGAAAACAAACTAGGATGTCGGGTCTACACAAGACTATTTTCAACAGATATATTTTTGTGTCACAACAGTCAGGAGACACTACTGTTTTTCTTTACGGAAAAAACTACCAAAAGCTGAATAATAGAGATTTTTTACCGTGGGATGGCAAAACCACAGTTATTGTTTACTGGGGTATACCACACTTTTTTAAATAGAGATATTTGTGGCTGAACAGTGAGCGACACACTCAAACTGTTTTTTTTTAGATACCAAAGGCCCAAAACTGGATAGTACAACGATTTGACCCATGGAACTGCGAAACCACACTGGGATGTCGGGCCTACACAAGACTATTTTCAACAGATATATTTTTGTGTAACAACAGTAAGGAGACACTACTGTTTTTCTTTACGGAAAATATACCAAAACCTGAATAATAGAGATTTTTTACCGTGGGATGGCAAAACCACAGTTATTGTTTACTGGGGTATACCACTCTTTTTTAAATAGAGATATTTGCGGCTGAACAGTGAGCGACACACTCAAACTGCTTTTTTTTTAGATACCAAAGGCCCAAAACTGGATAGTACAGCGATTTGACCCATGGAACTGCGAAACCACACTGGGATGTCGGGCCTACACAAGACTATTTTCAACAGATATATTTTTGTGTCACAACAGTCAGGAGACACTACTGTTTTTCTTTACGGAAAAAACTACCAAAAGCTGAATAATAGAGATTTTTTACCGTGGGATGGCAAAACCACAGTTATTGTTTACTGGGGTATACCACACTTTTTTAAATAGAGATATTTGCGGCTGAACAGTGAGCGACACACTCAAACTGCTTTTTTTTAAGATACCAAAGGCCCAATACTGGATAGTACAGCGATTTGACCCGTGGAACTGCGAAAACATAATGGGATGTCGGGCCTACACAAGACTATTTTCAACAGATATATTTTTGTGTCACAGCAGTCAGGAGACAATACTGTTTTTCTTTACGGAAAAAACTACCAAAATCTGAATAATAGAGATTTTTTACCGTGGAATGGCAAAAACACAGTTATTGTTTACTGGGGTATACCACACTTTTTTAAATAGAGATATTTGCGGCTGAACAGTGAGCGACACACTCAAACTGCTTTTTTTTTTAGATACCAAAGGCCCAAAACTGGATAGTACAGCGATTTGACCCGTGGAACTGCGAAACCACACTGGGATGTCGGGCCTACACAAGACTATTTTCAACAGATATATTTTTATGTCACAACAGTCAGGAGACACTACTGTTTTTCTTTACGGAAAATATACCAAAACCTGAATAATAGAGATTTTTACCGTGGGATGGCAAAACCACAGTTATTGTTTACTGGGGTATACCACACTTTTTTAAATAGAGATATTTGCAGCTGAACAGTGAGCGACACACTCAAACTGCTTTTTTTTTAGAAACCAAAGGCCCAAAACTGGATAGTACAGTGATTTGACCCGTGGAACTGCGAAACCACACTGGGATGTCGGGCCTACACAAGACTATTTTCAACAGATATATTTTTGTGTCACAACAGTCAGGAGACACTACTGTTTTTCTTTACGGAAAATATACCAAAACCTGAATAATAGAGATTTTTTACCGTGGGATGGCAAAACCACAGTTATTGTTTACTGGGGTATACCACACTTTTTTAAATAGAGATATTTGCGGCTGAACAGTGAGCGACACACTCAAACTGCTTTTTTTTTAGATACCAAAGGCCCAAAACTGGATAGTACAGCGATTTGACCTGTGGAACTGCGAAACCACACTGGGATGTAGGGCCTACACAAGAATATTTTCAGCAGATATATTTTTGTATCACAACAGTCAGGAGACACTGCTGTTTTTCTTTACGGAAAAAACTACCAAAAGCTGAATAATAGAGATTTTTTACCGTGGGATGGCAAAACCACAGTTATTGTTTACTGGGGTATACCACCCTTTTTTAAATAGAGATATTTGCGGCTGAACAGTGAGCGACACACTCAAACTGCTTTTTTTTTAGATACCAAAGGCCCAAAACTGGATAGTACAGCGATTTGACCAATGGAACGGCGAAACCACACTGGGATGTCAGGCCTACACAAGACTATTTTCAACAGATATATTTTTGTGTCACAACAGTCAGGAGACACTACTGTTTTTCTTTACGGAAAAAACTACCAAAAGCTGAATAATAGAGATTTTTTACCAAGGGTTGGCAAAACCACAATTATTGTTTACTGGGGTATACCACACTTTTTAAAATAGAGATATTTGTGGCTGAACAGTGAGCGACACACTCAAACTGCTTTTTTTTTAGATACCAAAGGCCCAAAACTGGATAGTACAGCGATTTGACCCATGGAACTGCGAAACCACACTGGGATGTCGGGCCTACACAAGACTATTTTCAACAGATATATTTTTGTGTCACAACAGTCAGGAGACACTACTGTTTTTCTTTACGGAAAAAACTACCAAAAGCTGAATAATAGAGATTTTTTACCGTGGGATTGAAAACTAGAGATGAGCGTTGTTCTACTCGAACTGTTCGCCAATCTCAAATTCGAGCTGTTTTGGGCGGTGTTCGAGCCGTTCGGCGAACACGAACAATTTGAGAAAAATTCGGCTGTTCGAGGTTATGTTCGATAACTGTTCGTGCACCAAAATCATAACTGGATTTTTTCTCAGTAATGATGAAAATTAATGTTAATACGCAGTTTGAGTGTAGAGCGGGGTGGGGGAGCGGCAGGGGATGGATCTCTGCAGGAACAATGAAGATCTCCATTTTATTTTCTCTTTACCGCATATGCAGTGGGGAGGTGCAATCTGTCAGCCTATCAGCAGCGCACACACGGAGCGAAGTGCTTTTTTTCACACAAGCAAGGGCATGTGTCATTGGCAGTGTATGTCACATGTCCTTGCCCTATGAGACCAAGCCATTTTCCCCGTCGCCACCATTTTCTCACTGCTGCAGCTGCGTGTTAGACGGCACCGCTGTTGCTGTGTGCGCTATACCTTGTTAATTTCAAGCCAATTTTCGCACAAATATACAGATAGCTTGGGAGTAGGGAATAGTTGTGATTGCAGTCCTTTTAAGGACTAGGTTACAGCATTTCCTACGACTTTTATCAGGGAGATCTGTGCTCTTAAATAGATAGGTTGTGGGAGTAAAGACTAATTGTAATTGGAGTCCTTTTCAGGACTAGGTTACATCAGTTCCTATCAGTTTTTGCCAGGCAGGTCTGTGCCAGTGCTGTGCAAGTTTTTTTCACAGCATTTGGCTGAATCTAGCAAAGCTAATCCTTTTTGGCCTATTGCAGAGTGTGTTAGTCAGTGGAGTAGCCTATCTGTGTTGCAAGATATAACACCTGTGTATAGAATACCAATTTTTTTACTGCACCTATTGAAGTAAAATCTTTTGGGCATAGCATCATTCTATTAGTTCATCTATACTGACCTCCATCAGGTTGCAAACTGAATATAATTTTTTTCTGCATCTAGCTCTGAAAAAATATTTGGGCTTCTAGCAGTGTGTGGGACTTGGTCTATTAGTCCATCTATACTGACCTCCATCAGGATGCAAATTAAAAATAATTTTTTTCTGCATCTAGCTCTGAAAAAATATTTGGGCTTCTAGCAGTGTGTGGGACTTGGTCTATTAGTCCATCTATACTGACCTCCATCAGGTTGCAAATTAAAAATAATTTTTTTCTGCATCTAGCTCTGAAAAAATATTTGGGCTTCTAGCAGTGTGTGGGACTTGGTCTATTAGTCCATCTATACTGACCTCCATCAGGTTGCAAATTAAAAATAATTTTTTTCTTCATTTAGCTCTGAAAAAATATTTGGCCTTCTAGCAGTGTGTGGGACTTGTTCTATTAGTCCTTCTATACTGACCTCCAGCAGGTTGCAAATTGAATATAATTTTTTTCTGCATCTAGCTCTGAAAAAATAATTGGGCTTCTAGCAGTGTGTGGGACTTGGTCTATTAGTCCATCTATACTGACCTCCATCAGGTTGCAAATTAAAAATAATTTTTTTCTGCATCTAGCTCTGAAAAAATATTTGGGCTTCTAGCGGTGTGTGGGACTTGGCCTATTAGTCCATCTATACTGACCTCCATCAGGTTGCAAATTAAAAATAATTTTTTTCTGCATCTAGCTCTGAAAAAATATTTGGGCTTCTAGCAGTGTGTGGGACTTGGTCTATTAGTCCATCTATACTGACCTCCATCAGGTTGCAAATTAAAAATAATTTTTTTCTGCATCTAGCTCTGAAAAAATTTTTGGGCTTCTAGCGGTGTGTGGGACTTGGTCTATTAGTCCATCTATACTGACCTCCATCAGGTTGCAAATTAAAAATAATTTTTTTCTGCATCTAGCTCTGAAAAAATATTTGGGCTTCTAGCAGTGTGTGGGACTTGGCCTATTAGTCCATCTATACTGACCTCCATCAGGTTGCAGATTAAAAATAATTTTTTTCTTCATTTAGCTCTGAAAAAATATTTGGGCTTCTAGCAGTGTGTGGGACTTGTTCTATTAGTCCTTCTATACTGACCTCCAGCAGGTTGCAAATTGAATATAATTTTTTTCTGCATCTAGCTCTGAAAAAATAGTTGGGCTTCTAGCGGTGTGTGGGACTTGGTCTATTAGTCCATCTATACTGACCTCCATCAGGTTGCAAATTAAAAATAATTTTTATCTGCATCTACAGTACCTCTGAAAAAAATATTTGGGCTTCTAGCAGTGTGTGGGACTATTTGTATTAGTCCATCTATACTGACCTCCATCAGGTTGCAAATTCAAAATAATTTTTTTCTGCATCTAACCCAGCCAATAGTTTTGGCCTAATACCACAGTTTGGCCACTCAGCTCTGCTCGGTTACCATCCATTGTTTTTTTGTGCAAACAACTCCAGAGTTGTGAATTAGTTAACCACCAAAATGAGTGGAAAAAGGCCTGCTGCTGGTGGAAAGGGGAATAGGCGTGTTGGGAAGGGGAAAAAAGGTTGTGTCCGTGGGGTAGGTGTTAAAGCAACAGTAACATCTGCAGAAGAAAGACCATCTTCCAGCCAAACTAAAATGTCTACTTCTTTTAGCGGACAATGTGATAAGATCCCTTTCTTACGGCCACGCCAATCGCTACAAATTCCAGATGAGGCACAAAAACAGCAGGTGCTTCAACGGATATCAAATGCTCCTTTAAGTGGGCTCTCCTCCACATCAACTTCAACATCACAAATACTCCAGTCCTCAAAGGTGTCACCCAAATCGCACTTGCTTCCTCACAGCTCCCAAATCTCCAGCTGCCCGTCTGAGTATGAGGTAGAACAGATGGTTGAGTCTGCAGAGCTGTTTACTCATACTATAGCCTGGGAATCAGAGGTCGACTCCAGCGCTTCTGTGAATCCAGACGAGGAAATGATCTGCACTGATGCCCAGAATCTTTATGAGTCGGATCCAGGACCAGACGCAGAAGGTTCTGACCATAATGTAGACCCTCATTCCCAAACTGTAACTCCTGTTGGTGGAGACAATGAGGAAGACGATGATAAGACTCAAATACCTGATTGGAGCGACAACTTTAGTTTTTTGTCAGGGCAGGAACAGGTTGGCTCTGAGGACGACGGGTGTGATAACGCACAGGGTGATGATGATGAGGTCGGAGATCCCACTTACTGTCAACCCACAGTCAGCCAAGAGATGAGGTCAGCAGAGGAGGTGGAGGAAGATGCTAGTGACGACGAGGTCAGGTTGCGCCTTCCTGGACAGAGACGTAGTACTGGAAGCACGTCAACAACTGCATCCTCAAACACAACTCTGCCTCTCACCACAAGTCGTGGTGGCTCTTCAGGTCGCATGGGTGCTAAGCCTTGCATAGCCTGGGCATTTTTTCAGATCGATAAAGATGACCCAACTCGTGTTATCTGTAACATTTGTCAGCAAAAGCTAAGTAGAGGCCAAAAAATACATAGTTTGAGTACTTCATGCATGAACCGGCACATGGACATGAAGCATAAGTTGCAGTGGGAAGCTCAGTGTGCTACAATGCGGCCTAGCCGGCCGGGCCAACCACCGTCTGCCATATCTTGTGCATCCGCGGCCTCTTCATCCTCTGTGACTGGGGGGACAGCAGTCACACCTGTTTTGGGGCGCAGACCTGCCACCTCTTTACCCGCAACAGCCAGCGTGATTGGCAGGTCATCATTTTCTTTGGAGGTGGTAACACCAGCTGGTGTTGAGCGCTGTCCGACATCGATAGCACCACCTTTGGATCAAGGCAACCTAACATGTCCGCCTGCATCTTCCTCACAGACCGGCAGTTTGCCGGGGACACCCTTATCAACCCCGTCTAAGCACAATAGCCAGCCCTCGGTCCCTCAGATGTGGACAAGTAAAAGACCATTTCCTCCTAGCCATGAGAAAGCTAAGAGGTTGAATTTCACCATCTGCAAGCTCTTGGCTACAGAAATGCTGCCTTTCCGCCTGGTGGACACAGAGGATTTTCGAGACCTTATGTCCGTCGCAGTGCCCCAGTACCAGATGCCCAGTCGGCACTACTTCTCAAAGAAAGGTGTGCCTGCGCTCCACCAGCATGTCGCACACAACATCACCGCTTCTTTGAGAAACTCTGTGTGTGACAGGGTGCATTTCACCACAGACACTTGGACGAGTAGGCATGGACAGGGGCGTTACATGTCGCTGACTGGGCACTGGGTAACTATGGGGACAGCAGGACAAGGGGCTGCTGTCCAAGTCTTGCCGTCCCCACGAGTTGTGCGTCAATCCTCTTTATGTCAAAGTTCCTCCACTGCTTCTGCCTCCTCAACCTCCTCTCGGTCTTCCACCTGCACCCAAAGCCTGTCTGGTCATGCCACAAGCTTTCTAACTGCGCAGAAGGGATCCTGCACACCTACTTACTATGCTGGCAGTAGGGCTCAACGTCATCAGGCGGTTTTTACATTGAAATGTCTGGGAAATGTGAGTCACACAGCTGAGGAGTTGTGGTCAGCTCTGGAGAACCAATTTCATGAATGGTTGTCTCCACTGGACCTGAAACCAGGGAAGGCCGTGTGCGACAATGCTGCAAACCTGGGTGCGGCCCTTCGCCGGGGCAATGTCACACACGTGCCTTGTATGGCTCACGTGTTGAACCTGGTTGTCCAGCAATTTTTAGCCCACTATCCCAGACTAGATGGCCTTCTGCAGAGGGCACGGTCGCTGTGTGCTCACTTCCGCCGT
Source organism: Phyllobates terribilis (assembly GCF_046119375.1). Taxonomy (NCBI): domain Eukaryota; kingdom Metazoa; phylum Chordata; class Amphibia; order Anura; family Dendrobatidae; genus Phyllobates; species Phyllobates terribilis. The sequence continues at coordinate 462,291,540 of NW_027362764.1, forward strand.
TCGCATCCCGCAGCTCAGCGACTTACATCTCTACAGAAGTCGTTGGGCCTGCCACTTCACCGGCTAAAATGCGATGTGCCAACCCGGTGGAATTCAACTCTGCACATGTTGCAGCGACTGTGGCAGCACCGACAAGCCCTGGTGCAATACGTTCTGACGTATAGCCTGGGCCAACGAGATTCAGAGGTGGGGCAAATCACGCTGGAGGAGTGGTCTCAGATCAGGGACCTATGCACCCTTCTGCACAGTTTTGAAATGGCGACGAAGATGTTTAGTGCTGACGATGCCATTATCAGCATGACTATTCCGGTGATTTACATGCTGGAGCACATGTTAAACAGAATTCGGAGTCAGGTGGTGGCACAAGAGGAGGTGGAGGAAGTAGAGGAGGAGGAGTTGTATGCGGAAGGGCTAACATCTGCAAGGTCCAGACGGTCGGCAGCACCAAGGCGGCAGGCATGTGAGGGTGGGGGAGATGGTTTTACCAGGGCGCATGGTAGCAGCCAAACTAGTGAGGAAGGTGCAGGAGCCCAGGAAGAAGTGGAGGACGAACTGATGGAAGACTCATCAGATGAGGGAGACCTTGATCACATTTCTGTTGTGCGAGGTTGGGGGGAGAGGACAGAGGAAGGAAGCATGATTGTTACCTCGCCACCAACACAACAGGGACTTGGTGCTCCTGGATGCGCAACACACATGAGTGCCTTCTTGCTGCACTACCTGCAACATGACCCTCGAATTGGGAGAATTAGAAATAATCCTGACTACTGGGTTGCCACACTGTTAGATCCCCGGTACAAAAGTAAATTTGCAGAAATTATTCCTGCCATAGAAAGGGATGCACGCATGCAGGAGTATCAGTAGAGACTGTTGCAGAATCTTACATGTGCTTTTCCACAAAATACCAGTGGTGCACGTAGTGAATCTCACAGTTCCAACTTGCCAACCGTGGGACCGTCAAGTGTTCAGCACTCAAACCGTAACAGAACCACAGTATCTGCTGGTAACATCAATTTTGCGGAATCATTTCACCACTTTTTTAGCCCATCCTTTGCAAGGCCACAGGAGACAAGAAGTCTGACACATAGTCAACGCCTAGAGACGATGGTACAGGAGTATCTCCAAGTAAACATTGAAGCCACGACTGTGTCACTGGACCCTTGCTCTTTTTGGGCTTCCAATCTGGATAAATGGCCGGAGCTAGCCACTTACGCCTTGGAGATCTTGTCATGCCCCGCAGCCAGCGTTCTGTCTGAACGTGTGTTCAGCGCTGCTGGTGGTGTGCTGACAGATAAGCGCACGCGGCTCTCCACTGATAATGTAGACAGACTCACGTTCATAAAGATGAACAAATCATGGATCCGAAACGACTTTTCTACCCCTGTGTCATCCTGGGGAGAGTAAAAGCTTGATGATTGGTTAAAATCACCCTACCAACCGTTTTAAGCTTTCAAATTACTAATCATGTTTATCTGTATCTTGACTGGAAAATAATTTGGGCTTTGTAGCAGTGTGCAGCACTGATCCTATTAGGCCATCTATACTAAAGCTTCACCAGATTTAAAATTAAAAATAATTTTTAGCTGCATCTAGCCCGGAAAATAATTTTGGGACTCCGAGATGCGCAAGGCACATAAGTGCCTTCTTGCTGCACTACCTGCAGCATGACCCTCATATTGTCAGAATTCGAAGTAATCATGACTACTGGGTTGCCACACTCTTAGATCCCCCAAACTTTTCGATCAACCTTTTCATTTTAATAAAGACCAAAAAAATGGTCATTTTTGAAATTATAAGCATTAGTAGGTTGTTAGAAACTGAAATCAAACAGTTTTCAACTCAAAACTTTATTCTAGGTGATGTTACATTTTCACATAGGACCCCTTGTTCGAAAGGAGCTTCTGAACTCTCTCGTCCATTGAATTTGTCAGGTTTTGGATGGTTTCTGCTTCAATTGTTTTGCATGAGGACAGAATACCCTCCCAGAGCTGTTGCTTAGATGTGAACTGCCTCCCGCCATCATAGACACTCCTTTTAATGATGCTCCAAAGGTTCTGAATGGGGTAGAGGTCAGGGGAGCATGGGGGTCACACCATAAGTTTGTCCCCTTTTATGCCCATATCAGCCAGAGATGCAGATGTTTTATGTGCAGCATGAGATGGTGCATTATCATGCAGAAAAATGATCTTGCTGTGAAATACACGGTTCTTCTTCTTGAACCATGGCAGGAAGTGCTGTTTGAGAAAATCCACATACATTATGGAGTTCATCTTTAGCACCTTCAGGGATCCTAAAGGGGCCGACAATCTCTCTCCCCATGATTCCAGCCCAAAACATTACTCCACCTCCTCCTTGTTGGCGCTGTAGCCGTGTTTGCGTGGGGTGTCCATCAACCAGCCATCCTCCACTCCATCCATCTGGACCATCGAGCGCTGCACGGCACTCATCCGTGAACAAAACAGTTTTGAAATCAGTCTTCATGTAATGTTTGGCCCACTGGAGCCGTTTCTGCTTGTGTGAAGTGGATAGAGGAGGTCGACAGGATGGCGCATGCACAGCTGCAAACCTCTGAAGGACCCTGCATCTTGTTGTTCGGGGGACGTTGGAGGCACAAGCAGCTTCAAAACCTTGTCTGCTGCTATGACAAGGCTTTTTTGCCGCTGCTCTTTCAACCTGACGTAATTGCCTGTAGGAAAGAGTCCTCAATTTGCCCTTATCAGCACGCACACGTGTGTACTGTGAATCAGCTACATACTTCTTGATTGCCAAGACACTTCATCCTGATCATCGCACAATGTTGATTGTAGTCATGCCTTGACCTAAACACTCCACAATTTGTTGCTTCTCAGCAGCCGACACATCCTTTTTCTTTCCCATTTTGGCAGAAAATGTAGGCTGCTTAATAATGTGAGAGAGCCTTCTTAAGTAGTCTTGCCTTTCATTGGACACACCTGCCAAACTAATTAGCACAGGTGTCTGCAATTGCTTACAGTGATATAAAGAGCCCTGACACACATCACCATCAATGAGTTTAACTGACAAACAAACAAATTCTTCCCTTATCACTCCTAAACACTTTTTGTATAATAATTTGGAACTCAGTGTACATGTGCTTTTCCACAAAACACCAGTGGTTCACGTAGTGAATCTTACAGTTCTAACTTGCCAACCGTGGTCTGTATGGAGTTGTTCAATAAAGGGCCCAAAATTAAGATAACATAGATGGGAGAGGTCTCTATGAATAGGAATTCCTAAGTATTTGATACCCTGTGAGGGCCAGGCAAAGGGAAAGTTGGACTGGATGGAATCCTATATGGATTTGGGGAGGGAGACATCGAGGGCCTCAGACTTCGCTGCATTGATTTTAAAATTTTACCATGTAACAAAGTGATCTATTTCAGCCATAACAGCATGGATGGATATATGTGATTGAGTGATATATACTAGGACATCATCAGCAAATAGAGAGCACTTGTACTCGGTGCCTCCCACCTCAATCCACCTAATATTGGGGTTATGGCGAATTGATGAGAGCAGGTGCTCCGTCACTAGGATGTATAAGAGAGGGGACAGAGGACATCACTGCCTTGTCCCATTGGTGATTGTGAAAGGTGATGAAAATGTTCTGACGCACCCCCTGGGCCTTGGGACACCCGGAGCCGGACCCTTTTTGGTGGATGCTGGTGGTTGTAGTCTTCGTGGCGGCGACCCAGTTCCGTGGCTCAGGGCGGTCAAACCAGTGGCGGAACTATTTATGTGGTTTTCATGTTTAAATGTCCGACTACGCCACCCGTGGATTGCGGTCAGAGTGAACCGCCGCTACAGGGCAGACCACTGAGGCTGGTGTTGTGGGTGCAGCAGAGCGTAGCATAACTCCCCACGGGAGGAGTATAGCCTCAGGGCAGTGTATGCGGAGGATGGGGGTGATGGTGCAGGGCAGCAGCAGTAACGACACGGAGTCAGTGATGCAGTTCAGGGCCTTTACTCACAGTTCTTATTATCCAGACCACGTCTGCAGGTAACGGCTGCCCACGTCGTACTGTGCTCACCAGGTGAGGGGCTCAGACAACTCCCAGATAACTTTGGAGCACTTCACAGGACCCCCTTTGTGTGTCCTTTGTCTGGTCTTTCTTACCAACACTTCTGTCCGGCTGCCTCGGGCCTCCTCTTGGTAAACTTGGCGCCAGTTTCCCTGACCCTATGTGGTGCCTTCCTAGCGGGTGTATCGAGGGGCTGCGCCACATAAAATGTCAGAGCCTCCGGTTTCTAGCTGAGGGTCGTTTCCTGCCTCCACTAGTTCGGGGACCGGTCTCCCCCTTTGGCCTGACCCCTCCACGCAGGTGGATTCGGGCGTGCGGTGGCGACTCGCCCGTCCACACCCCTGGGATCCCTTCATTCCTCGTTCCTGGAGCCTTCTCCGCTCCTCTTCCTTCCCTCTCCCTCTTCCAGGCCTGGGCCTCTGTTACTAGGCCCGCCTCCGGAGCAGAGCTCATGCAGAGCCCCTGCTCCCTGCCACTTCTGCTCAGACTTCTCTGCACTGAACTAAGATGGTGCCCACCTTTTATACTCCCTTCTCAATGCACCCAGGAACTGCTTCCTCCCTGCTCCTGCACTACAGGGTTCCCCTTCCTCAGTGTTCCCTCCCCCCACTCCAGCAAGGGACAGGGACTGTCGTGCCCATCTCAGGGGCATATTGGTCGCCCTGCCCCACGGCAATGTGGTGTAATGCATGCAGGTGTCGGGTCCTGATCCACACTCCATCCTTACCTGAGAGTGAGATATCACACCTCTGGGTGAGGTGCAATACGTCTGTAGCAACCGAGCCCTCAGGGTGCTACAGTTCCATTTATCTTCAGCCTAGGTGACGTATTGCGATACAGGGCCGTGATTTTGGCTATAAAAGGGTCCCCTAGACCCCTACCCCAAGCTTTTTAAGAGAATCATATATGGCGTGCCAGGAGACTCTATGGAATGCTTTCTCAGCATCCAACGAGATTATCTAATTACAAATTTTTAACTGCATCTAGCCCAGGAAATACTTTGTGCCTAGTAGCAGTGTTTGCTAGTGAGCGGATTATCCCGGCTGTTAAGCAAGCTGCACCACCTGTAGTTTAGACACTTAATTTTTTCAAAGGAAATGCTTCGGGACCATGGGATACTTAGTGAAGAGCATCAGGAGGCACCCCAAGGCATAGGGGCTGGGACTGGCAGTAGGATGCCTTGCGGTGGACAGCCGAGCTCGATCCTTATAAAAGCTTTTTAACTGCAGCAGTTTTAGTGAACGCTACTGGAGCTGGAATTACCGCGGCTGCTGGCATGAGACTTGCCCTCCAATAGATCCTTGTAAATGGATTTAAAGTGTATTCATTCAAATTAGAGAGACAATTTAAATTAAAAAGCTTAGAGCTGCCTCCACCACAGGGGGGCTCGCTCGACCCACCAGCGGACAGGCACCAGTATTGGGAGAGGGGGGCTGGCCGTCAGGGTTCACCGCGGCTCTGGCACAAACCCGGCGACACGGAGGTGGCACGGGCAGGAGCGGACTGGCCGTGTCGGCTTCTCACTTTTTGGATTTTAGAAGGGCATGACATGCCTATATCTGTGTCTCCCCCTCCTTTTACTCCTCCACCTCTTTTATTTTCGCATGACTATATGTACTTGTCACTTTTCCATGTGTTAGTTATGTCTTCTGAGCAGTTTGTCAGCTTTTGGACACCTTTGAAGGTGTTTTCTATGTGTTTCTATGTGTTTTTGTTTGCCTGCCATTGGTTTTAACGGTGTTCGAAGGTGTTCGACGAACAGTTCGACGAACAGTTCGGCGAACACACGGGTGTTCGACGAACCGAACCGAACTCGAACACTACGGGGGTGGCTCAACACTATTGAAAACCACAGTTATTGTTTACTGGGGTATACCACACCTTTTTAAATAGAGATATTTGCAGCTGAACAGTGAGCGACACACTCAAACTGCTTTTTTTTTAGATACCAAAGGCCCAAAACTGGATAGTACAGTGATTTGACCCGTGGAACTGCGAAACCACACTGGGATGTCGGGCCTACACAAGACTATTTTCAACAGATATATTTTTGTGTCACAACAGTCAGGAGACACTACTGTTTTTCTTTACGGAAAATATACCAAAACCTGAATAATAGAGATTTTTTACCGTGGGATGGCAAAACCACAGTTATTGTTTACTGGGGTATACCACACTTTTTTAAATAGAGATATTTGCGGCTGAACAGTGAGCGACACACTCAAACTGCTTTTTTTTTAGATACCAAAGGCCCAAAACTGGATAGTACAGCGATTTGACCTGTGGAACTGCGAAACCACACTGGGATGTAGGGCCTACACAAGAATATTTTCAACAGATATATTTTTGTATCACAACAGTCAGGAGACACTGCTGTTTTTCTTTACGGAAAAAACTACCAAAAGCTGAATAATAGAGATTTTTTACCGTGGGATGGCAAAACCACAGTTATTGTTTACTGGGGTATACCACACTTTTTTAAATAGAGATATTTGCGGCTGAACAGTGAGCGACACACTCAAACTGCTTTTTTTTTAGATACCAAAGGCCCAAAACTGGATAGTACAGCGATTTGACCAATGGAACTGCGAAACCACACTGGGATGTCAGGCCTACACAAGACTATTTTCAACAGATATATTTTTGTGTCACAACAGTCAGGAGACACTACTGTTTTTCTTTACGGAAAATATACCAAAACCTGAATAATAGAGATTTTTTACCGTGGGATGGCAAAACCACAGTTATTGTTTACTGGGGTATACCACACTTTTTTAAATAGAGATATTTGCGGCTGAACAGTGAGCGACACACTCAAACTGCTTTTTTTTTAGATACCAAAGGCCCAAAACTGGATAGTACAGCGATTTGACCTGTGGAACTGCGAAACCACACTGGGATGTAGGGCCTACACAAGAATATTTTCAACAGATATATTTTTGTATCACAACAGTCAGGAGACACTGCTGTTTTTCTTTACGGAAAAAACTACCAAAAGCTGAATAATAGAGATTTTTTACCGTGGGATGGCTAAACCACAGTTATTGTTTACTGGGGTATACCACACTTTTTTAAATAGAGATATTTGCGGCTGAACAGTGAGCGACACACTCAAACTGCTTTTTTTTTAGATACATAAGGCCCAAAACTGGATAGTACAGCGATTTGACCAATGGAACTGCGAAACCACACTGGGATGTCAGGCCTACACAAGACTATTTTCAACAGATATATTTTTGTGTCACAACAGTCAGGAGACACTACTGTTTTTCTTTACGGAAAAAACTACCAAAAGCTGAATAATAGAGATTTTTTACCATGGGATGGCAAAACCACAGTTATTGTTTACTGGGGTATACCACACTTTTTAAAATAGAGATATTTGTGGCTGAACAGTGAGCGACACACTCAAACTGCTTTTTTTTTAGATACCAAAGGCCCAAAACTGGATAGTACAGCGATTTGACCCATGGAACTGCGAAACCACACTGGGATGTCGGGCCTACACAAGACTATTTTCAACAGATATATTTTTGTGTCACAACAGTCAGGAGACACTACTGTTTTTCTTTACGGAAAAAACTACCAAAAGCTGAATAATAGAGATTTTTTACCGTGGGATTGAAAACCACAGTTATTGTTTACTGGGGTATACCACACCTTTTTAAATAGAGATATTTGCGGCTGAACAGTGAGCGACACACTCAAACTGCTTTTTTTTTAGATACCAAAGGCCCAAAACTGGATAGTACAGCGATTTGACCCGTGGAACTGCGAAACCACACTGGGATGTCGGGCCTACACAAGACTATTTTCAACAGATATATTTTTGTGTCACAACAGTCAGGAGACACTACTGTTTTTCTTTACGGAAAATATACCAAAAGCTGAATAATAGTGATTTTTTACCATGGGATGGCAAAACCACAGTTATTGTTTACTTGGGTATACCACACTTTATTAAATAGAGATATTTGCGGCTGAACAGTGAGCGACACACTCAAACTGCTTTTTGTTTAGATACCAAAGGCCCAAAACTGGATAGTACAGCGATTTGGCCCATGGAACTGCGAAACCACACTGGGATGTCGGGCCTACACAAGACTATTTTCAACAGATATATTTTTGTGTCACAACAGTCAGGAGACACTACTGTTTTTCTTTACGGAAAAAACTACCAAAAGCTGAATAATAGAGATTTTTTACCGTGGGATTGAAAACCACAGTTATTGTTTACTGGGGTATACCACACTTTTTTAAATAGAGATATTTGCAGCTGAACAGTGAGCGACACACTCAAACTGCTTTTCTTTAGATACCAAAGGCCCAAAACTGGATAGTACAGTGATTTGACCCGTGGAACTGCGAAACCACACTGGGATGTCGGGCCTACACAAGACTATTTTCAACAGATATATTTTTGTGTAACAACAGTTAGGAGACACTGCTGTTTTTCTTTACGGAAAAAACTACCAAAAGCTGAATAATAGAGATTTTTTACCGTGGGATGGCAAAACCACAGTTATTGTTTACTGGGGTATACCACACTTTTTTAAATAGAGATATTTGCGGCTGAACAGTGAGCGACACACTCAAACTGCTTTTTTTTTAGATACCAAAGGCCCAAAACTGGATAGTACAGCGATTAGACCCATGGAACTGCGAAACCACACTGGGATGTCGGGCCTACACAAGACTATTTTTAACAGATATATTTTAGTTTCACAACAGTCAGTAGAAACTACTGTTTTTCTTTACGGAAAAAACTACCAAAACCTGAATAATAGAGATTTTTTACAGTGGGATGGCAAAACCACAGTTATTGTTTACTGGGGTATACCACACTTTTTTAAATAGAGATATTTGCGGCTGAACAGTGAGCGACACACTCAAACTGCTTTTTTTTAAGATACCAAAGGCCCAAAACTGGATAGTACAGCGATTTGTCCCGTGTAACTGCGAAAACACACTGGGATGTCGGGCCTACACAAGACTATTTTCAACAGATATATTTTTGTGTCACAACAGTCAGGAGACACTACTCTTTTTCTTTACGGAAAATATACCAAAACCTGAATAATAGAGATTTTTTACCGTGGGATGGCAAAACCACAGTTATTGTTTACTGGGGTATACCACACTTTTTTAAATAGAGATATTTGCGGCTGAACAGTGAGCGACACACTCAAACTGCTTTTTTTTAGATACCAAAGGCCCAAAACTGGAAAGTACAGCGATTTGACCAATGGAACTGCGAAACCACACTGGGATGTCGGGCCTACACAAGACTATTTTCAACAGATATATTTTTATGTCACAACAGTCAGGAGACACTACTGTTTTTCTTTACGGAAAAAACTACCAAAAGCTGAATAATAGAGATTTTTTACTGTGGGATGGCAAAACCACAGTTATTGTTTACTGGGGTATACCACACTTTTTAAAATAGAGATATTTGCGGCTGAACAGTGAGCGACACACTCAAACTGCTTTTTTTTTAGATACCAAAGGCCCAAAACTGGATAGTACAGCGATTTGACCCGTGGAACTACGAAACCACACTGGGATGTCGGGCCTATACAAGACTATTTTCAACAGATATATTTTTGTGTCACAACAGTCAGGAGACACTACTGTTTTTCTTTGCGGAAAAAACTACCAAAAGCTGAATAATAGAGATTTTTTACCGTGGGATTGAAAACCACAGTTATTGTTTACTGGGGTATACCACACCTTTTTAAATAGAGATATTTGCGGCTGAACAGTGAGCGACACACTCAAACTGCTATTTTTTTAGATGCCAAAGGCCCAAAACTGGATAGTACAGCGATTTGACCCATGGAACTGCGAAACCACACTGGGATGTCGGGCCTACACAAGACTATTTTCAACAGATATATTTTTGTGTCACAACAGTCAGGAGACACTACTGTTTTTCTTTACGGAAAAAACTACCAAAAGCTGAATAATAGAGATTTTTTACCGTGGGATTGAAAACCACAGTTATTGTTTACTGGGGTATACCACACCTTTTTAAATAGAGATATTTGCGGCTGAACAGTGAGCGACACACTCAAACTGCTATTTTTTTAGATACCAAAGTCCCAAAACTGGATAGTACAGCGATTTGACCCGTGGAACTGCGAAACCACACTGGGATGTCGGGCCTACACAAGACTATTTTCAACAGATATATTTTTGTGTCACAACAGTCAGGAGACACTACTGTTATTCTTTACGGAAAATATACCAAAAGCTGAATAATAGTGATTTTTTACCATGGGATGGCAAAACCACAGTTATTGTTTACTGGGGTATACCACACTTTTTTAAATAGAGTTATTTACGGCTGAACAGTGAGCGACACACTCAAACTGCTTTTTTTTTAGATACCAAATACCCAAAACTGGATAGTACAGCGATTTGACCCATGGAACTGCGAAACCACTCTGGGATGTCGGGCCTACACAAGACTATTTTCAACAGATATATTTTTGTGTCACAACAGTCAGGAGACACTACTGTTTTTCTTTACGGAAAAAACTACCAAAAGCTGAATAATAGAGATTTTTTACCGTGGGATGGCAAAACCACAGTTATTGTTTACTGGGGTATACCACACTTTATTAAATAGAGATATTTGCGGCTGAACAGTGAGCGACACACTCAAACTGCTTTTTGTTTAGATACGAAAGGCCCAAAACTGGATAGTACAGCGATTTGGCCCATGGAACTGCGAAACCACACTGGGATGTCGGGCCTACACAAGACTATTTTCAACAGATATATTTTTGTGTCACAGCAGTCAGGAGACACTACTGTTTTTCTTTACGGAAAAAACTACCAAAAGCTGAATAATAGAGATTTTTTACCGTGGGATGGCAAAACCACAGTTATTGTTTACTGGGGTATACCACACTTTTTTAAATAGAGATATTTGCAGCTGAACAGTGAGCGACACACTCAAACTGCTTTTTTTTTAGATACCAAAGGCCCAAAACTGGATAGTACAGTGATTTGACCCGTTGAACTGCGAAACCACACTGGGATGTCGGGCCTACACAAGACTATTTTCAACAGATATATTTTTGTGTCACAACAGTCAGGAGACACTACTGTTTTTCTTTACGGAAAATATACCAAAACCTGAATAATAGAGATTTTTTACCGTGGGATGGCAAAACCACAGTTATTGTTTACTGGGGTATACCACACTTTTTTAAATAGAGATATTTGCGGCTGAACAGTGAGCGACACACTCAAACTGCTTTTTTTTTAGATACCAAAGGCCCAAAACTGGATAGTACAGCGATTTGACCTGTGGAACTGCGAAACCACACTGGGATGTAGGGCCTACACAAGAATATTTTCAACAGATATATTTTTGTATCACAACAGTCAGGAGACACTGCTGTTTTTCTTTACGGAAAAAACTACCAAAAGCTGAATAATAGAGATTTTTTACCGTGGGATGGCAAAACCACAGTTATTGTTTACTGGGGTATACCACACTTTTTAAAATAGAGATATTTGTGGCTGAACAGTGAGCGACACACTCAAACTGCTTTTTTTTTAGATACCAAAGGCCCAAAACTGGATAGTACAGCGATTTGACCCATGGAACTGCGAAACCACACTGGGATGTCGGGCCTACACAAGACTATTTTCAACAGATATATTTTTGTGTCACAACAGTCAGGAGACACTACTGTTTTTCTTTACGGAAAAAACTACCAAAAGCTGAATAATAGAGATTTTTTACCGTGGGATTGAAAACCACAGTTATTGTTTACTGGGGTATACCACACCTTTTTAAATAGAGATATTTGCGGCTGAACAGTGAGCGACACACTCAAACTGCTTTTTTTTTAGATACCAAAGGCCCAAAACTGGATAGTACAGCGATTTGACCCGTGGAACTGCGAAACCACACTGGGATGTCGGGCCTACACAAGACTATTTTCAACAGATATATTTTTGTGTCACAACAGTCAGGAGACACTACTGTTTTTCTTTACGGAAAATATACCAAAAGCTGAATAATAGTGATTTTTTACCATGGGATGGCAAAACCACAGTTATTGTTTACTTGGGTATACCACACTTTATTAAATAGAGATATTTGCGGCTGAACAGTGAGCGACACACTCAAACTGCTTTTTTTTTAGATACCAAAGGCCCAAAACTGGATAGTACAGCGATTTGACCTGTGGAACTGCGAAACCACACTGGGATGTAGGGCCTACACAAGAATATTTTCAACAGATATATTTTTGTATCACAACAGTCAGGAGACACTGCTGTTTTTCTTTACGGAAAAAACTACCAAAAGCTGAATAATAGAGATTTTTTACCGTAGGATGGCAAAACCACAGTTATTGTTTACTGGGGTATACCACACTTTTTTAAATAGAGATATTTGCGGCTGAACAGTGAGCGACACACTCAAACTGCTTTTTTTTTAGATACATAAGGCCCAAAACTGGATAGTACAGCGATTTGACCAATGGAACTGCGAAACCACACTGGGATGTCAGGCCTACACAAGACTATTTTCAACAGATATATTTTTGTGTCACAACAGTCAGGAGACACTACTGTTTTTCTTTACGGAAAAAACTACCAAAAGCTGAATAATAGAGATTTTTTACCATGGGATGGCAAAACCACAGTTATTGTTTACTGGGGTATACCACACTTTTTAAAATAGAGATATTTGTGGCTGAACAGTGAGCGACACACTCAAACTGCTTTTTTTTTAGATACCAAAGGCCCAAAACTGGATAGTACAGCGATTTGACCCATGGAACTGCGAAACCACACTGGGATGTCGGGCCTACACAAGACTATTTTCAACAGATATATTTTTGTGTCACAACAGTCAGGAGACACTACTGTTTTTCTTTACGGAAAAAACTACCAAAAGCTGAATAATAGAGATTTTTTACCGTGGGATTGAAAACCACAGTTATTGTTTACTGGGGTATACCACACCTTTTTAAATAGAGATATTTGCGGCTGTACAGTGAGCGACACACTCAAACTGCTTTTTTTTTAGATACCAAAGGCCCAAAACTGGATAGTACAGCGATTTGACCCGTGGAACTGCGAAACCACACTGGGATGTCGGGCCTACACAAGACTATTTTCAACAGATATATTTTTGTGTCACAACAGTCAGGAGACACTACTGTTTTTCTTTACGGAAAATATACCAAAAGCTGAATAATAGTGATTTTTTACCATGGGATGGCAAAACCACAGTTATTGTTTACTGGGGTATACCACACTTTTTTAAATAGAGATATTTGCGGCTGAACAGTGAGCGACACACTCAAACTGCTTTTTTTTAAGATACCAAAGGCCCAAAACTGGATAGTACAGCGATTTGTCCCGTGTAACTGCGAAAACACACTGGGATGTCGGGCCTACACAAGACTATTTTCAACAGATATATTTTTGTGTCACAACAGTCAGGAGACACTACTCTTTTTCTTTACGGAAAATATACCAAAACCTGAATAATAGAGATTTTTTACCGTGGGATGGCAAAACCACAGTTATTGTTTACTGGGGTATACCACACTTTTTTAAATAGAGATATTTGCGGCTGAACAGTGAGCGACACACTCAAACTGCTTTTTTTTTAGATACCAAAGGCCCAAAACTGGAAAGTACAGCGATTTGACCAATGGAACTGCGAAACCACACTGGGATGTCGGGCCTACACAAGACTATTTTCAACAGATATATTTTTATGTCACAACAGTCAGGAGACACTACTGTTTTTCTTTACGGAAAAAACTACCAAAAGCTGAATAATAGAGATTTTTTACTGTGGGATGGCAAAACCACAGTTATTGTTTACTGGGGTATACCACACTTTTTAAAATAGAGATATTTGCGGCTGAACAGTGAGCGACACACTCAAACTGCTTTTTTTTTAGATACCAAAGGCCCAAAACTGGATAGTACAGCGATTTGACCCGTGGAACTACGAAACCACACTGGGATGTCGGGCCTATACAAGACTATTTTCAACAGATATATTTTTGTGTCACAACAGTCAGGAGACACTACTGTTTTTCTTTGCGGAAAAAACTACCAAAAGCTGAATAATAGAGATTTTTTACCGTGGGATTGAAAACCACAGTTATTGTTTACTGGGGTATACCACACCTTTTTAAATAGAGATATTTGCGGCTGAACAGTGAGCGACACACTCAAACTGCTATTTTTTTAGATGCCAAAGGCCCAAAACTGGATAGTACAGCGATTTGACCCATGGAACTGCGAAACCACACTGGGATGTCGGGCCTACACAAGACTATTTTCAACAGATATATTTTTGTGTCACAACAGTCAGGAGACACTACTGTTTTTCTTTACGGAAAAAACTACCAAAAGCTGAATAATAGAGATTTTTTACCGTGGGATTGAAAACCACAGTTATTGTTTACTGGGGTATACCACACCTTTTTAAATAGAGACATTTGCGGCTGAACAGTGAGCGACACACTCAAACTGCTATTTTTTTAGATACCAAAGTCCCAAAACTGGATAGTACAGCGATTTGACCCGTGGAACTGCGAAACCACACTGGGATGTCGGGCCTACACAAGACTATTTTCAACAGATATATTTTTGTGTCACAACAGTCAGGAGACACTACTGTTTTTCTTTACGGAAAATATACCAAAAGCTGAATAATAGTGATTTTTTACCATGGGATGGCAAAACCACAGTTATTGTTTACTGGGGTATACCACACTTTTTTAAATAGAGTTATTTGCGGCTGAACAGTGAGCGACACACTCAAACTGCTTTTTTTTTAGATACCAAATACCCAAAACTGGATAGTACAGCGATTTGACCCATGGAACTGCGAAACCACTCTGGGATGTCGGGCCTACACAAGACTATTTTCAACAGATATATTTTTGTGTCACAACAGTCAGGAGACACTACTGTTTTTCTTTACGGAAAAAACTACCAAAAGCTGAATAATAGAGATTTTTTACCGTGGGATGGCAAAACCACAGTTATTGTTTACTGGGGTATACCACACTTTATTAAATAGAGATATTTGCGGCTGAACAGTGAGCGACACACTCAAACTGCTTTTTGTTTAGATACCAAAGGCCCAAAACTGGATAGTACAGCGATTTGGCCCATGGAACTGCGAAACCACACTGGGATGTCGGGCCTACACAAGACTATTTTTAACAGATATATTTTTGTGTCACAGCAGTCAGGAGACACTACTGTTTTTCTTTACGGAAAAAACTACCAAAAGCTGAATAATAGAGATTTTTTACCGTGGGATGGCAAAACCACAGTTATTGTTTACTGGGGTATACCACACTTTTTTAAATAGAGATATTTGCAGCTGAACAGTGAGCGACACACTCAAACTGCTTTTTTTTTAGATACTAAAGGCCCAAAACTGGATAGTACAGTGATTTGACCCGTGGAACTGCGAAACCACACTGGGATGTCGGGCCTACACAAGACTATTTTCAACAGATATATTTTTGTGTCACAACAGTCAGGAGACACTACTGTTTTTCTTTACGGAAAATATACCAAAACCTGAATAATAGAGATTTTTTACCGTGGGATGGCAAAACCACAGTTATTGTTTACTGGGGTATACCACACTTTTTTAAATAGAGATATTTGCGGCTGAACAGTGAGCGACACACTCAAACTGCTTTTTTTTTAGATACCAAAGGCCCAAAACTGGATAGTACAGCGATTTGACCTGTGGAACTGCGAAACCACACTGGGATGTAGGGCCTACACAAGAATATTTTCAACAGATATATTTTTGTATCACAACAGTCAGGAGACACTGCTGTTTTTCTTTACGGAAAAAACTACCAAAAGCTGAATAATAGAGATTTTTTACCGTGGGATGGCAAAACCACAGTTATTGTTTACTGGGGTATACCACACTTTTTTAAATAGAGATATTTGCGGCTGAACAGTGAGCGACACACTCAAACTGCTTTTTTTTTAGATACATAAGGCCCAAAACTGGATAGTACAGCGATTTGACCAATGGAACTGCGAAATCACACTGGGATGTCAGGCCTACACAAGACTATTTTCAACAGATATATTTTTGTGTCACAACAGTCAGGAGACACTACTGTTTTTCTTTATGGAAAAAACTACCAAAAGCTGAATAATAGAGATTTTTTACCATGGGATGGCAAAACCACAGTTATTGTTTACTGGGGTATACCACACTTTTTAAAATAGAGATATTTGTGGCTGAACAGTGAGCGACACACTCAAACTGCTTTTTTTTTAGATACCAAAGGCCCAAAACTGGATAGTACAGCGATTTGACCCATGGAACTGCGAAACCACACTGGGATGTCGGGCCTACACAAGACTATTTTCAACAGATATATTTTTGTGTCACAACAGTCAGGAGACACTACTGTTTTTCTTTACGGAAAAAACTACCAAAAGCTGAATAATAGAGATTTTTTACCGTGGGATTGAAAACCACAGTTATTGTTTACTGGGGTATACCACACCTTTTTAAATAGAGATATTTGCGGCTGAACAGTGAGCGACACACTCAAACTGCTTTTTTTTTAGATACCAAAGGCCCAAAACTGGATAGTACAGCGATTTGACCCGTGGAACTGCGAAACCACACTGGGATGTCGGGCCTACACAAGACTATTTTCAACAGATATATTTTTGTGTCACAACAGTCAGGAGACACTACTGTTTTTCTTTACGGAAAATATACCAAAAGCTGAATAATAGTGATTTTTTACCATGGGATGGCAAAACCACAGTTATTGTTTACTTGGGTATACCACACTTTATTAAATAGAGATATTTGCGGCTGAACAGTGAGCGACACACTCAAACTGCTTTTTTTTTAGATACCAAAGGCCCAAAACTGGATAGTACAGCGATTTGACCTGTGGAACTGCGAAACCACACTGGGATGTAGGGCCTACACAAGAATATTTTCAACAGATATATTTTTGTATCACAACAGTCAGGAGACACTGCTGTTTTTCTTTACGGAAAAAACTACCAAAAGCTGAATAATAGAGATTTTTTACCGTGGGATGGCAAAACCACAGTTATTGTTTACTGGGGTATACCACACTTTTTTAAATAGAGATATTTGCGGCTGAACAGTGAGCGACACACTCAAACTGCTTTTTTTTTAGATACATAAGGCCCAAAACTGGATAGTACAGCGATTTGACCAATGGAACTGCGAAACCACACTGGGATGTCAGGCCTACACAAGACTATTTTCAACAGATATATTTTTGTGTCACAACAGTCAGGAGACACTACTGTTTTTCTTTACGGAAAAAACTACCAAAAGCTGAATAATAGAGATTTTTTACCATGGGATGGCAAAACCACAGTTATTGTTTACTGGGGTATACCACACTTTTTAAAATAGAGATATTTGTGGCTGAACAGTGAGCGACACACTCAAACTGCTTTTTTTTTAGATACCAAAGGCCCAAAACTGGATAGTACAGCGATTTGACCCATGGAACTGCGAAACCACACTGGGATGTCGGGCCTACACAAGACTATTTTCAACAGATATATTTTTGTGTCACAACAGTCAGGAGACACTACTGTTTTTCTTTACGGAAAAAACTACCAAAAGCTGAATAATAGAGATTTTTTACCGTGGGATTGAAAACCACAGTTATTGTTTACTGGGGTATACCACACCTTTTTAAATAGAGATATTTGCGGCTGAACAGTGAGCGACACACTCAAACTGCTATTTTTTTAGATACCAAAGGCCCAAAACTGGATAGTACAGCGATTTGACCCGTGGAACTGCGAAACCACACTGGGATGTCGGGCCTACACAAGACTATTTTCAACAGATATATTTTTGTGTCACAACAGTCAGGAGACACTACTGTTTTTCTTTACGGAAAATATACCAAAAGCTGAATAATAGTGATTTTTTACCATGGGATGGCAAAACCACAGTTATTGTTTACTTGGGTATACCACACTTTATTAAATAGAGATATTTGCGGCTGAACAGTGAGCGACACACTCAAACTGCTTTTTGTTTAGATACCAAAGGCCCAAAACTGGATAGTACAGCGATTTGGCCCATGGAACTGCGAAACCACACTGGGATGTCGGGCCTACACAAGACTATTTTCAACAGATATATTTTTGTGTCACAACAGTGAGGAGACACTACTGTTTTTCTTTACGGAAAAAACTACCAAAAGCTGAATAATAGAGATTTTTTACCGTGGGATTGAAAACCACAGTTATTGTTTACTGGGGTATACCACACTTTTTTAAATAGAGATATTTGCAGCTGAACAGTGAGCGACACACTCAAACTGCTTTTCTTTAGATACCAAAGGCCCAAAACTGGATAGTACAGTGATTTGACCCGTGGAACTGCGAAACCACACTGGGATGTCGGGCCTACATAAGACTATTTTCAACAGATATATTTTTGTGTAACAACAGTTAGGAGACACTGCTGTTTTTCTTTACGGAAAAAACTACCAAAAGCTGAATAATAGAGATTTTTTACCGTGGGATGGCAAAACCACAGTTATTGTTTTCTGGGGTATACCACACTTTTTTAAATAGAGATATTTGCGGCTGAACAGTGAGCGACACACTCAAACTGCTTTTTTTTTAGATACCAAAGGCCCAAAACTGGATAGTACAGCGATTAGACCCATGGAACTGCGAAACCACACTGGGATGTCGGGCCTACACAAGACTATTTTTAACAGATATATTTTAGTTTCACAACAGTCAGGAGACACTACTGTTTTTCTTTACGGAAAAAACTACCAAAACCTGAATAATAGAGATTTTTTACAGTGGGATGGCAAAACCACAGTTATTGTTTACTGGGGTATACCACACTTTTTTAAATAGAGATATTTGCGGCTGAACAGTGAGCGACACACTCAAACTGCTTTTTTTTAAGATACCAAAGGCCCAAAACTGGATAGTACAGCGATTTGTCCCGTGTAACTGCGAAAACACACTGGGATGTCGGGCCTACACAAGACTATTTTCAACAGATATATTTTTGTGTCACAACAGTCAGGAGACACTACTCTTTTTCTTTACGGAAAATATACCAAAACCTGAATAATAGAGATTTTTTACCGTGGGATGGCAAAACCACAGTTATTGTTTACTGGGGTATACCACACTTTTTTAAATAGAGATATTTGCGGCTGAACAGTGAGCGACACACTCAAACTGCTTTTTTTTTAGATACCAAAGGCCCAAAACTGGAAAGTACAGCGATTTGACCAATGGAACTGCGAAACCACACTGGGATGTCGGGCCTACACAAGACTATTTTCAACAGATATATTTTTATGTCACAACAGTCAGGAGACACTACTGTTTTTCTTTACGGAAAAAACTACCAAAAGCTGAATAATAGAGATTTTTTACTGTGGGATGGCAAAACCACAGTTATTGTTTACTGGGGTATACCACACTTTTTAAAATAGAGATATTTGCGGCTGAACAGTGAGCGACACACTCAAACTGCTTTTTTTTTAGATACCAAAGGCCCAAAACTGGATAGTACAGCGATTTGACCCGTGGAACTACGAAACCACACTGGGATGTCGGGCCTATACAAGACTATTTTCAACAGATATATTTTTGTGTCACAACAGTCAGGAGACACTACTGTTTTTCTTTGCGGAAAAAACTACCAAAAGCTGAATAATAGAGATTTTTTACCGTGGGATTGAAAACCACAGTTATTGTTTACTGGGGTATACCACACCTTTTAAAATAGAGATATTTGCGGCTGAACAGTGAGCGACACACTCAAACTGCTATTTTTTTAGATGCCAAAGGCCCAAAACTGGATAGTACAGCGATTTGACCCATGGAACTGCGAAACCACACTGGGATGTCGGGCCTACACAAGACTATTTTCAACAGATATATTTTTGTGTCACAACAGTCAGGAGACACTACTGTTTTTCTTTACGGAAAAAACTACCAAAAGCTGAATAATAGAGATTTTTTACCGTGGGATTGAAAACCACAGTTATTGTTTACTGGGGTATACCACACCTTTTTAAATAGAGACATTTGCGGCTGAACAGTGAGCGACACACTCAAACTGCTATTTTTTTAGATACCAAAGTCCCAAAACTGGATAGTACAGCGATTTGACCCGTGGAACTGCGAAACCACACTGGGATGTCGGGCCTACACAAGACTATTTTCAACAGATATATTTTTGTGTCACAACAGTCAGGAGACACTACTGTTTTTCTTTACGGAAAATATACCAAAAGCTGAATAATAGTGATTTTTTACCATGGGATGGCAAAACCACAGTTATTGTTTACTGGGGTATACCAAACTTTTTTAAATAGAGTTATTTGCGGCTGAACAGTGAGCGACACACTCAAACTGCTTTTTTTTTAGATACCAAATACCCAAAACTGGATAGTACAGCGATTTGACCCATGGAACTGCGAAACCACTCTGGGATGTCGGGCCTACACAAGACTATTTTCAACAGATATATTTTTGTGTCACAACAGTCAGGAGACACTACTGTTTTTCTTTACGGAAAAAACTACCAAAAGCTGAATAATAGAGATTTTTTACCGTGGGATGGCAAAACCACAGTTATTGTTTACTGGGGTATACCACACTTTATTAAATAGAGATATTTGCGGCTGAACAGTGAGCGACACACTCAAACTGCTTTTTGTTTAGATACCAAAGGCCCAAAACTGGATAGTACAGCGATTTGGCCCATGGAACTGCGAAACCACACTGGGATGTCGGGCCTACACAAGACTATTTTCAACAGATATATTTTTGTGTCACAGCAGTCAGGAGACACTACTGTTTTTCTTTACGGAAAAAACTACCAAAAGCTGAATAATAGAGATTTTTTACCGTGGGATGGCAAAACCACAGTTATTGTTTACTGGGGTATACCACACTTTTTTAAATAGAGATATTTGCAGCTGAACAGTGAGCGACACACTCAAACTGCTTTTTTTTTAGATACCAAAGGCCCAAAACTGGATAGTACAGTGATTTGACCCGTGGAACTGCGAAACCACACTGGGATGTCGGGCCTACACAAGACTATTTTCAACAGATATATTTTTGTGTCACAACAGTCAGGAGACACTACTGTTTTTCTTTACGGAAAATATACCAAAACCTGAATAATAGAGATTTTTTACCGTGGGATGGCAAAACCACAGTTATTGTTTACTGGGGTATACCACACTTTTTTAAATAGAGATATTTGCGGCTGAACAGTGAGCGACACACTCAAACTGCTTTTTTTTTAGATACCAAAGGCCCAAAACTGGATAGTACAGCGATTTGACCTGTGGAACTGCGAAACCACACTGGGATGTAGGGCCTACACAAGAATATTTTCAACAGATATATTTTTGTATCACAACAGTCAGGAGACACTGCTGTTTTTCTTTACGGAAAAAACTACCAAAAGCTGAATAATAGAGATTTTTTACCGTGGGATGGCAAAACCACAGTTATTGTTTACTGGGGTATACCACACTTTTTTAAATAGAGATATTTGCGGCTGAACAGTGAGCGACACACTCAAACTGCTTTTTTTTTAGATACATAAGGCCCAAAACTGGATAGTACAGCGATTTGACCAATGGAACTGCGAAACCACACTGGGATGTCAGGCCTACACAAGACTATTTTCAACAGATATATTTTTGTGTCACAACAGTCAGGAGACACTACTGTTTTTCTTTATGGAAAAAACTACCAAAAGCTGAATAATAGAGATTTTTTACCATGGGATGGCAAAACCACAGTTATTGTTTACTGGGGTATACCACACTTTTTAAAATAGAGATATTTGTGGCTGAACAGTGAGCGACACACTCAAACTGCTTTTTTTTTAGATACCAAAGGCCCAAAACTGGATAGTACAGCGATTTGACCCATGGAACTGCGAAACCACACTGGGATGTCGGGCCTACACAAGACTATTTTCAACAGATATATTTTTGTGTCACAACAGTCAGGAGACACTACTGTTTTTCTTTACGGAAAAAACTACCAAAAGCTGAATAATAGAGATTTTTTACCGTGGGATTGAAAACCACAGTTATTGTTTACTGGGGTATACCACACCTTTTTAAATAGAGATATTTGCGGCTGAACAGTGAGCGACACACTCAAACTGCTTTTTTTTTAGATACCAAAGGCCCAAAACTGGATAGTACAGCGATTTGACCCGTGGAACTGCGAAACCACACTGGGATGTCGGGCCTACACAAGACTATTTTCAACAGATATATTTTTGTGTCACAACAGTCAGGAGACACTACTGTTTTTCTTTACGGAAAATATACCAAAAGCTGAATAATAGTGATTTTTTACCATGGGATGGCAAAACCACAGTTATTGTTTACTTGGGTATACCACACTTTATTAAATAGAGATATTTGCGGCTGAACAGTGAGCGACACACTCAAACTGCTTTTTGTTTAGATACCAAAGGCCCAAAACTGGATAGTACAGCGATTTCGCCCATGGAACTGCGAAACCACACTGGGATGTCGGGCCTACACAAGACTATTTTCAACAGATATATTTTTGTGTCACAGCAGTCAGGAGACACTACTGTTTTTCTTTACTGAAAAAACTACCAAAAGCTGAATAATAGAGATTTTTTACCGTGGGAGTGAAAACCACAGTTATTGTTTACTGGGGTATACCACACTTTTTTAAATAGAGATATTTGCAGCTGAACAGTGAGCGACACACTCAAACTGCTTTTTTTAAGATACCAAAGGCCCAAAACTGGATAGTACAGTGATTTGACCCGTGGAACTGCGAAACCACACTGGGATGTCGGGCCTACACAAGACTATTTTCAACAGATATATTTTTGTGTCACAACAGTCAGGAGACACTGCTGTTTTTCTTTACGGAAAAAACTACCAAAAGCTGAATAATAGAGATTTTTTACCGTGGGATGGCAAAACCACAGTTATTGTTTACTGGGGTATACCACACTTTTTTAAATAGAGATATTTGCGGCTGAACAGTGAGCGACACACTCAAACTGCTTTTTTTTTAGATACCAAAGGCCCAAAACTGGATAGTGCAGCAATTTGACCAATGGAACTGCGAAACCAAACTGGGATGTCGGGCCTACACAAGACTATTTTGAACAGATATATTTTAGTTTCACAACAGTCAGGAGACACTACTGTTTTTCTTTACGGAAAAAACTACCAAAACCTGAAAAATAGAGATTTTTTACCGTGGGATGGCAAAACCACAGTTATTGTTTACTGGGGTATACCACAAATTTTTAAATAGAGATATTTGCGGCTGAACAGTGAGCGACACACTCAAACTGTTTTTTTTTAGATACCAAAGGCCCAAAACTGGATAGTACAGCGATTTGACCCATGGAACTGCGAAACCACACTGGGATGTCGGGCCTACACAAGACTATTTTCAACAGATATATTTTTGTGTAACAACAGTCAGGAGACACTACTGTTTTTCTTTTCGGAAAATATACCAAAACCTGAATAATAGAGATTTTTTACCGTGGGATGGCAAAACCACAGTTATTGTTTACTATGGTATACCACACTTTTTTAAATAGAGATATTTGAGGCTGAACAGTGAGCGACACACTCAAACTGCTTTTTTTTAAGATACCAAAGGCCCAAAACTGGATAGTACAGCGATTTGACCCGTGTAACTGCGAAAACACACTGAGATGTCGGGCCTACACAAGACTATTTTCAACAGATATATTTTTGTGTCACAACAGTCAGGAGACACTACTGTTTTTCTTTACGGAAAAAACTACCAAAAGCTGAATAATAGAGATTTTTTACCGTGGGATGGCAAAACCACAGTTATTGTTTACTGGGGTATACCACACTTTTTAAAATAGAGATATTTGCGGCTGAACAGTGAGCGACACACTCAAACTGTTTTTTTTTAGATACCAAAGGCCCAAAACTGGATAGTACAGCGATTTGACCCATGGAACTGCGAAACCACACTGGGATGTCGGGCCTACATAAGACTATTTTCAACAGATATATTTTTGTGTCACAACAGTCAGGAGACACTACTGTTTTTCTTTTCGGAAAATATACCAAAACCTGAATAATAGAGATTTTTTACCGTGGGATGGCGAAACCACAGTTATTGTTTACTATGGTATACCACACTTTTTTAAATAGAGATATTTGAGGCTGAACAGTGAGCGACACACTCAAACTGCTTTTTTTTAAGATACCAAAGGCCCAAAACTGGATAGTACAGCGATTTGACCCGTGGAACTGCGAAACCACACTGGGATGTCGGGCCTACACAAGACTATTTTCAACAGATATATTTTTGTGTCACAACAGTCAGGAGACACTACTCTTTTTCTTTACGGAAAATATACCAAAACCTGAATAATAGAAATTTTTTACCGTGGGATGGCAAAACCACAGTTATTGTTTACTGGGGTATACCACACTTTTTTAAATAGAGATATTTGCGGCTGAACAGTGAGCGACACACTCAAACTGCTTTTTTTTTAGATACCAAAGGCCCAAAACTGGATAGTACAGCGATTTGACCTGTGGAACTGCGAAACCACACTGGGATGTAGGGCCTACACAAGACTATTTTCAACAGATATATTTTTGTGTCACAACAGTCAGGAGAAACTTCTGTTTTTCTTTACGGAAAAAGCAACCAAAACCTGAATAATAGAGATTTTTTACCGTGGGATGGCAAAACCACAGTTATTGTTTACTGGGGTATACCACACTTTTTTAAATAGAGATATTTGCGGCTGAACAGTGAGCGACACACTCAAACTGCTTTTTTTTTAGATACCAAAGGCCCAAAACTGGATAGTACAGCGATTTGACCAATGGAACTGCGAAACCACACTGGCATGTCGGGCCTACACAAGACTATTTTCAACAGATATGTTTTTATGTCACAACAGTCAGGAGACACTACTGTTTTTCTTTACGGAAAAAACTACCAAAAGCTGAATAATAGAGATTTTTTACTGTGGGATGGCAAAACCACAGTTATTGTTTACTGGGGTATACCACACTTTTTAAAATAGAGATATTTGCGGCTGAACAGTGAGCGACACACTCAAACTGCTTTTTTTTAAGATACCAAAGGCCCAAAACTGGATAGTACAGCGATTTGACCCGTGGAACTGCGAAACCACACTAGGATGTCGGGCCTACACAAGACTATTTTCAACAGATATATTTTTGTGTCACAACAGTCAGAAGACACTACTCTTTTTCTTTACGGAAAATATACCAAAAGCTGAATAATAGAGATTTTTTACCGTGGGATGGCAAAACCACAGTTATTGTTTACTGGGGTATACCACACTTTTTTAAATAGAGATATTTGCGGCTGAACAGTGAGCGACACACTCAAACTGCTTTTTGTTTAGATACCAAAGGCCCAAAACTGGATAGTACAGCGATTTGGCCCATGGAACTGCGAAACCACACTGGGATGTCGGGCCTACACAAGACTATTTTCAACAGATATATTTTTGTGTCACAGCAGTCAGGAGACACTACTGTTTTTCTTTGCGGAAAAAACTACCAAAAGCTGAATAATAGAGATTTTTTACCGTGGGAGTGAAAACCACAGTTATTGTTTACTGGGGTATACCACACTTTTTTAAATAGAGATATTTGCAGCTGAACAGTGAGCGACACACTCAAACTGCTTTTTTTTAGATACCAAAGGCCCAAAACTGGATAGTACAGTGATTTGACCCGTGGAACTGCGAAACCACACTGGGATGTCGGGCCTACACAAGACTATTTTCAACAGATATATTTTTGTGTCACAACAGTCAGGAGACACTGCTGTTTTTCTTTACGGAAAAAACTACCAAAAGCTGAATAATAGAGATTTTTTACCGTGGGATGGCAAAACCACAGTTATTGTTTACTGGGGTATACCACACTTTTTTAAATAGAGATATTTGCGGCTGAACAGTGAGCGACACACTCAAACTGCTTTTTTTTTAGATACCAAAGGCCCAAAACTGGATAGTACAGCGATTTGACCTGTGGAACTGCGAAACCACACTGGGATGTAGGGCCTACACAAGACTATTTTCAACAGATATATTTTTGTGTCACAACAGTCAGGAGAAGCTTCTGTTTTTCTTTACGGAAAAAACAACCAAAACCTGAATAATAGAGATTTTTTACCGTGGGATGGCAAAACCACAGTTATTGTTTACTGGGGTATGCCACACTTTTTTAAATAGAGATATTTGCGGCTGAACAGTGAGCGACACACTCAAACTGCTTTTTTTTTAGATACCAAAGGCCCAAAACTGGAAAGTACAGCGATTTGACCAATGGAACTGCGAAACCACACTGGCATGTCGGGCCTACACAAGACTATTTTCAACAGATATGTTTTTATGTCACAACAGTCAGGAGACACTACTGTTTTTCTTTACGGAAAAAACTACCAAAAGCTGAATAATAGAGATTTTTTACTGTGGGATGGCAAAACCACAGTTATTGTTTACTGGGGTATACCACACTTTTTAAAATAGAGATATTTGCGGCTGAACAGTGAGCGACACACTCAAACTGCTTTTTTTTAAGATACCAAAGGCCCAAAACTGGATAGTACAGCGATTTGACCCGTGGAACTGCGAAACCACACTAGGATGTCAGGCCTACACAAGACTATTTTCAACACATATATTTTTATGTCACAACAGTCAGGAGACACTACTCTTTTTCTTTACGGAAAATATACCAAAAGCTGAATAATAGAGATTTTTTACCGTGGGATGGCAAAACCACAGTTATTGTTTACTGGGGTATACCACACTTTTTTAAATAGAGATATTTGCGGCTGAACAGTGAGCGACACACTCAAACTGCTTTTTGTTTAGATACCAAAGGCCCAAAACTGGATAGTACAGCAATTTGGCCCATGGAACTGCGAAACCACACTGGGATGTCGGGCCTACACAAGACTATTTTCAACAGATATATTTTTGTGTCACAGCAGTCAGGAGACACTACTGTTTTTCTTTGCGGAAAAAAATACCAAAAGCTGAATAATAGAGATTTTTTACCGTGGGAGTGAAAACCACAGTTATTGTTTACTGGGGTATACCACACTTTTTTAAATAGAGATATTTGCAGCTGAACAGTGAGCGACACACTCAAACTGCTTTTTTTTTAGATACCAAAGGCCCAAAACTGGATAGTGCAGCAATTTGACCAATGGAACTGCGAAACCAAACTGGGATGTCGGGCCTACACAAGACTATTTTGAACAGATATATTTTAGTTTCACAACAGTCAGGAGACACTACTGTTTTTCTTTACGGAAAAAACTACCAAAACCTGAAAAATAGAGATTTTTTACCGTGGGATGGCAAAACCACAGTTATTGTTTACTGGGGTATACCACACTTTTTTAAATAGAGATATTTGCGGCTGAACAGTGAGCGACACACTCAAACTGGTTTTTTTTAGATACCAAAGGCCCAAAACTGGATAGTACAGCGATTTGACCCATGGAACTGCGAAACCACACTGGGATGTCGGGCCTACACAAGACTATTTTCAACAGATATATTTTTGTGTAACAACAGTCAGGAGACACTACTGTTTTTCTTTTCGGAAAATATACCAAAACCTGAATAATAGAGATTTTTTTACCGTGGGATGGCAAAACCACAGTTATTGTTTACTATGGTATACCACACTTCTTTAAATAGAGATATTTGAGGCTGAACAGTGAGCGACACACTCAAACTGCTTTTTTTTAAGATACCAAAGGCCCAAAACTGGATAGTACAGCGATTTGACCCGTGTAACTGCGAAAACACACTGAGATGTCGGGCCTACACAAGACTATTTTCAACAGATATATTTTTGTGTCACAACAGTCAGGAGACACTACTCTTTTTCTTTATGGAAAATATACCAAAACCTGAATAATAGAAATTTTTTACCGTGGGATGGCAAAACCACAGTTATTGTTTACTGGGGTATACCACACTTTTTTAAATAGAGATATTTGCGGCTGAACAGTGAGCGACACACTCAAACTGCTTTTTTTTTAGATACCAAAGGCCCAAAACTGGATAGTACAGCGATTTGACCTGTGGAACTGCGAAACCACACTGGGATGTAGGGCCTACACAAGACTATTTTCAACAGATATATTTTTGTGTCACAACAGTCAGGAGAAACTTCTGTTTTTCTTTACGGAAAAAACAACCAAAACCTGAATAATAGAGATTTTTTACCGTGGGATGGCAAAACCACAGTTATTGTTTACTGGGGTATACCACACTTTTTTAAATAGAGATATTTGCGGCTGAACAGTGAGCGACACACTCAAACTGCTTTTTTTTTAGATACCAAAGGCCCAAAACTGGAAAGTACAGCGATTTGACCAATGGAACTGCGAAACCACACTGGCATGTCGGGCCTACACAAGACTATTTTCAACAGATATGTTTTTATGTCACAACAGTCAGGAGACACTACTGTTTTTCTTTACGGAAAAAACTACCAAAAGCTGAATAATAGAGATTTTTTACTGTGGGATGGCAAAACCACAGTTATTGTTTACTGGGGTATACCACACTTTTTAAAATAGAGATATTTGCGGCTGAACAGTGAGCGACACACTCAAACTGCTTTTTTTTAAGATACCAAAGGCCCAAAACTGGATAGTACAGCGATTTGACCCGTGGAACTGCGAAACCACACTAGGATGTCGGGCCTACACAAGACTATTTTCAACAGATATATTTTTGTGTCACAACAGTCAGAAGACACTACTCTTTTTCTTTACGGAAAATATACCAAAAGCTGAATAATAGAGATTTTTTACCGTGGGATGGCAAAACCACAGTTATTGTTTACTGGGGTATACCACACTTTTTTAAATAGAGATATTTGCGGCTGAACAGTGAGCGACACACTCAAACTGCTTTTTGTTTAGATACCAAAGGCCCAAAACTGGATAGTACAGCGATTTGGCCCATGGAACTGCGAAACCACACTGGGATGTCGGGCCTACACAAGACTATTTTCAACAGATATATTTTTGTGTCACAGCAGTCAGGAGACACTACTGTTTTTCTTTGCGGAAAAAACTACCAAAAGCTGAATAATAGAGATTTTTTACCGTGGGAGTGAAAACCACAGTTATTGTTTACTGGGGTATACCACACTTTTTTAAATAGAGATATTTGCAGCTGAACAGTGAGCGACACACTCAAACTGCTTTTTTTTAGATACCAAAGGCCCAAAACTGGATAGTACAGTGATTTGACCCGTGGAACTGCGAAACCACACTGGGATGTCGGGCCTACACAAGACTATTTTCAACAGATATATTTTTGTGTAACAACAGTCAGGAGAAACTTCTGTTTTTCTTTACGGAAAAAACAACCAAAACCTGAATAATAGAGATTTTTTACCGTGGGATGGCAAAACCACAGTTATTGTTTACTGGGGTATACCACACTTTTTTAAATAGAGATATTTGCGGCTGAACAGTGAGCGACACACTCAAACTGCTTTTTTTTTAGATACCAAAGGCCCAAAACTGGAAAGTACAGCGATTTAACCAATGGAACTGCGAAACCACATTGGCATGTCGGGCCTACACAAGACTATTTTCAACAGATATGTTTTTATGTCACAACAGTCAGGAGACACTACTGTTTTTCTTTACGGAAAAAACTACCAAAAGCTGAATAATAGAGATTTTTTACTGTGGGATGGCAAAACCACAGTTATTGTTTACTGGGGTATACCACACTTTTTAAAATAGAGATATTTGCGGCTGAACAGTGAGCGACACACTCAAACTGCTTTTTTTTAAGATACCAAAGGCCCAAAACTGGATAGTACAGCGATTTGACCCGTGGAACTGCGAAACCACACTGGGATGTCGGGCCTACACAAGACTATTTTCAACAGATATATTTTTGTGTCACAACAGTCAGGAGACACTACTCTTTTTCTTTACGGAAAATATACCAAAAGCTGAATAATAGAGATTTTTTACCGTGGGATGGCAAAACCACAGTTATTGTTTACTGGGGTATACCACACTTTTTTAAATAGAGATATTTGCGGCTGAACAGTGAGCGACACACTCAAACTGCTTTTTGTTTAGATACCAAAGGCCCAAAACTGGATAGTACAGCGATTTGGCCCATGGAACTGCGAAACCACACTGGGATGTCGGGCCTACACAAGACTATTTTCAACAGATATATTTTTGTGTCACAGCAGTCAGGAGACACTACTGTTTTTCTTTGCGGAAAAAACTACCAAAAGCTGAATAATAGAGATTTTTTACCGTGGGAGTGAAAACCACAGTTATTGTTTACTGGGGTATACCACACTTTTTTAAATAGAGATATTTGCAGCTGAACAGTGAGCGACACACTCAAACTGCTTTTTTTTAGATACCAAAGGCCCAAAACTGGATAGTACAGTGATTTGACCCGTGGAACTGCGAAACCACACTGGGATGTCGGGCCTACACAAGACTATTTTCAACAGATATATTTTTGTGTCACAACAGTCAGGAGACACTGCTGTTTTTCTTTACGGAAAAAAATACCAAAAGCTGAATAATAGAGATTTTTTACCATGGGATGGCAAAACCACAGTTATTGTTTACTGGGGTATACCACACTTTTTTAAATAGAGATATTTGCGGCTGAACAGTGAGCGACACACTCAAACTGCTTTTTTTTTAGATACCAAAGGCCCAAAACTGGATAGTGCAGCAATTTGACCAATGGAACTGCGAAACCAAACTGGGATGTCGGGCCTACACAAGACTATTTTGAACAGATATATTTTAGTTTCACAACAGTCAGGAGACACTACTGTTTTTCTTTACGGAAAAAACTACCAAAACCTGAAAAATAGAGATTTTTTACCGTGGGATGGCAAAACCACAGTTATTGTTTACTGGGGTATACCACACTTTTTTAAATAGAGATATTTGCGGCTGAACAGTGAGCGACACACTCAAACTGGTTTTTTTTAGATACCAAAGGCCCAAAACTGGATAGTACAGCGATTTGACCCATGGAACTGCGAAACCACACTGGGATGTCGGGCCTACACAAGACTATTTTCAACAGATATATTTTTGTGTAACAACAGTCAGGAGACACTACTGTTTTTCTTTTCGGAAAATATACCAAAACCTGAATAATAGAGATTTTTTACCGTGGGATGGCAAAACCACAGTTATTGTTTACTATGGTATACCACACTTTTTTAAATAGAGATATTTGAGGCTGAACAGTGAGCGACACACTCAAACTGCTTTTTTTTTAAGATACCAAAGGCCCAAAACTGGATAGTACAGCGATTTGACCCGTGTAACTGCGAAAACACACTGAGATGTCGGGCCTACACAAGACTATTTTCAACAGATATATTTTTGTGTCACAACAGTCAGGAGACACTACTGTTTTTCTTTACGGAAAAAACTACCAAAAGCTGAATAATAGAGATTTTTTACCGTGGGATGGCAAAACCACAGTTATTGTTTACTGGGGTATACCACACTTTTTTAA
Source organism: Phyllobates terribilis (assembly GCF_046119375.1). Taxonomy (NCBI): domain Eukaryota; kingdom Metazoa; phylum Chordata; class Amphibia; order Anura; family Dendrobatidae; genus Phyllobates; species Phyllobates terribilis. Next base: position 462,323,253 of record NW_027362764.1, read on the forward strand.
ATAGAGATATTTGCGGCTGAACAGTGAGCGACACACTCAAACTGCTTTTTTTTTAGATACCAAAGGCCCAAAACTGGATAGTGCAGCAATTTGACCAATGGAACTGCGAAACCAAACTGGGATGTCGGGCCTACACAAGACTATTTTGAACAGATATATTTTAGTTTCACAACAGTCAGGAGACACTACTGTTTTTCTTTACGGAAAAAACTACCAAAACCTGAAAAATAGAGATTTTTTACTGTGGGATGGCAAAACCACAGTTATTGTTTACTGGGGTATACCACACTTTTTTAAATAGAGATATTTGCGGCTGAACAGTGAGCGACACACTCAAACTGGTTTTTTTTAGATACCAAAGGCCCAAAACTGGATAGTACAGCGATTTGACCCATGGAACTGCGAAACCACACTGGGATGTCGGGCCTACACAAGACTATTTTCAACAGATATATTTTTGTGTAACAACAGTCAGGAGACACTACTGTTTTTCTTTTCGGAAAATATACCAAAACCTGAATAATAGAGATTTTTTTACCGTGGGATGGCAAAACCACAGTTATTGTTTACTATGGTATACCACACTTTTTTAAATAGAGATATTTGAGGCTGAACAGTGAGCGACACACTCAAACTGCTTTTTTTTAAGATACCAAAGGCCCAAAACTGGATAGTACAGCGATTTGACCCGTGGAACTGCGAAACCACACTGGGATGTCGGGCCTACACAAGACTATTTTCAACAGATATATTTTTGTGTCACAACAGTCAGGAGACACTACTCTTTTTCTTTACGGAAAATATACCAAAACCTGAATAATAGAGATTTTTTACCGTGGGATTGCAAAACCACAGTTATTGTTTACTGGGGTATACCACACTTTTTTAAATAGAGATATTTGCGGCTGAACAGTGAGCGACACACTCAAACTGCTTTTTTTTTAGATACCAAAGGCCCAAAACTGGATAGTACAGCGATTTGACCTGTGGAACTGCGAAACCACACTGGGATGTAGGGCCTACACAAGACTATTTTCAACAGATATATTTTTGTGTAACAACAGTCAGGAGAAACTTCTGTTTTTCTTTACGGAAAAAACAACCAAAACCTGAATAATAGAGATTTTTTACCGTGGGATGGCAAAACCACAGTTATTGTTTACTGGGGTATACCACACTTTTTTAAATAGAGATATTTGCGGCTGAACAGTGAGCGACACACTCAAACTGCTTTTTTTTTAGATACCAAAGGCCCAAAACTGGAAAGTACAGCGATTTAACCAATGGAACTGCGAAACCACACTGGCATGTCGGGCCTACACAAGACTATTTTCAACAGATATGTTTTTATGTCACAACAGTCAGGAGACACTACTGTTTTTCTTTACGGAAAAAACTACCAAAAGCTGAATAATAGAGATTTTTTACTGTGGGATGGCAAAACCACAGTTATTGTTTACTGGGGTATACCACACTTTTTAAAATAGAGATATTTGCGGCTGAACAGTGAGCGACACACTCAAACTGCTTTTTTTTAAGATACCAAAGGCCCAAAACTGGATAGTACAGCGATTTGACCCGTGGAACTGCGAAACCACACTGGGATGTCGGGCCTACACAAGACTATTTTCAACAGATATATTTTTGTGTCACAACAGTCAGGAGACACTACTCTTTTTCTTTACGGAAAATATACCAAAAGCTGAATAATAGAGATTTTTTACCGTGGGATGGCAAAACCACAGTTATTGTTTACTGGGGTATACCACACTTTTTTAAATAGAGATATTTGCGGCTGAACAGTGAGCGACACACTCAAACTGCTTTTTGTTTAGATACCAAAGGCCCAAAACTGGATAGTACAGCGATTTGGCCCATGGAACTGCGAAACCACACTGGGATGTCGGGCCTACACAAGACTATTTTCAACAGATATATTTTTGTGTCACAGCAGTCAGGAGACACTACTGTTTTTCTTTGCGGAAAAAACTACCAAAAGCTGAATAATAGAGATTTTTTACCGTGGGAGTGAAAACCACAGTTATTGTTTACTGGGGTATACCACACTTTTTTAAATAGAGATATTTGCAGCTGAACAGTGAGCGACACACTCAAACTGCTTTTTTTTAGATACCAAAGGCCCAAAACTGGATAGTACAGTGATTTGACCCGTGGAACTGCGAAACCACACTGGGATGTCGGGCCTACACAAGACTATTTTCAACAGATATATTTTTGTGTCACAACAGTCAGGAGACACTGCTGTTTTTCTTTACGGAAAAAAATACCAAAAGCTGAATAATAGAGATTTTTTACCATGGGATGGCAAAACCACAGTTATTGTTTACTGGGGTATACCACACTTTTTTAAATAGAGATATTTGCGGCTGAACAGTGAGCGACACACTCAAACTGCTTTTTTTTTAGATACCAAAGGCCCAAAACTGGATAGTGCAGCAATTTGACCAATGGAACTGCGAAACCAAACTGGGATGTCGGGCCTACACAAGACTATTTTGAACAGATATATTTTAGTTTCACAACAGTCAGGAGACACTACTGTTTTTCTTTACGGAAAAAACTACCAAAACCTGAAAAATAGAGATTTTTTACCGTGGGATGGCAAAACCACAGTTATTGTTTACTGGGGTATACCACACTTTTTTAAATAGAGATATTTGCGGCTGAACAGTGAGCGACACACTCAAACTGGTTTTTTTTAGATACCAAAGGCCCAAAACTGGATAGTACAGCGATTTGACCCATGGAACTGCGAAACCACACTGGGATGTCGGGCCTACACAAGACTATTTTCAACAGATATATTTTTGTGTAACAACAGTCAGGAGACACTACTGTTTTTCTTTTCGGAAAATATACCAAAACCTGAATAATAGAGATTTTTTACCGTGGGATGGCAAAACCACAGTTATTGTTTACTATGGTATACCACACTTTTTTAAATAGAGATATTTGAGGCTGAACAGTGGGCGACACACTCAAACTGCTTTTTTTTAAGATACCAAAGGCCCAAAACTGGATAGTACAGCGATTTGACCCGTGTAACTGCGAAAACACACTGAGATGTCGGGCCTACACAAGACTATTTTCAACAGATATATTTTTGTGTCACAACAGTCAGGAGACACTACTGTTTTTCTTTACGGAAAAAACTACCAAAAGCTGAATAATAGAGATTTTTTACCGTGGGATGGCAAAACCACAGTTATTGTTTACTGGGGTATACCACACTTTTTAAAATAGAGATATTTGCGGCTGAACAGTGAGCGACACACTCAAACTGGTTTTTTTTAGATACCAAAGGCCCAAAACTGGATAGTACAGCGATTTGACCCATGGAACTGCGAAACCACACTGGGATGTCGGGCCTACACAAGACTATTTTCAACAGATATATTTTTGTGTAACAACAGTCAGGAGACACTACTGTTTTTCTTTTCGGAAAATATACCAAAACCTCAATAATAGAGATTTTTTACCGTGGGATGGCGAAACCACAGTTATTGTTTACTATGGTATACCACACTTTTTTAAATAGAGATATTTGAGGCTGAACAGTGAGCGACACACTCAAACTGCTTTTTTTTAAGATACCAAAGGCCCAAAACTGGATAGTACAGCGATTTGACCCGTGGAACTGCGAAACCACACTGGGATGTCGGGCCTACACAAGGCTATTTTCAACAGATATATTTTTGTGTCACAACAGTCAGGAGACACTACTCTTTTTCTTTACGGAAAATATACCAAAACCTGAATAATAGAGATTTTTTACCGTGGGATGGCAAAACCACAGTTATTGTTTACTGGGGTATACCACACTTTTTTAAATAGAGATATTTGCGGCTGAACAGTGAGCGACACACTCAAACTGCTTTTTTTTTAGATACCAAAGGCCCAAAACTGGAAAGTACAGCGATTTGACCAATGGAACTGCGAAACCACACTGGCATGTCGGGCCTACACAAGACTATTTTCAACAGATATGTTTTTATGTCACAACAGTCAGGAGACACTACTGTTTTTCTTTACGGAAAAAACTACCAAAAGCTGAATAATAGAGATTTTTTACCGTGGGATTGCAAAACCACAGTTATTGTTTACTGGGGTATACCACACTTTTTTAAATAGAGATATTTGCGGCTGAACAGTGAGCGACACACTCAAACTGCTTTTTTTTTAGATACCAAAGGCCCAAAACTGGATAGTACAGCGATTTGACCTGTGGAACTGCGAAACCACACTGGGATGTAGGGCCTACACAAGACTATTTTCAACAGATATATTTTTGTGTAACAACAGTCAGGAGAAACTTCTGTTTTTCTTTACGGAAAAAACAACCAAAACCTGAATAATAGAGATTTTTTACCGTGGGATGGCAAAACCACAGTTATTGTTTACTGGGGTATACCACACTTTTTTAAATAGAGATATTTGCGGCTGAACAGTGAGCGACACACTCAAACTGCTTTTTTTTTAGATACCAAAGGCCCAAAACTGGAAAGTACAGCGATTTAACCAATGGAACTGCGAAACCACACTGGCATGTCGGGCCTACACAAGACTATTTTCAACAGATATGTTTTTATGTCACAACAGTCAGGAGACACTACTGTTTTTCTTTACGGAAAAAACTACCAAAAGCTGAATAATAGAGATTTTTTACTGTGGGATGGCAAAACCACAGTTATTGTTTACTGGGGTATACCACACTTTTTAAAATAGAGATATTTGCGGCTGAACAGTGAGCGACACACTCAAACTGCTTTTTTTTAAGATACCAAAGGCCCAAAACTGGATAGTACAGCGATTTGACCCGTGGAACTGCGAAACCACACTGGGATGTCGGGCCTACACAAGACTATTTTCAACAGATATATTTTTGTGTCACAACAGTCAGGAGACACTACTCTTTTTCTTTACGGAAAATATACCAAAAGCTGAATAATAGAGATTTTTTACCGTGGGATGGCAAAACCACAGTTATTGTTTACTGGGGTATACCACACTTTTTTAAATAGAGATATTTGCGGCTGAACAGTGAGCGACACACTCAAACTGCTTTTTGTTTAGATACCAAAGGCCCAAAACTGGATAGTACAGCGATTTGGCCCATGGAACTGCGAAACCACACTGGGATGTCGGGCCTACACAAGACTATTTTCAACAGATATATTTTTGTGTCACAGCAGTCAGGAGACACTACTGTTTTTCTTTGCGGAAAAAACTACCAAAAGCTGAATAATAGAGATTTTTTACCGTGGGAGTGAAAACCACAGTTATTGTTTACTGGGGTATACCACACTTTTTTAAATAGAGATATTTGCAGCTGAACAGTGAGCGACACACTCAAACTGCTTTTTTTTAGATACCAAAGGCCCAAAACTGGATAGTACAGTGATTTGACCCGTGGAACTGCGAAACCACACTGGGATGTCGGGCCTACACAAGACTATTTTCAACAGATATATTTTTGTGTCACAACAGTCAGGAGACACTGCTGTTTTTCTTTACGGAAAAAAATACCAAAAGCTGAATAATAGAGATTTTTTACCATGGGATGGCAAAACCACAGTTATTGTTTACTGGGGTATACCACACTTTTTTAAATAGAGATATTTGCGGCTGAACAGTGAGCGACACACTCAAACTGCTTTTTTTTTAGATACCAAAGGCCCAAAACTGGATAGTGCAGCAATTTGACCAATGGAACTGCGAAACCAAACTGGGATGTCGGGCCTACACAAGACTATTTTGAACAGATATATTTTAGTTTCACAACAGTCAGGAGACACTACTGTTTTTCTTTACGGAAAAAACTACCAAAACCTGAAAAATAGAGATTTTTTACCGTGGGATGGCAAAACCACAGTTATTGTTTACTGGGGTATACCACACTTTTTTAAATAGAGATATTTGCGGCTGAACAGTGAGCGACACACTCAAACTGGTTTTTTTTAGATACCAAAGGCCCAAAACTGGATAGTACAGCGATTTGACCCATGGAACTGCGAAACCACACTGGGATGTCGGGCCTACACAAGACTATTTTCAACAGATATATTTTTGTGTAACAACAGTCAGGAGACACTACTGTTTTTCTTTTCGGAAAATATACCAAAACCTGAATAATAGAGATTTTTTACCGTGGGATGGCAAAACCACAGTTATTGTTTACTATGGTATACCACACTTTTTTAAATAGAGATATTTGAGGCTGAACAGTGAGCGACACACTCAAACTGCTTTTTTTTAAGATACCAAAGGCCCAAAACTGGATAGTACAGCGATTTGACCCGTGTAACTGCGAAAACACACTGAGATGTCGGGCCTACACAAGACTATTTTCAACAGATATATTTTTGTGTCACAACAGTCAGGAGACACTACTGTTTTTCTTTACGGAAAAAACTACCAAAAGCTGAATAATAGAGATTTTTTACCGTGGGATGGCAAAACCACAGTTATTGTTTACTGGGGTATACCACACTTTTTAAAATAGAGATATTTGCGGCTGAACAGTGAGCGACACACTCAAACTGGTTTTTTTTAGATACCAAAGGCCCAAAACTGGATAGTACAGCGATTTGACCCATGGAACTGCGAAACCACACTGGGATGTCGGGCCTACACAAGACTATTTTCAACAGATATATTTTTGTGTAACAACAGTCAGGAGACACTACTGTTTTTCTTTTCGGAAAATATACCAAAACCTCAATAATAGAGATTTTTTACCGTGGGATGGCGAAACCACAGTTATTGTTTACTATGGTATACCACACTTTTTTAAATAGAGATATTTGAGGCTGAACAGTGAGCGACACACTCAAACTGCTTTTTTTTAAGATACCAAAGGCCCAAAACTGGATAGTACAGCGATTTGACCCGTGGAACTGCGAAACCACACTGGGATGTCGGGCCTACACAAGGCTATTTTCAACAGATATATTTTTGTGTCACAACAGTCAGGAGACACTACTCTTTTTCTTTACGGAAAATATACCAAAACCTGAATAATAGAGATTTTTTACCGTGGGATGGCAAAACCACAGTTATTGTTTACTGGGGTATACCACACTTTTTTAAATAGAGATATTTGCGGCTGAACAGTGAGCGACACACTCAAACTGCTTTTTTTTTAGATACCAAAGGCCCAAAACTGGAAAGTACAGCGATTTGACCAATGGAACTGCGAAACCACACTGGCATGTCGGGCCTACACAAGACTATTTTCAACAGATATGTTTTTATGTCACAACAGTCAGGAGACACTACTGTTTTTCTTTACGGAAAAAACTACCAAAAGCTGAATAATAGAGATTTTTTACTGTGGGATGGCAAAACCACAGTTATTGTTTACTGGGGTATACCACACTTTTTAAAATAGAGATATTTGCGGCTGAACAGTGAGCGACACACTCAAACTGCTTTTTTTTAAGATACCAAAGGCCCAAAACTGGATAGTACAGCGATTTGACCCGTGGAACTGCGAAACCACACTAGGATGTCGGGCCTACACAAGACTATTTTCAACAGATATATTTTTGTGTCACAACAGTCAGGAGACTCTACTCTTTTTCTTTACGGAAAATATACCAAAAGCTGAATAATAGAGATTTTTTACCGTGGGATGGCAAAACCACAGTTATTGTTTACTGGGGTATACCACACTTTTTTAAATAGAGATATTTGCGGCTGAACAGTGAGCGACACACTCAAACTGCTTTTTGTTTAGATACCAAAGGCCCAAAACTGGATAGTACAGCGATTTGGCCCATGGAACTGCGAAACCACACTGGGATGTCGGGCCTACACAAGACTATTTTCAACAGATATATTTTTGTGTCACAGCAGTCAGGAGACACTACTGTTTTTCTTTGCGGAAAAAACTACGAAAAGCTGAATAATAGAGATTTTTTACCGTAGGAGTGAAAACCACAGTTATTGTTTACTGGGGTATACCACACTTTTTTAAATAGAGATATTTGCAGCTGAACAGTGAGCGACACACTCAAACTGCTTTTTTTTTAGATACCAAAGGCCCAAAACTGGATAGTGCAGCAATTTGACCAATGGAACTGCGAAACCAAACTGGGATGTCGGGCCTACACAAGACTATTTTGAACATATATATTTTAGTTTCACAACAGTCAGGAGACACTACTGTTTTTCTTTACGGAAAAAACTACCAAAACCTGAAAAATAGAGATTTTTTACCGTGGGATGGCAAAACCACAGTTATTGTTTACTGGGGTATACCACACTTTTTTAAATAGAGATATTTGCGGCTGAACAGTGAGCGACACACTCAAACTGGTTTTTTTTAGATACCAAAGGCCCAAAACTGGATAGTACAGCGATTTGACCCATGGAACTGCGAAACCACACTGGGATGTCGGGCCTACACAAGACTATTTTCAACAGATATATTTTTGTGTAACAACAGTCAGGAGACACTACTGTTTTTCTTTTCGGAAAATATACCAAAACCTGAATAATAGAGATTTTTTTACCGTGGGATGGCAAAACCACAGTTATTGTTTACTATGGTATACCACACTTTTTTAAATAGAGATATTTGAGGCTGAACAGTGAGCGACACACTCAAACTGCTTTTTTTTAAGATACCAAAGGCCCAAAACTGGATAGTACAGCGATTTGACCCGTGTAACTGCGAAAACACACTGAGATGTCGGGCCTACACAAGACTATTTTCAACAGATATATTTTTGTGTCACAACAGTCAGGAGACACTACTGTTTTTCTTTACGGAAAAAACTACCAAAAGCTGAATAATAGAGATTTTTTACTGTGGGATGGCAAAACCACAGTTATTGTTTACTGGGGTATACCACACTTTTTAAAATAGAGATATTTGCGGCTGAACAGTCAGCGACACACTCAAACTGGTTTTTTTAGATACCAAAGGCCCAAAACTGGATAGTACAGCGATTTGACCCATGGAACTGCGAAACCACACTGGGATGTCGGGCCTACACAAGACTATTTTCAACAGATATATTTTTGTGTAACAACAGTCAGGAGACACTACTGTTTTTCTTTTCGGAAAATATACCAAAACCTGAATAATAGAGATTTTTTACCGTGGGATGGCGAAACCACAGTTATTGTTTACTATGGTATACCACACTTTTTTAAATAGAGATATTTGAGGCTGAACAGTGAGCGACACACTCAAACTGCTTTTTTTTAAGATACCAAAGGCCCAAAACTGGATAGTACAGCGATTTGACCCGTGGAACTGCGAAACCACACTGGGATGTCGGGCCTACACAAGACTATTTTCAACAGATATATTTTTGTGTCACAACAGTCAGGAGACACTACTCTTTTTCTTTACGGAAAATATACCAAAACCTGAATAATAGAGATTTTTTACCGTGGGATTGCAAAACCACAGTTATTGTTTACTGGGGTATACCACACTTTTTTAAATAGAGATATTTGCGGCTGAACAGTGAGCGACACACTCAAACTGCTTTTTTTTTAGATACCAAAGGCCCAAAACTGGATAGTACAGCGATTTGACCTGTGGAACTGCGAAACCACACTGGCATGTCGGGCCTACACAAGACTATTTTCAACAGATATGTTTTTATGTCACAACAGTCAGGAGACACTACTGTTTTTCTTTACGGAAAAAACTACCAAAAGCTGAATAATAGAGATTTTTTACTGTGGGATGGCAAAACCACAGTTATTGTTTACTGGGGTATACCACACTTTTTAAAATAGAGATATTTGCGGCTGAACAGTGAGCGACACACTCAAACTGCTTTTTTTTAAGATACCAAAGGCCCAAAACTGGATAGTACAGCGATTTGACCCGTGGAACTGCGAAACCACACTGGGATGTCGGGCCTACACAAGACTATTTTCAACAGATATATTTTTGTGTCACAACAGTCAGGAGACACTACTCTTTTTCTTTACGGAAAATATACCAAAAGCTGAATAATAGAGACTTTTTACCGTGGGATGGCAAAACCACAGTTATTGTTTACTGGGGTATACCACACTTTTTTAAAAAGAGATATTTGCGGCTGAACAGTGAGCGACACACTCAAACTGCTTTTTGTTTAGATACCAAAGGCCCAAAACTGGATAGTACAGCGATTTGGCCCATGGAACTGCGAAACCACACTGGGATGTCGGGCCTACACAAGACTATTTTCAACAGATATATTTTTGTGTCACAGCAGTCAGGAGACACTACTGTTTTTCTTTGCGGAAAAAACTACCAAAAGCTGAATAATAGAGATTTTTTACCGTGGGAGTGAAAACCACAGTTATTGTTTACTGGGGTATACCACACTTTTTTAAATAGAGATATTTGCAGCTGAACAGTGAGCGACACACTCAAACTGCTTTTTTTTAGATACCAAAGGCCCAAAACTGGATAGTACAGTGATTTGACCCGTGGAACTGCGAAACCACACTGGGATGTCGGGCCTACACAAGACTATTTTCAACAGATATATTTTTGTGTCACAACAGTCAGGAGACACTGCTGTTTTTCTTTACGGAAAAAACTACCAAAAGCTGAATAATAGAGATTTTTTACCATGGGATGGCAAAACCACAGTTATTGTTTACTGGGGTATACCACACTTTTTTAAATAGAGATATTTGCGGCTGAACAGTGAGCGACACACTCAAACTGCTTTTTTTTTAGATACCAAAGGCCCAAAACTGGATAGTGCAGCAATTTGACCAATGGAACTGCGAAACCAAACTGGGATGTCGGGCCTACACAAGACTATTTTGAACAGATATATTTTAGTTTCACAACAGTCAGGAGACACTACTGTTTTTCTTTACGGAAAAAACTACCAAAACCTGAAAAATAGAGATTTTTTACCGTGGGATGGCAAAACCACAGTTATTGTTTACTGGGGTATACCACACTTTTTTAAATAGAGATATTTGCGGCTGAACAGTGAGCGACACACTCAAACTGGTTTTTTTTAGATACCAAAGGCCCAAAACTGGATAGTACAGCGATTTGACCCATGGAACTGCGAAACCACACTGGGATGTCGGGCCTACACAAGACTATTTTCAACAGATATATTTTTGTGTAACAACAGTCAGGAGACACTACTGTTTTTCTTTTCGGAAAATATACCAAAACCTGAATAATAGAGATTTTTTACCGTGGGATGGCAAAACCACAGTTATTGTTTACTATGGTATACCACACTTTTTTAAATAGAGATATTTGAGGCTGAACAGTGAGCGACACACTCAAACTGCTTTTTTTTAAGATACCAAAGGCCCAAAACTGGATAGTACAGCGATTTGACCCGTGTAACTGCGAAAACACACTGAGATGTCGGGCCTACACAAGACTATTTTCAACAGATATATTTTTGTGTCACAACAGTCAGGAGACACTACTGTTTTTCTTTACGGAAAAAACTACCAAAAGCTGAATAATAGAGATTTTTTACCGTGGGATGGCAAAACCACAGTTATTGTTTACTGGGGTATACCACACTTTTTAAAATAGAGATATTTGCGGCTGAACAGTGAGCGACACACTCAAACTGGTTTTTTTTAGATACCAAAGGCCCAAAACTGGATAGTACAGCGATTTGACCCATGGAACTGCGAAACCACACTGGGATGTCGGGCCTACACAAGACTATTTTCAACAGATATATTTTTGTGTAACAACAGTCAGGAGACACTACTGTTTTTCTTTTCGGAAAATATACCAAAACCTCAATAATAGAGATTTTTTACCGTGGGATGGCGAAACCACAGTTATTGTTTACTATGGTATACCACACTTTTTTAAATAGAGATATTTGAGGCTGAACAGTGAGCGACACACTCAAACTGCTTTTTTTTAAGATACCAAAGGCCCAAAACTGGATAGTACAGCGATTTGACCCGTGGAACTGCGAAACCACACTGGGATGTCGGGCCTACACAAGGCTATTTTCAACAGATATATTTTTGTGTCACAACAGTCAGGAGACACTACTCTTTTTCTTTACGGAAAATATACCAAAACCTGAATAATAGAGATTTTTTACCGTGGGATGGCAAAACCACAGTTATTGTTTACTGGGGTATACCACACTTTTTTAAATAGAGATATTTGCGGCTGAACAGTGAGCGACACACTCAAACTGCTTTTTTTTTAGATACCAAAGGCCCAAAACTGGATAGTACAGCGATTTGACCTGTGGAACTGCGAAACCACACTGGGATGTAGGGCCTACACAAGACTATTTTCAACAGATATATTTTTGTGTCACAACAGTCAGGAGAAACTTCTGTTTTTCTTTACGGAAAAAACAACCAAAACCTGAATAATAGAGATTTTTTACCGTGGGATGGCAAAACCACAGTTATTGTTTACTGGGGTATACCACACTTTTTTAAATAGAGATATTTGCGGCTGAACAGTGAGCGACACTCTCAAACTGCTTTTTTTTTAGATACCAAAGGCCCAAAACTGGAAAGTACAGCAATTTGACCAATGGAACTGCGAAACCACACTGGCATGTCGGGCCTACACAAGACTATTTTCAACAGATATGTTTTTATGTCACAACAGTCAGGAGACACTACTGTTTTTCTTTACGGAAAAAACTACCAAAAGCTGAATAATAGAGATTTTTTACTGTGGGATGGCAAAACCACAGTTATTGTTTACTGGGGTATACCACACTTTTTAAAATATAGATATTTGCGGCTGAACAGTGAGCGACACACTCAAACTGCTTTTTTTTAAGATACCAAAGGCCCAAAACTGGATAGTACAGCGATTTGACCCGTGGAACTGCGAAAACACACTGAGATGTCGGGCCTACACAAGACTATTTTCAACAGATATATTTTTGTGTCACAACAGTCAGGAGACACTACTGTTTTTCTTTACGGAAAAAACTACCAAAAGCTGAATAATAGAGATTTTTTACCGTGGGATGGCAAAACCACAGTTATTGTTTACTGGGGTATACCACACTTTTTTAAATAGAGATATTTGCGGCTGAACAGTGAGCGACACACTCAAACTGCTTTTTTTTTAGATACCAAATACCCAAAACTGAATAGTACAGCGATTTGACCCATGGAACTGCGAAACCACACTGGGATGTCGGGCCTACACAAGACTATTTTCAACAGATATATTTTTGTGTCACAACAGTCAGGAGACACTACTGTTTTTCTTTACGGAAAAAACTACCAAAAGCTGAATAATAGAGATTTTTTACCGTGGGATGGCAAAACCACAGTTATTGTTTACTGGGGTATACCACACTTTATTAAATAGAGATATTTGCGGCTGAACAGTGAGCGACACACTCAAACTGCTTTTTGTTTAGATACCAAAGGCCCAAAACTGGATAGTACAGCAATTTGGCCCATGGAACTGCGAAACCACACTGGGATGTCGGGCCTACACAAGACTATTTTCAACAGATATATTTTTGTGTCACAGCAGTCAGGAGACACTACTGTTTTTCTTTACGGAAAAAACTACCAAAAGCTGAATAATAGAGATTTTTTACCGTGGGATTGAAAACCACAGTTATTGTTTACTGGGGTATACCACACTTTTTTAAATAGAGATATTTGAGGCTGACCAGTGAGCGACACACTCAAACTGCTTTTTTTTAAGATACCAAAGGCCCAAAACTGGATAGTACAGCGATTTGACCCGTGGAACTGCGAAACCACACTGGGATGTCGGGCCTACACAAGACTATTTTCAACAGATATATTTTTGTGTCACAGCAGTCAGGAGACACTACTGTTTTTCTTTACGGAAAAAACTACCAAAAGCTGAATAATAGAGATTTTTTACCGTGGGATTGAAAACCACAGTTATTGTTTACTGGGGTATACCACACTTTTTTAAATACAGATATTTGCGGCTGAACAGTGAGCGACACACTCAAACTGGTTTTTTTTAGATACCAAAGGCCCAAAACTGGATAGTACAGCGATTTGACCCATGGAACTGCGAAACCACACTGGGATGTCGGGCCTACACAAGACTATTTTCAACAGATATATTTTTGTGTAACAACAGTCAGGAGACACTACTGTTTTTCTTTTCGGAAAATATACCAAAACCTGAATAATAGATATTTTTTACCGTGGGATGGCGAAACCACAGTTATTGTTTACTATGGTATACCACACTTTTTTAAATAGAGATATTTGAGGCTGAACAGTGAGCGACACACTCAAACTGCTTTTTTTTAAGATACCAAAGGCCCAAAACTGGATAGTACAGCGATTTGACCCGTGGAACTGCGAAACCACACTGGGATGTCGGGCCTACACAAGACTATTTTCAACAGATATATTTTTGTGTCACAACAGTCAGGAGACACTACTCTTTTTCTTTACGGAAAATATACCAAAACCTGAATAATAGAGATTTTTTACCGTGGGATGGCAAAACCACAGTTATTGTTTACTGGGGTATACCACACTTTTTTAAATAGAGATATTTGCGGCTGAACAGTGAGCGACACACTCAAACTGCTTTTTTTTTAGATACCAAAGGCCCAAAACTGGATAGTACAGCGATTTGACCTGTGGAACTGCGAAACCACACTGGGATGTAGGGCCTACACAAGACTATTTTCAACAGATATATTTTTGTGTCACAACAGTCAGGAGAAACTTCTGTTTTTCTTTACGGAAAAAACAACCAAAACCTGAATAATAGAGATTTTTTACCGTGGGATGGCAAAACCACAGTTATTGTTTACTGGGGTATACCACACTTTTTTAAATAGAGATATTTGCGGCTGAACAGTGAGCGACACACTCAAACTGCTTTTTTTTTAGATACCAAAGGCCCAAAACTGGAAAGTACAGCGATTTGACCAATGGAACTGCGAAACCACACTGGCATGTCGGGCCTACACAAGACTATTTTCAACAGATATGTTTTTATGTCACAACAGTCAGGAGACACTACTCTTTTTCTTTACGGAAAAAACTACCAAAAGCTGAATAATAGAGATTTTTTACTGTGGGATGGCAAAACCACAGTTATTGTTTACTGGGGTATACCACACTTTTTAAAATATAGATATTTGCGGCTGAACAGTGAGCGACACACTCAAACTGCTTTTTTTTAAGATACCAAAGGCCCAAAACTGGATAGTACAGCGATTTGACCCGTGGAACTGCGAAACCACACTGGGATGTCGGGCCTACACAAGACTATTTTCAACAGATATATTTTTGTGTCACAACAGTCAGGAGACACTACTCTTTTTCTTTACGGAAAATATACCAAAAGCTGAATAATAGAGATTTTTTACCGTGGGATGGCAAAACCACAGTTATTGTTTACTGGGGTATACCACACTTTTTTAAATAGAGATATTTGCGGCTGAACAGTGAGCGACACACTCAAACTGCTTTTTTTTTAGATACCAAAGGGCCAAAACTGGAAAGTACAGCGATTTGACCAATGGAACTGCGAAACCACACTGGGATGTCGGGCCTACACAAGACTATTTTCAACAGATATATTTTTATGTCACAACAGTCAGGAGACACTACTGTTTTTGTTTACGGAAAAAACTACCAAAACCTGAATAATAGAGATTTTTTACCGTGGGATGGCAAAACCACAGTTATTGTTTACTGGGGTATACCACACTTTTTTAAATAGAGATATTTGCGGCTGAACAGTGAGCGACACACTCAAACTGCTTTTTTTTAAGATACCAAAGGCCCAAAACTGGATAGTACAGCGATTTGACCCGTGTAACTGCGAAAACACACTGGGATGTCGGGCCTACACAAGACCATTTTCAACAGATATATTGTTGTGTCACAACAGTCAGGAGACACTACTGTTTTTCTTTACGGAAAATATACCAAAACCTGAATAATTGAGATTTTTTACCGTGGGATGGCAAAACCACAGTTATTGTTTACTATGGTATACCACACTTTTTTAAATAGAGATATTTGCGGCTGAACAGTGAGCGACACACTCAAACTGCTTTTTTTTAAGATACCAAAGGCCCAAAACTGGATAGTACAGCGATTTGACCCGTGGAACTGCGAAAACACACTGAGATGTCGGGCCTACACAAGACTATTTTCAACAGATATATTTTTGTGTCACAACAGTCAGGAGACACTACTGTTTTTCTTTACGGAAAAAACTACCAAAAGCTGAATAATAGAGATTTTTTACCGTGGGATGGCAAAACCACAGTTATTGTTTACTGGGGTATACCACACTTTTTTAAATAGAGATATTTGCGGCTGAACAGTGAGCGACACACTCAAACTGCTTTTTTTTTAGATACCAAATACCCAAAACTGGATAGTACAGCGATTTGACCCATGGAACTGCGAAACCACACTGGGATGTCGGGCCTACACAAGACTATTTTCAACAGATATATTTTTGTGTCACAACAGTCAGGAGACACTACTGTTTTTCTTTACGGAAAAAACTACCAAAAGCTGAATAATAGAGATTTTTTACCGTGGGATGGCAAAACCACAGTTATTGTTTACTGGGTATACCACACTTTATTAAATAGAGATATTTGCGGCTGAACAGTGAGCGACACACTCAAACTGCTTTTTGTTTAGATACCAAAGGCCCAAAACTGGATAGTACAGCAATTTGGCCCATGGAACTGCGAAACCACACTGGGATGTCGGGCCTACACAAGACTATTTTCAACAGATATATTTTTGTGTCACAGCAGTCAGGAGACACTACTGTTTTTCTTTACGGAAAAAACTACCAAAAGCTGAATAATAGAGATTTTTTACCGTGGGATTGAAAACCACAGTTATTGTTTACTGGGGTATACCACACTTTTTTAAATAGAGATATTTGAGGCTGAACAGTGAGCGACACACTCAAACTGCTTTTTTTTAAGATACCAAAGGCCCAAAACTGGATAGTACAGCGATTTGACCCGTGGAACTGCGAAACCACACTGGGATGTCGGGCCTACACAAGACTATTTTCAACAGATATATTTTTGTGTCACAACAGTCAGGAGACACTACTCTTTTTCTTTACGGAAAATATACCAAAACCTGAATAATAGAGATTTTTTACCGTGGGATGGCAAAACCACAGTTATTGTTTACTGGGGTATACCACACTTTTTTAAATAGAGATATTTGCGGCTGAACAGTGAGCGACACACTCAAACTGCTTTTTTTTTAGATACCAAAGGCCCAAAACTGGATAGTACAACGATTTGACCTGTGGAACTGCGAAACCACACTGGGATGTAGGGCCTACACAAGACTATTTTCAACAGATATATTTTTGTGTCACAACAGTCAGGAGAAACTTCTGTTTTTCTTTACGGAAAAAACAACCAAAACCTGAATAATAGAGATTTTTTACCGTGGGATGGCAAAACCACAGTTATTGTTTACTGGGGTATACCACACTTTTTTAAATAGAGATATTTGCGGCTGAACAGTGAGCGACACACTCAAACTGCTTTTTTTTTAGATACCAAAGGCCCAAAACTGGAAAGTACAGCGATTTGACCAATGGAACTGCGAAACCACACTGGCATGTCGGGCCTACACAAGACTATTTTCAACAGATATGTTTTTATGTCACAACAGTCAGGAGAAACTTCTGTTTTTCTTTACGGAAAAAACAACCAAAACCTGAATAATAGAGATTTTTACCGTGGGATGGCAAAACCACAGTTATTGTTTACTGGGGTATACCACACTTTTTTAAATAGAGATATTTGCGGCTGAACAGTGAGCGACACACTCAAACTGCTTTTTTTTAAGATACCAAAGGCCCAAAACTGGATAGTACAGCGATTTGACCCGTGGAACTGCGAAACCACACTGGGATGTCGGGCCTACACAAGACTATTTTCAACAGATATATTTTTGTGCCACAACAGTCAGGAGACACTACTCTTTTTCTTTACGGAAAATATACCAAAAGCTGAATAATAGAGATTTTTTACCGTGGGATGGCAAAACCACAGTTATTGTTTAATGGGGTATACCACACTTTTTTAAATAGAGATATTTGCGGCTGAACAGTGAGCGACACACTCAAACTGCTTTTTTTTTAGATACCAAAGGGCCAAAACTGGAAAGTACAGCGATTTGACCAATGGAACTGCGAAACCACACTGGGATGTCGGGCCTACACAAGACTATTTTCAACAGATATATTTTTATGTCACAACAGTCAGGAGACACTACTGTTTTTCTTTACGGAAAAAACTACCAAAACCTGAATAATAGAGATTTTTTACCGTGGGATGGCAAAACCACAGTTATTGTTTACTGGGGTATACCACACTTTTTTAAATAGAGATATTTGCGGCTGAACAGTGAGCGACACACTCAAACTGCTTTTTTTTAAGATACCAAAGGCCCAAAACTGGATAGTACAGCGATTTGACCCGTGTAACTGCGAAAACACACTGGGATGTCGGGCCTACACAAGACCATTTTCAACAGATATATTGTTGTGTCACAACAGTCAGGAGACACTACTGTTTTTCTTTACGGAAAATATACCAAAACCTGAATAATAGAGATTTTTTACCGTGGGATGGCAAAACCACAGTTATTGTTTACTATGGTATACCACACTTTTTTAAATAGAGATATTTGCGGCTGAACAGTGAGCGACACACTCAAACTGCTTTTTTTTAAGATACCAAAGGCCCAAAACTGGATGGTACAGCGATTTGACCCGTGGAACTGCGAAAACACACTGAGATGTCGGGCCTACACAAGACTATTTTCAACAGATATATTTTTGTGTCATAACATTCAGGAGACACTACTGTTTTTCTTTACGGAAAAAACTACCAAAAGCTGAATAATAGAGATTTTTTACCGTGGGATGGCAAAACCACAGTTATTGTTTACTGGGGTATACCACACTTTTTTAAATAGAGATATTTGCGGCTGAACAGTGAGCGACACACTCAAACTGCTTTTTTTTTAGATACCAAATACCCAAAACTGGATAGTACAGCGATTTGACCCATGGAACTGCGAAACCACACTGGGATGTCGGGCCTACACAAGACTATTTTCAACAGATATATTTTTGTGTCACAACAGTCAGGAGACACTACTGTTTTTCTTTACGGAAAAAACTACCAAAAGCTGAATAATAGAGATTTTTTACCGTGGGATGGCAAAACCACAGTTATTGTTTACTGGGGTATACCACACTTTATTAAATAGAGATATTTGCGGCTGAACAGTGAGCGACACACTCAAACTGCTTTTTGTTTAGATACCAAAGGCCCAAAACTGGATAGTACAGCAATTTGGCCCATGGAACTGCGAAACCACACTGGGATGTCGGGCCTACACAAGACTATTTTCAACAGATATATTTTTGTGTCACAGCAGTCAGGAGACACTACTGTTTTTCTTTACGGAAAAAACTACCAAAAGCTGAATAATAGAGATTTTTTACTGTGGGATTGAAAACCACAGTTATTGTTTACTGGGGTATACCACACTTTTTTAAATAGAGATATTTGCAGCTGAACAGTGAGCGACACACTCAAACTGCTTTTTTTTAGATACCAAAGGCCCAAAACTGGATAGTACAGTGATTTGACCCGTGGAACTGTGAAACCACACTGGGATGTCGGGCCTACACAAGACTATTTTCAACAGATATATTTTTGTGTCACAACAGTCAGGAGACACTGCTGTTTTTCTTTACGGAAAAAACTACCAAAAGCTGAATAATAGAGATTTTTTACCGTGGGATGGCAAAACCACAGTTATTGTTTACTGGGGTATACCACACTTTTTTAAATAGAGATATTTGCGGCTGAACAGTGAGCGACACACGCAAACTGCTTTTTTTTTAGATACCAAAGGCCCAAAACTGGATAGTGCAGCAATTTGACCAATGGAACTGCGAAACCAAACTGGGATGTCGGGCCTACACAAGACTATTTTGAACAGATATATTTTAGTTTCACAACAGTCAGGAGACACTACTGTTTTACTTTACGGAAAAAACTACCAAAACCTGAATAATAGAGATTTTTTACCGTGGGATGGCAAAACCACAGTTATTGTTTACTGGGGTATACCACACTTTTTTAAATAGAGATATTTGCGGCTGAACAGTGAGCGACACACTCAAACTGCTTTTTTTTAAGATACCAAAGGCCCAAAACTGGATAGTACAGCGATTTGACCCGTGGAGCTGCGAAAACACACTGAGATGTCGGGCCTACACAAGACTATTTTCAACAGATATATTTTTGTGTCACAACAGTCAGGAGACACTACTGTTTTTCTTTACGGAAAAAACTACCAAAAGCTGAATAATAGAGATTTTTTACCGTGGGATGGCAAAACCACAGTTATTGTTTACTGGGGTATACCACACTTTTTTAAATAGAGATATTTGCGGCTGAACAGTGAGCGACACACTCAAACTGTTTTTTTTTAGATACCAAAGGCCCAAAACTGGATAGTACAGCGATTTGACCCATGGAACTGCGAAACCACACTGGGATGTCGGGCCTACACAAGACTATTTTCAACAGATATATTTTTGTGTAACAACAGTCAGGAGACACTACTGTTTTTCTTTACGGAAAATATACCAAAACCTGAATAATAGAGATTTTTTACCGTGGGATGGCAAAACCACAGTTCTTGTTTACTATGGTATACCACACTTTTTTAAATAGAGATATTTGAGGCTGAACAGTGAGCGACACACTCAAACTGCTTTTTTTTAAGATACCAAAGGCCCAAAACTGGATAGTACAGCGATTTGACCCGTGGAACTGCGAAACCACACTGGGATGTCGGGCCTACACAAGACTATTTTCAACAGATATATTTTTGTGTCACAACAGTCAGGAGACACTACTCTTTTTCTTTACGGAAAATATACCAAAACCTGAATAATAGAGATTTTTTACCGTGGGATGGCAAAACCACAGTTATTGTTTACTGGGGTATACCACACTTTTTTAAATAGAGATATTTGCGGCTGAACAGTGAGCGACACACTCAAACTGCTTTTTTTTTAGATACCAAAGGCCGAAAACTGGATAGTACAGCGATTTGACCTGTGGAACTGCGAAAACACACTGGGATGTAGGGCCTACACAAGACTATTTTCAACAGATATATTTTTGTGTCACAACAGTCAGGAGAAACTGCTGTTTTTCTTTACGGAAAAAACAACCAAAAGCTGAATAATAGAGATTTTTTACCGTGGGATGGCAAAACCACAGTTATTGTTTACTGGGGTATACCACACTTTTTTAAATAGAGATATTTGCGGCTGAACAGTGAGCGACACACTCAAACTGCTTTTTTTTTAGATACCAAAGGCCCAAAACTGGAAAGTACAGCGATTTGACCAATGGAACTGCGAAACCACACTGGGATGTCGGGCCTACACAAGACTATTTTCAACAGATATACTTTTATGTCACAACAGTCAGGAGACACTACTGTTTTTCTTTACGGAAAAAACTACCAAAAGCTGAATAATAGAGATTTTTTACTGTGGGATGGCAAAACCACAGTTATTGTTTACTGGGGTATACCACACTTTTTAAAATAGAGATATTTGCGGCTGAACAGTGAGCGACACACTCAAACTGCTTTTTTTTAAGATACCAAAGGCCCAAAACTGGATAGTACAGCGATTTGACCCGTGGAACTGCGAAACCACACTGGGATGTCGGGCCTACACAAGACTATTTTCAACAGATATATTTTTGTGTCACAACAGACAGGAGACACTACTCTTTTTCTTTACGGAAAATATACCAAAAGCTGAATAATAGAGATTTTTTACCGTGGGATGGCAAAACCACAGTTATTGTTTACTGGGGTATACCACACTTTTTTAAATAGAGATATTTGCGGCTGAACAGTGAGCGACACACTCAAACTGCTTTTTTTTTAGATACCAAAGGGACAAAACTGGAAAGTACAGCGATTTGACCAATGGAACTGCGAAACCACACTGGGATGTCGGGCCTACACAAGACTATTTTCAACAGATATATTTTTATGTCACAACAGTCAGGAGACACTACTGTTTTTCTTTACGGAAAAAACTACCAAAACCTGAATAATAGAGATTTTTTACCGTGGGATGGCAAAACCACAGTTATTGTTTACTGGGGTATACCACACTTTTTTAAATAGAGATATTTGCGGCTGAACAGTGAGCGACACACTCAAACTGCTTTTTTTTAAGATACCAAAGGCCCAAAACTGGATAGTACAGCGATTTGACCCGTGTAACTGCGAAAACACACTGGGATGTCGGGCCTACACAAGACCATTTTCAACAGATATATTGTTGTGTCACAACAGTCAGGAGACACTACTGTTTTTCTTTACGGAAAATATACCAAAACCTGAATAATAGAGATTTTTTACCGTGGGATGGCAAAACCACAGTTATTGTTTACTATGGTATACCACACTTTTTTAAATAGAGATATTTGCGGCTGAACAGTGAGCGACACACTCAAACTGCTTTTTTTTAAGATACCAAAGGCCCAAAACTGGATAGTACAGCGATTTGACCCGTGGAACTGCGAAAACACACTGAGATGTCGGGCCTACACAAGACTATTTTCAACAGATATATTTTTGTGTCACAACAGTCAGGAGACACTACTGTTTTTCTTTACGGAAAAAACTACCAAAAGCTGAATAATAGAGATTTTTTACCGTGGGATGGCAAAACCACAGTTATTGTTTACTGGGGTATACCACACTTTTTTAAATAGAGATATTTGCGGCTGAACAGTGAGCGACACACTCAAACTGCTTTTTTTTTAGATACCAAATACCCAAAACTGGATAGTACAGCGATTTGACCCATGGAACTGCGAAACCACACTGGGATGTCGGGCCTACACAAGACTATTTTCAACAGATATATTTTTGTGTCACAACAGTCAGGAGACACTACTGTTTTTCTTTACGGAAAAAAATACCAAAAGCTGAATAATAGAGATTTTTTACCGTGGGATGGCAAAACCACAGTTATTGTTTACTGGGGTATACCACACTTTATTAAATAGAGATATTTGCGGCTGAACAGTGAGCGACACACTCAAACTGCTTTTTGTTTAGATACCAAAGGCCCAAAACTGGATAGTACAGCAATTTGGCCCATGGAACTGCGAAACCACACTGGGATGTCGGGCCTACACAAGACTATTTTCAACAGATATATTTTTGTGTCACAGCAGTCAGGAGACACTACTGTTTTTCTTTACGGAAAAAACTACCAAAAGCTGAATAATAGAGATTTTTTACCGTGGGATTGAAAACCACAGTTATTGTTTACTGGGGTATACCACACTTTTTTAAATAGAGATATTTGCAGCTGAACAGTGAGCGACACACTCAAACTGCTTTTTTTTAGATACCAAAGGCCCAAAACTGGATAGTACAGTGATTTGACCCGTGGAACTGTGAAACCACACTGGGATGTCGGGCCTACACAAGACTATTTTCAACAGATATATTTTTGTGTCACAACAGTCAGGAGACACTGCTGTTTTTCTTTACGGAAAAAACTACCAAAAGCTGAATAATAGAGATTTTTTACCGTGGGATGGCAAAACCACAGTTATTGTTTACTGGGGTATACCACACTTTTTTAAATAGAGATATTTGCGGCTGAACAGTGAGCGACACACTCAAACTGCTTTTTTTTTAGATACCAAAGGCCCAAAACTGGATAGTGCAGCAATTTGACCAATGGAACTGCGAAACCAAACTGGGATGTCGGGCCTACACAAGACTATTTTGAACAGATATATTTTAGTTTCACAACAGTCAGGAGACACTACTGTTTTTCTTTACGGAAAAAACTACCAAAACCTGAATAATAGAGATTTTTTACTGTGGGATGGCAAAACCACAGTTATTGTTTACTGGGGTATACCACACTTTTTAAAATAGAGATATTTGCGGCTGAACAGTGAGCGACACACTCAAACTGCTTTTTTTTAAGATACCAAAGGCCCAAAACTGGATAGTACAGCGATTTGACCCGTGGAACTGCGAAACCACACTGGGATGTCGGGCCTACACAAGACTATTTTCAACAGATATATTTTTGTGTCACAACAGTCAGGAGACACTACTCTTTTTCTTTACGGAAAATATACCAAAAGCTGAATAATAGAGATTTTTTACCGTGGGATGGCAAAACCACAGTTATTGTTTACTGGGGTATACCACACTTTTTTAAATAGAGATATTTGCGGCTGAACAGTGAGCGACACACTCAAACTGCTTTTTTTTTAGATACCAAAGGGACAAAACTGGAAAGTACAGCGATTTGACCAATGGAACTGCGAAACCACACTGGGATGTCGGGCCTACACAAGACTATTTTCAACAGATATATTTTTATGTCACAACAGTCAGGAGACACTACTGTTTTTCTTTACGGAAAAAACTACCAAAACCTGAATAATAGAGATTTTTTACCGTGGGATGGCAAAACCACAGTTATTGTTTACTGGGGTATACCACACTTTTTTAAATAGAGATATTTGCGGCTGAACAGTGAGCGACACACTCAAACTGCTTTTTTTTAAGATACCAAAGGCCCAAAACTGGATAGTACAGCGATTTGACCCGTGTAACTGCGAAAACACACTGGGATGTCGGGCCTACACAAGACCATTTTCAACAGATATATTGTTGTGTCACAACAGTCAGGAGACACTACTGTTTTTCTTTACGGAAAATATACCAAAACCTAAATAATAGAGATTTTTTACCGTGGGATGGCAAAACCACAGTTATTGTTTACTATGGTATACCACACTTTTTTAAATAGAGATATTTGCGGCTGAACAGTGAGCGACACACTCAAACTGCTTTTTTTTAAGATACCAAAGGCCCAAAACTGGATAGTACAGCGATTTGACCCGTGGAACTGTGAAAACACACTGAGATGTCGGGCCTACACAAGACTATTTTCAACAGATATATTTTTGTGTCACAACAGTCAGGAGACACTACTGTTTTTCTTTACGGAAAAAACTACCAAAAGCTGAATAATAGAGATTTTTTACCGTGGGATGGCAAAACCACAGTTATTGTTTACTGGGGTATACCACACTTTTTTAAATAGAGATATTTGCGGCTGAACAGTGAGCGACACACTCAAACTGCTTTTTTTTTAGATACGAAATACCCAAAACTGGATAGTACAGCGATTTGACCATGGAACTGCGAAACCACACTGGGATGTCGGGCCTACACAAGACTATTTTCAACAGATATATTTTTGTGTCACAACAGTCAGGAGACACTACTGTTTTTCTTTACGGAAAAAAATACCAAAAGCTGAATAATAGAGATTTTTTACCGTGGGATGGCAAAACCACAGTTATTGTTTACTGGGGTATACCACACTTTATTAAATAGAGATATTTGCGGCTGAACAGTGAGCGACACACTCAAACTGCTTTTTGTTTAGATACCAAAG
This sequence comes from Phyllobates terribilis, assembly GCF_046119375.1. NCBI lineage: Eukaryota > Metazoa > Chordata > Amphibia > Anura > Dendrobatidae > Phyllobates > Phyllobates terribilis. The sequence continues at coordinate 462,348,802 of NW_027362764.1, forward strand.
GCCCAAAACTGGATAGTACAGCAATTTGGCCCATGGAACTGCGAAACCACACTGGGATGTCGGGCCTACACAAGACTATTTTCAACAGATATATTTTTGTGTCACAGCAGTCAGGAGACACTACTGTTTTTCTTTACGGAAAAAACAACCAAAAGCTGAATAATAGAGATTTTTTACCGTGGGATTGAAAACCACAGTTATTGTTTACTGGGGTATACCACACTTTTTTAAATAGAGATATTTGCAGCTGAACAGTGAGCGACACACTCAAACTGCTTTTTTTTAGATACCAAAGGCCCAAAACTGGATAGTACAGTGATTTGACCCGTGGAACTGTGAAACCACACTGGGATGTCGGGCCTACACAAGACTATTTTCAACAGATATATTTTTGTGTCACAACAGTCAGGAGACACTGCTGTTTTTCTTTACGGAAAAAACTACCAAAAGCTGAATAATAGAGATTTTTTACCGTGGGATGGCAAAACCACAGTTATTGTTTACTGGGGTATACCACACTTTTTTAAATAGAGATATTTGCGGCTGAACAGTGAGCGACACACTCAAACTGCTTTTTTTTTAGATACCAAAGGCCCAAAACTGGATAGTGCAGCAATTTGACCAATGGAACTGCGAAACCAAACTGGGATGTCGGGCCTACACAAGACTATTTTGAACAGATATATTTTAGTTTCACAACAGTCAGGAGACACTACTGTTTTTCTTTACGGAAAAAACTACCAAAACCTGAATAATAGAGATTTTTTACCGTGGGATGGCAAAACCACAGTTCTTGTTTACTATGGTATACCACACTTTTTTAAATAGAGATATTTTTGGCTGAACAGTGAGCGACACACTCAAACTGCTTTTTTTTAAGATACCAAAGGCCCAAAACTGGATAGTACAGCGATTTGACCCGTGGAACTGCGAAACCACACTGGGATGTCGGGCCTACTCAAGACTATTTTCAACAGATATATTTTGTGTCACAACAGTCAGGAGACACTACTGTTTTTCTTTACGGAAAAAACTACCAAAAGCTGAATAATAGAGATTTTTTACCGTGGGATGGCAAAACCACAGTTATTGTTTACTGGGGTATACCACACTTTTTAAAATAGAGATATTTGCGGCTGAACAGTGAGCGACACACTCAAACTGGTTTTTTTTAGATACCAAAGGCCCAAAACTGGATAGTACAGCGATTTGACCCATGGAACTGCGAAACCACACTGGGATGTCGGGCCTACACAAGACTATTTTCAACAGATATATTTTTGTGTAACAACAGTCAGGAGACACTACTGTTTTTCTTTTCGGAAAATATACCAAAACCTCAATAATAGAGATTTTTTACCGTGGGATGGCGAAACCACAGTTATTGTTTACTATGGTATACCACACTTTTTTAAATAGAGATATTTGAGGCTGAACAGTGAGCGACACACTCAAACTGCTTTTTTTTAAGATACCAAAGGCCCAAAACTGGATAGTACAGCGATTTGACCCGTGGAACTGCGAAACCACACTGGGATGTCGGGCCTACACAAGGCTATTTTCAACAGATATATTTTTGTGTCACAACAGTCAGGAGACACTACTCTTTTTCTTTACGGAAAATATACCAAAACCTGAATAATAGAGATTTTTTACCGTGGGATGGCAAAACCACAGTTATTGTTTACTGGGGTATACCACACTTTTTTAAATAGAGATATTTGCGGCTGAACAGTGAGCGACACACTCAAACTGCTTTTTTTTTAGATACCAAAGGCCCAAAACTGGATAGTACAGCGATTTGACCTGTGGAACTGCGAAACCACACTGGGATGTAGGGCCTACACAAGACTATTTTCAACAGATATATTTTTGTGTCACAACAGTCAGGAGAAACTTCTGTTTTTCTTTACGGAAAAAACAACCAAAACCTGAATAATAGAGATTTTTTACCGTGGGATGGCAAAACCACAGTTATTGTTTACTGGGGTATACCACACTTTTTTAAATAGAGATATTTGCGGCTGAACAGTGAGCGACACACTCAAACTGCTTTTTTTTTAGATACCAAAGGCCCAAAACTGGAAAGTACAGCGATTTGACCAATGGAACTGCGAAACCACACTGGCATGTCGGGCCTACACAAGACTATTTTCAACAGATATGTTTTTATGTCACAACAGTCAGGAGACACTACTGTTTTTCTTTACGGAAAAAACTACCAAAAGCTGAATAATAGAGATTTTTTACTGTGGGATGGCAAAACCACAGTTATTGTTTACTGGGGTATACCACACTTTTTAAAATATAGATATTTGCGGCTGAACAGTGAGCGACACACTCAAACTGCTTTTTTTTAAGATACCAAAGGCCCAAAACTGGATAGTACAGCGATTTGACCCGTGGAACTGCGAAAACACACTGAGATGTCGGGCCTACACAAGACTATTTTCAACAGATATATTTTTGTGTAACAACAGTCAGGAGACACTACTATTTTTCTTTTCGGAAAATATACCAAAACCTGAATAATAGATATTTTTTACCGTGGGATGGCGAAACCACAGTTATTGTTTACTATGGTATACCACACTTTTTTAAATAGAGATATTTGAGGCTGAACAGTGAGCGACACACTCAAACTGCTTTTTTTTAAGATACCAAAGGCCCAAAACTGGATAGTACAGCGATTTGACCCGTGGAACTGCGAAACCACACTGGGATGTCGGGCCTACACAAGACTATTTTCAACAGATATATTTTTGTGTCACAACAGTCAGGAGACACTACTCTTTTTCTTTACGGAAAATATACCAAAACCTGAATAATAGAGATTTTTTACCGTGGGATGGCAAAACCACAGTTATTGTTTACTGGGGTATACCACACTTTTTTAAATAGAGATATTTGCGGCTGAACAGTGAGCGACACACTCAAACTGCTTTTTTTTTAGATACCAAAGGCCCAAAACTGGATAGTACAGCGATTTGACCTGTGGAACTGCGAAACCACACTGGGATGTAGGGCCTACACAAGACTATTTTCAACAGATATATTTTTGTGTCACAACAGTCAGGAGAAACTTCTGTTTTTCTTTACGGAAAAAACAACCAAAACCTGAATAATAGAGATTTTTTACCGTGGGATGGCAAAACCACAGTTATTGTTTACTGGGGTATACCACACTTTTTTAAATAGAGATATTTGCGGCTGAACAGTGAGCGACACACTCAAACTGCTTTTTTTTTAGATACCAAAGGCCCAAAACTGGAAAGTACAGCGATTTGACCAATGGAACTGCGAAACCACACTGGCATGTCGGGCCTACACAAGACTATTTTCAACAGATATGTTTTTATGTCACAACAGTCAGGAGACACTACTGTTTTTCTTTACGGAAAAAACTACCAAAAGCTGAATAATAGAGATTTTTTACTGTGGGATGGCAAAACCACAGTTATTGTTTACTGGGGTATACCACACTTTTTAAAATATAGATATTTGCGGCTGAACAGTGAGCGACACACTCAAACTGCTTTTTTTTAAGATACCAAAGGCCCAAAACTGGATAGTACAGCGATTTGACCCGTGGAACTGCGAAACCACACTGGGATGTCGGGCCTACACAAGACTATTTTCAACAGATATATTTTTGTGTCACAACAGTCAGGAGACACTACTCTTTTTCTTTACGGAAAATATACCAAAAGCTGAATAATAGAGATTTTTTACCGTGGGATGGCAAAACCACAGTTATTGTTTACTGGGGTATACCACACTTTTTAAAATAGAGATATTTGCGGCTGAACAGTGAGCGACACACTCAAACTGCTTTTTTTTTAGATACCAAAGGGCCAAAACTGGAAAGTACAGCGATTTGACCAATGGAACTGCGAAACCACACTGGGATGTCGGGCCTACACAAGACTATTTTCAACAGATATATTTTTATGTCACAACAGTCAGGAGACACTACTGTTTTTGTTTACGGAAAAAACTACCAAAACCTGAATAATAGAGATTTTTTACCGTGGGATGGCAAAACCACAGTTATTGTTTACTGGGGTATACCACACTTTTTTAAATAGAGATATTTGCGGCTGAACAGTGAGCGACACACTCAAACTGCTTTTTTTTAAGATACCAAAGGCCCAAAACTGGATAGTACAGCGATTTGACCCGTGTAACTGCGAAAACACACTGGGATGTCGGGCCTACACAAGACCATTTTCAACAGATATATTGTTGTGTCACAACAGTCAGGAGACACTACTGTTTTTCTTTACGGAAAATATACCAAAACCTGAATAATAGAGATTTTTTACCGTGGGATGGCAAAACCACAGTTATTGTTTACTATGGTATACCACACTTTTTTAAATAGAGATATTTGCGGCTGAACAGTGAGCGACACACTCAAACTGCTTTTTTTTAAGATACCAAAGGCCCAAAACTGGATAGTACAGCGATTTGACCCGTGGAACTGCGAAAACACACTGAGATGTCGGGCCTACACAAGACTATTTTCAACAGATATATTTTTGTGTCACAACAGTCAGGAGACACTACTGTTTTTCTTTACGGAAAAAACTACCAAAAGCTGAATAATAGAGATTTTTTACCGTGGGATGGCAAAACCACAGTTATTGTTTACTGGGGTATACCACACTTTTTTAAATAGAGATATTTGCGGCTGAACAGTGAGCGACACACTCAAACTGCTTTTTTTTTAGATACCAAATACCCAAAACTGGATAGTACAGCGATTTGACCCATGGAACTGCGAAACCACACTGGGATGTCGGGCCTACACAAGACTATTTTCAACAGATATATTTTTGTGTCACAACAGTCAGGAGACACTACTGTTTTTCTTTACGGAAAAAACTACCAAAAGCTGAATAATAGAGATTTTTTACCGTGGGATGGCAAAACCACAGTTATTGTTTACTGGGGTATACCACACTTTATTAAATAGAGATATTTGCGGCTGAACAGTGAGCGACACACTCAAACTGCTTTTTGTTTAGATACCAAAGGCCCAAAACTGGATAGTACAGCAATTTGGCCCATGGAACTGCGAAACCACACTGGGATGTCGGGCCTACACAAGACTATTTTCAACAGATATATTTTTGTGTCACAGCAGTCAGGAGACACTACTGTTTTTCTTTACGGAAAAAACTACCAAAAGCTGAATAATAGAGATTTTTTACCGTGGGATTGAAAACCACAGTTATTGTTTACTGGGGTATACCACACTTTTTTAAATAGAGATATTTGAGGCTGAACAGTGAGCGACACACTCAAACTGCTTTTTTTTAAGATACCAAAGGCCCAAAACTGGATAGTACAGCGATTTGACCCGTGGAACTGCGAAACCACACTGGGATGTCGGGCCTACACAAGACTATTTTCAACAGATATATTTTTGTGTCACAACAGTCAGGAGACACTACTCTTTTTCTTTACGGAAAATATACCAAAACCTGAATAATAGAGATTTTTTACCGTGGGATGGCAAAACCACAGTTATTGTTTACTGGGGTATACCACACTTTTTTAAATAGAGATATTTGCGGCTGAACAGTGAGCGACACACTCAAACTGCTTTTTTTTTAGATACCAAAGGCCCAAAACTGGATAGTACAGCGATTTGACCTGTGGAACTGCGAAACCACACTGGGATGTAGGGCCTACACAAGACTATTTTCAACAGATATATTTTTGTGTCACAACAGTCAGGAGAAACTTCTGTTTTTCTTTACGGAAAAAACAACCAAAACCTGAATAATAGAGATTTTTTACCGTGGGATGGCAAAACCACAGTTATTGTTTACTGGGGTATACCACACTTTTTTAAATAGAGATATTTGCGGCTGAACAGTGAGCGACACACTCAAACTGCTTTTTTTTTAGATACCAAAGGCCCAAAACTGGAAAGTACAGCGATTTGACCAATGGAACTGCGAAACCACACTGGCATGTCGGGCCTACACAAGACTATTTTCAACAGATATGTTTTTATGTCACAACTGTCAGGAGAAACTTCTGTTTTTCTTTACGGAAAAAACAACCAAAACCTGAATAATAGAGATTTTTTACCGTGGGATGGCAAAACCACAGTTATTGTTTACTGGGGTATACCACACTTTTTTAAATAGAGATATTTGCGGCTGAACAGTGAGCGACACACTCAAACTGCTTTTTTTTAAGATACCAAAGGCCCAAAACTGGATAGTACAGCGATTTGACCCGTGGAACTGCGAAACCACACTGGGATGTCGGGCCTACACAAGACTATTTTCAACAGATATATTTTTGTGTCACAACAGTCAGGAGACACTACTCTTTTTCTTTACGGAAAATATACCAAAAGCTGAATAATAGAGATTTTTTACCGTGGGATGGCAAAACCACAGTTATTGTTTAATGGGGTATACCACACTTTTTTAAATAGAGATATTTGCGGCTGAACAGTGAGCGACACACTCAAACTGCTTTTTTTTTAGATACCAAAGGGCCAAAACTGGAAAGTACAGCGATTTGACCAATGGAACTGCGAAACCACACTGGGATGTCGGGCCTACACAAGACTATTTTCAACAGATATATTTTTATGTCACAACAGTCAGGAGACACTACTGTTTTTCTTTACGGAAAAAACTACCAAAACCTGAATAATAGAGATTTTTTACCGTGGGATGGCAAAACCACAGTTATTGTTTACTGGGGTATACCACACTTTTTTAAATAGAGATATTTGCGGCTGAACAGTGAGCGACACACTCAAACTGCTTTTTTTTAAGATACCAAAGGCCCAAAACTGGATAGTACAGCGATTTGACCCGTGTAACTGCGAAAACACACTGGGATGTCGGGCCTACACAAGACCATTTTCAACAGATATATTGTTGTGTCACAACAGTCAGGAGACACTACTGTTTTTCTTTACGGAAAATATACCAAAACCTGAATAATAGAGATTTTTTACCGTGGGATGGCAAAACCACAGTTATTGTTTACTATGGTATACCACACTTTTTTAAATAGAGATATTTGCGGCTGAACAGTGAGCGACACACTCAAACTGCTTTTTTTTAAGATACCAAAGGCCCAAAACTGGATAGTACAGCGATTTGACCCGTGGAACTGCGAAAACACACTGAGATGTCGGGCCTACACAAGACTATTTTCAACAGATATATTTTTGTGTCACAACAGTCAGGAGACACTACTGTTTTTCTTTACGGAAAAAACTACCAAAAGCTGAATAATAGAGATTTTTTAGCGTGGGATGGCAAAACCACAGTTATTGTTTACTGGGGTATACCACACTTTTTTAAATAGAGATATTTGCGGCTGAACAGTGAGCGACACACTCAAACTGCTTTTTTTTTAGATACCAAATACCCAAAACTGGATAGTACAGCGATTTGACCCATGGAACTGCGAAACCACACTGGGATGTCGGGCCTACACAAGACTATTTTCAACAGATATATTTTTGTGTCACAACAGTCAGGAGACACTACTGTTTTTCTTTACGGAAAAAACTACCAAAAGCTGAATAATAGAGATTTTTTACCGTGGGATGGCAAAACCACAGTTATTGTTTACTGGGGTATACCACACTTTATTAAATAGAGATATTTGCGGCTGAACAGTGAGCGACACACTCAAACTGCTTTTTGTTTAGATACCAAAGGCCCAAAACTGGATAGTACAGCAATTTGGCCCATGGAACTGCGAAACCACACTGGGATGTCGGGCCTACACAAGACTATTTTCAACAGATATATTTTTGTGTCACAGCAGTCAGGAGACACTACTGTTTTTCTTTACGGAAAAAACTACCAAAAGCTGAATAATAGAGATTTTTTACCGTGGGATTGAAAACCACAGTTATTGTTTACTGGGGTATACCACACTTTTTTAAATAGAGATATTTGCAGCTGAACAGTGAGCGACACACTCAAACTGCTTTTTTTTAGATACCAAAGGCCCAAAACTGGATAGTACAGTGATTTGACCCGTGGAACTGTGAAACCACACTGGGATGTCGGGCCTACACAAGACTATTTTCAACAGATATATTTTTGTGTCACAACAGTCAGGAGACACTGCTGTTTTTCTTTACGGAAAAAACTACCAAAAGCTGAATAATAGAGATTTTTTACCGTGGGATGGCAAAACCACAGTTATTGTTTACTGGGGTATACCACACTTTTTTAAATAGAGATATTTGCGGCTGAACAGTGAGCGACACACTCAAACTGCTTTTTTTTTAGATACCAAAGGCCCAAAACTGGATAGTACAGCGATTTGACCTGTGGAACTGCGAAACCACACTGGGATGTAGGGCCTACACAAGACTATTTTCAACAGATATATTTTTGTGTCACAACAGTCAGGAGAAACTTCTGTTTTTCTTTACGGAAAAAACAACCAAAACCTGAATAATAGAGATTTTTTACCGTGGGATGGCAAAACCACAGTTATTGTTTACTGGGGTATACCACACTTTTTTAAATAGAGATATTTGCGGCTGAACAGTGAGCGACACACTCAAACTGCTTTTTTTTTAGATACCAAAGGCCCAAAACTGGAAAGTACAGCGATTTGACCAATGGAACTGCGAAACCACACTGGCATGTCGGGCCTACACAAGACTATTTTCAACAGATATGTTTTTATGTCACAACTGTCAGGAGAAACTTCTGTTTTTCTTTACGGAAAAAACAACCAAAACCTGAATAATAGAGATTTTTTACCGTGGGATGGCAAAACCACAGTTATTGTTTACTGGGGTATACCACACTTTTTTAAATAGAGATATTTGCGGCTGAACAGTGAGCGACACACTCAAACTGCTTTTTTTTAAGATACCAAAGGCCCAAAACTGGATAGTACAGCGATTTGACCCGTGGAACTGCGAAACCACACTGGGATGTCGGGCCTACACAAGACTATTTTCAACAGATATATTTTTGTGTCACAACAGTCAGGAGACACTACTCTTTTTCTTTACGGAAAATATACCAAAAGCTGAATAATAGAGATTTTTTACCGTGGGATGGCAAAACCACAGTTATTGTTTAATGGGGTATACCACACTTTTTTAAATAGAGATATTTGCGGCTGAACAGTGAGCGACACACTCAAACTGCTTTTTTTTTAGATACCAAAGGGCCAAAACTGGAAAGTACAGCGATTTGACCAATGGAACTGCGAAACCACACTGGGATGTCGGGCCTACACAAGACTATTTTCAACAGATATATTTTTATGTCACAACAGTCAGGAGACACTACTGTTTTTCTTTACGGAAAAAACTACCAAAACCTGAATAATAGAGATTTTTTACCGTGGGATGGCAAAACCACAGTTATTGTTTACTGGGGTATACCACACTTTTTTAAATAGAGATATTTGCGGCTGAACAGTGAGCGACACACTCAAACTGCTTTTTTTTAAGATACCAAAGGCCCAAAACTGGATAGTACAGCGATTTGACCCGTGTAACTGCGAAAACACACTGGGATGTCGGGCCTACACAAGACCATTTTCAACAGATATATTGTTGTGTCACAACAGTCAGGAGACACTACTGTTTTTCTTTACGGAAAATATACCAAAACCTGAATAATAGAGATTTTTTACCGTGGGATGGCAAAACCACAGTTATTGTTTACTATGGTATACCACACTTTTTTAAATAGAGATATTTGCGGCTGAACAGTGAGCGACACACTCAAACTGCTTTTTTTTAAGATACCAAAGGCCCAAAACTGGATAGTACAGCGATTTGACCCGTGGAACTGCGAAAACACACTGAGATGTCGGGCCTACACAAGACTATTTTCAACAGATATATTTTTGTGTCACAACAGTCAGGAGACACTACTGTTTTTCTTTACGGAAAAAACTACCAAAAGCTGAATAATAGAGATTTTTTAGCGTGGGATGGCAAAACCACAGTTATTGTTTACTGGGGTATACCACACTTTTTTAAATAGAGATATTTGCGGCTGAACAGTGAGCGACACACTCAAACTGCTTTTTTTTTAGATACCAAATACCCAAAACTGGATAGTACAGCGATTTGACCCATGGAACTGCGAAACCACACTGGGATGTCGGGCCTACACAAGACTATTTTCAACAGATATATTTTTGTGTCACAACAGTCAGGAGACACTACTGTTTTCTTTACGGAAAAAACTACCAAAAGCTGAATAATAGAGATTTTTTACCGTGGGATGGCAAAACCACAGTTATTGTTTACTGGGGTATACCACACTTTATTAAATAGAGATATTTGCGGCTGAACAGTGAGCGACACACTCAAACTGCTTTTTGTTTAGATACCAAAGGCCCAAAACTGGATAGTACAGCAATTTGGCCCATGGAACTGCGAAACCACACTGGGATGTCGGGCCTACACAAGACTATTTTCAACAGATATATTTTTGTGTCACAGCAGTCAGGAGACACTACTGTTTTTCTTTACGGAAAAAACTACCAAAAGCTGAATAATAGAGATTTTTTACCGTGGGATTGAAAACCACAGTTATTGTTTACTGGGGTATACCACACTTTTTTAAATAGAGATATTTGCAGCTGAACAGTGAGCGACACACTCAAACTGCTTTTTTTTAGATACCAAAGGCCCAAAACTGGATAGTACAGTGATTTGACCCGTGGAACTGTGAAACCACACTGGGATGTCGGGCCTACACAAGACTATTTTCAACAGATATATTTTTGTGTCACAACAGTCAGGAGACACTGCTGTTTTTCTTTACGGAAAAAACTACCAAAAGCTGAATAATAGAGATTTTTTACCGTGGGATGGCAAAACCACAGTTATTGTTTACTGGGGTATACCACACTTTTTTAAATAGAGATATTTGCGGCTGAACAGTGAGCGACACACTCAAACTGCTTTTTTTTTAGATACCAAAGGCCCAAAACTGGATAGTGCAGCAATTTGACCAATGGAACTGCGAAACCAAACTGGGATGTCGGGCCTACACAAGACTATTTTGAACAGATATATTTTAGTTTCACAACAGTCAGGAGACACTACTGTTTTTCTTTACGGAAAAAACTACCAAAACCTGAATAATAGAGATTTTTTACCGTGGGATGGCAAAACCACAGTTATTGTTTACTGGGGTATACCACACTTTTTTAAATAGAGATATTTGCGGCTGAACAGTGAGCGACACACTCAAACTGCTTTTTTTTAAGATACCAAAGGCCCAAAACTGGATAGTACAGCGATTTGACCCGTGGAACTGCGAAAACACACTGAGATGTCGGGCCTACACAAGACTATTTTCAACAGATATATTTTTGTGTCACAACAGTCAGGAGACACTACTGTTTTTCTTTACGGAAAAAACTACCAAAAGCTGAATAATAGAGATTTTTTACCGTGGGATGGCAAAACCACAGTTATTGTTTACTGGGGTATACCACACTTTTTTAAATAGAGATATTTGCGGCTGAACAGTGAGCGACACACTCAAACTGTTTTTTTTTAGATACCAAAGGCCCAAAACTGGATAGTACAGCGATTTGACCCATGGAACTGCGAAACCACACTGGGATGTCGGGCCTACACAAGACTATTTTCAACAGATATATTTTTGTGTAACAACAGTCAGGAGACACTACTGTTTTTCTTTACGGAAAATATACCAAAACCTGAATAATAGAGATTTTTTACCGTGGGATGGCAAAACCACAGTTCTTGTTTACTATGGTATACCACACTTTTTTAAATAGAGATATTTGAGGCTGAACAGTGAGCGACACACTCAAACTGCTTTTTTTTAAGATACCAAAGGCCCAAAACTGGATAGTACAGCGATTTGACCCGTGGAACTGCGAAACCACACTGGGATGTCGGGCCTACACAAGACTATTTTCAACAGATATATTTTTGTGTCACAACAGTCAGGAGACACTACTCTTTTTCTTTACGGAAAATATACCAAAACCTGAATAATAGAGATTTTTTACCGTGGGATGGCAAAACCACAGTTATTGTTTACTGGGGTATACCACACTTTTTTAAATAGAGATATTTGCGGCTGAACAGTGAGCGACACACTCAAACTGCTTTTTTTTTAGATACCAAAGGCCGAAAACTGGATAGTACAGCGATTTGACCTGTGGAACTGCGAAACCACACTGGGATGTAGGGCCTACACAAGACTATTTTCAACAGATATATTTTTGTGTCACAACAGTCAGGAGAAACTGCTGTTTTTCTTTACGGAAAAAACAACCAAAAGCTGAATAATAGAGATTTTTTACCGTGGGATGGCAAAACCACAGTTATTGTTTACTGGGGTATACCACACTTTTTTAAATAGAGATATTTGCGGCTGAACAGTGAGCGACACACTCAAACTGCTTTTTTTTTAGATACCAAAGGCCCAAAACTGGAAAGTACAGCGATTTGACCAATGGAACTGCGAAACCACACTGGGATGTCGGGCCTACACAAGACTATTTTCAACAGATATACTTTTATGTCACAACAGTCAGGAGACACTACTGTTTTTCTTTACGGAAAAAACTACCAAAAGCTGAATAATAGAGATTTTTTACTGTGGGATGGCAAAACCACAGTTATTGTTTACTGGGGTATACCACACTTTTTAAAATAGAGATATTTGCGGCTGAACAGTGAGCGACACACTCAAACTGCTTTTTTTTAAGATACCAAAGGCCCAAAACTGGATAGTACAGCGATTTGACCCGTGGAACTGCGAAACCACACTGGGATGTCGGGCCTACACAAGACTATTTTCAACAGATATATTTTTGTGTCACAACAGTCAGGAGACACTACTCTTTTTCTTTACGGAAAATATACCAAAAGCTGAATAATAGAGATTTTTTACCGTGGGATGGCAAAACCACAGTTATTGTTTACTGGGGTATACCACACTTTTTTAAATAGAGATATTTGCGGCTGAACAGTGAGCGACACACTCAAACTGCTTTTTTTTTAGATACCAAAGGGACAAAACTGGAAAGTACAGCGATTTGACCAATGGAACTGCGAAACCACACTGGGATGTCGGGCCTACACAAGACTATTTTCAACAGATATATTTTTATGTCACAACAGTCAGGAGACACTACTGTTTTTCTTTACGGAAAAAACTACCAAAACCTGAATAATAGAGATTTTTTACCGTGGGATGGCAAAACCACAGTTATTGTTTACTGGGGTATACCACACTTTTTTAAATAGAGATATTTGCGGCTGAACAGTGAGCGACACACTCAAACTGCTTTTTTTTAAGATACCAAAGGCCCAAAACTGGATAGTACAGCGATTTGACCCGTGTAACTGCGAAAACAAACTGGGATGTCGGGCCTACACAAGACCATTTTCAACAGATATATTGTTGTGTCACAACAGTCAGGAGACACTACTGTTTTTCTTTACGGAAAATATACCAAAACCTGAATAATAGAGATTTTTTACCGTGGGATGGCAAAACCACAGTTATTGTTTACTATGGTATACCACACTTTTTTAAATAGAGATATTTGCGGCTGAACAGTGAGCGACACACTCAAACTGCTTTTTTTTAAGATACCAAAGGCCCAAAACTGGATAGTACAGCGATTTGACCCGTGGAACTGCGAAAACACACTGAGATGTCGGGCCTACACAAGACTATTTTCAACAGATATACTTTTGTGTCACAACAGTCAGGAGACACTACTGTTTTTCTTTACGGAAAAAACTACCAAAAGCTGAATAATAGAGATTTTTTACCGTGGGATGGCAAAACCACAGTTATTGTTTACTGGGGTATACCACACTTTTTTAAATAGAGATATTTGCGGCTGAACAGTGAGCGACACACTCAAACTGCTTTTTTTTTAGATACCAAATACCCAAAACTGGATAGTACAGCGATTTGACCCATGGAACTGCGAAACCACACTGGGATGTCGGGCCTACACAAGACTATTTTCAACAGATATATTTTTGTGTCACAACAGTCAGGAGACACTACTGTTTTTCTTTACGGAAAAAAATACCAAAAGCTGAATAATAGAGATTTTTTACCGTGGGATGGCAAAACCACAGTTATTTGTTACTGGGGTATACCACACTTTATTAAATAGAGATATTTGCGGCTGAACAGTGAGCGACACACTCAAACTGCTTTTTGTTTAGATACCAAAGGCCCAAAACTGGATAGTACAGCAATTTGGCCCATGGAACTGCGAAACCACACTGGGATGTCGGGCCTACACAAGACTATTTTCAACAGATATATTTTTGTGTCACAGCAGTCAGGAGACACTACTGTTTTTCTTTACGGAAAAAACTACCAAAAGCTGAATAATAGAGATTTTTTACCGTGGGATTGAAAACCACAGTTATTGTTTACTGGGGTATACCACACTTTTTTAAATAGAGATATTTGCAGCTGAACAGTGAGCGACACACTCAAACTGCTTTTTTTTAGATACCAAAGGCCCAAAACTGGATAGTACAGTGATTTGACCCGTGGAACTGTGAAACCACACTGGGATGTCGGGCCTACACAAGACTATTTTCAACAGATATATTTTTGTGTCACAACAGTCAGGAGACACTGCTGTTTTTCTTTACGGAAAAAACTACCAAAAGCTGAATAATAGAGATTTTTTACCGTGGGATGGCAAAACCACAGTTATTGTTTACTGGGGTATACCACACTTTTTTAAATAGAGATATTTGCGGCTGAACAGTGAGCGACACACTCAAACTGCTTTTTTTTTAGATACCAAAGGCCCAAAACTGGATAGTGCAGCAATTTGACCAATGGAACTGCGAAACCAAACTGGGATGTCGGGCCTACACAAGACTATTTTGAACAGATATATTTTAGTTTCACAACAGTCAGGAGACACTACTGTTTTTCTTTACGGAAAAAACTACCAAAACCTGAATAATAGAGATTTTTTACCGTGGGATGGGAAAACCACAGTTATTGTTTACTGGGGTATACCACACTTTTTAAAATAGAGATATTTGCGGCTGAACAGTGAGCGACACACTCAAACTGCTTTTTTTTAAGATACCAAAGGCCCAAAACTGGATAGTACAGCGATTTGACCCGTGGAACTGCGAAAA
Source organism: Phyllobates terribilis (assembly GCF_046119375.1). Lineage (NCBI taxonomy): Eukaryota > Metazoa > Chordata > Amphibia > Anura > Dendrobatidae > Phyllobates > Phyllobates terribilis. Next base: position 462,363,968 of record NW_027362764.1, read on the forward strand.
CACACTGAGATGTCGGGCCTACACAAGACTATTTTCAACAGATATATTTTTGTGTCACAACAGTCAGGAGACACTACTGTTTTTCTTTACGGAAAAAACTACCAAAAGCTGAATAATAGAGATTTTTTACCGTGGGATGGCAAAACCACAGTTATTGTTTACTGGGGTATACCACACTTTTTTAAATAGAGATATTTGCGGCTGAACAGTGAGCGACACACTCAAACTGTTTTTTTTTAGATACCAAAGGCCCAAAACTGGATAGTACAGCGATTTGACCCATGGAACTGCGAAACCACACTGGGATGTCGGGCCTACACAAGACTATTTTCAACAGATATATTTTTGTGTAACAACAGTCAGGAGACACTACTGTTTTTCTTTACGGAAAATATACCAAAACCTGAATAATAGAGATTTTTTACCGTGGGATGGCAAAACCACAGTTCTTGTTTACTATGGTATACCACACTTTTTTAAATAGAGATATTTGAGGCTGAACAGTGAGCGACACACTCAAACTGCTTTTTTTTAAGATACCAAAGGCCCAAAACTGGATAGTACAGCGATTTGACCCGTGGAACTGCGAAACCACACTGGGATGTCGGGCCTACTCAAGACTATTTTCAACAGATATATTTTTGTGTCGCAACAGTCAGGAGACACTACTCTTTTTCTTTACGGAAAATATACCAAAACCTGAATAATAGAGATTTTTTACCGTGGGATGGCAAAACCACAGTTATTGTTTACTGGGGTATACCACACTTTTTTAAATAGAGATATTTGCGGCTGAACAGTGAGCGACACACTCAAACTGCTTTTTTTTTAGATACCAAAGGCCCAAAACTGGATAGTACAGCGATTTGACCTGTGGAACTGCGAAAACACACTGGGATGTAGGGCCTACACAAGACTATTTTCAACAGATATATTTTTGTGTCACAACAGTCAGGAGAAACTGCTGTTTTTCTTTACGGAAAAAACAACCAAAAGCTGAATAATAGAGATTTTTTACGTGGGATGGCAAAACCACAGTTATTGTTTACTGGGGTATACCACACTTTTTAAAATAGAGATATTTGCGGCTGAACAGTGAGCGACACACTCAAACTGCTTTTTTTTAAGATACCAAAGGCCCAAAACTGGAAAGTACAGCGATTTGACCAATGGAACTGCGAAACCACACTGGGATGTCGGGCCTACACAAGACTATTTTCAACAGATATACTTTTATGTCACAACAGTCAGGAGACACTACTGTTTTTCTTTACGGAAAAAACTACCAAAAGCTGAATAATAGAGATTTTTTACTGTGGGATGGCAAAACCACAGTTATTGTTTACTGGGGTATACCACACTTTTTAAAATAGAGATATTTGCGGCTGAACAGTGAGCGACACACTCAAACTGCTTTTTTTTTAGATACCAAAGGCCCAAAACTGGATAGTACAGCGATTTGACCCGTGGAACTACGAAACCACACTGGGATGTCGGGCCTACACAAGACTATTTTCAACAGATATATTTTTGTGTCACAACAGTCAGGAGACACTACTGTTTTTCTTTGCGGAAAAAACTACCAAAAGCTGAATAATAGAGATTTTTTACCGTGGGATTGAAAACCACAGTTATTTTTTACTGGGGTATACCACACCTTTTTAAATAGAGATATTTGCAGCTGAACAGTGAGCGACACACTCAAACTGCTATTTTTTTAGATACCAAAGGCCCAAAGCTGGATAGTACAGCGATTTGACCCATGGAACTGCGAAACCACAATGGGATGTCGGGACTACACAAGACTATTTTCAACAGATATATTTTTGTGTCACAACAGTCAGGAGACACTACTGTTTTTCTTTACGGAAAAAACTACCAAAAGCTGAATAATAGAGATTTTTTACCGTGGGATGGCAAAACCACAGTTATTGTTTACTGGGGTATACCACACTTTTTTAAATAGAGATATTTGCGGCTGAACAGTGAGCGACACACTCAAACTGCTTTTTTTTTAGATACCAAAGGCCCAAAACTGGATAGTACAGCGATTTGACCCGTGGAACTGCGAAACCACACTGGGATGTCGGGCCTACACAAGACTATTTTCAACAGATATATTTTTGTGTCACAACAGTCAGGAGACACTACTGTTTTTCTTTACGGAAAATATACCAAAAGCTGAATAATAGTGATTTTTTACCGTGGGATGGCAAAACCACAGTTATTGTTTACTGGGGTATACCACACTTTTTTAAATAGAGATATTTGCGGCTGAACAGTGAGCGACACACTCAAACTGCTTTTTTTTAGATACCAAAGGCCCAAAACTGGATAGTACAGCGATTTGACCCATGGAACTGCGAAACCACACTGGGATGTCGGGCCTACACAAGACTATTTTCAACAGATATATTTTTGTGTCACAACAGTCAGGAGACACTACTGTTTTTCTTTACGGAAAAAACTACCAAAAGCTGAATAATAGAGATTTTTTACCGTGGGATGGCAAAACCACAGTTATTGTTTTCTGGGGTATACCACACTTTATTAAATAGAGATATTTGCGGCTGAACAGTGAGCGACACACTCAAACTGCTTTTTTTTTAGATACCAAAGGCCCAAAACTGGATAGTACAGCGATTTGGTCCGTGGAACTGCGAAACCACACTGAGATGTCGGGCCTACACAAGACGATTTTCAACAGATATATTTTTGTGTAACAACAGTCAGGAGACACTACTGTTTTTCTTTACGGAAAATATACCAAAACCTGAATAATAGAGATTTTTTACCGTGGGATGGCAAAACCACAGTTATTGTTTACTATGGTATACCACACTTTTTTAAATAGAGATATTTGAGGCTGAACAGTGAGCGACACACTCAAACTGCTTTTTTTTAAGATACCAAAGGCCCAAAACTGGATAGTACAGCAATTTGACCCGTGGAACTGCGAAACCACACTGGGATGTCGGGCCTACACAAGACTATTTTCAACAGATATATTTTTGTGTCACAACAGTCAGGAGACACTACTCTTTTTCTTTACGGAAAATATACCAAAAGCTGAATAATAGAGATTTTTTACCTTGGGATGGCAAAACCACAGTTATTGTTTACTGGGGTATACCACACTTTTTTAAATAGAGATATTTGCGGCTGAACAGTGAGCGACACACTCAAACTGCTTTTTTTTTTAGATACCAAAGGCCCAAAACTGGATAGTACAGCGATTTGACCTGTGGAACTGCGAAACCACACTGGGATGTAGGGCCTACACAAGACTATTTTCAACAGATATATTTTTGTGTCACAACAGTCAGGAGAAACTGCTGTTTTTCTTTACGGAAAAAACTACCAAAAGCTGAATAATAGAGATTTTTTTACCGTGGGATGGCAAAACCACAGTTATTGTTTACTGGGGTATACCACACTTTTTTAAATAGAGATATTTGCGGCTGAACAGTGAGCGACACACTCAAACTGCTTTTTTTTTTAGATACCAAAGGCCCAAAACTGGAAAGTACAGCGATTTGACCAATGGAACTGCGAAACCACACTGGGATGTCGGGCCTACACAAGACTATTTTCAACAGATATATTTTTATGTCACAACAGTCAGGAGACACTACTGTTTTTCTTTACGGAAAAAACTACCAAAAGCTGAATAATAGAGATTTTTTACTGTGGGATGGCAAAACCACAGTTATTGTTTACTGGGGTATACCACACTTTTTAAAATAGAGATATTTGCGGCTGAACAGTGAGCGACACACTCAAACTGCTTTTTTTTTAGATACCAAAGGCCCAAAACTGGATAGTACAGCGATTTGACCCGTGGAACTACGAAACCACACTGGGATGTCGGGCCTACACAAGACTATTTTCAACAGATATATTTTTGTGTCACAACAGTCAGGAGACACTACTGTTTTCCTTTGCGGAAAAAACTACCAAAAGCTGAATAATAGAGATTTTTTACCGTGGGATTGAAAACCACAGTTATTGTTTACTGGGGTATACCACACCTTTTAAAATAGAGATATTTGCGGCTGAACAGTGAGCGACACACTCAAACTGCTATTTTTTTAGATACCAAAGGCCCAAAACTGGATAGTACAGCGATTTGACCCATGGAACTGCGAAACCTCACTGGGATGTCGGGCCTACACAAGACTATTTTCAACAGATATATTTTTGTGTCACAACAGTCAGGAGACACTACTGTTTTTCTTTACGGAAAAAACTACCAAAAGCTGAATAATAGAGATTTTTTACCGTGGGATGGCAAAACCACAGTTATTGTTTACTGGGGTATACCACACTTTTTTAAATAGAGATATTTGCGGCTGAACAGTGAGCGACACACTCAAACTGTTTTTTTTTAGATACCAAAGGCCCAAAACTGGATAGTACAGCGATTTGACCCATGGAACTGCGAAACCACACTGGGATGTCGGGCCTACACAAGACTATTTTCAACAGATATATTTTTGTGTAACAACAGTCAGGAGACACTACTGTTTTTCTTTACGGAAAATATACCAAAACCTGAATAATAGAGATTTTTTACCGTGGGATGGCAAAACCACAGTTCTTGTTTACTATGGTATACCACACTTTTTTAAATAGAGATATTTGAGGCTGAACAGTGAGCGACACACTCAAACTGCTTTTTTTTAAGATACCAAAGGCCCAAAACTGGATAGTACAGCGATTTGACCCGTGGAACTGCGAAACCACACTGGGATGTCGGGCCTACTCAAGACTATTTTCAACAGATATATTTTTGTGTCACAACAGTCAGGAGACACTACTCTTTTTCTTTACGGAAAATATACCAAAACCTGAATAATAGAGATTTTTTACCGTGGGATGGCAAAACCACAGTTATTGTTTACTGGGGTATACCACACTTTTTTAAATAGAGATATTTGCGGCTGAACAGTGAGCGACACACTCAAACTGCTTTTTTTTTAGATACCAAAGGCCCAAAACTGGATAGTACAGCGATTTGACCTGTGGAACTGCGAAAACACACTGGGATGTAGGGCCTACACAAGACTATTTTCAACAGATATATTTTTGTGTCACAACAGTCAGGAGAAACTGCTGTTTTTCTTTACGGAAAAAACAACCAAAAGCTGAATAATAGAGATTTTTTACGTGGGATGGCAAAACCACAGTTATTGTTTACTGGGGTATACCACACTTTTTTAAATAGAGATATTTGCGGCTGAACAGTGAGCGACACACTCAAACTGCTTTTTTTTAAGATACCAAAGGCCCAAAACTGGAAAGTACAGCGATTTGACCAATGGAACTGCGAAACCACACTGGGATGTCGGGCCTACACAAGACTATTTTCAACAGATATACTTTTATGTCACAACAGTCAGGAGACACTACTGTTTTTCTTTACGGAAAAAACTACCAAAAGCTGAATAATAGAGATTTTTTACTGTGGGATGGCAAAACCACAGTTATTGTTTACTGGGGTATACCACACTTTTTAAAATAGAGATATTTGCGGCTGAACAGTGAGCGACACACTCAAACTGCTTTTTTTTTAGATACCAAAGGCCCAAAACTGGATAGTACAGCGATTTGACCCGTGGAACTACGAAACCACACTGGGATGTCGGGCCTACACAAGACTATTTTCAACAGATATATTTTTGTGTCACAACAGTCAGGAGACACTACTGTTTTTCTTTGCGGAAAAAACTACCAAAAGCTGAATAATAGAGATTTTTTACCGTGGGATTGAAAACCACAGTTATTTTTTACTGGGGTATACCACACCTTTTTAAATAGAGATATTTGCAGCTGAACAGTGAGCGACACACTCAAACTGCTATTTTTTTAGATACCAAAGGCCCAAAGCTGGATAGTACAGCGATTTGACCCATGGAACTGCGAAACCACACTGGGATGTCGGGACTACACAAGACTATTTTCAACAGATATATTTTTGTGTCACAACAGTCAGGAGACACTACTGTTTTTCTTTACGGAAAAAACTACCAAAAGCTGAATAATAGAGATTTTTTACCGTGGGATGGCAAAACCACAGTTATTGTTTACTGGGGTATACCACACTTTTTTAAATAGAGATATTTGCAGCTGAACAGTGAGCGACACACTCAAACTGCTTTTTTTTAGATACCAAAGGCCCAAAACTGGATAGTACAGCGATTTGACCCATGGAACTGCGAAACCACACTGGGATGTCGGGCCTACACAAGACTATTTTCAACAGATATATTTTTGTGTCACAACAGTCAGGAGACACTACTGTTTTTCTTTACGGAAAAAACTACCAAAAGCTGAATAATAGAGATTTTTTACCGTGGGATGGCAAAACCACAGTTATTGTTTTCTGGGGTATACCACACTTTATTAAATAGAGATATTTGCGGCTGAACAGTGAGCGACACACTCAAACTGCTTTTTTTTTAGATACCAAAGGCCCAAAACTGGATAGTACAGTGATTTGGCCCGTGGAACTGCGAAACCACACTGAGATGTCGGGCCTACACAAGACGATTTTCAACAGATATATTTTTGTGTAACAACAGTCAGGAGACACTACTGTTTTTCTTTACGGAAAATATACCAAAACCTGAATAATAGAGATTTTTTACCGTGGGATGGCAAAACCACAGTTATTGTTTACTATGGTATACCACACTTTTTTAAATAGAGATATTTGAGGCTGAACAGTGAGCGACACACTCAAACTGCTTTTTTTTAAGATACCAAAGGCCCAAAACTGGATAGTACAGCAATTTGACCCGTGGAACTGCGAAACCACACTGGGATGTCGGGCCTACACAAGACTATTTTCAACAGATATATTTTTGTGTCACAACAGTCAGGAGACACTACTCTTTTTCTTTACGGAAAATATACCAAAAGCTGAATAATAGAGATTTTTTACCTTGGGATGGCAAAACCACAGTTATTGTTTACTGGGGTATACCACACTTTTTTAAATAGAGATATTTGCGGCTGAACAGTGAGCGACACACTCAAACTGCTTTTTTTTTTAGATACCAAAGGCCCAAAACTGGATAGTACAGCGATTTGACCTGTGGAACTGCGAAACCACACTGGGATGTAGGGCCTACACAAGACTATTTTCAACAGATATATTTTTGTGTCACAACAGTCAGGAGAAACTGCTGTTTTTCTTTACGGAAAAAACTACCAAAAGCTGAATAATAGAGATTTTTTTACCGTGGGATGGCAAAACCACAGTTATTGTTTACTGGGGTATACCACACTTTTTTAAATAGAGATATTTGCGGCTGAACAGTGAGCGACACACTCAAACTGCTTTTTTTTTTAGATACCAAAGGCCCAAAACTGGAAAGTACAGCGATTTGACCAATGGAACTGCGAAACCACACTGGGATGTCGGGCCTACACAAGACTATTTTCAACAGATATATTTTTATGTCACAACAGTCAGGAGACACTACTGTTTTTCTTTACGGAAAAAACTACCAAAAGCTGAATAATAGAGATTTTTTACTGTGGGATGGCAAAACCACAGTTATTGTTTACTGGGGTATACCACACTTTTTAAAATAGAGATATTTGCGGCTGAACAGTGAGCGACACACTCAAACTGCTTTTTTTTTAGATACCAAAGGCCCAAAACTGGATAGTACAGCGATTTGACCCGTGGAACTACGAAACCACACTGGGATGTCGGGTCTACACAAGACTATTTTCAACAGATATATTTTTGTGTCACAACAGTCAGGAGACACTACTGTTTTCCTTTGCGGAAAAAACTACCAAAAGCTGAATAATAGAGATTTTTTACCGTGGGATTGAAAACCACAGTTATTGTTTACTGGGGTATACCACACCTTTTTAAATAGAGATATTTGCGGCTGAACAGTGAGCGACACACTCAAACTGCTATTTTTTTAGATACCAAAGGCCCAAAACTGGATAGTACAGCGATTTGACCCATGGAACTGCGAAACCTCACTGGGATGTCGGGCCTACACAAGACTATTTTCAACAGATATATTTTTGTGTCACAACAGTCAGGAGACACTACTGTTTTTCTTTACGGAAAAAACTACCAAAAGCTGAATAATAGAGATTTTTTACCGTGGGATGGCAAAACCACAGTTATTGTTTACTGGGGTATACCACACTTTTTTAAATAGAGATATTTGCGGCTGAACAGTGAGCGACACACTCAAACTGCTTTTTTTTTAGATACCAAAGGCCCAAAACTGGATAGTACAGCGATTTGACCCGTGGAACTGCGAAACCACACTGGGATGTCGGGCCTACACAAGACTATTTTCAACAGATATATTTTTGTGTCACAACAGTCAGGAGACACTACTGTTTTTCTTTACGGAAAATATACCAAAAGCTGAATAATAGTGATTTTTTACCGAGGGATGGCAAAACCACAGTTATTGTTTACTGGGGTATACCACACTTTTTTAAATAGAGATATTTGCGGCTGAACAGTGAGCGACACACTCAAACTGCTTTTTTTTAGATACCAAAGGCCCAAAACTGGATAGTACAGCGATTTGACCCATGGAACTGCGAAACCACACTGGGATGTCGGGAATACACAAGACTATTTTCAACAGATATATTTTTGTGTCACAGCAGTCAGGAGACACTACTGTTTTTCTTTACGGAAAAAACTACCAAAAGCTGAATAATAGAGATTTTTTACCGTGGGATTGAAAACCACAGTTATTGTTTACTGGGGTATACCACACTTTTTAAATAGAGATATTTGCAGCTGAACAGTGAGCGACACACTCAAACTGCTTTTTTTTAAGATACCAAAGGCCCAAAACTGGATAGTACAGCGATTTGACCCGTGGAACTGCGAAACCACACTGGGATGTCGGGCCTACACAAGACTATTTTCAACAGATATATTTTTGTGTCACAGCAGTCAGGAGACACTACTGTTTTTCTTTACGGAAAAAACTACCAAAAGCTGAATAATAGAGATTTTTTACCGTGGGATTGAAAACCACAGTTATTGTTTACTGGGGTATACCACACTTTTTAAATAGAGATATTTGCAGCTGAACAGTGAGCGACACACTCAAACTGCTTTTTTTTTTATACCAAAGGCCCAAAACTGGATAGTACAGTGATTTGACCCGTGGAACTGCAAAACCACACTGGGATGTCGGGCCTACACAAGACTATTTTCAACAGATATATTTTTGTGTCACAACAGTCAGGAGACACTGCTGTTTTTCTTTACGGAAAAAACTACCAAAAGCTGAATAATAGAGATTTTTTACCGTGGGATGGCAAAACCACAGTTATTGTTTACTGGGGTATACCACACTTTTTTAAATAGAGATATTTGCGGCTGAACAGTGAGCGACACACTCAAACTGCTTTTTTTTTAGATAGCAAAGGCCCAAAACTGGATAGTACAGCGATTTGACCCATGGAACTGCGAAACCACACTGGGATGTCGGGCCTACACAAGACTATTTTGAACAGATATATTTTAGTGTCACAACATTCAGGAGACACTACTGTTTTTCTTTACGGAAAAAACTACCAAAACCTGAATAATAGAGATTTTTTACCGTGGGATGGCAAAACCACAGTTATTGTTTACTGGGGTATACCACACTTTTTTAAATAGAGATATTTGCGGCTGAACAGTGAGCGACACACTCAAACTGCTTTTTTTTAAGATACCAAAGGCCCATAACTGGATAGTACAGTGATTTGACCCGTGTAACTGCGAAAACACACTGGGATGTCGGGTCTACACAAGACTATTTTCAACAGATATATTGTTTTGTCACAACAGTCAGGAGACACTACTGTTCTTCTTTACGGAAAATATACCAAAACCTGAATAATAGAGATTTTTTACCGTGGGATGGCAAAACCACAGTTATTGTTTACTATGGTATACCACACTTTTTAAATAGAGATATTTGCGGCTGAACAGTGAGCGACACACTCAAACTGCTTTTTTTTAAGATACCAAAGGCCCAAAACTGGATAGTACAGCGATTTGACCCGTGGAACTGTGAAACCACACTGGGATGTCGGGCCTACACAAGACTATTTTCAACAGATATATTTTTGTGTCACAACAGTCAGGAGACACTACTGTTTTTCTTTACGGAAAATATACCAAAACCTGAATAATAGAGATTTTTTACCGTGGGATGGCAAAACCACAGTTATTGTTTACTGGGGTATACCACACTTTTTTAAATAGAGATATTTGCGGCTGAACAGTGAGCGACACACTGAAACTGCTTTTTTTTTAGATACCAAAGGCCCAAAACTGGATAGTACAGCGATTTGACCAATGGAACTGCGAAACCACACTGGGATGTCGGGCCTACACAAGACTATTTTCAACAGATATATTTTTATGTCACAATAGTCAGGAGACACTACTATTTTTCTTTACGGAAAAAACTACCAAAAGCTGAATAATTGAGATTTTTTACTGTGGGATGGCAAAACCACAGTTATTGTTTACTGGGGTATACCACACTTTTTAAAATAGAGATATTTGCGGCTGAACAGTGAGCGACACACTCAAACTGCTTTTTTTTTAGATACCAAAGGCCCAAAACTGGATAGTACAGCGATTTGACCCGTGGAACTACGAAACCACACTGGGATGTCGGGCCTACACAAGACTATTTTCAACAGATATATTTTTGTGTCACAACAGTCAGGAGACACTACTGTTTTTCTTTACGGAAAAAACTACCAAAAGCTGAATAATAGAGATTTTTTACCGTGGGATTGAAAACCGCAGTTATTGTTTACTGGGGTATACCACAGCTTTTTAAATAGAGATATTTGCGGCTGAACAGTGAGCGACACACTCAAACTGCTTTTTTTTTAGATACCAAAGGCCCAAAACTGGATAGTATAGCGATTTGACCCATGGAACTGCGAAACCACACTGGGATGTCGGGCCTACACAAGACTATTTTCAACAGATATATTTTTGTGTCACAACAGTCAGGAGACACTACTGTTTTTCTTTACGGAAAAAACTACCAAAAGCATAATAATAGAGATTTTTTACCGTGGGATGGCAAAACCACAGTTATTGTTTACTGGGGTATACCACACTTTTTTAAATAGAGATATTTGCGGCTGAACAGTGAGCGACACACTCAAACTGCTTTTTTTTAAGATACCAAAGGCCCAAAACTGGATAGTACAGCGATTTGACCCGTAGAACTGCGAAAACACACTGGGATGTCGGGCCTACACAAGACTATTTTCAACAGATATATTTTTGTGTCACAACAGTCAGGAGACAATACTGTTTTTCTTTACGGAAAAAACTACCAAAAGCTGAATAATAGAGATTTTTTACCGTGGGATGGCAAAACCACAGTTATTGTTTACTGGGGTATACCACACTTTTTTAAATAGAGATATTTGCGGCTGAACAGTGAGCGACACACTCAAACTGCTTTTTTTTTAGATACCAAAGACCCAAAACTGGATAGTACAGCGATTTTACCCGTGGAACTGCGAAACCACACTGGGATGTCGGGCCTACGCAAGACTATTTTCAACAGATATATTTTTATGTCACAACAGTCAGGAGACACTACTGTTTTTCTTTACGGAAAATATACCAAAACCTAAATAATACAGATTTTTTACCGTGGGATGGCAACAAAACCACAATTATTGTTTACTGGGGTATACCACACTTTTTTAAATGGAGATATTTGCGGCTGAACAGTGAGCGACACACTCAAACTGCTTTTTTTTTAGATACCAAAGGCCCAAAACTGGATAGTACAGCGATTTGACCCGTGGAACTGCGAAACCACACTGGGATGTCGGGCCTACACAAGACTATTTTCAACAGATATATTTTTGTGTCACAACAGTCAGGAGACACTACTGTTTTTCTTTACGGAAAATATACCAAAACCTGAATAATAGAGATTTTTTACCGTGGGATGGCAAAACCACAGTTATTGTTTACTGGGGTATACCACACTTTTTTAAATAGAGATATTTGCGGCTGAACAGTGAGCGACACACTCAAACTGCTTTTTTTTTAGATACCAAAGGCCCAAAAGTGGATAGTACAGCGATTTGACCTGTGGAACTGTGAAACCACACTGGGATGTAGGGCCTACACAAGACTATTTTCAACAGATATATTTTTGTGTCACAACAATCAGGAGACACTGCTGTTTTTCTTTACGGAAAAAACTACCAAAAGCTGAATAATAGAGATTTTTTACCGTGGGATGGCAAAACCACAGTTATTGTTTACTAGGGTATACCACACTTTTTTAAATAGAGATATTTGCGGCTGAACAGTGAGCGACACACTCAAACTGCTTTTTTTTTAGATACCAAAGGCCCAAAACTGGATAGTACAGCGATTTGACCAATGGAACTGCGAAACCACACTGGGATGTCGGGCCTACACAAGACTATTTTCAACAGATATATTTTTGTGTCACAACAGTCAGGAGATACTACTGTTTTTCTTTACGGAAAATATACCAAAACCTGAATAATAGAGAATTTTTACCGTGGGATGGCAAAACCACAGTTATTGTTTACTGGGGTATACCACACTTTATTAAATAGAGATATTTGCGGCTGAACAGTGAGCGACACACTCAAACTGCTTTTTTTTTAGATACCAAAGGCCCAAAACTGGATAGTACAGCGATTTGGCCCGTGGAACTGCGAAACCACACTGGGATGTCGGGCCTACACAAGACTATTTTCAACAGATATATTTTTGTGTCACAGCAGTCAGGAGACACTACTGTTTTTCTATACGGAAAAAACTACCAAAAGCTGAATAATAGAGATTTTTTACCGTGGGATTGAAAACCACAGTTATTGTTTACTGGGGTATACCAAACTTTTTTAAATAGAGATATTTGCAGCTGAACAGTGAGCGACACACTCAAACTGCTTTTTTTTTTATACCAAAGGCCCAAAACTGGATAGTACAGTGATTTGACCCGTGGAACTGCGAAACCACACTGGGATGTCGGGCCTACACAAGACTATTTTCAACAGATATATTTTTGTGTCACAACAGTCAGGAGACACTGCTGTTTTTCTTTACGGAAAAAACTACCAAAAGCTGAATAATAGAGATTTTTTACCGTGGGATGGCAAAACCACAGTTATTGTTTACTGGGGTATACCACACTTTTTTAAATAGAGATATTTGCGGCTGAACAGTGAGCGACACACTCAAACAGCTTTTTTTTTAGATACCAAAGGCCCAAAACTGGATAGTACAGCGATTTGACCCATGGAACTGCGAAACCACACTGGGATGTCGGGCCTACACAAGACTATTTTCAACAGATATATTTTTGTGTCACAACAGTCAGGAGACACTACTGTTTTTCTTTATGGAAAAAACTACCAAAAGCTGAATAATAGAGATTTTTTACCGTGGGATTGAAAACCACAGTTATTGTTTACTGAGGTATACCACACTTTTTTAAATAAAGATATTTGCGGCTGAACAGTGAGCGACACACTCAAACTGCTTTTTTTTTAGATACCAAAGGCCCAAAACTGGATAGTACAGCGATTTGACCCATGGAACTGCGAAACCACACTGGGATGTTGGGCCTACACAAGACTATTTTCAACAGATATATTTTTGTGTCACAACAGTCAGGAGACACTGCTGTTTTTCTTTACGGAAAAAACTACCAAAAGCTGAATAATAGAGATTTTTTACCGTGGGATGGCAAAACCACAGTTATTGTTTACTGGGGTATACCACACTTTTTTAAATAGAGATATTTGCGGCTGAACAGTGAGCGACACACTCAAACTACTTTTTTTTTAGATACCAAAGGCCCAAAACTGGATAGTACAGCGATTTGACCTGTGGAACTGCGAAACCACACTGGGATGTAGGGCCTACACAAGACTATTTTCAACAGATATATTTTTGTGTCACAACAGTCAGGAGACACTGCTGTTTTTCTTTACGGAAAAAAATACCAAAAGCTGAATAATAGAGATTTTTTACCGTGGGATGGCAAAACCACAGTTATTGTTTACTGGGGTATACCACACTTTTTTAAATAGAGATATTTGCGGCTGAACAGTGAGCGACACACTCAAACTGCTTTTTTTTTAGATACCAAAGGCCCAAAACTGGATAGTACAGCGATTTGACCCGTGGAACTGCGAAACCACACTGGGATGTCGGGCCTACACAAGACTATTTTCAACAGATATATTTTTGTGTCACAACAGTCAGGAGACACTACTGTTTTTCTTTACGGAAAATATACCAAAAGCTGAATAATAGTGATTTTTTACCGTGGGATGGCAAAACCACAGTTATTGTTTACTGGGGTATACCACACTTTTTTAAATAGAGATATTTGTGGCTGAACAGTGAGCGACACACTCAAACTGCTTTTTTTTAGATACCAAAGGCCCAAAACTGGATAGTACAGCGATTTGACCCATGGAACTGCGAAACCACACTGGGATGTCGGGCCTACACAAGACTATTTTCAACAGATATATTTTTGTGTCACAACAGTCAGGAGACACTACTGTTTTTCTTTATGGAAAAAACTACCAAAAGCTGAATAATAGAGATTTTTTACCGTGGGATTGAAAACCACAGTTATTGTTTACTGAGGTATACCACACTTTTTTAAATAAAGATATTTGCGGCTGAACAGTGAGCGACACACTCAAACTGCTTTTTTTTTAGATACCAAAGGCCCAAAACTGGATAGTACAGCGATTTGGCCCGTGGAACTGCGAAACCACACTGGGATGTCGGGCCTACACAAGACTATTTTCAACAGATATATTTTTGTGTCACAGCAGTCAGGAGACACTACTGTTTTTCTTTACGGAAAAAACTACCAAAAGCTGAATAATAGAGATTTTTTACCGTGGGATTGAAAACCACAGTTATTGTTTACTGGGGTATACCACACTTTTTTAAATAGAGACATTTGCAGCTGAACAGTGAGCGACACACTCAAACTGCTTTTTTTTTTATACCAAAGGCCCAAAACTGGATAGTACAGTGATTTGACCCGTGGAACTGCGAAACCACACTGGGATGTCGGGCCTACACAAGACTATTTTCAACAGATATATTTTTGTGTCACAACAGTCAGGAGACACTGCTGTTTTTCTTTACGGAAAAAACTACCAAAAGCTGAATAATAGAGATTTTTTACCGTGGGATGGCAAAACCACAGTTATTGTTTACTGGGGTATACCACACTTTTTTAAATAGAGATATTTGCGGCTGAACAGTGAGCGACACACTCAAACAGCTTTTTTTTTAGATACCAAAGGCCCAAAACTGGATAGTACAGCGATTTGACCCATGGAACTGCGAAACCACACTGGGATGTCGGGCCTACACAAGACTATTTTCAACAGATATATTTTTGTGTCACAACAGTCAGGAGACACTACTGTTTTTCTTTATGGAAAAAACTACCAAAAGCTGAATAATAGAGATTTTTTACCGTGGGATTGAAAACCACAGTTATTGTTTACTGAGGTATACCACACTTTTTTAAATAAAGATATTTGCGGCTGAACAGTGAGCGACACACTCAAACTGCTTTTTTTTTAGATACCAAAGGCCCAAAACTGGATAGTACAGCGATTTGACCCATGGAACTGCGAAACCACACTGGGATGTAGGGCCTACACAAGACTATTTTCAACAGATATATTTTTGTGTCACAACAGTCAGGAGACACTGCTGTTTTTCTTTACGGAAAAAACTACCAAAAGCTGAATAATAGAGATTTTTTACCATGGGATGGCAAAACCACAGTTATTGTTTACTGGGGTATACCACACTTTTTTAAATAGAGATATTTGCGGCTGAACAGTGAGCGACACACTCAAACTGCTTTTTTTTTAGATACCAAAGGCCCAAAACTGGATAGTACAGCGATTTGACCAATGGAACTGCGAAACCACACTGGGATGTCGGGCCTACACAAGACTATTTTCAACAGATATATTTTTGTGTCACAACAGTCAGGAGACACTACTGTTTTTCTTTACGGAAAATATACCAAAACCTGAATAATAGAGATTTTTTACCGTGGGATGGCAAAACCACAGTCATTGTTTACTGGGGTATACCACACTTTTTTAAATAGAGATATTTGCGGCTGAACAGTGAGCGACACACTCAAACTGCTTTTTTTTTAGATACCAAAGGCCCAAAACTGGATAGTACAGCGATTTGACCTGTGGAACTGCGAAACCACACTGGGATGTAGGGCCTACACAAGACTATTTTCAACAGATATATTTTTGTGTCACAACAGTCAGGAGACACTGCTGTTTTTCTTTACGGAAAAAAATACCAAAAGCTGAATAATAGAGATTTTTTACCGTGGGATTGAAAACCACAGTTATTGTTTACTGGGGTATACCACACCTTTTTAAATAGAGATATTTGCGGCTGAACAGTGAGCGACACACTCAAACTGCTATTTTTTTAGATACCAAAGGCCCAAAACTGGATAGTACAGCGATTTGACCCGTGGAACTGCGAAACCACACTGGGATGTCGGGCCTACACAAGACTATTTTCAACAGATATATTTTTGTGTCACAACAGTCAGGAGACACTACTGTTTTTCTTTACGGAAAATATACCAAAAGCTGAATAATAGTGATTTTTTACCATGGGATGGCAAAACCACAGTTATTGTTTACTGGGGTATACCACACTTTTTTAAATAGAGATATTTGCGGCTGAACAGTGAGCGACACACTCAAACTGCTTTTTGTTTAGATACCAAAGGCCCAAAACTGGATAGTACACCAATTTGGCCCATGGAACTGCGAAACCACACTGGGATGTCGGGCCTACACAAGACTATTTTCAACAGATATATTTTTGTGTCACAGCAGTCAGGAGACACTACTGATTTTCTTTACGGACAAAACTACCAAAAGCTGAATAATAGAGATTTTTTACCGTGGGATTGAAAACCACAGTTATTGTTTACTGGGGTATACCACACTTTTTTAAATAGAGATATTTGCAGCTGAACAGTGAGCGACACACTCAAACTGCTTTTTTTTAGATACCAAAGGCCCAAAACTGGATAGTACAGTGATTTGACCCGTGGAACTGCGAAACCACACTGGGATGTCGGGCCTACACAAGACTATTTTCAACAGATATATTTTTGTGTCACAACAGTCAGGAGACACTGCTGTTTTTCTTTACGGAAAAAACTACCAATAGCTGAATAATAGAGATTTTTTACCGTGGGATGGCAAAACCACAGTTATTGTTTACTGGGGTATACCACACTTTTTTAAATAGAGATATTTGCGGCTGAACAGTGAGCGACACACTCAAACTGCTTTTTTTTTAGATACCAAAGGCCCAAAACTGGATAGTGCAGCAATTTGACCAATGGAACTGCGAAACCAAACTGGGATGTCGGGCCTACACAAGACTATTTTGAACAGATATATTTTAGTTTCACAACAGTCAGGAGACACTACTGTTTTTCTTTACGGAAAAAACTACCAAAACCTGAATAATAGAGATTTTTTACCGTGGGATGGCAAAACCACAGTTATTCTTTACTGGGGTATACCACACTTTTTTAAATAGAGATATTTGCGGCTGAACAGTGAGCGACACACTCAAACTGCTTTTTTTTAAGATACCAAAGGCCCAAAACTGGATAGTGCATCAATTTGACCAATGGAACTGCGAAACCAAACTGGGATGTCGGGCCTACACAAGACTATTTTGAACAGATATATTTTAGTTTCACAACAGTCAGGAGACACTACTCTTTTTCTTTACGGAAAAAACTACCAAAACCTGAATAATAGAGATTTTTTACCGTGGGATGGCAAAACCACAGTTATTGTTTACTGGGGTATACCACACTTTTTTAAATAGAGATATTTGCGGCTGAACAGTGAGCGACACACTCAAACTGCTTTTTTTTAAGATACCAAAGGCCCAAAACTGGATAGTACAGCGATTTGACCCGTGGAACTGCGAAAACACACTGAGATGTCGGGCCTACACAAGACTATTTTCAACAGATATATTTTTGTGTCACAACAGTCAGGAGACACTACTGTTTTTCTTTACGGAAAAAACTACCAAAAGCTGAATAATAGAGATTTTTTACCGTGGGATGGCAAAACCACAGTTATTGTTTACTGGGGTATACCACACTTTTTTAAATAGAGATATTTGCGGCTGAACAGTGAGCGACACACTCAAACTGTTTTTTTTTAGATACCAAAGGCCCAAAACTGGATAGTACAGCGATTTGACCCATGGAACTGCGAAACCACACTGGGATGTCGGGCCTACACAAGACTATTTTCAACAGATATATTTTTGTGTAACAACAGTCTTTTGACACTACTGTTTTTCTTTACGGAAAATATACCAAAGCCTGAATAATAGAGATTTTTTACCGTGCGATGGCAAAACCACAGTTCTTGTTTACTATGGTATACCACACTTTTTTAAATAGAGATATTTGAGGCTGAACAGTGAACGACACACTCAAACTGCTTTTTTTTAAGATACCAAAGGCCCAAAACTGGATAGTACAGCGATTTGACCCGTGGAACTGCGAAACCACACTGGGATGTCGGGCCTACACAAGACTATTTTCAACAGATATATTTTTGTGTCACAACAGTCAGGAGACACTACTCTTTTTCTTTACGGAAAATATACCAAAACCTGAATAATAGAGATTTTTTACCGTGGGATGGCAAAACCACAGTTATTGTTTACTGGGGTATACCACACTTTTTTAAATAGAGATATTTGCGGCTGAACAGTGAGCGACACACTCAAACTGCTTTTTTTTTAGATACCAAAGGCCCAAAACTGGATAGTACAGCGATTTGACCTGTGGAACTGCGAAAACACACTGGGATGTGGGGCCTACACAAGACTATTTTCAACAGATATATTTTTGTGTCACAACAGTCAGGAGACACTACTGTTTTTCTTTACGGAAAATATACCAAAAGCTGAATAATAGTGATTTTTTACCGTGGGATGGCAAAACCAAAGTTATTGTTTACTGGGGTATACCACACTTTTTGAAATAGAGATATTTGCGGCTGAACAGTGAGCGACACACTCAAACTGCTTTTTTTAGATACCAAAGGCCCAAAACTGGATAGTACAGCGATTTGACCCATGGAACTGCGAAACCACACTGGGATGTCGGGCCTACACAAGACTATTTTCAACAGATATATTTTTGTGTCACAACAGTCAGGAGACACTACTGTTTTTCTTTACGGAAAAAACTACCAAAAGCTGAATAATAGAGATTTTTTACCGTGGGATGGCAAAACCACAGTTATTGTTTACTGGGGTATACCACACTTTATTAAATAGAGATATTTACGGCTGAACAGTGAGCGACACACTCAAACTGCTTTTTTTTTAGATACCAAAGGCCCAAAACTGGATAGTACAGCGATTTGGCCCGTGGAACTGCGAAACCACACTGGGATGTCGGGCCTACACAAGACTATTTTCAACAGATATATTTTTGTGTCACAACAGTCAGGAGACACTACTCTTTTTCTTTACGGAAAATATACCAAAACCTGAATAATAGAGATTTTTTACCTTGGGATGGCAAAACCACAGTTATTGTTTACTGGGGTATACCACACTTTTTTAAATAGAGATATTTGCGGCTGAACAGTGAGCGACACACTCAAACTGCTTTTTTTTTAGATACCAAAGGCCCAAAACTGGATAGTACAGCGATTTGACCTGTGGAACTGCGAAACCACACTGGGATGTAGGGCCTACACAAGACTATTTTCAACAGATATATTTTTGTGTCACAACAGTCAGGAGAAACTGCTGTTTTTCTTTATGGAAAAAAACTACCAAAAGCTGAATAATAGAGATTTTTTTACCGTGGGATGGCAAAACCACAGTTATTGTTTACTGGGGTATACCACACTTTTTTAAATAGAGATATTTGCGGCTGAACAGTGAGCGACACACTCAAACTGCTTTTTTTTTTAGATACCAAAGGCCCAAAACTGGAAAGTACAGCGATTTGACCAATGGAACTGCGAAACCACACTGGGATGTCGGGCCTACACAAGACTATTTTCAACAGATATATTTTTATGTCACAACAGTCAGGAGACACAACTGTTTTTCTTTACGGAAAAAACTACCAAAAGCTGAATAATAGAGATTTTTTACTGTGGGATGGCAAAACCACAGTTATTGTTTACTGGGGTATACCACACTTTTTAAAATAGAGATATTTGCGGCTGAACAGTGAGCGACACACTCAAACTGCTTTTTATTTAGATACCAAAGGCCCAAAACTGGATAGTACAGCGATTTGACCCGTGGAACTACGAAACCACACTGGGATGTCGGGCCTACACGAGACTATTTTCAACAGATATATTTTTGTGTCACAACAGTCAGGAGACACTACTGTTTTTCTTTGCGGAAAAAACTACCAAAAGCTGAATAATAGAGATTTTTTACCGTGGGATTGAAAACCACAGTTATTGTTTACTGGGGTATACCACACCTTTTTAAATAGAGATATTTGCGGCTGAACAGTGAGCGACACACTCAAACTACTATTTTTTTAGATACCAAAGGCCCAAAACTGGATAGTACAGCGATTTGACCCGTGGAACTGCGAAACCACACTGGGATGTCGGGCCTACACAAGACTATTTTCAACAGATATATTTTTGTGTCACAACAGTCAGGAGACACTACTGTTTTTCTTTACGGAAAATATACCAAAAGCTGAATAATAGTGATTTTTTACCATGGGATGGCAAAACCACAGTTATTGTTTACTGGGGTATACCACACTTTTTTAAATAGAGATATTTGCGGCTGAACAGTGAGCGACACACTCAAACTGCTTTTTGTTTAGATACCAAAGGCCCAAAACTGGATAGTACACCAATTTGGCCCATGGAACTGCGAAACCACACTGGGATGTCGGGCCTACACAAGACTATTTTCAACAGATATATTTTTGTGTCACAGCAGTCAGGAGACACTACTGATTTTCTTTACGGACAAAACTACCAAAAGCTGAATAATAGAGATTTTTTACCGTGGGATTGAAAACCACAGTTATTGTTTACTGGGGTATACCACACTTTTTTAAATAGAGATATTTGCAGCTGAACAGTGAGCGACACACTCAAACTGCTTTTTTTTAGATACCAAAGGCCCAAAACTGGATAGTACAGTGATTTGACCCGTGGAACTGCGAAACCACACTGGGATGTCGGGCCTACACAAGACTATTTTCAACAGATATATTTTTGTGTCACAACAGTCAGGAGACACTGCTGTTTTTCTTTACGGAAAAAACTACCAATAGCTGAATAATAGAGATTTTTTACCGTGGGATGGCAAAACCACAGTTATTGTTTACTGGGGTATACCACACTTTTTTAAATAGAGATATTTGCGGCTCAACAGTGAGCGACACACTCAAACTGCTTTTTTTTTAGATACCAAAGGCCCAAAACTGGATAGTGCAGCAATTTGACCAATGGAACTGCGAAACCAAACTGGGATGTCGGGCCTACACAAGACTATTTTGAACAGATATATTTTAGTTTCACAACAGTCAGGAGACACTACTGTTTTTCTTTACGGAAAAAACTACCAAAACCTGAATAATAGAGATTTTTTACCGTGGGATGGCAAAACCACAGTTATTCTTTACTGGGGTATACCAAACTTTTTTAAATAGAGATATTTGCGGCTGAACAGTGAGCGACACACTCAAACTGCTTTTTTTTAAGATACCAAAGGCCCAAAACTGGATAGTGCATCAATTTGACCAATGGAACTGCGAAACCAAACTGGGATGTCGGGCCTACACAAGACTATTTTGAACAGATATATTTTAGTTTCACAACAGTCAGGAGACACTACTCTTTTTCTTTACGGAAAAAACTACCAAAACCTGAATAATAGAGATTTTTTACCGTGGGATGGCAAAACCACAGTTATTGTTTACTGGGGTATACCACACTTTTTTAAATAGAGATATTTGCGGCTGAACAGTGAGCGACACACTCAAACTGCTTTTTTTTAAGATACCAAAGGCCCAAAACTGGATAGTACAGCGATTTGACCCGTGGAACTGCGAAAACACACTGAGATGTCGGGCCTACACAAGACTATTTTCAACAGATATATTTTTGTGTCACAACAGTCAGGAGACACTACTGTTTTTCTTTACGGAAAAAACTACCAAAAGCTGAATAATAGAGATTTTTTACCGTGGGATGGCAAAACCACAGTTATTGTTTACTGGGGTATACCACACTTTTTTAAATAGAGATATTTGCGGCTGAACAGTGAGCGACACACTCAAACTGTTTTTTTTTAGATACCAAAGGCCCAAAACTGGATAGTACAGCGATTTGACCCATGGAACTGCGAAACCACACTGGGATGTCGGGCCTACACAAGACTATTTTCAACAGATATATTTTTGTGTAACAACAGTCTTTTGACACTACTGTTTTTCTTTACGGAAAATATACCAAAGCCTGAATAATAGAGATTTTTTACCGTGCGATGGCAAAACCACAGTTCTTGTTTACTATGGTATACCACACTTTTTTAAATAGAGATATTTGAGGCTGAACAGTGAACGACACACTCAAACTGCTTTTTTTTAAGATACCAAAGGCCCAAAACTGGATAGTACAGCGATTTGACCCGTGGAACTGCGAAACCACACTGGGATGTCGGGCCTACACAAGACTATTTTCAACAGATATATTTTTGTGTCACAACAGTCAGGAGACACTACTCTTTTTCTTTACGGAAAATATACCAAAACCTGAATAATAGAGATTTTTTACCGTGGGATGGCAAAACCACAGTTATTGTTTACTGGGGTATACCACACTTTTTTAAATAGAGATATTTGCGGCTGAACAGTGAGCGACACACTCAAACTGCTTTTTTTTTAGATACCAAAGGCCCAAAACTGGATAGTACAGCGATTTGACCTGTGGAACTGCGAAAACACACTGGGATGTGGGGCCTACACAAGACTATTTTCAACAGATATATTTTTGTGTCACAACAGTCAGGAGACACTACTGTTTTTCTTTACGGAAAATATACCAAAAGCTGAATAATAGTGATTTTTTACCGTGGGATGGCAAAACCAAAGTTATTGTTTACTGGGGTATACCACACTTTTTGAAATAGAGATATTTGCGGCTGAACAGTGAGCGACACACTCAAACTGCTTTTTTTAGATACCAAAGGCCCAAAACTGGATAGTACAGCGATTTGACCCATGGAACTGCGAAACCACACTGGGATGTCGGGCCTACACAAGACTATTTTCAACAGATATATTTTTGTGTCACAACAGTCAGGAGACACTACTGTTTTTCTTTACGGAAAAAACTACCAAAAGCTGAATAATAGAGATTTTTTACCGTGGGATGGCAAAACCACAGTTATTGTTTACTGGGGTATACCACACTTTATTAAATAGAGATATTTACGGCTGAACAGTGAGCGACACACTCAAACTGCTTTTTTTTTAGATACCAAAGGCCCAAAACTGGATAGTACAGCGATTTGGCCCGTGGAACTGCGAAACCACACTGGGATGTCGGGCCTACACAAGACTATTTTCAACAGATATATTTTTGTGTCACAACAGTCAGGAGACACTACTCTTTTTCTTTACGGAAAAAACTACCAAAAGCTGAATAATAGAGATTTTTTACCGTGGGATGGCAAAACCACAGTTATTGTTTACTGGGGTATACCACACTTTTTTAAATAGAGATATTTGCGGCTGAACAGTGAGCGACACACTCAAACTGCTTTTTTTTTAAGATACCAAAGGCCCAAAACTGGATAGTACAGCGATTTGACCCGTGGAACTGCGAAACCACACTGGGATGTCGGGCCTACACAAGACTATTTTCAACAGATATATTTTTGTGTCACAACAGTCAGGAGACCCTACTGTTTTTCTTTACGGAAAATATACCAAAAGCTGAATAATAGTGATTTTTTACCGTGGGATGGCAAAACCACAGTTATTGTTTACTGGGGTATACCACACTTTTTTAAATAGAGATATTTGCAGCTGAACAGTGAGCGACACACTCAAACTGCTTTTTTTTAGATACCAAAGGCCCAAAACTGGATAGTACAGCGATTTGACCCATGGGACTGCGAAACCACACTGGGATGTCGGGCCTACACAAGACTATTTTCAACAGATATATTTTTGTGTCACAACAGTCAGGAGACACTACTGTTTTTCTTTACGGAAAAAACTACCAAAAGCTGAAAAATAGAGATTTTTTACCGTGGGATGGCAAAACCACAGTTATTGTTTACTGGGGTATACCACACTTTATTAAATAGAGATATTTGCGGCTGAACAGTGAGCGACACACTCAAACTGCTTTTTTTTTAGATACCAAAGGCCCAAAACTGGATAGTACAGCGATTTGGCCCGTGGAACTGCGAAACCACACTGAGATGTCGGGCCTACACAAGACTATTTTCAACAGATATATTTTTGTGTAACAACAGTCAGGAGACACTACTGTTATTCTTTACGGAAAATATACCAAAACCTGAATAATAGAGATTTTTTACCGTGGGATGGCAAAACCACAGTTATTGTTTACTATGGTATACCACACTTTTTTAAATAGAGATATTTGAGGCTGAACAGTGAGCGACACACTCAAACTGCTTTTTTTTAAGATACCAAAGGCCCAAAACTGGATAGTACAGCGATTTGACCCGTGGAACTTCGAAACCACACTGGGATGTCGGGCCTACACAAGACTATTTTCAACAGATATATTTTTGTGTCACAACAGTCAGGAGACACTACTCTTTTTCTTTACGGAAAATATACCAAAACCTGAATAATAGAGATTTTTTACCTTGGGATGGCAAAACCACAGTTATTGTTTACTGGGGAATACCACACTTTTTTAAATAGAGATATTTGCGGCTGAACAGTGAGCGACACACTCAAACTGCTTTTTTTTTAGATACCAAAGGCCCAAAACTGGATAGTACAGCGATTTGACCTGTGGAACTGCGAAACCACACTGGGATGTAGGGCCTACACAAGACTATTTTCAACAGATATATTTTTGTGTCACAACAGTCACGAGAAACTGCTGCTTTTCTTTACGGAAAAAAACTACCAAAAGCTGAATAATAGAGATTTTTTTACCGTGGGATGGCAAAACCACAATTATTGTTTAGTGGGGTATACCACACTTTTTTAAATAGAGATATTTGCGGCTGAACAGTGAGCGACACACTCAAACTGCTTTTTTTTTTAGATACCAAAGGCCCAAAACTGGAAAGTACAGCGATTTGACCAATGGAACTGCGAAACCACACTGGGATGTCGGGCCTACACAAGACTATTTTCAACAGATATATTTTTATGTCACAACAGTCAGGAGACACTACTGTTTTTCTTTACGGAAAAAACTACCAAAAGCTGAATAATAGAGATTTTTTGCTGTGGGATGGCAAAACCACAGTTATTGTTTACTGGGGTATACCACACTTTTTAAAATAGAGATATTTGCGGCTGAACAGTGAGCGACACACTCAAACTGCTTTTTTTTTAGATACCAAAGGCCCAAAACTGGATAGTACAGCGATTTGACCCGTGGAACTACGAAACCACACTGGGATGTCGGGCCTACACAAGACTATTTTCAACAGATATATTTTTGTGTCACAACAGTCAGGAGACACTACTGTTTTTCTTTGCGGAAAAAACTACCAAAAGCTGAATAATAGAGATTTTTTACCGTGGGATTGAAAACCACAGTTATTGTTTACTGGGGTATACCACACCTTTTTAAATAGAGATATTTGCGGCTGAACAGTGAGCGACACACTCAAACTGCTATTTTTTTAGATACCAAAGGCCCAAAACTGGATAGTACAGCGATTTGACCCATGGAACTGCGAAACCACACTGGGATGTCGGGCCTACACAAGACTATTTTCAACAGATATATTTTTGTGTCACAACAGTCAGGAGACACTACTGTTTTTCTTTACGGAAAAAACTACCAAAAGCTGAATAATAGAGATTTTTTACCGTGGGATGGCAAAACCACAGTTATTGTTTACTGGGGTATACCACACTTTTTTAAATAGAGATATTTGCGGCTGAACAGTGAGCGACACACTCAAACGGCTTTTTTTTTTAGATACCAAAGGCCCAAAACTGGATAGTACAGCGATTTGACCCGTGGAACTGCGAAACCACACTGGGATGTCGGGCCTACACAAGACTATTTTCAACAGATATATTTTTGTGTCACAACAGTCAGGAGACACTACTGTTTTTCTTTACGGAAAATATACCAAAAGCTGAATAATAGTGATTTTTTACCGTGGGATGGCAAAACCACAGTTATTGTTTACTGGGGTATACCACACTTTTTTAAATAGAGATATTTGCGGCTGAACAGTGAGCGACACACTCAAACTGCTTTTTTTTAGATACCAAAGGCCCAAAACTGGATAGTACAGCGATTTGACCCATGGAACTGCGAAACCACACTGGGATGTCGGGCCTACACAAGACTATTTTCAACAGATATATTTTTGTGTCACAACAGTCAGGAGACACTACTGTTTTTCTTTACGGAAAAAACGACCAAAAGCTGAATAATAGAGATTTTTTACCGTGGGATGGCAAAACCACAGTTATTGTTTACTGGGGTATACCACACTTTATTAAATAGAGATATTTGCGGCTGAACAGTGAGCGACACACTCAAACTGCTTTTTTTTTAGATACCAAAGGCCCAAAACTGGATAGTACAGCGATTTGGCCCGTGGAACTGCGAAACCCCCCTGGGATGTCGGGCCTACACAAGACTATTTTCAACAGATATATTTTTGTGTCACAGCAGTCAGGAGACACTACTGTTTTTCTTTACGGAAAAAACTACCAAAAGCTGAATAATAGAGATTTTTTACCGTGGGATTGAAAACCACAGTTATTGTTTACTGGGGTATACCACACTTTTTTAAATAGAGATATTTGCAGCTGAACAGTGAGCGGCACACTCAAACTGCTTTTTTTTTGATACCAAAGGCCCAAAACTGGATAGTACAGTGATTTGACCCGTGGAACTGCGAAACCACACTGGGATGTCGGGCCTACACAAGACTATTTTCAACAGATATATTTTTGTGTCACAGCAGTCAGGAGACACTACTGTTTTTCTTTACGGAAATAACTACCAAAAGCTGAATAATAGAGATTTTTTACCGTGGGATTGAAAACCACAGTTATTGTTTACTGGGGTATACCACACTTTTTTAAATAGAGATATTTGCAGCTGAACAGTGAGCGACACACTCAAACTGCTTTTTTTTTTATACCAAAGGCCCAAAACTGGATAGTACAGTGATTTGACCCGTGGAACTGCGAAACCACACTGGGATGTCGGGCCTACACAAGACTATTTTCAACAGATATATTTTTGTGTCACAACAGTCAGGAGACATTGCTGTTTTTCTTTACGGAAAAAACTACCAAAAGCTGAATAATAGAGATTTTTTACCGTGGGATGGCAAAACCACAGTTATTGTTTACTGGGGTATACCACACTTTTTTAAATAGAGATATTTGCGGCTGAACAGTGAGCGACACACTCAAACTGCTTTTTTTTTAGTTAGCAAAGGCCCAAAACTGGATAGTACAGCGATTTGACCCATGGAACTGCGAAACCACACTGGGATGTCGGGCCTACACAAGACTATGTTGAACAAATATATTTTAGTGTCACAACATTCAGGAGACACTACTGTTTTTCTTTACGGAAAAAACTACCAAAACCTGAATAATAGAGATTTTTTACCGTGGGATGGCAAAACCACAGTTATTGTTTACTGGGGTATACCACACTTTTTTAAATAGAGATATTTGCGGCTGAACAGTGAGCGACACACTCAAACTGCTTTTTTTTAAGATACCAAAGGCCCAAAACTGGATAGTACAGTGATTTGACCCGTGTAACTGCGAAAACACACTGGGATGTCGGGCCTACACAAGACTATTTTCAACAGATATATTGTTTTGTCACAACAGTCAGGAGACACTACTGTTCTTCTTTACGGAAAATATACCAAAACCTGAATAATAGAGATTTTTTACCGTGGGATGGCAAAACCACAGTTATTGTTTACTATGGTATACCACACTTTTTTAAATAGAGATATTTGCGGCTGAACAGTGAGCGACACACTCAAACTGCTTTCTTTTAAGATACCAAAGGCCCAAAACTGGATAGTACAGCGATTTGACCCGTGGAACTGCGAAACCACACTGGGATGTCGGGCCTACACAAGACTATTTTCAACAGATATATTTTTGTGTCACAACAGTCAGGAGACACTACTGTTTTTCTTTACGGAAAATATACCAAAACCTGAATAATAGAGATCTTTTACCGTGGGATGGCAAAACCACAGTTATTGTTTACTGGGGTATACCACACTTTTTTAAATAGAGATATTTGCGGCTGAACAGTGAGCGACACACTGAAACTGCTTTTTTTTTTAGATACCAAAAGCCCAAAACTGGATAGTACAGCGATTTGACCAATGGAACTGCGAAACCACACTGGGATGTCGGGCCTACACAAGACTATTTTCAACAGATATATTTTTATGTCACAACAGTCAGGAGACACTACTATTTTTCTTTACGGAAAAAACTACCAAAAGCTGAATAATTGAGATTTTTTACTGTGGGATGGCAAAACCACAGTTATTGTTTACTGGGGTATACCACACTTTTTAAAATAGAGATATTTGCGGCTGAACAGTGAGCGACACACTCAAACTGCTTTTTTTTTAGATACCAAAGGCCCAAAACTGGATAGTATAGCGATTTGACCCATGGAACTGCGAAACCACACTGGGATGTCGGGCCTACACAAGACTATTTTCAACAGATATATTTTTGTGTCACAACAGTCAGGAGACACTACTGTTTTTCTTTACGGAAAAAACTACCAAAAGCTGAATAATAGAGATTTTTTCCCGTGGGATGGCAAAACCACAGTTATTGTTTACTGGGGTATACCACACTTTTTTAAATAGAGATATTTGCGGCTGAACAGTGAGCGACACACTCAAACTGCTTTTTTTTAAGATACCAAAGGCCCAAAACTGGATAGTACAGCGATTTGACCCGTGGAACTGCGAAAACACACTGGGATGTCGGGCCTACACAAGACTATTTTCAACAGATATATTTTTGTGTCACAACAGTCAGGATACAATACTGTTTTTCTTTACGGAAAAAACTACCAAAAGCTGAATAATAGAGATTTTTTACCGTGGGATGGCAAAACCACAGTTATTGTTTACTGGGGTATGCCACACTTTTTTAAATAGAGATATTTGCGGCTGAACAGTGAGCGACACACTCAAACTGCTTTTTTTTTAGATACCAAAGACCCAAAACTGGATAGTACAGCGATTTTACCCGTGGAACTGCGAAACCACACTGGGATGTCGGGCCTACGCAAGACTATTTTCAACAGATATATTTTTATGTCACAACAGTCAGGAGACACTACTGTTTTTCTTTACGGAAAATATACCAAAACCTAAATAATACAGATTTTTTACCGTGGGATGGCAACAAAACCACAGTTGTTGTTTACTGGGGTATACCACACTTTTTTAAATAGAGATATTTGCGGCTGAACAGTGAGCGACACACTCAAACTGCTTTTTTTTTAGATACCAAAGGCCCAAAAGTGGATAGTACAGCGATTTGACCTGTGGAACTGCGAAACCACACTGGGATGTAGGGCCTACACAAGACTATTTTCAACAGATATATTTTTGTGTCACAACAATCAGGAGACACTGCTGTTTTTCTTTACGGAAAAAACTACCAAAAGCTGAATAATAGAGATTTTTTACCGTGGGATGGCAAAACCACAGTTATTGTTTACTAGGGTATACCACACTTTTTTAAATAGAGATATTTGCGGCTGAACAGTGAGCGACACACTCAAACTGCTTTTTTTTTAGATACCAAAGGCCCAAAACTGGATAGTACAGCGATTTGACCAATGGAACTGCGAAACCACACTGGGATGTCGGGCCTACACAAGACTATTTTCAACAGATATATTTTTGTGTCACAACAGTCAGGAGACACTACTGTTTTTCTTTATGGAAAATATACCAAAACCTGAATAATAGAGATTTTTTACCGTGGGATGGCAAAACCACAGTTATTGTTTACTGGGGTATACCACACTATTTTAAATAGTGATATTTGCGGCTGAACAGTGAGCGACACACTCAAACTGCTTTTTTTTTAGATACCAAAGGCCCAAAACTGGATAGTACAGCGATTTGACCTGTGGAACTGCGAAACCACACTGGGATGTAGGGCCTACACAATACTATTTTCAACAGATATATTTTTGTGTCACAACAGTCAGGAGACACTACTGTTTTTCTGTACGGAAAAAACTACCAAAAGCTGAATAATAGAGATTTTTTACCGTGGGATGGCAAAACCACAGTTATTGTTTACTGGGGTATACCACACTTTTTTAAATAGAGATATTTGCGGCTGAACAGTGAGCGACACACTCAAACTGCTTTTTTTTTAGATACCAAAGGCCTAAAACTGGAT
Organism: Phyllobates terribilis; assembly: GCF_046119375.1. Taxonomy (NCBI): domain Eukaryota; kingdom Metazoa; phylum Chordata; class Amphibia; order Anura; family Dendrobatidae; genus Phyllobates; species Phyllobates terribilis. The sequence goes on from NW_027362764.1 coordinate 462,394,765, forward strand.
AGTACAGCGATTTGACCCATGGAACTGCGAAACCACACTGGGATGTCGGGCCTACACAAGACTATTTTCAACAGATATATTTTTGTGTCACAACAGTCAGGAGACACTATTGTTTTTCTTTATGGAAAAAACTACCAAAAGCTGAATAATAGAGATTTTTTACCGTGGGATTGAAAACCACAGTTATTGTTTACTGGGGTATACCACACTTTTTTAAATAAAGATATTTGCGGCTGAACAGTGAGCGACACACTCAAACTGCTTTTTTTTTAGATACCAAAGGCCCAAAAGTGGATAGTACAGCGATTTGACCTGTGGAACTGTGAAACCACACTGGGATGTAGGGCCTACACAAGACTATTTTCAACAGATATATTTTTGTGTCACAACAATCAGGAGACACTGCTGTTTTTCTTTACGGAAAAAACTACCAAAAGCTGAATAATAGAGATTTTTTACCGTGGGATGGCAAAACCACAGTTATTGTTTACTAGGGTATACCACACTTTTTTAAATAGAGATATTTGCGGCTGAACAGTGAGCGACACACTCAAACTGCTTTTTTTTTAGATACCAAAGGCCCAAAACTGGATAGTACAGCGATTTGACCAATGGAACTGCGAAACCACACTGGGATGTCGGGCCTACACAAGACTATTTTCAACAGATATATTTTTGTGTCACAACAGTCAGGAGACACTACTGTTTTTCTTTATGGAAAATATACCAAAACCTGAATAATAGAGATTTTTTACCGTGGGATGGCAAAACCACAGTTATTGTTTACTGGGGTATACCACACTATTTTAAATAGTGATATTTGCGGCTGAACAGTGAGCGACACACTCAAACTGCTTTTTTTTTAGATACCAAAGGCCCAAAACTGGATAGTACAGCGATTTGACCTGTGGAACTGCGAAACCACACTGGGATGTAGGGCCTACACAATACTATTTTCAACAGATATATTTTTGTGTCACAACAGTCAGGAGACACTACTGTTTTTCTGTACGGAAAAAACTACCAAAAGCTGAATAATAGAGATTTTTTACCGTGGGATGGCAAAACCACAGTTATTGTTTACTGGGGTATACCACACTTTTTTAAATAGAGATATTTGCGGCTGAACAGTGAGCGACACACTCAAACTGCTTTTTTTTTAGATACCAAAGGCCTAAAACTGGATAGTACAGCGATTTGACCCATGGAACTGCGAAACCACACTGGGATGTCGGGCCTACACAAGACTATTTTCAACAGATATATTTTTGTGTCACAACAGTCAGGAGACACTATTGTTTTTCTTTATGGAAAAAACTACCAAAAGCTGAATAATAGAGATTTTTTACCGTGGGATTGAAAACCACAGTTATTGTTTACTGGGGTATACCACACTTTTTTAAATAAAGATATTTGCGGCTGAACAGTGAGCGACACACTCAAACTGCTTTTTTTTTAGATACCAAAGGCCCAAAACTGGATAGTACAGCGATTTGACCCATGGAACTGCGAAACCACACTGGGATGTCGGGCCTACACAAGACTATTTTCAACAGATATATTTTTGTGTCACAACAGTCAGGAGACACTACTGTTTTTTTTTACGGAAAAAACTACCAAAAGCTGAATAATAGAGATTTTTTACCGTGGGATGGCAAAACCACAGTTATTGTTTACTGGGGTATACCACACTTTTTAAAATAGAGATATTTGCGGCTGAACAGTGAGCGACACACTCAAACTGCTTTTTTTTTAGATACCAAAGGCCCAAAACTGGATAGTACAGCGATTTGACCCGTGGAACTACGAAACCACACTGGGATGTCGGGCCTACACAAGACTATTTTCAACAGATATATTTTTGTGTCACAACAGTTAGGAGACACTACTGTTTTTCTTTACGGAAAAAACTACCAAAAGCTGAATAATAGAGATTTTTTACCGTGGGATTGAAAACCACAGTTATTGTTTACTGGGGTATACCACACCTTTTTAAATAGAGATATTTGCGGCTGAACAGTGAGCGACACACTCAAACTGCTTTTTTTTTAGATACCAAAGGCCCAAAACTGGATAGTACAGCGATTTGACCCATGGAACTGCGAAACCACACTGGGATGTCGGGCCTACACAAGACTATTTTCAACAGATATATTTTTGTGTCACAACAGTCAGGAGACAATACTGTTTTTCTTTACGGAAAAAACTACCAAAAGCTGAATAATAGAGATTTTTTACCGTGGGATGGCAAAACCACAGTTATTGTTTACTGGGGTATACCACACTTTTTTAAATAGAGATATTTGCGTCTGAACAGTGAGCGACACACTCAAACTGCTTTTTTTTTAGATACCAAAGGCCCAAAACTGGATAGTACAGCGATTTGACCCATGGAACTGCGAAACCACACTGGGATGTCAGGCCTACACAAGACTATTTTCAACAGATATATTTTTGTGTCACAACAGTCAGGAGACACTACTGTTTTTCTTTATGGAAAAAACTACCAAAAGCTGAATAATAGAGATTTTTTACCGTGGGATTGAAAACCACAGTTATTGTTTACTGATGTATACCACACTTTTTTAAATAAAGATATTTGTGGCTGAACAGTGAGCGACACACTCAAACTGCTTTTTTTTTAGATACCAAAGGCCCAAAACTGGATAGTACAGCGATTTGACCCAAGGAACTGCGAAACCACACTGGGATGTGGGGCCTACACAACACTATTTTCAACAGATATATTTTTGTGTCACAACAGTCAGGAGACACTACTGTTTTTTTTTACGGAAAAAACTACCAAAAGCTGAATAATAGAGATTTTTTACCGTGGGATGGCAAAACCACAGTTATTGTTTACTGGGGTATACCACACTTTTTTAAATAGAGATATTTGCGTCTGAACAGTGAGCGACACACTCAAACTGCTTTTTTTTTAGATACCAAAGGCCCAAAACTGGATAGTACAGCGATTTGACCCATGGAACTGCGAAACCACACTGGGATGTCAGGCCTACACAAGACTATTTTCAACAGATATATTTTTGTGTCACAACAGTCAGGAGACACTACTGTTTTTCTTTATGGAAAAAACTACCAAAAGCTAAATAATAGAGATTTTTTACCGTGGGATTGAAAACCACAGTTATTGTTTACTGATGTATACCACACTTTTTTAAATAAAGATATTTGTGGCTGAACAGTGAGCGACACACTCAAACTGCTTTTTTTTTAGATACCAAAGGCCCAAAACTGGATAGTACAGCGATTTGACCCAAGGAACTGCGAAACCACACTGGGATGTGGGGCCTACACAACACTATTTTCAACAGATATATTTTTGTGTCACAACAATCAGGAGACACTACTGTTTTTCTTTACGGAAAAAACTACCAAAAGCTGAATAATAGAGATTTTTTACCGTGGGATGGCAAAACCACAGTTATTGTTTACTAGGGTATACCACACTTTTTTAAATAGAGATATTTGCGGCTGAACAGTGAGCGACACACTCAAACTGCTTTTTTTTTAGATACCAAAGGCCCAAAACTGGATAGTACAGCGATTTGACCAATGGAACTGCGAAACCACACTGGGATGTCGGGCCTACACAAGACTATTTTCAACAGATATATTTTTGTGTCACAACAGTCAGGAGACACTACTGTTTTTCTTTATGGAAAATATACCAAAACCTGAATAATAGAGATTTTTTACCGTGGGATGGCAAAACCACAGTTATTGTTTACTGGGGTATACCACACTATTTTAAATAGTGATATTTGCGGCTGAACAGTGAGCGACACACTCAAACTGCTTTTTTTTTAGATACCAAAGGCCCAAAACTGGATAGTACAGCGATTTGACCTGTGGAACTGCGAAACCACACTGGGATGTAGGGCCTACACAATACTATTTTCAACAGATATATTTTTGTGTCACAACAGTCAGGAGACACTACTGTTTTTCTGTACGGAAAAAACTACCAAAAGCTGAATAATAGAGATTTTTTACCGTGGGATGGCAAAACCACAGTTATTGTTTACTGGGGTATACCACACTTTTTTAAATAGAGATATTTGCGGCTGAACAGTGAGCGACACACTCAAACTGCTTTTTTTTTAGATACCAAAGGCCTAAAACTGGATAGTACAGCGATTTGACCCATGGAACTGCGAAACCACACTGGGATGTCGGGCCTACACAAGACTATTTTCAACAGATATATTTTTGTGTCACAACAGTCAGGAGACACTATTGTTTTTCTTTATGGAAAAAACTACCAAAAGCTGAATAATAGAGATTTTTTACCGTGGGATTGAAAACCACAGTTATTGTTTACTGGGGTATACCACACTTTTTTAAATAAAGATATTTGCGGCTGAACAGTGAGCGACACACTCAAACTGCTTTTTTTTTAGATACCAAAGGCCCAAAACTGGATAGTACAGCGATTTGACCCATGGAACTGCGAAACCACACTGGGATGTCGGGCCTACACAAGACTATTTTCAACAGATATATTTTTGTGTCACAACAGTCAGGAGACACTACTGTTTTTTTTTACGGAAAAAACTACCAAAAGCTGAATAATAGAGATTTTTTACCGTGGGATGGCAAAACCACAGTTATTGTTTACTGGGGTATACCACACTTTTTAAAATAGAGATATTTGCGGCTGAACAGTGAGCGACACACTCAAACTGCTTTTTTTTTAGATACCAAAGGCCCAAAACTGGATAGTACAGCGATTTGACCCGTGGAACTACGAAACCACACTGGGATGTCGGGCCTACACAAGACTATTTTCAACAGATATATTTTTGTGTCACAACAGTTAGGAGACACTACTGTTTTTCTTTACGGAAAAAACGACCAAAAGCTGAATAATAGAGATTTTTTACCGTGGGATTGAAAACCACAGTTATTGTTTACTGGGGTATACCACACCTTTTTAAATAGAGATATTTGCGGCTGAACAGTGAGCGACACACTCAAACTGCTTTTTTTTTAGATACCAAAGGCCCAAAACTGGATAGTACAGCGATTTGACCCATGGAACTGCGAAACCACACTGGGATGTCGGGCCTACACAAGACTATTTTCAACAGATATATTTTTGTGTCACAACAGTCAGGAGACAATACTGTTTTTCTTTACGGAAAAAACTACCAAAAGCTGAATAATAGAGATTTTTTACCGTGGGATGGCAAAACCACAGTTATTGTTTACTGGGGTATACCACACTTTTTTAAATAGAGATATTTGCGTCTGAACAATGAGCGACACACTCAAACTGCTTTTTTTTTAGATACCAAAGGCCCAAAACTGGATAGTACAGCGATTTGACCCATGGAACTGCGAAACCACACTGGGATGTCAGGCCTACACAAGACTATTTTCAACAGATATATTTTTGTGTCACAACAGTCAGGAGACACTACTGTTTTTCTTTATGGAAAAAACTACCAAAAGCTGAATAATAGAGATTTTTTACCGTGGGATTGAAAACCACAGTTATTGTTTACTGATGTATACCACACTTTTTTAAATAAAGATATTTGTGGCTGAACAGTGAGCGACACACTCAAACTGCTTTTTTTTTAGATACCAAAGGCCCAAAACTGGATAGTACAGCGATTTGACCCAAGGAACTGCGAAACCACACTGGGATGTGGGGCCTACACAACACTATTTTCAACAGATATATTTTTGTGTCACAACAGTCAGGAGACACTACTGTTTTTTTTTACGGAAAAAACTACCAAAAGCTGAATAATAGAGATTTTTTACCGTGGGATGGCAAAACCACAGTTATTGTTTACTGGGGTATACCACACTTTTTTAAATAGAGATATTTGCGGCTGAACAGTGAGCGACACACTCAAACTGATTTTTTTTTAGATATCAAAGGCCCAAAACTGGATAGTACAGCGATTTGACCCGTGGAACTGCGAAACCACACTGGGATGTCGGGCCTACACAAGATTATTTTCAACAGATATATTTTTGTGTCACAACAGTCAGGAGACACTACTGTTTTTCTTTACGGAAAATATACCAAAAGCTGAATAATAGTGATTTTTTACCGTGGGATGGCAAAACCACAGTTATTGTTTACTGGGGTATACCACACTTTTTTAAATAGAGACATTTGCGGCTGAACAGTGAGCGACACACTCAAACTGCTTTTTTTTAGATACCAAAGGCCCAACACTGGATAGTACAGCGATTTGACCCGTGGAACTGGGAAACCACACTGGGATGTCGGGCCTACACAACACTATTTTCAACAGATATATTTTTGTGTCACAACAGTCAGGAGACACTACTGTTTTTCTTTACGGAAAAAACTACCAAAAGCTGAATAATAGAGATTTTTTACCGTGGGATTGAAAGCCACAGTTATTGTTTACTGGGGTATACCACACTTTTTTAAATAGAGATATTTGCGGCTGAACAGTGAGCGACACACTCAAACTGCTTTTTTTTAGATACCAAAGGCCCAAAACTGGATAGTACAGCGGTTTGACCCGTGGAACTGCGAAACCACACTGGGATGTCGGGCCTACACAAGACTATTTTCAACAGATATATTTTTATGTCACAACAGTCAGGAGACACTACTGTTTTTCTTTATGGAAAATATACCAAAACTTCAATAATACAGATTTTTTACCGTGGGATGGCAACAAAACCACAGTTATTGTTTACTGGGGTATACCACACTTTTTTAAATAGAGATATTTGCGGCTGAACAGTGAGCGACACACTCAAACTGCTTTTTTTTTAGATACCAAAGGCCCAAAACTGGATAGTACAGCGATGTGACCTGTGGAACTGCGAAACCACACTGGGATGTAGGGCCTACACAAGACTATTTTCAACAGATATATTTTTGTGTCACAAGAGTCAGGAGACACTGCTGTTTTTCTTTACGGAAAAAACTACCAAAAGCTGAATAATAGAGATTTTTTACCATGGGATGGCAAAACCACAGTTATTGTTTACTGGGGTATACCACACTTTTTTAAATAGAGATATTTGCGGCTGAACAGTGAGCGACACACTCAAACTGCTTTTTTTTTAGATACCAAAGGCCCAAAACTGGATAGTACAGCGATTTGACCAATGGAACTGCGAAACCACACTGGGATGTCGGGCCTACACAAGACTATTTTCAACAGATATACTTTTGTGTCACAACAGTCAGGAGACACTACTGTTTTTGTTTACGGAAAATATACCAAAACCTGAATAATAGAGATTTTTTACCGTGGGATGGCAAAACCACAGTTATTGTTTACTGGGGTATACCACACTTTTTTAAATAGAGATATTTGCGGCTGAACAGTGAGCGACACACTCAAACTGCTTTTTTTTTAGATACCAAAGGCCCAAAACTGGATAGTACAGCGATTTGACCTGTGGAACTGCGAAACCACACTGGGATGTAGGGCCTACACAAGACTATTTTCAACAGATATATTTTTGTGTCACAACAGTCAGGAGACACTGCTGTTTTTCTTTACGGAAAAAACTACCAAAAGCTGAATAATAGAGATTTTTTACCGTGGGATAGCAAAAGCACAGTTATTGTTTACTGGGGTATACCACACTTTTTTAAATAGAGATATTTGCGGCTGAACAGTGAGCGACACACTCAAACTGTTTTTTTTTAGATACCAAAGGCCCAAAACTGGATAGTACAGCGATTTGACCCATGGAACTGCGAAACCACACTGGGATGTCGGGCCTACACAAGACTATTTTCAACAGATATATTTTTGTGTCACAACAGTCAGGAGACACTACTGTTTTTCTTTACGGAAAAAACTACCAAAAGCTGAATAATAATGATTTTTTAACGTGGGATGGCAAAACCACAGTTATTGTTTACTGGGGTATACCACACTTTTTTAAATAGAGATATTTGCGGCTGAACAGTGAGCGACACACTCAAACTGCTTTTTTTTAGATACCAAAGGCCCAAAACTGGATAGTACAGCGATTTGACCCATGGAACTGCGAAACCACACTGGGATGTCGGGCCTACACAAGACTATTTTCAACAGATATATTTTTGTGTCACAACAGTAAGGAGACACTACTGTTTTTCTTTGCGGAAAAAACTACCAAAAGCTGAATAATAATGATTTTTTAACGTGGGATGGCAAAACCACAGTTATTGTTTACTGGGGTATACCACACTTTTTTAAATAGAGATATTTGCGGCTGAACAGTGAGCGACACACTCAAACTGCTTTTTTTTAGATACCAAAGGCCCAAAACTGGATAGTACAGCGATTTGACCCATGGAACTGCGAAACCACACTGGGATGTCGGGCCTACACAAGACTATTTTCAACAGATATATTTTTGTGTCACAACAGTAAGGAGACACTACTGTTTTTCTTTGCGGAAAAAACTACCAAAAGCTGAATAATAGAGATTTTTTACCGTGGGATTGAAAACCACAGTTATTGTTTACTGGGGTATACCACACCTTTTTAAATAGAGATATTTGCAGCTGAACAGTGAGCGACACACTCAAACTGCTTTTTTTTTAGATACCAAAGGCTCAAAACTGGATAGTACAGCGATTTGACCCATGGAACTGCGAAACCACACTGGGATGTCGGGCCTACACAAGACTATTTTCAACAGATATATTTTTGTGTCACAACAGTCAGGAGACACTACTGTTTTTCTTTACGGAAAAAACTACCAAAAGCTGAATAATAGAGATTTTTTACCGTGGGATGGCAAAACCACAGTTATTGTTTACTGGGGTATACCACACTTTTTTAAATAGAGATATTTGCGGCTGAACAGTGAGCGACACACTCAAACTGCTTTTTTTTTAGATACCAAAGGCCCAAAACTGGATAGTACAGCGATTTGACCCGTGGAACTGCGAAACCAAACTGGGATGTCGGGCCTACACAAGACTATTTTCAACAGATATATTTTTGCGTCACAACAGTCAGGAGACACTACTGTTTTTCTTTACAGAAAATATACCAAAAGCTGAATAATAGTGATTTTTTACCGTGGGATGGCAAAACCACAGTTATTGTTTACTGGGGTATACCACACTTTTTTAAATAGAGATATTTGCGACTGAACAGTGAGCGACACACTCAAACTGCTTTTTTTTAGATACCAAAGGCCCAAAACTGGATAGTACAGCGATTTGACCCATGGAACTGCGAAACCACACTGGGATGTCGGGCCTACACAAGACTATTTTCAACAGATATATTTTTGTGTCACAACAGTCAGGAGACACTACTGTTTTTCTTTACGGAAAAAACTACCAAAAGCTGAATAATAGAGATTTTTTACCGTGGGATGGCAAAACCACAGTTATTGTTTACTGGGGTATACCACACTTTATTAAATAGAGATATTTGCGGCTGAACAGTGAGCGACACACTCAAACTGCTTTTTTTTTAGATACCAAAGGCCCAAAACTGGATAGTACAGCGATTTGGCCCGTGGAACTGGGAAACCACACTGGGATGTCGGGCCTACACAAGACTATTTTCAACAGATATATTTCTGTGTCACAGCAGTCAGGAGACACTACTGTTTTTCTTTACGGAAAAAACTACCAAAAGCTGAATAATAGAGATTTTTTACCGTGGGATTGAAAACCACAGTTATTGTTTACTGGGGTTTACCACACTTTTTTAAATAGAGATATTTGCAGCTGAACAGTGAGCGACACACTCAAACTGCTTTTTTTTAGATACCAAAGGCCCAAAACTGGATAGTACAGTGATTTGACCCGTGGAACTGCGAAACCACACTGGGATGTCGGGCCTACACAAGACTATTTTCAACAGATATATTTTTGTGTCACAACAGTCAGGAGACACTGCTGTTTTTCTTTATGGAAAAAACTACCAAAAGCTGAATAATAGAGATTTTTTACCGTGGGATGGCAAAACCACAGTTATTGTTTACTGGGGTATACCACACTTTTTTAAATAGAGATATTTGCAGCTGAACAGTGAGCGACACACTCAAACTGCTTTTTTTTTAGATACCAAAGGCCGAAAACTGGATAGTACAGCGATTTGACCCATGGAACTGCGAAACCACACTGGGATGTCGGGCCTACAGAAGACTATTTTGAACAGATATATTTTAGTGTCACAACAGTCAGGAGACACTACTGTTTTTCTTTACGGAAAAAACTACCAAAACCTGAATAATAGAGATTTTTTACCGTGGGATGGCAAAACCACAGTTATTGTTTACTGGGGTATACCACACTTTTTTAAATAGAGATATTTGCGGCTGAACAGTGAGCGACACACTCAAACTGCTTTTTTTTAGATACCAAAGGACCAAAACTGGATAGTACAGCGATTTGACCCATGGAACTGCGAAACCACACTGGGATGTCGGGCCTACACAAGACTATTTTCAACAGATATATTTTTGTGTCACAACAGTAAGGAGACACTACAGTTTTTCTTTGCGGAAAAAACTACCAAAAGCTGAATAATAATGATTTTTTAACGTGGGATGGCAAAACCACAGTTATTGTTTACTGGGGTATACCACACTTTTTTAAATAGAGATATTTGCGGCTGAACAGTGAGCGACACACTCAAACTGCTTTTTTTTAGATACCAAAGGCCCAAAACTGGATAGTACAGCGATTTGACCCATGGAACTGCGAAACCACACTGGGATGTCGGGCCTACACAAGACTATTTTCAACAGATATATTTTTGTGTCACAACAGTAAGGAGACACTACTGTTTTTCTTTGCGGAAAAAACTACCAAAAGCTGAATAATAGAGATTTTTTACCGTGGGATTGAAAACCACAGTTGTTGTTTACTGGGGTATACCACACCTTTTTAAATAGAGATATTTGCAGCTGAACAGTGAGCGACACACTCAAACTGCTTTTTTTTTTAGATACCAAAGGCTCAAAACTGGATAGTACAGCGATTTGACCCATGGAACTGCGAAACCACACTGGGATGTCGGGCCTACACAAGACTATTTTCAACAGATATATTTTTGTGTCACAACAGTCAGGAGACACTACTGTTTTTCTTTACGGAAAATATACCAAAACCTGAATAATAGAGATTTTTTACCGTGGGATGGCAAAACCACAGTTATTGTTTACTGGGGTATACCACACTTTTTTAAATAGAGATATTTGCGGCTGAACAGTGAGCGACACACTCAAACTGCTTTTTTTTTAGATACCAAAGGCCCAAAACTGGATAGTACAGCGATTTGACCCGTGGAACTGCGAAACCAAACTGGGATGTCGGGCCTACACAAGACTATTTTCAACAGATATATTTTTGTGTCACAACAGTCAGGAGACACTACTGTTTTTCTTTACAGAAAATATACCAAAAGCTGAATAATAGTGATTTTTTACCGTGGGATGGCAAAACCACAGTTATTGTTTACTGGGGTATACCACACTTTTTTAAATAGAGATATTTGCGACTGAACAGTGAGCGACACACTCAAACTGCTTTTTTTTAGATACCAAAGGCCCAAAACTGGATAGTACAGCGATTTGACCCATGGAACTGCGAAACCACACTGGGATGTCGGGCCTACACAAGACTATTTTCAACAGATATATTTTTGTGTCACAACAGTCAGGAGACACTACTGTTTTTCTTTACGGAAAAAACTACCAAAAGCTGAATAATAGAGATTTTTTACCGTGGGATGGCAAAACCACAGTTATTGTTTACTGGGGTATACCACACTTTATTAAATAGAGATATTTGCGGCTGAACAGTGAGCGACACACTCAAACTGCTTTTTTTTTAGATACCAAAGGCCCAAAACTGGATAGTACAGCGATTTGGCCCGTGGAACTGGGAAACCACACTGGGATGTCGGGCCTACACAAGACTATTTTCAACAGATATATTTCTGTGTCACAGCAGTCAGGAGACACTACTGTTTTTCTTTACGGAAAAAACTACCAAAAGCTGAATAATAGAGATTTTTTACCGTGGGATTGAAAACCACAGTTATTGTTTACTGGGGTTTACCACACTTTTTTAAATAGAGATATTTGCAGCTGAACAGTGAGCGACACACTCAAACTGCTTTTTTTTAGATACCAAAGGCCCAAAACTGGATAGTACAGTGATTTGACCCGTGGAACTGCGAAACCACACTGGGATGTCGGGCCTACACAAGACTATTTTCAACAGATATATTTTTGTGTCACAACAGTCAGGAGACACTGCTGTTTTTCTTTATGGAAAAAACTACCAAAAGCTGAATAATAGAGATTTTTTACCGTGGGATGGCAAAACCACAGTTATTGTTTACTGGGGTATACCACACTTTTTTAAATAGAGATATTTGCAGCTGAACAGTGAGCGACACACTCAAACTGCTTTTTTTTTAGATACCAAAGGCCGAAAACTGGATAGTACAGCGATTTGACCCATGGAACTGCGAAACCACACTGGGATGTCGGGCCTACAGAAGACTATTTTGAACAGATATATTTTAGTGTCACAACAGTCAGGAGACACTACTGTTTTTCTTTACGGAAAAAACTACCAAAACCTGAATAATAGAGATTTTTTACCGTGGGATGGCAAAACCACAGTTATTGTTTACTGGGGTATACCACACTTTTTTAAATAGAGATATTTGCGGCTGAACAGTGAGCGACACACTCAAACTGCTTTTTTTTAGATACCAAAGGACCAAAACTGGATAGTACAGCGATTTGACCCATGGAACTGCGAAACCACACTGGGATGTCGGGCCTACACAAGACTATTTTCAACAGATATATTTTTGTGTCACAACAGTAAGGAGACACTACAGTTTTTCTTTGCGGAAAAAACTACCAAAAGCTGAATAATAATGATTTTTTAACGTGGGATGGCAAAACCACAGTTATTGTTTACTGGGGTATACCACACTTTTTTAAATAGAGATATTTGCGGCTGAACAGTGAGCGACACACTCAAACTGCTTTTTTTTAGATACCAAAGGCCCAAAACTGGATAGTACAGCGATTTGACCCATGGAACTGCGAAACCACACTGGGATGTCGGGCCTACACAAGACTATTTTCAACAGATATATTTTTGTGTCACAACAGTAAGGAGACACTACTGTTTTTCTTTGCGGAAAAAACTACCAAAAGCTGAATAATAGAGATTTTTTACCGTGGGATTGAAAACCACAGTTATTGTTTACTGGGGTATACCACACCTTTTTAAATAGAGATATTTGCAGCTGAACAGTGAGCGACACACTCAAACTGCTTTTTTTTTTAGATACCAAAGGCTCAAAACTGGATAGTACAGCGATTTGACCCATGGAACTGCGAATCCACACTGGGATGTCGGGCCTACACAAGACTATTTTCAACAGATATATTTTTGTGTCACAACAGTCAGGAGACACTACTGTTTTTCTTTACGGAAAATATACCAAAACCTGAATAATAGAGATTTTTTACCGTGGGATGGCAAAACCACAGTTATTGTTTACTGGGGTATACCACACTTTTTTAAATAGAGATATTTGCGGCTGAACAGTGAGCGACACACTCAAACTGCTTTTTTTTTAGATACCAAAGGCCCAAAGCTGGATAGTACAGCGATTTGACCCGTGGAACTGCGAAACCAAACTGGGATGTCGGGCCTACACAAGACTATTTTCAACAGATATATTTTTGTGTCACAACAGTCAGGAGACACTACTGTTTTTCTTTACAGAAAATATACCAAAACCTGAATAATAGTGATTTTTTACCGTGGGATGGCAAAACCACAGTCATTGTTTACTGGGGTATACCACACTTTTTTAAATAGAGATATTTGCGACTGAACAGTGAGCGACACACTCAAACTGCTTTTTTTTAGATACCAAAGGCCCAAAACTGGATAGTACAGCGATTTGACCCATGGAACTGCGAAACCACACTGGGATGTCGGGCCTACACAAGACTATTTTCAACAGATATATTTTTGTGTCACAACAGTCAGGAGACACTACTGTTTTTCTTTACGGAAAAAACTACCAAAACCTGAATAATAGAGATTTTTTACCGTGGGATGGCAAAACCACAGTTATTGTTTACTGGGGTATACCACACTTTATTAAATAGAGATATTTGCGGCTGAACAGTGAGCGACACACTCAAACTGCTTTTTTTTAGATACCAAAGGCCCAAAACTGGATAGTACAGCGATTTGGCCCGTGGAACTGGGAAACCACACTGGGATGTCGGGCCTACACAAGACTATTTTCAACAGATATATTTCTGTGTCACAGCAGTCAGGAGACACTACTGTTTTTCTTTATGGAAAAAACTACCAAAAGCTGAATAATAGAGATTTTTTACCGTGGGATTGAAAACCACAGTTATTGTTTACTGGGGTTTACCACACTTTTTTAAATAGAGATATTTGCAGCTGAACAGTGAGCGACACACTCAAACTGCTTTTTTTTAGATACCAAAGGCCCAAAACTGGATAGTACAGTGATTTGACCCGTGGAACTGCGAAACCACACTGGGATGTCGGGCCTACACAAGACTATTTTCAACAGATATATTTTTGTGTCACAACAGTCAGGAGACACTGCTGTTTTTCTTTATGGAAAAAACTACCAAAAGCTGAATAACAGAGATTTTTTACCGTGGGATGGCAAAACCACAGTTATTGTTTACTGGGGTATACCACACTTTTTTAAATAGAGATATTTGCAGCTGAACAGTGAGCGACACACTCAAACTGCTTTTTTTTTAGATACCAAAGGCCGAAAACTGGATAGTACAGCGATTTGACCCATGGAACTGCGAAATCACACTGGGATGTGGGGCCTACAGAAGACTATTTTGAACAGATATATTTTAGTGTCACAACAGTCAGGAGACACTACTGTTTTTCTTTACGGAAAAAACTACCAAAACCTGAATAATAAAGATTTTTTACCGTGGGATGGCAAAACCACAGTTATTGTTTACTGGGGTATACCACACTTTTTTAAATAGAGATATTTGCGGCTGAACAGTGAGCGACACACTCAAACTGCTTTTTTTTAAGATACCAAAGGCCCAAAACTGGATAGTACAGTGATTTGACCCGTGTAACTGCGAAAACACACTGGGATGTCGGGCCTACACAAGACTATTTTCAACAGATATATTGTTTTGTCACAACAGCCAGGAGACACTACTGTTCTTCTTTACGGAAAATATACCAAAACCTGAATAATAGAGATTTTTTACCGTGGGATGGCAAAACCACAGTTATTGTTTACTATGGTATACCACACTTTTTTAAATAGAGATATTTGCGGCTGAACAGTGAGCGACACACTCAAACTGCTTTTTTTTAAGATACCAAAGGCCCAAAACTGGATAGTACAGCGATTTGACCCGTGGAACTGCGAAAACACACTGGGATGTCGGGCCTACACAAGACTATTTTCAACAGATATATTTTTGTGTAACAACAGTCAGGAGACACTACTGTTTTTCTTTTCGGAAAATATACCAAAACCTGAATAATAGAGATTTTTTACCGTGGGATGGCAAAACCACAGTTATTGTTTACTATGGTATACCACACTTTTTTAAATAGAGATATTTGCGGCTGAACAGTGAGCGACACACTCAAACTGCTTTTTTTTAAGATACCAAAGGCCCAAAACTGGATAGTACAGCGATTTGACCCGTGGAACTGCAAAACCCCACTGGGATGTCGGGCCTACACAAGACTATTTTCAACAGATATATTTTTGTGTCACAACAGTCAGGAGACACTACTGTTTTTCTTTACGGAAAATATACCAAAACCTGAAAAATAGAGATTTTTTACCATGGGATGGCAAAACCACAGTTATTGTTTACTGGGGTATACCACGCTTTTTTAAATAGAGATATTTGCGGCTGAACAGTGAGCGACACACTCAAACTGCTTTTTTTTTAGATACCAAAGGCCCAAAACTGGATAGTACAGCGATTTGACCTGTGGAACTGCGAAACCACACTGGGATGTAGGGCCTACACAAGACTATTTTCAACAGATATATTTTTGTGTCACAACAGTCAGGAGAAACTGCTGTTTTTCTTTACGGAAAAAACTACCAAAAGCTGAATAATAGAGATTTTTTACCGTGGGATGGCAAAACCACAGTTATTGTTTACTGGGGTATACCACACTTTTTTAAATAGAGATATTTGTGGCTGAACAGTGAGCGACACATTCAAACTGCTTTTTTTTTAGATACCAAAGGCCCAAAACTGGATAGTACAGCGATTTGACCAATGGAACTGCGAAACCACACTGGGATGTCGGGCCTACACAAGACTATTTTCAATAGATATATTTTTATGTCACAACAGTCAGGAGACACTACTGTTTTTCTTTACGGAAAAAACTACCAAAAGCTGAATAATAGAGATTTTTTACCGTGGGATGGCAAAACCACAGTTATTGTTTACTGGGGTATACCACACTTTTTTAAATTGAGATATTTGCGGCTGAACAGTGAGCGACACATTCAAACTGCTTTTTTTTAAGATACCAAAGGCCCATAACTGGATAGTACAGCGATTTGACCCGTGGAACTGCGAAAACACATTGGGATGTCGGGCCTACACAAGACGATTTTCAACAGATATATTTTTGTGCCACAACAGTCAGGAGACAATACTGTTTTTCTTTACGGAAAAAACTACCAAAAGCTGAATAATAGAGATTTTTTACCGTGGGATGGCAAAACCACAGTTATTGTTTACTGGTGTATACCACACTTTTTTAAATAGAGATATTTGCGGCTGAACAGTGAGCGACACACTCAAACTGCTTTTTTTTTAGATACCAAAGGCCCAAAACTGGATAGTACAGCGATTTTACCCGTGGAACTGCGAAACCACACTGGGATGTCGGGCCTACACAAGACTATTTTCAACAGATATATTTTTATGTCACAACAGTCAGGAGACACTACTGTTTTTCTTTGCGGAAAATATACCAAAACCTGAATAATACAGATTTTTTACCGTGGGATGGCAACAAAACCACAGTTTTTGTTTACTGGGGTATACCACACTTTTTTAAATAGAGATATTTGCGGCTGAACAGTGAGCGACACACTCAAACTGCTTTTTTTTTAGATACCAAAGGCCCAAAACTGGATAGTACAGCGATTTGACCCGTGGAACTGCGAAACCACACTGGGATGTCGGGCCTACACAAGACTATTTTCAACAGATATATTTTTGTGTCACAACAGTCAGGAGACACTACTGTTTTTCTTTACGGAAAATATACCAAAACCTGAATAATAGAGATTTTTTACCGTGGGATGGCAAAACCACAGTTATTGTTTACTGGGGTATACCACACTTTTTTAAATAGAGATATTTGCGGCTGAACAGTGAGCGACACACTCAAACTGCTTTTTTTTTAGATACCAAAGGCCCAAAAGTGGATAGTACAGCGATTTGACCTGTGGAACTGCGAAACCACACTGGGATGTAGGGCCTACACAAGACTATTTTCAACAGATATATTTTTGTGTCACAGCAGTCAGGAGACACTACTGTTTTTCTATATGGAAAAAACTACCAAAAGCTGAATAATAGAGATTTTTTACCGTGGGATTGAAAACCACAGTTATTGTTTACTGGGGTATACCACACTTTTTTAAATAGAGATATTTGCAGCTGAACAGTGAGCGACACACTCAAACTGCTTTTTTTTAGATACCAAAGGGCCAAAACTGGATGGTACAGCGATTTGACCCGTGGAACTGCGAAACCACACTGGGATGTCGGGCCTACACAAGACTATTTTCAACAGATATATTTTTGTGTCACAACAGTCAGGAGACACTACTGTTTTTCTTTACGGAAAATATACCAAAACCTGAATAATAGAGATTTTTTACCGTGGGATGGTAAAACCACAGTTATTGTTTACTGGGGTATACCACACTTTTTTAAATAGAGATATTTGCGGCTGAACAGTGAGCGACACACTCAAACTGCTTTTTTTTTAGATACCAAAGGCCCAAAACTGGATAGTACAGCGATTTTACCCGTGGAACTGCGAAACCACACTGGGATGTCGGGCCTACACAAGACTATTTTCAACAGATATATTTTTATGTCACAACAGTCAGGAGACACTACTGTTTTTCTTTACGGAAAATATACCAAAACCTGAATAATACAGATTTTTTACCGTGGGATGGCAACAAAACCACAGTTTTTGTTTACTGGGGTATACCACACTTTTTTAAATAGAGATATTTGCGGCTGAACAGTGAGCGACACACTCAAACTGCTTTTTTTTTAGATACCAAAGGCCCAAAACTGGATAGTACAGCGATTTGACCCGTGGAACTGCGAAACCACACTGGGATGTCGGGCGTACACAAGACTATTTTCAACAGATATATTTTTGTGTCACAACAGTCAGGAGACACTACTGTTTTTCTTTACGGAAAATATACCAAAACCTGAATAATAGAGATTTTTTACCGTGGGATGGCAAAACCACAGTTATTGTTTACTGGGGTATACCACACTTTTTTAAATAGAGATATTTGCGGCTGAACAGTGAGCGACACACTCAAACTGCTTTTTTTTTTAGATACCAAAGGCCCAAAACTGGATAGTACAGCGATTTGACCTGTGGAACTGCGAAACCACACTGGGATTTACGGCCTACACAATACTATTTTCAACAGATATATTTTTGTGTCACAGCAGTCAGGAGACACTACTGTTTTTCTTTATGGAAAAAACTACCAAAAGCTGAATAATAGAGATTTTTTACCGTGGGATGGCAAAACCACAGTTATTGTTTACTGGGGTATACCACACTTTTTTAAATAGAGATATTTGCAGCTGAACAGTGAGCGACACACTCAAACTGCTTTTTTTTTAGATACCAAAGGCCGAAAACTGGATAGTACAGCGATTTGACCCATGGAACTGCGAAACCACACTGGGATGTCGGGCCTACAGAAGACTATTTTGAACAGATATATTTTAGTGTCACAACAGTCAGGAGACACTACTGTTTTTCTTTACGGAAAAAACTACCAAAACCTGAATAATAGAGATTTTTTACCGTGGGATGGCAAAACCACAGTTATTGTTTACTGGGGTATACCACACTTTTTTAAATAGAGATATTTGCGGCTGAACAGTGAGCGACACACTCAAACTGCTTTTTTTTAGATACCAAAGGACCAAAACTGGATAGTACAGCGATTTGACCCATGGAACTGCGAAACCACACTGGGATGTCGGGCCTACACAAGACTATTTTCAACAGATATATTTTTGTGTCACAACAGTAAGGAGACACTACAGTTTTTCTTTGCGGAAAAAACTACCAAAAGCTGAATAATAATGATTTTTTAACGTGGGATGGCAAAACCACAGTTATTGTTTACTGGGGTATACCACACTTTTTTAAATAGAGATATTTGCGGCTGAACAGTGAGCGACACACTCAAACTGCTTTTTTTTAGATACCAAAGGCCCAAAACTGGATAGTACAGCGATTTGACCCATGGAACTGCGAAACCACACTGGGATGTCGGGCCTACACAAGACTATTTTCAACAGATATATTTTTGTGTCACAACAGTAAGGAGACACTACTGTTTTTCTTTGCGGAAAAAACTACCAAAAGCTGAATAATAGAGATTTTTTACCGTGGGATTGAAAACCACAGTTATTGTTTACTGGGGTATACCACACCTTTTTAAATAGAGATATTTGCAGCTGAACAGTGAGCGACACACTCAAACTGCTTTTTTTTTTAGATACCAAAGGCTCAAAACTGGATAGTACAGCGATTTGACCCATGGAACTGCGAAACCACACTGGGATGTCGGGCCTACACTAGACTATTTTCAACAGATATATTTTTGTGTCACAACAGTCAGGAGACACTACTGTTTTTCTTTACGGAAAATATACCAAAACCTGAATAATAGAGATTTTTTACCGTGGGATGGCAAAACCACAGTTATTGTTTACTGGGGTATACCACACTTTTTTAAATAGAGATATTTGCGACTGAACAGTGAGCGACACACTCAAACTGCTTTTTTTTAGATACCAAAGGCCCAAAACTGGATAGTACAGCGATTTGACCCATGGAACTGCGAAACCACACTGGGATGTCGGGCCTACACAAGACTATTTTCAACAGATATATTTTTGTGTCACAACAGTCAGGAGACACTACTGTTTTTCTTTACGGAAAAAACTACCAAAAGCTGAATAATAGAAATTTTTTACCGTGGGATGGCAAAACCACAGTTATTGTTTACTGGGGTATACCACACTTTATTAAATAGAGATATTTGCGGCTGAACAGTGAGCGACACACTCAAACTGCTTTTTTTTTAGATACCAAAGGCCCAAAACTGGATAGTACAGCGATTTGGCCCGTGGAACTGGGAAACCACACTGGGATGTCGGGCCTACACAAGACTATTTTCAACAGATATATTTCTGTGTCACAGCAGTCAGGAGACACTACTGTTTTTCTTTACGGAAAAAACTACCAAAAGCTGAATAATAGAGATTTTTTACCGTGGGATTGAAAACCACAGTTATTGTTTACTGGGGTTTACCACACTTTTTTAAATAGAGATATTTGCAGCTGAACAGTGAGCGACACACTCAAACTGCTTTTTTTTAGATACCAAAGGCCCAAAACTGGATAGTACAGTGATTTGACCCGTGGAACTGCGAAACCACACTGGGATGTCGGGCCTACACAAGACTATTTTCAACAGATATATTTTTGTGTCACAACAGTCAGGAGACACTGCTGTTTTTCTTTATGGAAAAAACTACCAAAAGCTGAATAATAGAGATTTTTTACCGTGGGATGGCAAAACCACAGTTATTGTTTACTGGGGTATACCACACTTTTTTAAATAGAGATATTTGCAGCTGAACAGTGAGCGACACACTCAAACTGCTTTTTTTTTAGATACCAAAGGCCGAAAACTGGATAGTACAGCGATTTGACCCATGGAACTGCGAAACCACACTGGGATGTCGGGCCTACAGAAGACTATTTTGAACAGATATATTTTAGTGTCACAACAGTCAGGAGACACTACTGTTTTTCTTTACGGAAAAAACTACCAAAACCTGAATAATAGAGATTTTTTACCGTGGGATGGCAAAACCACAGTTATTGTTTACTGGGGTATACCACACTTTTTTAAATAGAGATATTTGCGGCTGAACAGTGAGCGACACACTCAAACTGCTTTTTTTTAGATACCAAAGGACCAAAACTGGATAGTACAGCGATTTGACCCATGGAACTGCGAAACCACACTGGGATGTCGGGCCTACACAAGACTATTTTCAACAGATATATTTTTGTGTCACAACAGTAAGGAGACACTACAGTTTTTCTTTGCGGAAAAAACTACCAAAAGCTGAAT
This sequence comes from Phyllobates terribilis, assembly GCF_046119375.1. Taxonomy (NCBI): domain Eukaryota; kingdom Metazoa; phylum Chordata; class Amphibia; order Anura; family Dendrobatidae; genus Phyllobates; species Phyllobates terribilis. Next base: position 462,416,250 of record NW_027362764.1, read on the forward strand.
AATAGAGATTTTTTACCGTGGGATTGAAAACCACAGTTATTGTTTACTGGGGTATACCACACCTTTTTAAATAGAGATATTTGCAGCTGAACAGTGAGCGACACACTCAAACTGCTTTTTTTTTTAGATACCAAAGGCTCAAAACTGGATAGTACAGCGATTTGACCCATGGAACTGCGAAACCACACTGGGATGTCGGGCCTACACAAGACTATTTTCAACAGATATATTTTTGTGTCACAACAGTCAGGAGACACTACTGTTTTTCTTTACGGAAAATATACCAAAACCTGAATGATAGAGATTTTTTACCGTGGGATGGCAAAACCACAGTTATTGTTTACTGGGGTATACCACACTTTATTAAATAGAGATATTTGCGGCTGAACAGTGAGCGACACACTCAAACTGCTTTTTTTTAGATACCAAAGGCCCAAAACTGGATAGTACAGCGATTTGGCCCGTGGAACTGGGAAACCACACTGGGATGTCGGGCCTACACAAGACTATTTTCAACAGATATATTTCTGTGTCACAGCAGTCAGGAGACACTACTGTTTTTCTTTATGGAAAAAACTACCAAAAGCTGAATAATAGAGATTTTTTACCGTGGGATTGAAAACCACAGTTATTGTTTACTGGGGTTTACCACACTTTTTTAAATAGAGATATTTGCAGCTGAACAGTGAGCGACACACTCAAACTGCTTTTTTTTAGATACCAAAGGCCCAAAACTGGATAGTACAGTGATTTGACCCGTGGAACTGCGAAACCACACTGGGATGTCGGGCCTACACAAGACTATTTTCAACAGATATATTTTTGTGTCACAACAGTCAGGAGACACTGCTGTTTTTCTTTATGGAAAAAACTACCAAAAGCTGAATAACAGAGATTTTTTACCGTGGGATGGCAAAACCACAGTTATTGTTTACTGGGGTATACCACACTTTTTTAAATAGAGATATTTGCAGCTGAACAGTGAGCGACACACTCAAACTGCTTTTTTTTTAGATACCAAAGGCCGAAAACTGGATAGTACAGCGATTTGACCCATGGAACTGCGAAATCACACTGGGATGTGGGGCCTACAGAAGACTATTTTGAACAGATATATTTTAGTGTCACAACAGTCAGGAGACACTACTGTTTTTCTTTACGGAAAAAACTACCAAAACCTGAATAATAAAGATTTTTTACCGTGGGATGGCAAAACCACAGTTATTGTTTACTGGGGTATACCACACTTTTTTAAATAGAGATATTTGCGGCTGAACAGTGAGCGACACACTCAAACTGCTTTTTTTTAAGATACCAAAGGCCCAAAACTGGATAGTACAGTGATTTGACCCGTGTAACTGCGAAAACACACTGGGATGTCGGGCCTACACAAGACTATTTTCAACAGATATATTGTTTTGTCACAACAGCCAGGAGACACTACTGTTCTTCTTTACGGAAAATATACCAAAACCTGAATAATAGAGATTTTTTACCGTGGGATGGCAAAACCACAGTTATTGTTTACTATGGTATACCACACTTTTTTAAATAGAGATATTTGCGGCTGAACAGTGAGCGACACACTCAAACTGCTTTTTTTTAAGATACCAAAGGCCCAAAACTGGATAGTACAGCGATTTGACCCGTGGAACTGCGAAAACACACTGGGATGTCGGGCCTACACAAGACTATTTTCAACAGATATATTTTTGTGTAACAACAGTCAGGAGACACTACTGTTTTTCTTTTCGGAAAATATACCAAAACCTGAATAATAGAGATTTTTTACCGTGGGATGGCAAAACCACAGTTATTGTTTACTATGGTATACCACACTTTTTTAAATAGAGATATTTGCGGCTGAACAGTGAGCGACACACTCAAACTGCTTTTTTTTAAGATACCAAAGGCCCAAAACTGGATAGTACAGCGATTTGACCCGTGGAACTGCAAAACCCCACTGGGATGTCGGGCCTACACAAGACTATTTTCAACAGATATATTTTTGTGTCACAACAGTCAGGAGACACTACTGTTTTTCTTTACGGAAAATATACCAAAACCTGAAAAATAGAGATTTTTTACCATGGGATGGCAAAACCACAGTTATTGTTTACTGGGGCATACCACGCTTTTTTAAATAGAGATATTTGCGGCTGAACAGTGAGCGACACACTCAAACTGCTTTTTTTTTAGATACCAAAGGCCCAAAACTGGATAGTACAGCGATTTGACCTGTGGAACTGCGAAACCACACTGGGATGTAGGGCCTACACAAGACTATTTTCAACAGATATATTTTTGTGTCACAACAGTCAGGAGAAACTGCTGTTTTTCTTTACGGAAAAAACTACCAAAAGCTGAATAATAGAGATTTTTTACCGTGGGATGGCAAAACCACAGTTATTGTTTACTGGGGTATACCACACTTTTTTAAATAGAGATATTTGTGGCTGAACAGTGAGCGACACATTCAAACTGCTTTTTTTTTAGATACCAAAGGCCCAAAACTGGATAGTACAGCGATTTGACCAATGGAACTGCGAAACCACACTGGGATGTCGGGCCTACACAAGACTATTTTCAATAGATATATTTTTATGTCACAACAGTCAGGAGACACTACTGTTTTTCTTTACGGAAAAAACTACCAAAAGCTGAATAATAGAGATTTTTTACCGTGGGATGGCAAAACCACAGTTATTGTTTACTGGGGTATACCACACTTTTTTAAATTGAGATATTTGCGGCTGAACAGTGAGCGACACACTCAAACTGCTTTTTTTTAAGATACCAAAGGCCCATAACTGGATAGTACAGCGATTTGACCCGTGGAACTGCGAAAACACATTGGGATGTCGGGCCTACACAAGACTATTTTCAACAGATATATTTTTGTGCCACAACAGTCAGGAGACAATACTGTTTTTCTTTACGGAAAAAACTACCAAAACCTGAATAATAGAGATTTTTTACCGTGGGATGGCAAAACCACAGTTATTGTTTACTGGTGTATACCACACTTTTTTAAATAGAGATATTTGCGGCTGAACAGTGAGCGACACACTCAAACTGCTTTTTTTTTAGATACCAAAGGCCCAAAACTGGATAGTACAGCGATTTTACCCGTGGAACTGCGAAACCACACTGGGATGTCGGGCCTACACAAGACTATTTTCAACAGATATATTTTTATGTCACAACAGTCAGGAGACACTACTGTTTTTCTTTGCGGAAAATATACCAAAACCTGAATAATACAGATTTTTTACCGTGGGATGGCAACAAAACCACAGTTTTTGTTTACTGGGGTATACCACACTTTTTTAAATAGAGATATTTGCGGCTGAACAGTGAGCGACACACTCAAACTGCTTTTTTTTTAGATACCAAAGGCCCAAAACTGGATAGTACAGCGATTTGACCCGTGGAACTGCGAAACCACACTGGGATGTCGGGCCTACACAAGACTATTTTCAACAGATATATTTTTGTGTCACAACAGTCAGGAGACACTACTGTTTTTCTTTACGGAAAATATACCAAAACCTGAATAATAGAGATTTTTTACCGTGGGATGGCAAAACCACAGTTATTGTTTACTGGGGTATACCACACTTTTTTAAATAGAGATATTTGCGGCTGAACAGTGAGCGACACACTCAAACTGCTTTTTTTTTAGATACCAAAGGCCCAAAAGTGGATAGTACAGCGATTTGACCTGTGGAACTGCGAAACCACACTGGGATGTAGGGCCTACACAAGACTATTTTCAACAGATATATTTTTGTGTCACAACAGTCAGGAGACACTGCTGTTTTTCTTTACGGAAAAAACTACCAAAAGCTGAATAATAGAGATTTTTTACCGTGGGATGGCAAAACCACAGTTATTGTTTACTGGGGTATACCACACTTTTTTAAATAGAGATATTTGCGGCTGAACAGTGAGCGACACACTCAAACTGCTTTTTTTTTAGATACCAAAGGCCCAAAACTGGATAGTACAGCGATTTGACCAATGGAACTGCGAAACCACACTGGGATGTCGGGCCTACACAAGACTATTTTCAACAGATATATTTTTGTGCCACAACAGTCAGGAGACACTACTGTTTTTCTTTACGGAAAATATACCAAAACCTGAATAATAGAGATTTTTTACCGTGGGATGGCAAAACCACAGTTATTGTTTACTGGGGTATACCACACTTTTTTAAATAGAGATATTCGCGGCTGAACAGTGAGCGACACACTCAAACTGCTTTTTTTTTAGATACCAAAGGCCCAAAAGTGGATAGTACAGCGATTTGACCTGTGGAACTGCGAAACCACACTGGGATGTAGGGCCTACACAAGACTATTTTCAACAGATATATTTTTGTGTCACAACAGTCAGGAGACACTGCTGTTTTTCTTTACGGAAAAAACTACCAAAAGCTGAATAATAGAGATTTTTTACCGTGGGATGGCAAAACCATAGTTATTGTTTACTGGGGTATACCACACTTTTTTAAATAGAGATATTTGCGGCTGAACAGTGAGCGACACACTCAAACTGCTTTTTTTTTTAGATACCAAAGGCCCAAAACTGGATAGTACAGCGGTTTGACCAATGGAACTGCGAAACCACACTGGGATGTCGGGCCTACACAAGACTATTTTCAACAGATATATTTTTGTGTCACAACAGTCAGGAGACACTACTGTTTTTCTTTACGGAAAATATACCAAAACCTGAATAATAGAGATTTTTTTACCGTGGGATGGCAAAACCACAGTTATTGTTTACTGGGGTATACCACACTTTTTTAAATAGAGATATTTGCGGCTGAACAGTGAGCGACACACTCAAACTGCTTTTTTTTTAGATACCAAAGGCCCAAAACTGGATAGTACAGCGATTTGACCTGTGGAACTGCGAAACCACACTGGGATGTACGGCCTACACAACACTATTTTCAACAGATATATTTTTGTGTCACAGCAGTCAGGAGACACTACTGTTTTTCTTTATGGAAAAAAATACCAAAAGCTGAATAATAGAGATTTTTTACCGTGGGATTGAAAACCACAGTTATTGTTTACTGGGGTATACCACACTTTTTTAAATAGAGATATTTGCAGCTGAACAGTGAGCGACACACTCAAACTGCTTTTTTTTAGATACCAAAGGGCCAAAACTGGATGGTACAGCGATTTGACCCGGGGAACTGCGAAACCACACTGGGATGTCGGGCCTACACAAGACTATTTTCAACAGATATATTTTTGTGTCACAACAGTCAGGAGACACTACTGTTTTTCTTTACGGAAAATATACCAAAACCTGAATAATAGAGATTTTTTACCGTGGGATGGCAAAACCACAGTTATTGTTTACTGGGGTATACCCCACTTTTTTAAATAGAGATATTTGCGGCTGAACAGTGAGCGACACACTCAAACTGCTTTTTTTTTAGATACCAAAGGCCCAAAACTGGATAGTACAGCGATTTGACCAATGGAACTGCGAAACCACACTGGGATGTCGGGCCTACACAAGACTATTTTCAACAGATATATTTTTGTGTCACAACAGTCAGGAGACACTACTGTTTTTCTTTACGGAAAATATACCAAAACCTGAATAATAGAGATTTTTTACCGTGGGATGGCAAAACCACAGTTATTGTTTACTGGGGTATACCACACTTTTTTAAATAGAGATATTTGCGGCTGAACAGTGAGCGACACACTCAAACTGCTTTTTTTTTAGATACCAAAGGCCCAAAACTGGATAGTACAGCGATTTGACCTGTGGAACTGCGAAACCACACTGGGATGTAGGGCCTACACAATACTATTTTCAACAGATATATTTTTGTGTCACAGCAGTCAGGAGACACTACTGTTTTTCTATATGGAAAAAACTACCAAAAGCTGAATAATAGAGATTTTTTACCGTGGGATTGAAAACCACAGTTATTGTTTACTGGGGTATACCACACTTTTTTAAATAGAGATATTTGCAGCTGAACAGTGAGCGACACACTCAAACTGCTTTTTTTTAGATACCAAAGGGCCAAAACTGGATGGTACAGCGATTTGACCCGTGGAACTGCGAAACCACACTGGGATGTCGGGCCTACACAAGACTATTTTCAACAGATATATTTTTGTGTCACAACAGTCAGGAGACACTACTGTTTTTCTTTACGGAAAATATACCAAAACCTGAATAATAGAGATTTTTTACCGTGGGATGGTAAAACCACAGTTATTGTTTACTGGGGTATACCACACTTTTTTAAATAGAGATATTTGCGGCTGAACAGTGAGCGACACACTCAAACTGCTTTTTTTTTAGATACCAAAGGCCCAAAACTGGATAGTACAGCGATTTTACCCGTGGAACTGCGAAACCACACTGGGATGTCGGGCCTACACAAGACTATTTTCAACAGATATATTTTTATGTCACAACAGTCAGGAGACACTACTGTTTTTCTTTACGGAAAATATACCAAAACCTGAATAATACAGATTTTTTACCGTGGGATGGCAACAAAACCACAGTTTTTGTTTACTGGGGTATACCACACTTTTTTAAATAGAGATATTTGCGGCTGAACAGTGAGCGACACACTCAAACTGCTTTTTTTTTAGATACCAAAGGCCCAAAACTGGATAGTACAGCGATTTGACCCGTGGAACTGCGAAACCACACTGGGATGTCGGGCCTACACAAGACTATTTTCAACAGATATATTTTTGTGTCACAACAGTCAGGAGACACTACTGTTTTTCTTTACGGAAAATATACCAAAACCTGAATAATAGAGATTTTTTACCGTGGGATGGCAAAACCACAGTTATTGTTTACTGGGGTATACCACACTTTTTTAAATAGAGATATTTGCGGCTGAACAGTGAGCGACACACTCAAACTGCTTTTTTTTTTAGATACCAAAGGCCCAAAACTGGATAGTACAGCGGTTTGACCAATGGAACTGCGAAACCACACTGGGATGTCGGGCCTACACAAGACTATTTTCAACAGATATATTTTTGTGTCACAACAGTCAGGAGACACTACTGTTTTTCTTTACGGAAAATATACCAAAACCTGAATAATAGAGATTTTTTTACCGTGGGATGGCAAAACCACAGTTATTGTTTACTGGGGTATACCACACTTTTTTAAATAGAGATATTTGCGGCTGAACAGTGAGCGACACACTCAAACTGCTTTTTTTTTTAGATACCAAAGGCCCAAAACTGGATAGTACAGCGATTTGACCTGTGGAACTGCGAAACCACACTGGGATTTACGGCCTACACAATACTATTTTCAACAGATATATTTTTGTGTCACAGCAGTCAGGAGACACTACTGTTTTTCTTTATGGAAAAAACTACCAAAAGCTGAATAATAGAGATTTTTTACCGTGGGATTGAAAACTACAGTTATTGTTTACTGGGGTATACCACACTTTTTTAAATAGAGATATTTGCGGCTGAACAGTGAGCGACACACTCAAACTGCTTTTTTTTAAGATACCAAAGGCCCAAAACTGGATAGTACAGTGATTTGACCCGTGTAACTGCGAAAACACACTGGGATGTCGGGCCTACACAAGACTATTTTCAACAGATATATTGTTTTGTCACAACAGTCAGGAGACACTACTGTTCTTCTTTACGGAAAATATACCAAAACCTGAATAATAGAGATTTTTTACCGTGGGATGGCAAAACCACAGTTATTGTTTAGTATGGTATACCACACTTTTTTAAATAGAGATATTTGCGGCTGAACAGTGAGCGACACACTCAAACTGCTTTTTTTTAAGATACCAAAGGCCCAAAACTGGATAGTACAGCGATTTGACCCGTGGAACTGCGAAACCACACTGGGATGTCGGGCCTACACAAGACTATTTTCAACAGATATATTTTTGTGTCACAACAGTCAGGAGACACTACTGTTTTTCTTTACGGAAAATATACCAAAACCTGAAAAATAGAGATTTTTTACCATGGGATGGCAAAACCACAGTTATTGTTTACTGGGGTATACCACACTTTTTTAAATAGAGATATTTGCGGCTGAACAGTGAGCGACACACTCAAACTGCTTTTTTTTTAGATACCAAAGGCCCAAAACTGGATAGTACAGCGATTTGACCTGTGGAACTGCGAAACCACACTGGGATGTAGGGCCTACACAAGACTATTTTCAACAGATATATTTTTGTGTCACAACAGTCAGGAGAAACTGCTGTTTTTCTTTACGGAAAAAACTACCAAAAGCTGAATAATAGAGATTTTTTACCGTGGGATGGCAAAACCACAGTTATTGTTTACTGGGGTATACCACACTTTTTTAAATAGAGATATTTGCGGCTGAACAGTGAGCGACACATTCAAACTGCTTTTTTTTTAGATACCAAAGGCCCAAAACTGGATAGTACAGCGATTTGACCAATGGAACTGCGAAACCACACTGGGATGTCGGGCCTACACAAGACTATTTTCAATAGATATATTTTTATGTCACAACAGTCAGGAGACACTACTGTTTTTCTTTACGGAAAAAACTACCAACAGCTGAATAATAGAGATTTTTTACCGTGGGATGGCAAAACCACAGTTATTGTTTAGTATGGTATACCACACTTTTTTAAATAGAGATATTTGCGGCTGAACAGTGAGCGACACACTCAAACTGCTTTTTTTTAAGATACCAAAGGCCCAAAACTGGATAGTACAGCGATTTGACCCGTGGAACTGCGAAACCACACTGGGATGTCGGGCCTACACAAGACTATTTTCAACAGATATATTTTTGTGTCACAACAGTCAGGAGACACTACTGTTTTTCTTTACGGAAAATATACCAAAACCTGAAAAATAGAGATTTTTTACCATGGGATGGCAAAACCACAGTTATTGTTTACTGGGGTATACCACACTTTTTTAAATAGAGATATTTGCGGCTGAACAGTGAGCGACACACTCAAACTGCTTTTTTTTTAGATACCAAAGGCCCAAAACTGGATAGTACAGCGATTTGACCTGTGGAACTGCGAAACCACACTGGGATGTAGGGCCTACACAAGACTATTTTCAACAGATATATTTTTGTGTCACAACAGTCAGGAGAAACTGCTGTTTTTCTTTACGGAAAAAACTACCAAAAGCTGAATAATAGAGATTTTTTACCGTGGGATGGCAAAACCACAGTTATTGTTTACTGGGGTATACCACACTTTTTTAAATAGAGATATTTGCGGCTGAACAGTGAGCGACACATTCAAACTGCTTTTTTTTTAGATACCAAAGGCCCAAAACTGGATAGTACAGCGATTTGACCAATGGAACTGCGAAACCACACTGGGATGTCGGGCCTACACAAGACTATTTTCAATAGATATATTTTTATGTCACAACAGTCAGGAGACACTACTGTTTTTCTTTACGGAAAAAACTACCAACAGCTGAATAATAGAGATTTTTTACCGTGGGATGGCAAAACCACAGTTATTGTTTACTGGGGTATACCACACTTTTTTAAATTGAGATATTTGCGGCTGAACAGTGAGCGACACACTCAAACTGCTTTTTTTTAAGATACCAAAGGCCCAAAACTGGATAGTACAGCGATTTGACCCGTGGAACTGCGAAAACACACTGGGATGTCGGGCCTACACAAGACTATTTTCAACAGATATATTTTTGTGCCACAACAGTCAGGAGACAATACTGTTTTTCTTTACGGAAAAAACTACCAAAAGCTGAATAATAGAGATTTTTTACCGTGGGATGGCAAAACCACAGTTATTGTTTACTGGGGTATACCACACTTTTTTAAATAGAGATATTTGCGGCTGAACAGTGAGCGACACACTCAAACTGCTTTTTTTTTAGATACCAAAGGCCCAAAACTGGATAGTACAGCGATTTTACCCGTGGAACTGCGAAACCACACTGGGATGTCGGGCCTACACAAGACTATTTTCAACAGATATATTTTTATGTCACAACAGTCAGGAGACACTACTGTTTTTCTTTACGGAAAATATACCAAAACCTGAATAATACAGATTTTTTACCGTGGGATGGCAACAAAACCACAGTTTTTGTTTACTGGGGTATACCACACTTTTTTAAATAGAGATATTTGCGGCTGAACAGTGAGCGACACACTCAAACTGCTTTTTTTTTAGATACCAAAGGCCCAAAACTGGATAGTACAGCGATTTGACCCGTGGAACTGCGAAACCACACTGGGATGTCGGGCCTACACAAGACTATTTTCAACAGATATATTTTTGTGTCACAACAGTCAGGAGACACTACTGTTTTTCTTTACGTAAAATATACCAAAACCTGAATAATAGAGATTTTTTACCGTGGGATGGCAAAACCACAGTTATTGTTTACTGGGGTATACCACACTTTTTTAAATAGAGATATTTGCGGCTGAACAGTGAGCGACACACTCAAACTGCTTTTTTTTTAGATACCAAAGGCCCAAAAGTGGATAGTACAGCGATTTGACCTGTGGAACTGCGAAACCACACTGAGATGTAGGGCCTACACAAGACTATTTTCAACAGATATATTTTTGTGTCACAACAGTCAGGAGACACTGCTGTTTTTCTTTACGGAAAAAACTACCAAAAGCTGAATAATAGAGATTTTTTACCGTGGGATGGCAAAACCACAGTTATTGTTTACTGGGGTATACCACACTTTTTTAAATAGAAATATTTGCGGCTGAACAGTGAGCGACACACTCAAACTGCTTTTTTTTTAGATACCAAAGGACCAAAACTGGATAGTACAGCGATTTGACCAATGGAACTGCGAAACCACACTGGGATGTCGGGCCTACACAAGACTATTTTCAACAGATATATTTTTGTGTCACAACAGTCAGGAGACACTACTGTTTTTCTTTACGGAAAATATACCAAAACCTGAATAATAGAGATTTTTTACCGTGGGATGGCAAAACCACAGTTATTGTTTACTGGGGTATACCACACTTTTTTAAATAGAGATATTTGCGGCTGAACAGTGAGCGACACACTCAAACTGCTTTTTTTTTAGATACCAAAGGCCCAAAAGTGGATAGTACAGCGATTTGACCTGTGGAACTGCGAAAACACACTGGGATGTAGGGCCTACACAAGACTATTTTCAACAGATATATTTTTGTGTCACAACAGTCAGGAGACACTGCTGTTTTTCTTTACGGAAAAAACTACCAAAAGCTGAATAATAGAGATTTTTTACCGTGGGATGGCAAAAGCACAGTTATTGTTTACTGGGGTATACCACACTTTTTTAAATAGAGATATTTGCGGCTGAACAGTGAGCGACACACTCAAACTGCTTTTTTTTTTAGATACCAAAGGCCCAAAACTGGATAGTACAGCGGTTTGACCAATGGAACTGCGAAACCACACTGGGATGTCGGGCCTACACAAGACTATTTTCAACAGATATATTTTTGTGTCACAACAGTCAGGAGACACTACTGTTTTTCTTTACGGAAAATATACCAAAACCTGAATAATAGAGATTTTTTTACCGTGGGATGGCAAAACCACAGTTATTCTTTACTGGGGTATACCACACTTTTTTAAATAGAGATATTTGCGGCTGAACAGTGAGCGACACACTCAAACTGCTTTTTTTTTAGATACCAAAGGCCCAAAACTGGATAGTACAGTGATTTGACCTGTGGAACTGCGAATCCACACTGGGATGTACGGCCTACACAATACTATTTTCAACAGATATATTTTTGTGTCACAGCAGTCAGGAGACACTACTGTTTTTCTTTATGGAAAAAACTACCAAAAGCTGAATAATAGAGATTTTTTACCGTGGGATTGAAAACCACAGTTATTGTTTACTGGGGTATACCACACTTTTTTAAATAGAGATATTTGCAGCTGAACAGTGAGCGACACACTCAAACTGCTTTTTTTTAGATACCAAAGGGCCAAAACTGGATGGTACAGCGATTTGACCCGGGGAACTGCGAAACCACACTGGGATGTCGGGCCTACACAAGACTATTTTCAACAGATATATTTTTGTGTCACAACAGTCAGGAGACACTACTGTTTTTCTTTACGGAAAATATACCAAAACCTGAATAATAGAGAATTTTTACCGTGGGATGGCAAAACCACAGTTATTGTTTACTGGGGTATACCCCACTTTTTTAAATAGAGATATTTGCGGCTGAACAGTGAGCGACACACTCAAACTGCTTTTTTTTTAGATACCAAAGGCCCAAAACTGGATAGTACAGCGATTTGACCAATGGAACTGCGAAACCACACTGGGATGTCGGGCCTACACAAGACTATTTTCAACAGATATATTTTTGTGTCACAACAGTCAGGAGACACTACTGTTTTTCTTTACGGAAAATATACCAAAACCTGAATAATAGAGATTTTTTACCGTGGGATGGCAAAACCACAGTTATTGTTTACTGGGGTATACCACACTTTTTTAAATAGAGATATTTGCGGCTGAACAGTGAGCGACACACTCAAACTGCTTTTTTTTTAGATACCAAAGGCCCAAAACTGGATAGTACAGCGATTTGACCTGTGGAACTGCGAAACCACACTGGGATGTAGGGCCTACACAATACTATTTTCAACAGATATATTTTTGTGTCACAGCAGTCAGGAGACACTACTGTTTTTCTATATGGAAAAAACTACCAAAAGCTGAATAATAGAGATTTTTTACCGTGGGATTGAAAACCACAGTTATTGTTTACTGGGGTATACCACACTTTTTTAAATAGAGATATTTGCAGCTGAACAGTGACCGACACACTCAAACTGCTTTTTTTTAGATACCAAAGGGCCAAAACTGGATGGTACAGCGATTTGACCCGTGGAACTGCGAAACCACACTGGGATGTCGGGCCTACACAAGACTATTTTCAACAGATATATTTTTGTGTCACAACAGTCAGGAGACACTACTGTTTTTCTTTACGGAAAATATACCAAAATCTGAATAATAGAGATTTTTTACCGTGGGATGGCAAAACCACAGTTATTGTTTACTGGGGTATACCACACTTTTTTAAATAGAGATATTTGCGGCTGAACAGTGAGCGACACACTCAAACTGCTTTTTTTTTAGATACCAAAGGCCCAAAACTGGATAGTACAGCGATTTTACCCGTGGAACTGCGAAACCACACTGGGATGTCGGGCCTACACAAGACTATTTTCAACAGATATATTTTTATGTCACAACAGTCAGGAGACACTACTGTTTTTCTTTACGGAAAATATACCAAAACCTGAATAATACAGATTTTTTACCGTGGGATGGCAACAAAACCACAGTTTTTGTTTACTGGGGTATACCACACTTTTTTAAATAGAGATATTTGCGGCTGAACAGTGAGCGACACACTCAAACTGCTTTTTTTTTAGATACCAAAGGCCCAAAACTGGATAGTACAGCGATTTGACCTGTGGAACTGCGAAACCACACTGGGATGTAGGGCCTACACAATACTATTTTCAACAGATATATTTTTGTGTCACAGCAGTCAGGAGACACTACTGTTTTTCTATATGGAAAAAACTACCAAAAGCTGAATAATAGAGATTTTTTACCGTGGGATTGAAAACCACAGTTATTGTTTACTGGGGTATACCACACTTTTTTAAATAGAGATATTTGCAGCTGAACAGTGAGCGACACACTCAAACTGCTTTTTTTTAGATACCAAAGGGCCAAAACTGGATGGTACAGCGATTTGACCCGTGGAACTGCGAAACCACACTGGGATGTCGGGCCTACACAAGACTATTTTCAACAGATATATTTTTGTGTCACAACAGTCAGGAGACACTACTGTTTTTCTTTACGGAAAATATACCAAAACCTGAATAATAGAGATTTTTTACCGTGGGATGGTAAAACCACAGTTATTGTTTACTGGGGTATACCACACTTTTTTAAATAGAGATATTTGCGGCTGAACAGTGAGCGACACACTCAAACTGCTTTTTTTTTAGATACCAAAGGCCCAAAACTGGATAGTACAGCGATTTTACCCGTGGAACTGCGAAACCACACTGGGATGTCGGGCCTACACAAGACTATTTTCAACAGATATATTTTTATGTCACAACAGTCAGGAGACACTACTGTTTTTCTTTACGGAAAATATACCAAAACCTGAATAATACAGATTTTTTACCGTGGGATGGCAACAAAACCACAGTTTTTGTTTACTGGGGTATACCACACTTTTTTAAATAGAGATATTTGCGGCTGAACAGTGAGCGACACACTCAAACTGCTTTTTTTTTAGATACCAAAGGCCCAAAACTGGATAGTACAGCGATTTGACCCGTGGAACTGCGAAACCACACTGGGATGTCGGGCCTACACAAGACTATTTTCAACAGATATATTTTTGTGTCACAACAGTCAGGAGACACTACTGTTTTTCTTTACGGAAAATATACCAAAACCTGAATAATAGAGATTTTTTACCGTGGGATGGCAAAACCACAGTTATTGTTTACTGGGGTATACCACACTTTTTTAAATAGAGATATTTGCGGCTGAACAGTGAGCGACACACTCAAACTGCTTTTTTTTTTAGATACCAAAGGCCCAAAACTGGATAGTACAGCGGTTTGACCAATGGAACTGCGAAACCACACTGGGATGTCGGGCCTACACAAGACTATTTTCAACAGATATATTTTTGTGTCACAACAGTCAGGAGACACTACTGTTTTTCTTTACGGAAAATATACCAAAACCTGAATAATAGAGATTTTTTTACCGTGGGATGGCAAAACCACAGTTATTGTTTACTGGGGTATACCACACTTTTTTAAATAGAGATATTTGCGGCTGAACAGTGAGCGACACACTCAAACTGCTTTTTTTTTTAGATACCAAAGGCCCAAAACTGGATAGTACAGCGATTTGACCTGTGGAACTGCGAAACCACACTGGGATTTACGGCCTACACAATACTATTTTCAACAGATATATTTTTGTGTCACAGCAGTCAGGAGACACTACTGTTTTTCTTTATGGAAAAAACTACCAAAAGCTGAATAATAGAGATTTTTTACCGTGGGATTGAAAACCACAGTTATTGTTTACTGGGGTATACCACACTTTTTTAAATAGAGATATTTGCGGCTGAACAGTGAGCGACACACTCAAACTGCTTTTTTTTAAGATACCAAAGGCCCAAAACTGGATAGTACAGTGATTTGACCCGTGTAACTGCGAAAACACACTGGGATGTCGGGCCTACACAAGACTATTTTCAACAGATATATTGTTTTGTCACAACAGTCAGGAGACACTACTGTTCTTCTTTACGGAAAATATACCAAAACCTGAATAATAGAGATTTTTTACCGTGGGATGGCAAAACCACAGTTATTGTTTAGTATGGTATACCACACTTTTTTAAATAGAGATATTTGCGGCTGAACAGTGAGCGACACACTCAAACTGCTTTTTTTTAAGATACCAAAGGCCCAAAACTGGATAGTACAGCGATTTGACCCGTGGAACTGCGAAACCACACTGGGATGTCGGGCCTACACAAGACTATTTTCAACAGATATATTTTTGTGTCACAACAGTCAGGAGACACTACTGTTTTTCTTTACGGAAAATATACCAAAACCTGAAAAATAGAGATTTTTTACCATGGGATGGCAAAACCACAGTTATTGTTTACTGGGGTATACCACACTTTTTTAAATAGAGATATTTGCGGCTGAACAGTGAGCGACACACTCAAACTGCTTTTTTTTTAGATACCAAAGGCCCAAAACTGGATAGTACAGCGATTTGACCTGTGGAACTGCGAAACTACACTGGGATGTAGGGCCTACACAAGACTATTTTCAACAGATATATTTTTGTGTCACAACAGTCAGGAGAAACTGCTGTTTTTCTTTACGGAAAAAACTACCAAAAGCTGAATAATAGAGATTTTTTACCGTGGGATGGCAAAACCACAGTTATTGTTTACTGGGGTATACCACACTTTTTTAAATAGAGATATTTGTGGCTGAACAGTGAGCGACACATTCAAACTGCTTTTTTTTTAGATACCAAAGGCCCAAAACTGGATAGTACAGCGATTTGACCAATGGAACTGCGAAACCACACTGGGATGTCGGGCCTACACAAGACTATTTTCAATAGATATATTTTTATGTCACAACAGTCAGGAGACACTACTGTTTTTCTTTACGGAAAAAACTACCAAAAGCTGAATAATAGAGATTTTTTACCGTGGGATGGCAAAACCACAGTTATTGTTTACTGGGTATACCACACTTTTTTAAATTGAGATATTTGCGGCTGAACAGTGAGCGACACACTCAAACTGCTTTTTTTTAAGATACCAAAGGCCCAAAACTGGATAGTACAGCGATTTGACCCGTGGAACTGCGAAAACACACTGGGATGTCGGGCCTACACAAGACTATTTTCAACAGATATATTTTTGTGCCACAACAGTCAGGAGACAATACTGTTTTTCTTTACGGAAAAAACTACCAAAAGCTGAATAATAGAGATTTTTTACCGTGGGATGGCAAAACCACAGTTATTGTTTACTGGGGTATACCACACTTTTTTAAATAGAGATATTTGTGGCTGAACAGTGAGCGACACACTCAAACTGCTTTTTTTTTAGATACCAAAGGCCCAAAACTGGATAGTACAGCGATTTTACCCGTGGAACTGCGAAACCACACTGGGATGTCGGGCCTACACAAGACTATTTTCAACAGATATATTTTTATGTCACAACAGTCAGGAGACACTACTGTTTTTCTTTACGGAAAATATACCAAAACCTGAATAATACAGATTTTTTACCGTGGGATGGCAACAAAACCATAGTTTTTGTTTACTGGGGTATACCACACTTTTTTAAATAGAGATATTTGCGGCTGAACAGTGAGCGACACACTCAAACTGCTTTTTTTTTAGATACCAAAGGCCCAAAACTGGATAGTACAGCGATTTGACCCGTGGAACTGCGAAACCACACTGGGATGTCGGGCCTACACAAGACTATTTTCAACAGATATATTTTTGTGTCACAACAGTCAGGAGACACTACTGTTTTTCTTTACGTAAAATATACCAAAACCTGAATAATAGAGATTTTTTACCGTGGGATGGCAAAACCACAGTTATTGTTTACTGGGGTATACCACACTTTTTTAAATAGAGATATTTGCGGCTGAACAGTGAGCGACACACTCAAACTGCTTTTTTTTTAGATACCAAAGGCCCAAAAGTGGATAGTACAGCGATTTGACCTGTGGAACTGCGAAACCACACTGAGATGTAGGGCCTACACAAGACTATTTTCAACAGATATATTTTTGTGTCACAACAGTCAGGAGACACTGCTGTTTTTCTTTACGGAAAAAACTACCAAAAGCTGAATAATAGAGATTTTTTACCGTGGGATGGCAAAACCACAGTTATTGTTTACTGGGGTATACCACACTTTTTTAAATAGAAATATTTGCGGCTGAACAGTGAGCGACACACTCAAACTGCTTTTTTTTTAGATACCAAAGGCCCAAAACTGGATAGTACAGCGATTTGACCAATGGAACTGCGAAACCACACTGGGATGTCGGGCCTACACAAGACTATTTTCAACAGATATATTTTTGTGTCACAACAGTCAGGAGACACTACTGTTTTTCTTTACGGAAAATATACCAAAACCTGAATAACAGAGATTTTTTACTGTGGGATGGCAAAACCACAGTTATTGTTTACTGGGGTATACCACACTTTTTTAAATAGAGATATTTGCGGCTGAACAGTGAGCGACACACTCAAACTGCTTTTTTTTTAGATACCAAAGGCCCAAAAGTGGATAGTACAGCGATTTGACCTGTGGAACTGCGAAACCACACTGGGATGTAGGGCCTACACAAGACTATTTTCAACAGATATATTTTTGTGTCACAACAGTCAGGAGACACTGCTGTTTTTCTTTACGGAAAAAACTACCAAAAGCTGAATAATAGAGATTTTTTACCGTGGGATGGCAAAAGCACAGTTATTGTTTACTGGGGTATACCACACTTTTTTAAATAGAGATATTTGCGGCTGAACAGTGAGCGACACACTCAAACTGCTTTTTTTTTTAGATACCAAAGGCCCAAAACTGGATAGTACAGCGGTTTGACCAATGGAACTGCGAAACCACACTGGGATGTCGGGCCTACACAAGACTATTTTCAACAGATATATTTTTGTGTCACAACAGTCAGGAGACACTACTGTTTTTCTTTACGGAAAATATACCAAAACCTGAATAATAGAGATTTTTTTACCGTGGGATGGCAAAACCACAGTTATTCTTTACTGGGGTATACCACACTTTTTTAAATAGAGATATTTGCGGCTGAACAGTGAGCGACACACTCAAACTGCTTTTTTTTTAGATACCAAAGGCCCAAAACTGGATAGTACAGCGATTTGACCTGTGGAACTGCGAAACCACACTGGGATGTACGGCCTACACAATACTATTTTCAACAGATATATTTTTGTGTCACAGCAGTCAGGAGACACTACTGTTTTTCTTTATGGAAAAAACTACCAAAAGCTGAATAATAGAGATTTTTTACCGTGGGATTGAAAACCACAGTTATTGTTTACTGGGGTATACCACACTTTTTTAAATAGAGATATTTGCAGCTGAACAGTGAGCGACACACTCAAACTGCTTTTTTTTAGATACCAAAGGGCCAAAACTGGATGGTACAGCGATTTGACCCGGGGAACTGCGAAACCACACTGGGATGTCGGGCCTACACAAGACTATTTTCAACAGATATATTTTTGTGTCACAACAGTCAGGAGACACTACTGTTTTTCTTTACGGAAAATATACCAAAACCTGAATAATAGAGAATTTTTACCGTGGGATGGCAAAACCACAGTTATTGTTTACTGGGGTATACCCCACTTTTTTAAATAGAGATATTTGCAGCTGAACAGTGAGCGACACACTCAAACTGCTTTTTTTTTAGATACCAAAGGCCCAAAACTGGATAGTACAGCGATTTGACCAATGGAACTGCGAAACCACACTGGGATGTCGGGCCTACACAAGACTATTTTCAACAGATATATTTTTGTGTCACAACAGTCAGGAGACACTACTGTTTTTCTTTACGGAAAATATACCAAAACCTGAATAATAGAGATTTTTTACCGTGGGATGGCAAAACCACAGTTATTGTTTACTGGGGTATACCACACTTTTTTAAATAGAGATATTTGCGGCTGAACAGTGAGCGACACACTCAAACTGCTTTTTTTTTAGATACCAAAGGCCCAAAACTGGATAGTACAGCGATTTGACCTGTATAACTGCGAAACCACACTGGGATGTAGGGCCTACACAATACTATTTTCAACAGATATATTTTTGTGTCACAGCAGTCAGGAGACACTACTGTTTTTCTATATGGAAAAAACTACCAAAAGCTGAATAATAGAGATTTTTTACCGTGGGATTGAAAACCACAGTTATTGTTTACTGGGGTATACCACACTTTTTTAAATAGAGATATTTGCAGCTGAACAGTGAGCGACACACTCAAACTGCTTTTTTTTAGATACCAAAGGGCCAAAACTGGATGGTACAGCGATTTGACCCATGGAACTGCGAAACCACACTGGGATGTCGGGCCTACACAAGACTATTTTCAACAGATATATTTTTGTGTCACAACAGTCAGGAGACACTACTGTTTTTCTTTACGGAAAATATACCAAAATCTGAATAATAGAGATTTTTTACCGTGGGATGGCAAAACCACAGTTATTGTTTACTGGGGTATACCACACTTTTTTAAATAGAGATATTTGCGGCTGAACAGTGAGCGACACACTCAAACTGCTTTTTTTTTAGATACCAAAGGCCCAAAACTGGATAGTACAGCGATTTTACCCGTGGAACTGCGAAACCACACTGGGATGTCGGGCCTACACAAGACTATTTTCAACAAATATATTTTTATGTCACAACAGTCAGGAGACACTACTGTTTTTCTTTACGGAAAATATACCAAAACCTGAATAATACAGATTTTTTACCGTGGGATGGCAACAAAACCACAGTTTTTGTTTACTGGGGTATACCACACTTTTTTAAATAGAGATATTTGCGGCTGAACAGTGAGCGACACACTCAAACTGCTTTTTTTTTAGATACCAAAGGCCCAAAACTGGATAGTACAGCGATTTGACCCGTGGAACTGCGAAACCACACTGGGATGTCGGGCCTACACAAGACTATTTTCAACAGATATATTTTTGTGTCACAACAGTCAGGAGACACTACTGTTTTTCTTTACGGAAAATATACCAAAACCTGAATAATAGAGATTTTTTACCGTGGGATGGCAAAACCACAGTTATTGTTTACTGGGGTATACCACACTTTTTTAAATAGAGATATTTGCGGCTGAACAGTGAGCGACACACTCAAACTGCTTTTTTTTTTAGATACCAAAGGCCCAAAACTGGATAGTACAGCGGTTTGACCAATGGAACTGCGAAACCACACTGGGATGTCGGGCCTACACAAGACTATTTTCAACAGATATATTTTTGTGTCACAACAGTCAGGAGACACTACTGTTTTTCTTTACGGAAAATATACCAAAACCTGAATAATAGAGATTTTTTACCGTGGGATGGCAAAACCACAGTTATTGTTTACTGGGGTATACCACACTTTTTTAAATAGAGATATTTGCGGCTGAACAGTGAGCGACACACTCAAACTGCTTTTTTTTTAGATACCAAAGGCCCAAAACTGGATAGTACAGCGATTTGACCTGTGGAACTGCGAAACCACACTGGGATGTAGGGCCTACACAATACTATTTTCAACAGATATATTTTTGTGTCACAGCAGTCAGGAGACACTACTGTTTTTCTTTACGGAAAAAACTACCAAAAGCTGAATAATAGAGATTTTTTACCGTGGGATTGAAAACCACAGTTATTGTTTACTGGGGTATACCACACTTTTTTAAATAGAGATATTTGCAGCTGAACAGTGAGCGACACACTCAAACTGCTTTTTTTTAGATACCAAAGGGCCAAAACTGGATGGTACAGCAATTTGACCCGTGGAACTGCGAAACCACACTGGGATGTCGGGCCTACACAAGACTATTTTCAACAGATATATTTTTGTGTCACAACAGTCAGGAGACACTACTGTTTTTCTTTACGGAAAATATACCAAAACCTGAATAATAGAGATTTTTTACCGTGGGATGGCAAAACCACAGTTATTGTTTACTGGGGTATACCACACTTTTTTAAATAGAGATATTTGCGGCTGAACAGTGAGCGACACACTCAAACTGCTTTTTTTTTAGATACCAAAGGCCCAAAACTGGATAGTACAGCGATTTGACCAATGGAACTGCGAAACCACACTGGGATGTCGGGCCTACACAAGATTATTTTCAACAGATATATTTTTGTGTCACAACAGTCAGGAGACACTACTGTTTTTCTTTACGGAAAATATACCAAAACCTGAATAATAGAGATTTTTTACCGTGGGATGGCAAAACCACAGTTATTGTTTACTGGGGTATACCACACTTTTTTAAATAGAGATATTTGCGGCTGAACAGTGAGCGACACACTCAAACTGCTTTTTTTTTAGATACCAAAGGCCCAAAACTGGATAGTACAGCGATTTGACCTGTGGAACTGCGAAACCACACTGGGATGTACGGCCTACACAATACTATTTTCAACAGATATATTTTTGTGTCACAGCAGTCAGGAGACACTACTGTTTTTCTTTATGGAAAAAACTACCAAAAGCTGAATAATAGAGATTTTTTACCGTGGGATTGAAAACCACAGTTATTGTTTACTGGGGTATACCACACTTTTTTAAATAGAGATATTTGCAGCTGAACAGTGAGCGACACACTCAAACTGCTTTTTTTTAGATACCAAAGGGCCAAAACTGGATGGTACAGCGATTTGACCCGTGGAACTGCGAAACCACACTGGGATGTCGGGCCTACACAAGACTATTTTCAAAAGATATATTTTTGTGTCACAACAGTCAGGAGACACTACTGTTTTTTTTACGGAAAATATACCAAAACCTGAATAATAGAGATTTTTTACCGTGGGATGGCAAAACCACAGTTATTGTTTACTGGGGTATACCACACTTTTTTAAATAGAGATATTTGCGGCTGAACAGTGAGCGACACACTCAAACTGCTTTTTTTTTAGATACCAAAGGCCCAAAACTGGATAGTACAACGATTTGACCCGTGGAACTGCGAAACCACACTGGGATGTCGGGCCTACACAAGACTATTTTCAACAGATATATTTTTGTGTCACAACAGTCAGGAGACACTACTGTTTTTCTTTACGGAAAATATACCAAAACCTGAATAATAGAGATTTTTTACCGTGGGATGGCAAAACCACAGTTATTGTTTACTGGGGTATACCACACTTTTTTAAATAGAGATATTTGCGGCTGAACAGTGAGCGACACACTCAAACTGCTTTTTTTTTAGATACCAAAGGCCCAAAACTGGATAGTACAGCGATTTGACCTGTGGAACTGCGAAACCACACTGGGATGTAGGGCCTACACAAGACTATTTTCAACAGATATATTTTTGTGTCACAACAGTCAGGAGACACTGCTGTTTTTCTTTACGGAAAAAACTACCAAAAGCTGAATAATAGAGATTTTTTACCGTGGGATGGCAAAACCACAGTTATTGTTTACTGGGGTATACCACACTTTTTTAAATAGAGATATTTGCGGCTGAACAGTGAACGACACACTCAAACTGCTTTTTTTTTAGATACCAAAGGCCCAAAACTGGATAGTACAGCGATTTGACCAATGAAACTGCGAAACCACACTGGGATGTCGAGCCTACACAAGACTATTTTCAACAGATATATTTTTGTGTCACAACAGTCAGGAGACACTACTGTTTTTCTTTATGGAAAATATACCAAAACCTGAATAATAGAGATTTTTTACCGTGGGATGGCAAAACCACAGTTATTGTTTACTGGGGTATACCACACTTTTTTAAATAGAGATATTTGCGGCTGAACAGTGAGCGACACACTCAAACTGCTTTTTTTTTATATAACAAAGGCCCAAAACTGGATAGTACAGCGATTTGATCTGTGGAACTGCGAAACCACACTGGGATGTAGGGCCTACACAATACTATTTTCAACAGATATATTTTTGTGTCACAGCAGTCAGGAGACACTACTGTTTTTCTTTATGGAAAAAACTACCAAAAGCTGAATAATAGAGATTTTTTACCGTGGGATTGAAAACCACAGTTATTGTTTACTGGGGTATACCACACTTTTTTAAATAGAGATATTTGCAGCTGAACAGTGAGCGACACACTCAAACTGCTTTTTTTTAGATACCAAAGGGCCAAAACCGGATGGTACAGCGATTTGACCCGTGGAACTGCGAAACCACACTGGGATGTCGGGCCTACACAAGACTATTTTCAACAGATATATTTTTGTGTCACAACAGTCAGGAGACACTACTGTTTTTCTTTACGGAAAATATACCAAAACCTGAATAATAGAGATTTTTTACCGTGGGATGGCAAAACCACAGTTATTGTTTACTGGGGTATACCACACTTTTTTAAATAGAGATATTTGCGGCTGAACAGTGAGCGACACACTCAAACTGCTTTTTTTTTAGATACCAAAGGCCCAAAACTGGATAGTACAGCGATTTGACCTGTGGAACTGCGAAACCACACTGGGATGTAGGGGCTACACAAGACTATTTTCAACAGATATATTTTTGTGTCACAACAGTCAGGAGAAACTGCTGCTTTTCTTTACGGAAAAAACTACCAAAAGCTGAATAATAGAGATTTTTTACCGTGGGATGGCAAAACCACAGTTATTGTTTACTGGGGTATACCACACTTTTTTAAATAGAGATATTTGCGGCTGAACAGTGAGCGACACACTCAAACTGCTTTTTTTTTAGATACCAAAGGCCAAAAACTGGATAGTACAGCGATTTGACCAGTGGAACTGCGAAACCACACTGGGATGTAGGGCCTACACAATACTATTTTCAACAGATATATTTTTGTGTCACAGCAGTCAGGAGACACTACTGTTTTTCTTTATGGAAAAAACTACCAAAAGCTGAATAATAGAGATTTTTTACCGTGGGATTGAAAACCACAGTTATTGTTTACTGGGGTATACCACACTTTTTTAAATAGAGATATTTGCAGCTGAACAGTGAGCGACACACTCAAACTGCTTTTTTTTAGATACCAAAGGGCCAAAACTGGATGGTACAGCGATTTGACCCGTGGAACTGCGAAACCACACTGGGATGTCGGGCCTACACAAGACTATTTTCAACAGATATATTTTTGTGTCACAACAGTCAGGAGACACTACTGTTTTTCTTTACGGAAAATATACCAAAACCTGAATAATAGAGATTTTTTACCGTGGGATGGCAAAACCACAGTTATTGTTTACTGGGGTATACCACACTTTTTTAAATAGAGATATTTGCGGCTGAACAGTGAGCGACACACTCAAACTGCTTTTTTTTAGATACCAAAGGCCCAAAACTGGATAGTACAGCGATTTGACCAATGGAACTGCGAAACCACACTGGGATGTCGGGCCTACACAAGACTATTTTCAACAGATATATTTTTGTGTCACAACAGACAGGAGACACTACTGTTTTTCTTTACGGAAAATATACCAAAACCTGAATAATAGAGATTTTTTACCGTGGGATGGCAAAACCACAGTTATTGTTTACTGGGGTATACCACACTTTTTTAAATAGAGATATTTGCGGCTGAACAGTGAGCGACACACTCAAACTGATTTTTTTTTAGATACCAAAGGCCCAAAACTGGATAGTACAGCGATTTGACCTGTGGAACTGCGAAACCACACTGGGATGTACGGCCTACACAATACTATTTTCAACAGATATATTTTTGTGTCACAGCAGTCAGGAGACACTACTGTTTTTCTTTATGGAAAAAACTACCAAAAGCTGAATAATAGAGATTTTTTACCGTGGGATTGAAAACCACAGTTATTGTTTACTGGGGTATACCACACTTTTTTAAATAGAGATATTTGCAGCTGAACAGTGAGCGACACACTCAAACTGCTTTTTTTTAGATACCAAAGGGCCAAAACTGGATGGTACAGCGATTTGACCCGTGGAACTGCAAAACCACACTGGGATGTCGGGCCTACACAAGACTATTTTCAAAAGATATATTTTTGTGTCACAACAGTCAGGAGACACTACTGTTTTTCTTTACGGAAAATATACCAAAACCTGAATAATAGAGATTTTTTACCGTGGGATGGCAAAACCACAGTTATTGTTTACTGGGGTATACCACACTTTTTTAAATAGAGATATTTGCGGCTGAACAGTGAGCGACACACTCAAACTGCTTTTTTTTTAGATACCAAAGGTCCAAAACTGGATAGTACAACGATTTGACCCGTGGAACTGCGAAACCACACTGGGATGTCGGGCCTACACAAGACTATTTTCAACAGATATATTTTTGTGTCACAACAGTCAGGAGACACTACTGTTTTTCTTTACGGAAAATATACCAAAACCTGAATAATAGAGATTTTTTACCGTGGGATGGCAAAACCACAGTTATTGTTTACTGGGGTATACCACACTTTTTTAAATAGAGATATTTGCGGCTGAACAGTGAGCGACACACTCAAACTGCTTTTTTTTTAGATACCAAAGGCCAAAAACTGGATAGTACAGCGATTTGACCAGTGGAACTGCGAAACCACACTGGGATGTAGGGCCTACACAATACTATTTTCAACAGATATATTTTTGTGTCACAGCAGTCAGGAGACACTACTGTTTTTCTTTATGGAAAAAACTACCAAAAGCTGAATAATAGAGATTTTTTACCGTGGGATTGAAAACCACAGTTATTGTTTACTGGGGTATACCACACTTTTTTAAATAGAGATATTTGCAGCTGAACAGTGAGCGACACACTCAAACTGCTTTTTTTTAGATACCAAAGGGCCAAAACTGGATGGTACAGCGATTTGACCCGTGGAACTGCGAAACCACACTGGGATGTCGGGCCTACACAAGACTATTTTCAACAGATATATTTTTGTGTCACAACAGTCAGGAGACACTACTGTTTTTCTTTACGGAAAATATACCAAAACCTGAATAATAGAGATTTTTTACCGTGGGATGGCAAAACCACAGTTATTGTTTACTGGGGTATACCACACTTTTTTAAATAGAGATATTTGCGGCTGAACAGTGAGCGACACACTCAAACTGCTTTTTTTTTAGATACCAAAGGCCCAAAACTGGATAGTACAGCGATTTGACCAATGGAACTGCGAAACCACACTGGGATGTCGGGCCTACACAAGACTATTTTCAACAGATATATTTTTGTTTCACAACAGTCAGGAGACACTACTGTTTTTCTTTACGGAAAATATACCAAAACCTGAATAATAGAGATTTTTTACCGTGGGATGGCAAAACCACAGTTATTGTTTACTGGGGTATACCACACTTTTTTAAATAGAGATATTTGCGGCTGAACAGTGAGCGACACACTCAAACTGCTTTTTTTTTAGATACCAAAGGCCCAAAACTGGATAGTACAGCGATTTGACCTGTGGAACTGCGAAACCACACTGGGATGTACGGCCTACACAATACTATTTTCAATAGATATATTTTTGTGTCACAGCAGTCAGGAGACACTACTGTTTTTCTTTATGGAAAAAACTACCAAAAGCTGAATAATAGAGATTTTTTACCGTGGGATTGAAAACCACAGTTATTGTTTACTGGGGTATACCACACTTTTTTAAATAGAGATATTTGCAGCTGAACAGTGAGCGACACACTCAAACTGCTTTTTTTTAGATACCAAAGGGCCAAAACTGGATGGTACAGCGATTTGACCCGTGGAACTGCGAAACCACACTGGGATGTCGGGCCTACACAAGACTATTTTCAAACGATATATTTTTGTGTCACAACAGTCAGGAGACACTACTGTTTTTCTTTACGGAAAATATACCAAAACCTGAATAATAGAGATTTTTTACCGTGGGATGGCAAAACCACAGTTATTGTTTACTGGGGTATACCACACTTTTTTAAATAGAGATATTTGCGGCTGAACAGTGAGCGACACACTCAAACTGCTTTTTTTTTAGATACCAAAGGCCCAAAACTGGATAGTACAACGATTTGACCCGTGGAACTGCGAAACCACACTGGGATGTCGGGCCTACACAAGACTATTTTCAACAGATATATTTTTGTGTCACAACAGTCAGGAGACACTACTGTTTTTCTTTACGGAAAATATACCAAAACCTGAATAATAGAGATTTTTTACCGTGGGATGGCAAAACCACAGTTATTGTTTACTGGGGTATACCACACTTTTTTAAATAGAGATATTTGCGGCTGAACAGTGAGCGACACACTCAAACTGCTTTTTTTTTAGATACCAAAGGCCCAAAACTGGATAGTACAGCGATTTGACCTGTGGAACTGCGAAACCACACTGGGATGTCGGGCCTACACAAGACTATTTTCAAAAGATATATTTTTGTGTCACAACAGTCAGGAGACACTACTGTTTTTCTTTACGGAAAATATACCAAAACCTGAATAATAGAGATTTTTTACCGTGGGATGGCAAAACCACAGTTATTGTTTACTGGGGTATACCACACTTTTTTAAATAGAGATATTTGCGGCTGAACAGTGAGCGACACACTCAAACTGCTTTTTTTTTAGATACCAAAGGCCCAAAACTGGATAGTACAGCGATTTGACCAATGGAACTGCGAAACCACACTGGGATGTCGGGCCTACACAAGACTATTTTCAACAGATATATTTTTGTTTCACAACAGTCAGGAGACACTACTGTTTTTCTTTACGGAAAATATACCAAAACCTGAATAATAGAGATTTTTTACCGTGGGATGGCAAAACCACAGTTATTGTTTACTGGGGTATACCACACTTTTTTAAATAGAGATATTTGCGGCTGAACAGTGAGCGACACACTCAAACTGCTTTTTTTTTAGATACCAAAGGCCCAAAACTGGATAGTACAGCGATTTGACCTGTGGAACTGCGAAACCACACTGGGATGTACGGCCTACACAATACTATTTTCAATAGATATATTTTTGTGTCACAGCAGTCAGGAGACACTACTGTTTTTCTTTATGGAAAAAACTACCAAAAGCTGAATAATAGAGATTTTTTACCGTGGGATTGAAAACCACAGTTATTGTTTACTGGGGTATACCACACTTTTTTAAATAGAGATATTTGCAGCTGAACAGTGAGCGACACACTCAAACTGCTTTTTTTTAGATACCAAAGGGCCAAAACTGGATGGTACAGCGATTTGACCCGTGGAACTGCGAAACCACACTGGGATGTCGGGCCTACACAAGACTATTTTCAAACGATATATTTTTGTGTCACAACAGTCAGGAGACACTACTGTTTTTCTTTACGGAAAATATACCAAAACCTGAATAATAGAGATTTTTTACCGTGGGATGGCAAAACCACAGTTATTGTTTACTGGGGTATACCACACTTTTTTAAATAGAGATATTTGCGGCTGAACAGTGAGCGACACACTCAAACTGCTTTTTTTTTAGATACCAAAGGCCCAAAACTGGATAGTACAACGATTTGACCCGTGGAACTGCGAAACCACACTGGGATGTCGGGCCTACACAAGACTATTTTCAACAGATATATTTTTGTGTCACAACAGTCAGGAGACACTACTGTTTTTCTTTACGGAAAATATACCAAAACCTGAATAATAGAGATTTTTTACCGTGGGATGGCAAAACCACAGTTATTGTTTACTGGGGTATACCACACTTTTTTAAATAGAGATATTTGCGGCTGAACAGTGAGCGACACACTCAAACTGCTTTTTTTTTAGATACCAAAGGCCCAAAACTGGATAGTACAGCGATTTGACCTGTGGAACTGCGAAACCACACTGGGATGTCGGGCCTACACAAGACTATTTTCAAAAGATATATTTTTGTGTCACAACAGTCAGGAGACACTACTGTTTTTCTTTACGGAAAATATACCAAAACCTGAATAATAGAGATTTTTTACCGTGGGATGGCAAAACCACAGTTATTGTTTACTGGGGTATACCACACTTTTTTAAATAGAGATATTTGCGGCTGAACAGTGAGCGACACACTCAAACTGCTTTTTTTTTAGATACCAAAGGCCCAAAACTGGATAGTACAACGATTTGACCCGTGGAACTGCGAAACCACACTGGGATGTCGGGCCTACACAAGACTATTTTCAACAGATATATTTTTGTGTCACAACAGTCAGGAGACACTACTGTTTTTCTTTACGGAAAATATACCAAAACCTGAATAATAGAGATTTTTTACCGTGGGATGGCAAAACCACAGTTATTGTTTACTGGGGTATACCACACTTTTTTAAATAGAGATATTTGCGGCTGAACAGTGAGCGACACACTCAAACTGCTTTTTTTTTAGATACCAAAGGCCCAAAACTGGATAGTACAGCGATTTGACCTGTGGAACTGCGAAACCACACTGGGATGTAGGGCCTACACAAGACTATTTTCAACAGATATATTTTTGTGTCACAACAGTCAGGAGACACTGCTGTTTTTCTTTACGGAAAAAACTACCAAAAGCTGAATAATAGAGATTTTTTACCGTGGGATGGCAAAACCACAGTTATTGTTTACTGGGGTATACCACACTTTTTTAAATAGAGATATTTGCGGCTGAACAGTGAGCGACACACTCAAACTGCTTTTTTTTTAGATACCAAAGGCCCAAAACTGGATAGTACAGCGATTTGACCAATGGAACTGCGAAACCACACTGGGATGTCGGGCCTACACAAGACTATTTTCAACAGATATATTTTTGTGTCACAACAGTCAGGAGACACTACTGTTTTTCTTTATGGAAAATATACCAAAACCTGAATAATAGAGATTTTTTACCGTGGGATGGCAAAACCACAGTTATTGTTTACTGGGGTATACCACACTTTTTTAAATAGAGATATTTGCGGCTGAACAGTGAGCGACACACTCAAACTGCTTTTTTTTTAGATACCAAAGGCCCAAAACTGGATAGTACAGCGATTTGATGTGTGGAACTGCGAAACCACACTGGGATGTAGGGCCTACACAATACTATTTTCAACAGATATATTTTTGTGTCACAGCAGTCAGGAGACACTACTGTTTTTCTTTATGGAAAAAACTACCAAAAGCTGAATAATAGAGATTTTTTACCGTGGGATTGAAAACCACAGTTATTGTTTACTGGGGTATACCACACTTTTTTAAATAGAGATATTTGCAGCTGAACAGTGAGCGACACACTCAAACTGCTTTTTTTTAGATACCAAAGGGCCAAAACTGGATGGTACAGCGATTTGACCCGTGGAACTGCGAAACCACACTGGGATGTCGGGCCTACACAAGACTATTTTCAACAGATATATTTTTGTGTCACAACAGTCAGGAGACACTACTGTTTTTCTTTACGGAAAATATACCAAAACCTGAATAATAGAGATTTTTTACCGTGGGATGGCAAAACCACAGTTATTGTTTACTGGGGTATACCACACTTTTTTAAATAGAGATATTTGCGGCGGAACAGTGAGCGACACACTCAAACTGCTTTTTGTTTAGATACCAAAGGCCCAAAACTGGATAGTACAGCGATTTGACCAATGGAACTGCGAAACCACACTGGGATGTCGGGCCTACACAAGACTATTTTCAACAGATATATTTTTGTGTCACAACAGTCAGGAGACACTACTGTTTTTCTTTACGGAAAATATACCAAAACCTGAATAATAGAGATTTTTTACCGTGGGATGGCAAAACCACAGTTATTGTTTACTGGGGTATACCACACTTTTTTAAATAGAGATATTTGCGGCTGAACAGTGAGCGACACACTCAAACTGCTTTTTTTTTAGATACCAAAGGCCCAAAACTGGATAGTACAGCGATTTGACCTGTGGAACTGCGAAACCACACTGGGATGTACGGCCTACACAATACTATTTTCAACAGATATATTTTTGTGTCACAGCAGTCAGGAGACACTACTGTTTTTCTTTATGGAAAAAACTACCAAAAGCTGAATAATAGAGATTTTTTACCGTGGGATTGAAAACCACACTTATTGTTTACTGGGGTATACCACACTTTTTTAAATAGAGATATTTGCAGCTGAACAGTGAGCGACACACTCAAACTGCTTTTTTTTAGATACCAAAGGGCCAAAACTGGATGGTACAGCGATTTGACCCGTGGAACTGCGAAACCACACTGGGATGTCGGGCCTACACAAGACTATTTTCAAAAGATATATTTTTGTGTCACAACAGTCAGGAGACACTACTGTTTTTCTTTACGGAAAATATACCAAAACCTGAATAATAGAGATTTTTTACCGTGGGATGGCAAAACCACAGTTATTGTTTACTGGGGTATACCACACTTTTTTAAATAGAGATATTTGCGGCTGAACAGTGAGCGACACACTCAAACTGCTTTTTTTTTAGATACCAAAGGCCCAAAACTGGATAGTACAACGATTTGACCCGTGGAACTGCGAAACCACACTGGGATGTCGGGCCTACACAAGACTATTTTCAACAGATATATTTTTGTGTCACAACAGTCAGGAGACACTACTGTTTTTCTTTACGGAAAATATACCGAAACCTGAATAATAGAGATTTTTTACCGTGGGATGGCAAAACCACAGTTATTGTTTACTGGGGTATACCACACTTTTTTAAATAGAGATATTTGCGGCTGAACAGTGAGCGACACACTCAAACTGCTTTTTTTTTAGATACCAAAGGCCCAAAACTGGATAGTACAGCGATTTGACCTGTGGAACTGCGAAACCACACTGGGATGTCGGGCCTACACAAGACTATTTTCAAAAGATATATTTTTGTGTCACAACAGTCAGGAGACACTACTGTTTTTCTTTACGGAAAATATACCAAAACCTGAATAATAGAGATTTTTTACCGTGGGATGGCAAAACCACAGTTATTGTTTACTGGGGTATACCACACTTTTTTAAATAGAGATATTTGCGGCTGAACAGTGAGCGACACACTCAAACTGCTTTTTTTTTAGATACCAAAGGCCCAAAACTGGATAGTACAACGATTTGACCCGTGGAACTGCGAAACCACACTGGGATGTCGGGCCTACACAAGACTATTTTCAACAGATATATTTTTGTGTCACAACAGTCAGGAGACACTACTGTTTTTCTTTACGGAAAATATACCAAAACCTGAATAATAGAGATTTTTTACCGTGGGATGGCAAAACCACAGTTATTGTTTACTGGGGTATACCACACTTTTTTAAATAGAGATATTTGCGGCTGAACAGTGAGCGACACACTCAAACTGCTTTTTTTTTAGATACCAAAGGCCCAAAACTGGATAGTACAGCGATTTGACCTGTGGAACTGCGAAACCACACTGGGATGTAGGGCCTACACAAGACTATTTTCAACAGATATATTTTTGTGTCACAACAGTCAGGAGACACTGCTGTTTTTCTTTACGGAAAAAACTACCAAAAGCTGAATAATAGAGATTTTTTACCGTGGGATGGCAAAACCACAGTTATTGTTTACTGGGGTATACCACACTTTTTTAAATAGAGATATTTGCGGCTGAACAGTGAGCGACACACTCAAACTGCTTTTTTTTTAGATACCAAAGGCCCAAAACTGGATAGTACAGCGATTTGATGTGTGGAACTGCGAAACCAAACTGGGATGTAGGGCCTACACAATACTATTTTCAACAGATATATTTTTGTGTCACAGCAGTCAGGAGACACTACTGTTTTTCTTTATGGAAAAAACTACCAAAAGCTGAATAATAGAGATTTTTTACCGTGGGATTGAAAACCACAGTTATTGTTTACTGGGGTATACCACACTTTTTTAAATAGAGATATTTGCAGCTGAACAGTTGTCGACACACTCAAACTGCTTTTTTTTAGATACCAAAGGGCCAAAACTGGATGGTACAGCGATTTGACCCGTGGAACTGCCAAACCACACTGGGATGTCGGGCCTACACAAGACTATTTTCAACAGATATATTTTTGTGTCACAACAGTCAGGAGACACTACTGTTTTTCTTTACGGAAAATATACCAAAACCTGAATAATAGAGATTTTTTACCGTGGGATGGCAAAACCACAGTTATTGTTTACTGGGGTATACCACACTTTTTTAAATAGAGATATTTGCGGCTGAACAGTGAGCGACACACTCAAACTGCTTTTTTTTTAGATACCAAAGGCCCAAAACTGGATAGTACAGCGATTTGACCTGTGGAACTGCGAAACCACACTGGGATGTAGGGGCTACACAAGACTATTTTCAACAGATATATTTTTGTGTCACAACAGTCAGGAGAAACTGCTGTTTTTCTTTACGGAAAAAACTACCAAAAGCTGAATAATAGAGATTTTTTACCGTGGGATGGCAAAACCACAGTTATTGTTTACTGGGGTATACCACACTTTTTTAAATAGAGATATTTGCGGCTGAACAGTGAGCGACACACTCAAACTGCTTTTTTTTTAGATACCAAAGGCCAAAAACTGGATAGTACAGCGATTTGACCAATGGAACTGCGAAACCACACTGGGATGTCGGGCCTACACAAGACTATTTTCAACAGATATATTTTTGTGTCACAGCAGTCAGGAGACACTACTGTTTTTCTTTATGGAAAAAACTACCAAAAGCTGAATAATAGAGATTTTTTACCGTGGGATTGAAAACCACAGTTATTGTTTACTGGGGTATACCACACTTTTTTAAATAGAGATATTTGCAGCTGAACAGTGAGCGACACACTCAAACTGCTTTTTTTTAGATACCAAAGGGCCAAAACTGGATGGTACAGCGATTTGACCCGGGGAACTGCGAAACCACACTGGGATGTCGGGCCTACACAAGACTATTTTCAACAGATATATTTTTGTGTCACAACAGTCAGGAGACACTACTGTTTTTCTTTACGGAAAATATACCAAAACCTGAATAATAGAGATTTTTTACCGTGGGATGGCAAAACCACAGTTATTGTTTACTGGGGTATACCACACTTTTTTAAATAGAGATATTTGCGGCTGAACAGTGAGCGACACACTCAAACTGCTTTTTTTTAGATACCAAAGGCCCAAAACTGGATAGTACAGCGATTTGACCTGTGGAACTGCAAAACCACACTGGGATGTAGGGCCTACACAAGACTATTTTCAACAGATATATTTTTGTGTCACAGCAGTCAGGAGACACTACTGTTTTTCTTTATGGAAAAAACTACCAAAAGCTGAATAATAGAGATTTTTTACCGTGGGATTGAAAACCACAGTTATTGTTTACTGGGGTATACCACACTTTTTTAAATAGAGATATTTGCAGCTGAACAGTGAGCGACACACTCAAACTGCTTTTTTTTTAGATACCAAAGGGCCAAAACTGGATGGTACAGCGATTTGACCCGTGGAACTGCGAAACCACACTGGGATGTCGGGCCTACACAAGACTATTTTCAACAGATATATTTTTGTGTCACAACAGTCAGGAGACACTACTGTTTTTCTTTACGGAAAATATACCAAAACCTGAATAATAGAGATTTTTTACCGTGGGATGGCAAAACCACAGTTATTGTTTACTGGGGTATACCACACTTTTTTAAATAGAGATATTTGCGGCTGAACAGTGAGCGACACACTCAAACTGCTTTTTTTTTAGATACCAAAGGCCCAAAACTGGATAGTACAGCGATTTGACCAATGGAACTGCGAAACCACACTGGGATGTCGGGCCTACACAAGACTATTTTCAACAGATATATTTTTGTGTCACAACAGTCAGGAGACACTACTGTTTTTCTTTACGGAAAATATACCAAAACCTGAATAATAGAGATTTTTTACCGTGGGATGGCAAAACCACAGTTATTGTTTACTGGGGTATACCACACTTTTTTAAATAGAGATATTTGCAGCTGAACAGTGAGCGACACACTCAAACTGCTTTTTTTTTAGATACCAAAGGCCCAAAACTGGATAGTACAGCGATTTGACCTGTGGAACTGCGAAACCACACTGGGATGTACGGCCTACACAATACTATTTTCAACAGATATATTTTTGTGTCACAGCAGGCAGGAGACACTACTGTTTTTCTTTATGGAAAAAACTACCAAAAGCTGAATAATAGAGATTTTTTACCGTGGGATTGAAAACCACAGTTATTGTTTACTGGGGTATACCACACTTTTTTAAATAGAGATATTTGCAGCTGAACAGTGAGCGACACACTCAAACTGCTTTTTTTTAGATACCAAAGGGCCAAAACTGGATGGTACAGCGATTTGACCCGTGGAACTGCGAAACCACACTGGGATGTCGGGCCTACACAAGACTATTTTTAACAGATATATTTTTGTGTCACAACAGTCAGGAGACACTACTGTTTTTCTTTACGGAAAATATACCAAAACCTGAATAATAGAGATTTTTTACCGTGGGATGGCAAAACCACAGTTATTGTTTACTGGGGTATAAAACACTTTTTTAAATAGAGATATTTGCGGCTGAACAGTGAGCGACACACTCAAACTGCTTTTTTTTTAGATACCAAAGGCCCAAAACTGGATAGTACAGCGATTTGACCCGTGGAACTGCGAAACCACACTAGGATGTCGGGCCTACACAAGACTATTTTCAACAGATATATTTTTGTGTCACAACAGTCAGGAGACACTACTGTTTTTCTTTACGGAAAATATACCAAAACCTGAATAATAGAGATTTTTTACCGTGGGATGGCAAAACCACAGTTATTGTTTACTGGGGTATACCACACTTTTTTAAATAGAGATATTTGCGGCTGAACAGTGAGCGACACACTCAAACTGCTTTTTTTTTAGATACCAAAGGCCCAAAACTGGATAGTACAGCGATTTGACCTGTGGAACTGCGAAACCACACTGGGATGTAGGGCCTACACAAGACTATTTTCAACAGATATATTTTTGTGTCACAACAGTCAGGAGACACTGCTGTTTTTCTTTACGGAAAAAACTACCAAAAGCTGAATAATAGAGATTTTTTACCGTGGGATGGCAAAACCACAGTTATTGTTTACTGGGGTATACCACACTTTTTTAAATAGAGATATTTGCGGCTGAACAGTGAGCGACACACTCAAACTGCTTTTTTTTTAGATACCAAAGGCCCAAAACTAGATAGTACAGCGATTTGACCAATGGAACTGCGAAACCACACTGGGATGTCGGGCCTACACAAGACTATTTTCAACAGATATATTTTTGTGTCACAACAGTCAGGAGACACTACTGTTTTTCTTTACGGAAAATATACCAAAACCTGAATAATAGAGATTTTTTACCGTGGGATGGCAAAACCACAGTTATTGTTTACTGGGGTATACCACACTTTTTTAAATAGAGATATTTGCGGCTGAACAGTGAGCGACACACTCAAACTGCTTTTTTTTTAGATACCAAAGGCCCAAAACTGGATAGTACAGCGATTTGACCTGTGGAACTGCGAAACCACACTGGGATGTAGGGCCTACACAATACTATTTTCAACAGATATATTTTTGTGTCACAGCAGTCAGGAGACACTACTGTTTTTCTTTATGGAAAAAACTACCAAAAGCTGAATAATAGAGATTTTTTACCGTGGGATTGAAAACCACAGTTATTGTTTACTGGGGTATACCACACTTTTTTAAATAGAGATATTTGCAGCTGAACAGTGAGCGACACACTCAAACTGCTTTTTTTTAGATACCAAAGGGCCAAAACTGGATGGTACAGCGATTTGACCCGTGGAACTGCGAAACCACACTGGGATGTCGGGCCTACACAAGACTATTTTCAACAGATATATTTTTGTGTCACAACAGTCAGGAGACACTACTGTTTTTCTTTACGGAAAATATACCAAAACCTGAATAATAGAGATTTTTTACCGTGGGATGGCAAAACCACAGTTATTCTTTACTGGGGTATACCACACTTTTTTAAATAGAGATATTTGCGGCTGAACAGTGAGCGACACACTCAAACTGCTTTTTTTTTAGATACCAAAGGCCCAAAACTGGATAGTACAGCGATTTGACCTGTGGAACTGCGAAACCACACTGGGATGTAGGGGCTACACAAGACTATTTTCAACAGATATATTTTTGTGTCACAACAGTCAGGAGAAACTGCTGTTTTTCTTTACGGAAAAAACTACCAAAAGCTGAATAATAGAGATTTTTTACCGTGGGATGGCAAAACCACAGTTATTGTTTACTGGGGTATACCACACTTTTTTAAATAGAGATATTTGCGGCTGAACAGTGAGCGACACACTCAAACTGCTTTTTTTTTAGATACCAAAGGCCAAAAACTGGATAGTACAGCGATTTGACCAATGGAACTGCGAAACCACACTGGGATGTCGGGCCTACACAAGACTATTTTCAACAGATATATTTTTGTGTCACAGCAGTCAGGAGACACTACTGTTTCTCTTTATGGAAAAAACTACCAAAAGCTGAAAAATAGAGATTTTTTACCGTGGGATTGAAAACCACAGTTATTGTTTACTGGGGTATACCACACTTTTTTAAATAGAGATATTTGCAGCTGAACAGTGAGCGACACACTCAAACTGCTTTTTTTTAGATACCAAAGGGCCAAAACTGGATGGTACAGCGATTTGACCCGTGGAACTGCGAAACCACACTGGGATGTCGAGCCTACACAAGACTATTTTCAAAAGATATATTTTTGTGTCACAACAGTCAGGAGACACTACTGTTTTTCTTTACGGAAAATATACCAAAACCTGAATAATAGAGATTTTTTACCGTGGGATGGCAAAACCACAGTTATTGTTTACTGGGGTATACCACACTTTTTTAAATAGAGATATTTGCGGCTGAACAGTGAGCGACACACTCAAACTGCTTTTTTTTTAGATACCAAAGGCCCAAAACTGGATAGTACAGCGATTTGACCCATGGAACTGCGAAACCACACTGTGATGTCGGGCCTACACAAGACTATTTTCTACAGATATATTTTTGTGTCACAACAGTCAGGAGACACTACTGTTTTTCTTTACGGAAAATATACCAAAACCTGAATAATAGAGATTTTTTACCGTGGGATGGCAAAACCACAGTTATTGTTTACTGGGGTATACCACACTTTTTTAAATAGAGATATTTGCGGCTGAACAGTGAGCGACACACTCAAACTGCTTTTTTTTTAGATACCAAAGGCCCAAAAGTGGATAGTACAGCGATTTGACCAATGGAACTGCGAAACCACACTGGGATGTCGGGCCTGCACAAGACTATTTTCAACAGATATATTTTTGTGTCACAACAGTCAGGAGACACTACTGTTTTTCTTTATGGAAAATATACCAAAACCTGAATAATAGAGATTTTTTACCGTGAGATGGCAAAACCACAGTTATTGTTTACTGGGGTATACCACACTTTTTTAAATAGAGATATTTGCGGCTGAACAGTGAGCGACACACTCAAACTGCTTATTTTTTAGATACCAAAGGCCCAAAACTGGATAGTACAGCGATTTGACCTGTGGAACTGCGAAACCACACTGGGATGTAGGGCCTACACAATACTATTTTCAACAGATATATTTTTGTGTCACAGCAGTCAGGAGACACTACTGTTTTTCTTTATGGAAAAAACTACCAAAAGCTGAATAATAGAGATTTTTTACCGTGGGATTGAAAACCACAGTTATTGTTTACTGGGGTATACCACACTTTTTTAAATAGAGATATTTGCAGCTAAACAGTGAGCGACACACTCAAACTGCTTTTTTTTAGATACCAAAGGGCCAAAACTGGATGGTACAGCGATTTGACCCGTGGAACTGCGAAACCACACTGGGATGTAGGGGCTACACAAGACTATTTTCAACAGATATATTTTTGTGTCACAACAGTCAGGAGAAACTGCTGTTTTTCTTTACGGAAAAAACTACCAAAAGCTGAATAATAGAGATTTTTTACCGTGGGATGGCAAAACCACAGTTATTGTTTACTGGGGTATACCACACTTTTTTAAATAGAGATATTTGCGGCTGAACAGTGAGCGACACACTCAAACTGCTTTTTTTTTAGATACCAAAGGCCAAAAACTGGATAGTACAGCGATTTGACCAATGGAACTGCGAAACCACACTGGGATGTCGGGCCTACACAAGACTATTTTCAACAGATATATTT
The DNA here is from genome assembly GCF_046119375.1 of Phyllobates terribilis. Lineage (NCBI taxonomy): Eukaryota > Metazoa > Chordata > Amphibia > Anura > Dendrobatidae > Phyllobates > Phyllobates terribilis. The sequence goes on from NW_027362764.1 coordinate 462,455,882, forward strand.
TTGTGTCACAGCAGTCAGGAGACACTACTGTTTCTCTTTATGGAAAAAACTACCAAAAGCTGAAAAATAGAGATTTTTTACCGTGGGATTGAAAACCACAGTTATTGTTTACTGGGGTATACCACACTTTTTTAAATAGAGATATTTGCAGCTGAACAGTGAGCGACACACTCAAACTGCTTTTTTTTAGATACCAAAGGGCCAAAACTGGATGGTACAGCGATTTGACCCGTGGAACTGCGAAACCACACTGGGATGTCGAGCCTACACAAGACTATTTTCAAAAGATATATTTTTGTGTCACAACAGTCAGGAGACACTACTGTTTTTCTTTACGGAAAATATACCAAAACCTGAATAATAGAGATTTTTTACCGTGGGATGGCAAAACCACAGTTATTGTTTACTGGGGTATACCACACTTTTTTAAATAGAGATATTTGCGGCTGAACAGTGAGCGACACACTCAAACTGCTTTTTTTTTAGATACCAAAGGCCCAAAACTGGATAGTACAGCGATTTGACCCATGGAACTGCGAAACCACACTGTGATGTCGGGCCTACACAAGACTATTTTCAACAGATATATTTTTGTGTCACAACAGTCAGGAGACACTACTGTTTTTCTTTACGGAAAATATACCAAAACCTGAATAATAGAGATTTTTTACCGTGGGATGGCAAAACCACAGTTATTGTTTACTGGGGTATACCACACTTTTTTAAATAGAGATATTTGCGGCTGAACAGTGAGCGACACACTCAAACTGCTTTTTTTTTAGATACCAAAGGCCCAAAACTGGATAGTACAGCGATTTGACCTGTGGAACTGCGAAACCACACTGGGATGTAGGGCCTACACAATACTATTTTCAACAGATATATTTTTGTGTCACAGCAGTCAGGAGACACTACTGTTTTTCTTTATGGAAAAAACTACCAAAAGCTGAATAATAGAGATTTTTTACCGTGGGATTGAAAACCACAGTTATTGTTTACTGGGGTATACCACACTTTTTTAAATAGAGATATTTGCAGCTGAACAGTGAGCGACACACTCAAACTGCTTTTTTTTAGATACCAAAGGGCCAAAACTGGATGGTACAGCGATTTGACCCGTGGAACTGCGAAACCACACTGGGATGTCGGGCCTACACAAGACTATTTTCAACAGATATATTTTTGTGTCACAACAGTCAGGAGACACTACTGTTTTTCTTTACGGAAAATATACCAAAACCTGAATAATAGAGATTTTTTACCGTGGGATGGCAAAACCACAGTTATTGTTTACTGGGGTATACCACACTTTTTTAAATAGAGATATTTGCGGCTGAACAGTGAGCGACACACTCAAACTGCTTTTTTTTTAGATACCAAAGGCCCAAAACTGGATAGTACAGCGATTTGACCTGTGGAACTGCGAAACCACACTGGGATGTAGGGGCTACACAAGACTATTTTCAACAGATATATTTTTGTGTCACAACAGTCAGGAGAAACAGCTGTTTTTCTTTACGGAAAAAACTACCAAAAGCTGAATAATAGAGATTTTTTACCGTGGGATGGCAAAACCACAGTTATTGTTTACTGGGGTATACCACACTTTTTTAAATAGAGATATTTGCGGCTGAACAGTGAGCGACACACTCAAACTGCTTTTTTTTTAGATACCAAAGGCCCAAAACTGGATAGTACAGCGATTTGACCTGTGGAACTGCGAAACCACACTGGGATGTAGGGGCTACACAAGACTATTTTCAACAGATATATTTTTGTGTCACAACAGTCAGGAGAAACTGCTGTTTTTCTTTACGGAAAAAACTACCAAAAGCTGAATAATAGAGATTTTTTACCGTGGGATGGCAAAACCACAGTTATTGTTTACTGGGGTATACCACACTTTTTTAAATAGAGATATTTGCGGCTGAACAGTGAGCGACACACTCAAACTGCTTTTTTTTTAGATACCAAAGGCCCAAAACTGGATAGTACAGCGATTTGACCAATGGAACTGCGAAACCACACTGGGATGTCGGGCCTACACAAGACTATTTTCAACAGATATATTTTTGTGCCACAGCAGTCAGGAGACACTACTGTTTCTCTTTATGGAAAAAACTACCAAAAGCTGAAAAATAGAGATTTTTTACCGTGGGATTGAAAACCACAGTTATTGTTTACTGGGGTATACCACACTTTTTTAAATAGAGATATTTGCAGCTGAACAGTGAGCGACACACTCAAACTGCTTTTTTTTAGATACCAAAGGGCCAAAACTGGATGGTACAGCGATTTGACCCGTGGAACTGCGAAACCACACTGGGATGTCGAGCCTACACAAGACTATTTTCAAAAGATATATTTTTGTGTCACAACAGTCAGGAGACACTACTGTTTTTCTTTACGGAAAATATACCAAAACCTGAATAATAGAGATTTTTTACCGTGGGATGGCAAAACCACAGTTATTGTTTACTGGGGTATACCACACTTTTTTAAATAGAGATATTTGCGGCTGAGCAGTGAGCGACACACTCAAACTGCTTTTTTTTTAGATACCAAAGGCCCAAAACTGGATAGTACAGCGATTTGACCCATGGAACTGCGAAACCACACTGGGATGTCGGGCCTACACAAGACTATTTTCAACAGATATATTTTTGTGTCACAACAGTCAGGAGACACTACTGTTTTTCTTTACGGAAAATATACCAAAACCTGAATAATAGAGATTTTTTACCGTGGGATGGCAAAACCACAGTTATTGTTTACTGGGGTATACCACACTTTTTTAAATAGAGATATTTGCGGCTGAACAGTGAGCGACACACTCAAACTGCTTTTTTTTTAGATACCAAAGGCCCAAAACTGGATAGTACAGCGATTTGACCCATGGAACTGCGAAACCACACTGGGATGTCGGGCCTACACAAGACTATTTTCAACAGATATATTTTTGTGTCACAACAGTCAGGAGACACTACTGTTTTTCTTTACGGAAAATATACCAAAACCTGAATAATAGAGATTTTTTACCGTGGGATGGCAAAACCACAGTTATTGTTTACTGGGGTATACCACACTTTTTTAAATAGAGATATTTGCGGCTGAACAGTGAGCGACACACTCAAACTGCTTTTTTTTTAGATACCAAAGGCCCAAAACTGGATAGTACAGCGATTTGACCAATGGAACTGCGAAACCACACTGGGATGTCGGGCCTACACAAGACTATTTTCAACAGATATATTTTTGTGTCACAACAGTCAGGAGACACTACTGTTTTTCTTTATGGAAAATATACCAAAACCTGAATAATAGAGATTTTTTACCGTGAGATGGCAAAACCACAGTTATTGTTTACTGGGGTATACCACACTTTTTTAAATAGAGATATTTGCGGCTGAACAGTGAGCGACACACTCAAACTGCTTATTTTTTAGATACCAAAGGCCCAAAACTGGATAGTACAGCGATTTCACCTGTGGAACTGCGAAACCACACTGGGATGTAGGGCCTACACAATACTATTTTCAACAGATATATTTTTGTGTCACAGCAGTCAGGAGACACTACTGTTTTTCTTTATGGAAAAAACTACCAAAAGCTGAATAATAGAGATTTTTTACCGTGGGATTGAAAACCACAGTTATTGTTTACTGGGGTATACCACACTTTTTTAAATAGAGATATTTGCAGCTGAACAGTGAGCGACACACTCAAACTGCTTTTTTTTAGATACCAAAGGGCCAAAACTGGATGGTACAGCGATTTGACCCGTGGAACTGCGAAACCACACTGGGATGTCGGGCCTACACAAGACTATTTTCAACAGATATATTTTTGTGTCACAACAGTCAGGAGACACTACTGTTTTTCTTTACGGAAAATATACCAAAATCTGAATAATAGAGATTTTTTACCGTGGGATGGCAAAACCACAGTTATTGTTTACTGGGGTATACCACACTTTTTTAAATAGAGATATTTGCGGCTGAACAGTGAGCGACACACTCAAACTGCTTTTTTTTTAGATACCAAAGGCCCAAAACTGGATAGTACAGCGATTTGACCTGTGGAACTGCGAAACCACACTGGGATGTAGGGGCTACACAAGACTATTTTCAACAGATATATTTTTGTGTCACAACAGTCAGGAGAAACAGCTGTTTTTCTTTACGGAAAAAACTACCAAAAGCTGAATAATAGAGATTTTTTACCGTGGGATGGCAAAACCACAGTTATTGTTTACTGGGGTATACCACACTTTTTTAAATAGAGATATTTGCGGCTGAACAGTGAGCGACACACTCAAACTGCTTTTTTTTTAGATACCAAAGGCCAAAAACTGGATAGTACAGCGATTTGACCAATGGAACTGCGAAACCACACTGGGATGTCGGGCCTACACAAGACTATTTTCAACAGATATATTTTTATGTCACAACAGTCAGGAGACACTACTGTTTTTCTTTACGGAAAAAACTACCAAAAGCTGAATAATAGAGATTTTTTACCGTGGGATGGCAAAACCACAGTTATTGTTTACTGGGGTATACCACACTTTTTTAAATAGAGATATTTGCGGCTGAACAGTGAGCGACACACTCAAACTGCTTTTTTTTAAGATACCAAAGGCCCAAAACTGGATAGTACAGCGATTTGACCCATGGAACTGCGAAAACACACTGGTATGTCGGGCCTACACAAGACTATTTTCAACAGATATATTTTTGTGTCACAACAGTCAGGAGACAATACTGTTTTTCTTTACGGAAAAAACTACCAAAAGCTGAATAATATAGATTTTTTACTGTGGGATGGCAAAACCACAGTTATTGTTTACTGGGGTATACCACACTTTTTTAAATAGAGATATTTGCGGCTGAACAGTGAGCGACACACTCAAACTGCTTTTTTTTTAGATACCAAAGGCCCAAAACTGGATAGTACAGCGATTTTACCCGTGGAACTGCGAAACCACACTGGGATGTCGGGCCTACACAAGACTATTTTCAACAGATATATTTTTATATCACAACAGTCAGGAGACACTACTGTTTTTCTTTACGGAAAATATACCAAAACCTGAATAATACAGATTTTTTACCGTGGGATGGCAACAAAACCACAGTTTTTGTTTACTGGGGTATACCACACTTTTTTAAATAGAGATATTTGCGGCTGAACAGTGAGCGACACACTCAAACTGCTTTTTTTTTAGATACCAAAGGCCCAAAACTGGATAGTACAGCGATTTGACCCGTGGAACTGCGAAACCACACTGGGATGTCGGGCCTACACAAGACTATTTTCAACAGATATATTTTTGTGTCACAACCGTCAGGAGACACTACTGTTTTTCTTTACGGAAAATATACCAAAACCTGAATAATAGAGATTTTTTACCGTGGGATGGCAAAACCACAGTTATTGTTTACTGGGGTATACCACACTTTTTTAAATAGAGATATTTGCGGCTGAACAGTGAGCGACACACTCAAACTGCTTTTTTTTTAGATACCAAAGGCCCAAAACTGGATAGTACAGCGATTTGACCAATGGAACTGCGAAACCACACTGGGATGCCGGGCCTACACAAGACTATTTTCAACAGATATATTTTTGTGTCACAACAGTCAGGAAACACTACTGTTTTTCTTTACGGAAAATATACCAAAACCTGAATAATAGAGATTTTTTACCGTGGGATGGCAAAACCACAGTTATTGTTTACTGGGGTATACCACACTTTTTTAAATAGAGATATTTGCGGCTGAACCGTGAGCGACACACTCAAACTGCTTTTTTTTTAGATACCAAAGGCCCAAAACTGGATAGTACAGCGATTTGACCTGTGGAACTGCGAAACCACACTGGGATGTAGGGCCTACACAATACTATTTTCAACAGATATATTTTTGTGTCACAGCAGTCAGGAGACACTACTGTTTTTCTTTACGGAAAAAACTACCAAAAGCTGAATAATAGAGATTTTTTACCGTGGGATTGAAAACCACAGTTATTGTTTACTGGGGTATACCACACTTTTTTAAATAGAGATATTTGCAGCTGAACAGTGAGCGACACACTCAAACTGCTTTTTTTTAGATACCAAAGGCCCAAAACTGGATGGTACAGCGATTTGACCCGTGGAACTGCGAAACCACACTGGTATGTCGGGCCTACACAAGACTATTTTCAACAGATATATTTTTGTGTCACAACAGTCAGGAGACACTACTGTTTTTCTTTACGGAAAATATACCAAAACCTGAATAATAGAGATTTTTTACCGTGGGATACAAAACCACAGTTATTGTTTACTGGGGTATACCACACTTTTTTAAATAGAGATATTTGTGGCTGAACAGTGAGCGACACACTCAAACTACTTTTTTTTTAGATACCAAAGGCCCAAAACTGGATAGTACAGCGATTTGTCCCGTGGAACTGCGAAACCACACTGGGATGTCGGGCCTACACAAGACTATTTTCAACAGATATATTTTTGTGTCACAACAGTCAGGAGACACTGCTGTTTTTCTTTACGGAAAAAACTACCAAAAGCTGAATAATAGAGATTTTTTACCGTGGGATGGCAAAACCACAGTTATTGTTTACTGGGGTATACCACACTTTTTTAAATAGAGATATTTGCGGCTGAACAGTGAGCGACACACTCAAACTGCTTTTTTTTTAGATACCAAAAGCCCAAAACTGGATAGTACAGCGATTTGACCCGTGGAACTGCGAAACCACACTGGGATGTCGGGCCTACACAACACTATTTTCAACAGATATATTTTTGTGTCACAACAGTCAGGAGACTCTACTGTTTTTCTTTACGGAAAAAAATAACAAAAGCTGAATAATAGAGATTTTTTACCGTGGGATTGAAAGCCACAGTTATTGTTTACTGGGGTATACCACACTTTTTTAAATAGAGATATTTGCGGCTGAACAGTGAGCGACACACTCAAACTGCTTTTTTTTTAGATACCGAAGGCCCAAAACTGGATAGTACAGCGATTTGACCCGTGGAACTGCGAAACCACACTGGGATGTCGGGCCTACACAAGACTATTTTCAACAGATATATTTTTATGTCACAACAGTCAGGAGACACTACTGTTTTTCTTTACGGAAAATATACCAAAACCTGAATAATACAGATTTTTTACCGTGGGATGGCAACAAAACCACAGTTATTGTTTACTGGGGTATACCACACTTTTTTAAATAGAGATATTTGCGGCTGAACAGTGAGCGACACACTCAAACTGCTTTTTTTTTAGATACCAAAGGCCCAAAACTGGATAGTACAGCGATTTGACCCGTGGAACAGCGAAACCACACTGGGATGTCGAGCCTACACAAGACTATTTTCAACAGATATATTTTTGTGTCACAACAGTCAGTAGACACTACTGTTTTTCTTTACGGAAAATATACCAAAACCTGAATAATAGAGATTTTTTACCGTGGGATGGCAAAACCACAGCTATTGTTTACTGGGGTATACCACACTTTTTTAAATAGAGATATTTGCGGCTGAACAGTGAGCGACAAACTCAAACTGCTTTTTTTTTAGATACCAAAGGCCCAAAACTGGATAGTACAGCGATTTGACCTGTGGAACTGCGAAACCACACTGGGATGTAGGGCCTACACAAGACTATTTTCAACAGATATATTTTTGTGTCACAACAGTCAGGAGACACTGCTGTTTTTCTTTACGGAAAAAACTACCAAAGGCTGAATAATAGAGATTTTTTACCGTGGGATGGCAAAACCACAGTTATTGTTTACTGGGGTATACCACACTTTTTTAAATAGAGATATTTGCGGCTGAACAGTGAGCGACACACTCAAACTGCTTTTTTTTTAGATACCAAAGGCCCAAAACTGGATAGCACAGCGATTTGACCTGTGGAACTGCGAAACCACACTGGGATGTAGGGCCTACACAATACTATTTTCAACAGATATATTTTTGTGTCACAGCAGTCAGGAGACACTACTGTTTTTCTTTACGGAAAAAACTACCAAAAGCTGAATAATAGAGATTTTTTACCGTGGGATTGAAAACCACAGTTATTGTTTACTGGGGTATACCACACTTTTTAAAATAGAGATATTTGCAGCTGAACAGTGAGCGACACACTCAAACTGCTTTTTTTTAGATACCAAAGGGCCAAAACTGGATGGTACAGCGATTTGACCCGTGGAACTGCGAAACCACACTGGGATGTCGGGCCTACACAAGACTATTTTCAACAGATATATTTTTGTGTCACAACAGTCAGGAGACACTACTGTTTTTCTTTACGGAAAATATACCAAAACCTGAATAATAGAGATTTTTTACCATGGGATACAAAACCACAGTTATTGTTTACTGGGGTATACCACACTTTTTTAAATAGAGATATTTGTGGCTGAACAGTGAGCCACACACTCAAACTACTTTTTTTTTAGATACCAAAGGCCCAAAACTGGATAGTACAGCGATTTGTCCCGTGGAACTGCGAAACCACACTGGGATGTCGGGCCTACACAAGACTATTTTCAACAGATATATTTTTGTGTCACAACAGTCAGGAGACTCTGCTGTTTTTCTTTACGGAAAAAACTACCAAAAGCTGAATAATAGAGATTTTTTACCGTGGGATGGCAAAACCACAGTTATTGTTTACTGGGGTATACCACACTTTTTTAAATAGAGATATTTGCGGCTGAACAGTGAGCGACACACTCAAACTGCTTTTTTTTTAGATACCAAAAGCCCAAAACTGGATAGTACAGCGATTTGACCCATGGAACTGCGAAACCACACTGGGATGTCGGGCCTACACAAGACTATTTTGAACAGATATATTTTTGTGTCACAACAGTCAGGAGACACTACTGTTTTTCTTTACGGAAAAAACTACCAAAAGCTGAATAATAGAGATTTTTTACCGTGGGATGGCAAAACCACAGTTATTGTTTACTGGGGTATACCACACTTTTTTAAATAGAGATATTTGCGGCTGAACAGTGAGCGACACACTCAAACTGCTTTTTTTTTAGATACCAAAGGCCCAAAACTGGATAGTACAGCGATTTAACCAATGGAACTGCGAAACCACACTGGGATGTCGGGCCTACACAAGACTATTTTCAACAGATATATTTTTGTGTCACAACAGTCAGGAGACACTACTGTTTTTCTTTACGGAAAATATACCAAAACCTGAATAATAGAGATTTTTTACCGTGGGATTGAAAGCCACAGTTATTGTTTACTGGGGTATACCACACTTTTTTAAATAGAGATATTTGCGGCTGAACAGTGAGCGACACACTCAAACTGCTTTTTTTTTAGATACCAAAGGCCCAAAACTGGATAGTACAGCGATTTGACCTGTGGAACTGCGAAACCACACTGGGATGTAAGGCCTACACAAGACTATTTTCAACAGATATATTTTTGTGTCACAACAGTCAGGAGAAACTGCTGTTTTTCTTTACGGAAAAAACTACCAAAAGCTGAATAATAGAGATTTTTTACCGTGGGATGGCAAAACCACAGTTATTGTTTACTGGGGTATACCACACTTTTTTAAATAGAGATATTTGCGGCTGAACAGTGAGCGACACACTCAAACTGCTTTTTTTTTAGATACCAAAGGCCCAAAACTGGATAGTACAGCGATTTGACCAATGGAACTGCGAAACCACACTGGGATGTCGGGCCTACACAAGACTATTTTCAAGAGATATATTTTTATGTCACAACTGTCAGGAGACACTACTGTTTTTCTTTACGGAAAAAACTACCAAAAGCTGAATAATAGAGATTTTTTACCGTGGGATGGCAAAACCACAGTTATTGTTTACTGGGGTATACCACACTTTTTTAAATAGAGATATTTGCGGCTGAACAGTGAGCGACACACTCAAACTGCTTTTTTTTAAGATACCAAAGGCCCAAAACTGGATAGTACAGCGATTTGACCCATGGAACTGCGAAAACACACTGGGATGTCGGGCCTACACAAGACTATTTTCAACAGATATATTTTTGTGTCACAACAGTCAGGAGACAATACTGTTTTTCTTTACGGAAAAAACTACCAAAAGCTGAATAATAGAGATTTTTTACTGTGGGATGGCAAAACCACAGTTATTGTTTACTGGGGTATACCACACTTTTTTAAATAGAGATATTTGCGGCTGAACAGTGAGCGACACACTCAAACTGCTTTTTTTTTAGATACCAAAGGCCCAAAACTGGATAGTACAGCGATTTGACCCGTGGAACTGCGAAAACACACTGGGATGTCGGGCCTACACAAGACTATTTTCAACAGATATATTTTTATGTCACAACAGTCAGGAGACACTACTGTTTTTCTTTACGGAAAATATACCAAAACCTGAATAATACAGATTTTTTACCGTGGGATGGCAACAAAACCACAGTTTTTGTTTACTGGGGTATACCACACTTTTTTAAATAGAGATATTTGCGGCTGAACAGTGAGCGACACACTCAAACTGCTTTTTTTTTAGATACCAAAGGCCCAAAACTGGATAGTACAGCGATTTGACCCGTGGAACTGCAAAACCACACTGGGATGTCGGGCCTACACAAGACTATTTTCAACAGATATATTTTTGTGTCACAACAGTCAGGAGACACTACTGTTTTTCTTTACGGAAAATATACCAAAACCTGAATAATAGAGATTTTTTACCGTGGGATGGCAAAACCACAGTTATTGTTTACTGGGGTATACCACACTTTTTTAAATAGAGATATTTGCGGCTGAACAGTGAGCGACACACTCAAACTGCTTTTTTTTTAGATACCAAAGGCCCAAAAGTGGATAGTACAGCGATTTGACCTGTGGAACTGCGAAACCACACTGGGATGTAGGGCCTACACAAGACTATTTTCAACAGATATATTTTTGTGTCACAACAGTCAGGAGACACTGCTGTTTTTCTTTACGGAAAAAACTACCAAAAGCTGAATAATAGAGATTTTTTACCGTGGGATGGCAAAACCACAGTTATTGTTTACTGGGGTATACCACACTTTTTTAAATAGAGATATTTGCGGCTGAACAGTGAGCGACACACTCAAACTGCTTTTTTTTTAGATACCAAAGGCCCAAAACTGGATAGTACAGCGATTTGACCAATGGAACTGCGAAACCACACTGGGAAGTCGGGCCTACACAAGACTATTTTCAACAGATATATTTTTGTGTCACAACAGTCAGGAAACACTACTGTTTTTCTTTACGGAAAATATACCAAAACCTGAATAATAGAGATTTTTTACCGTGGGATGGCAAAACCACAGTTATTGTTTACTGGGGTATACCACACTTTTTTAAATAGAGATATTTGCGGCTGAACAGTGAGCGACACACTCAAACTGCTTTTTTTTTAGATACCAAAAGCCCAAAACTGGATAGCACAGCGATTTGACCTGTGGAACTGCGAAACCACACTGGGATGTAGGGCCTACACAATACTATTTTCAACAGATATATTTTTGTGTCACAGCAGTCAGGAGAAACTGCTGTTTTTCTTTACGGAAAAAACTACCAAAAGCTGAATAATAGAGATTTTTTACCGTGGGATGGCAAAACCACAGTTATTGTTTACTGGGGTATACCACACTTTTTTAAATAGAGATATTTGCGGCTGAACAGTGAGCGACACACTCAAACTGCTTTTTTTTTAGATACCAAAGGCCCAAAACTGGATAGTACAGCGATTTGACCAATGGAACTGCGAAACCACACTGGGATGTCGGGCCTACACAAGACTATTTTCAAGAGATATATTTTTATGTCACAACTGTCAGGAGACACTACTGTTTTTCTTTACGGAAAAAACTACCAAAAGCTGAATAATAGAGATTTTTTACCGTGGGATGGCAAAACCACAGTTATTGTTTACTGGGGTATACCACACTTTTTTAAATAGAGATATTTGCGGCTGAACAGTGAGCGACACACTCAAACTGCTTTTTTTTAAGATACCAAAGGCCCAAAACTGGATAGTACAGCGATTTGACCCATGGAACTGCGAAAACACACTGGGATGTCGGGCCTACACAAGACTATTTTCAACAGATATATTTTTGTGTCACAACAGTCAGGAGACAATACTGTTTTTCTTTACGGAAAAAACTACCAAAAGCTGAATAATAGAGATTTTTTACTGTGGGATGGCAAAACCACAGTTATTGTTTACTGGGGTATACCACACTTTTTTAAATAGAGATATTTGCGGCTGAACAGTGAGCGACACACTCAAACTGCTTTTTTTTTAGATACCAAAGGCCCAAAACTGGATAGTACAGCGATTTGACCCGTGGAACTGCGAAAACACACTGGGATGTCGGGCCTACACAAGACTATTTTCAACAGATATATTTTTATGTCACAACAGTCAGGAGACACTACTGTTTTTCTTTACGGAAAATATACCAAAACCTGAATAATACAGATTTTTTACCGTGGGATGGCAACAAAACCACAGTTTTTGTTTACTGGGGTATACCACACTTTTTTAAATAGAGATATTTGCGGCTGAACAGTGAGCGACACACTCAAACTGCTTTTTTTTTAGATACCAAAGGCCCAAAACTGGATAGTACAGCGATTTGACCCGTGGAACTGCGAAACCACACTGGGATGTCGGGCCTACACAAGACTATTTTCAACAGATATATTTTTGTGTCACAACAGTCAGGAGACACTACTGTTTTTCTTTACGGAAAATATACCAAAACCTGAATAATAGAGATTTTTTACCGTGGGATGGCAAAACCACAGTTATTGTTTACTGGGGTATACCACACTTTTTTAAATAGAGATATTTGCGGCTGAACAGTGAGCGACACACTCAAACTGCTTTTTTTTTAGATACCAAAGGCCCAAAAGTGGATAGTACAGCGATTTGACCTGTGGAACTGCGAAACCACACTGGGATGTAGGGCCTACACAAGACTATTTTCAACAGATATATTTTTGTGTCACAACAGTCAGGAGACACTGCTGTTTTTCTTTACGGAAAAAACTACCAAAAGCTGAATAATAGAGATTTTTTACCGTGGGATGGCAAAACCACAGTTATTGTTTACTGGGGTATACCACACTTTTTTAAATAGAGATATTTGCGGCTGAACAGTGAGCGACACACTCAAACTGCTTTTTTTTTAGATACCAAAGGCCCAAAACTGGATAGTACAGCGATTTGACCCGTGGAACTGCGAAACCACACTGGGATGTCGGGCCTACACAAGACTATTTTCAACAGATATATTTTTGTGTCACAACAGTCAGGAGACACTACTGTTTTTCTTTACGGAAAATATACCAAAACCTGAATAATAGAGATTTTTTACCGTGGGATGGCAAAACCACAGTTATTGTTTACTGGGGTATACCACACTTTTTTAAATAGAGATATTTGCGGCTGAACAGTGAGCGACACACTCAAACTGCTTTTTTTTTAGATACCAAAGGCCCAAAAGTGGATAGTACAGCGATTTGACCTGTGGAACTGCGAAACCACACTGGGATGTAGGGCCTACACAAGACTATTTTCAACAGATATATTTTTGTGTCACAACAGTCAGGAGACACTGCTGTTTTTCTTTACGGAAAAAACTACCAAAAGCTGAATAATAGAGATTTTTTACCGTGGGATGGCAAAACCACAGTTATTGTTTACTGGGGTATACCACACTTTTTTAAATAGAGATATTTGCGGCTGAACAGTGAGCGACACACTCAAACTGCTTTTTTTTTAGATACCAAAGGCCCAAAACTGGATAGTACAGCGATTTGACCAATGGAACTGCGAAACCACACTGGGAAGTCGGGCCTACACAAGACTATTTTCAACAGATATATTTTTGTGTCACAACAGTCAGGAAACACTACTGTTTTTCTTTACGGAAAATATACCAAAACCTGAATAATAGAGATTTTTTACCGTGGGATGGCAAAACCACAGTTATTGTTTACTGGGGTATACCACACTTTTTTAAATAGAGATATTTGCGGCTGAACAGTGAGCGACACACTCAAACTGCTTTTTTTTTAGATACCAAAAGCCCAAAACTGGATAGCACAGCGATTTGACCTGTGGAACTGCGAAACCACACTGGGATGTAGGGCCTACACAATACTATTTTCAACAGATATATTTTTGTGTCACAGCAGTCAGGAGACACTACTGTTTTTCTTTACGGAAAAAACTACCAAAAGCTGAATAATAGAGATTTTTTACCGTGGGATTGAAAACCACAGTTATTGTTTACTGGGGTATACCACACTTTTTAAAATAGAGATATTTGCAGCTGAACAGTGAGCGACACACTCAAACTGCTTTTTTTTAGATACCAAAGGGCCAAAACTGGATGGTACAGCGATTTGACCCGTGGAACTGCGAAACCACACTGGGATGTCGGGCCTACACAAGACTATTTTCAACAGATATATTTTTGTGTCACAACAGTCAGGAGACACTACTGTTTTTCTTTACGGAAAATATACCAAAACCTGAATAATAGAGATTTTTTACCATGGGATACAAAACCACAGTTATTGTTTACTGGGGTATACCACACTTTTTTAAATAGAGATATTTGTGGCTGAACAGTGAGCGACACACTCAAACTACTTTTTTTTTAGATACCAAAGGCCCAAAACTGGATAGTACAGCGATTTGTCCCGTGGAACTGCGAAACCACACTGGGATGTCGGGCCTACACAAGACTATTTTCAACAGATATATTTTTGTGTCACAACAGTCAGGAGACTCTGCTGTTTTTCTTTAAGGAAAAAACTACCAAAAGCTGAATAATAGAGATTTTTTACCGTGGGATGGCAAAACCACAGTTATTGTTTACTGGGGTATACCACACTTTTTTAAATAGAGATATTTGCGGCTGAACAGTGAGCGACACACTCAAACTGCTTTTTTTTTAGATACCAAAAGCCCAAAACTGGATAGTACAGCGATTTGACCCATGGAACTGCGAAACCACACTGGGATGTCGGGCCTACACAAGACTATTTTGAACAGATATATTTTTGTGTCACAACAGTCAGGAGACACTACTGTTTTTCTTTACGGAAAAAACTACCAAAAGCTGAATAATAGAGATTTTTTACCGTGGGATGGCAAAACCACAGTTATTGTTTACTGGGGTATACCACACTTTTTTAAATAGAGATATTTGCGGCTGAACAGTGAGCGACACACTCAAACTGCTTTTTTTTTAGATACCAAAGGCCCAAAACTGGATAGTACAGCGATTTGACCCATGGAACTGCGAAACCACACTGGGATGTCGGGCCTACACAAGACTATTTTCAACAGATATATTTTTGTGTCACAACAGTCAGGAGACACTACTGTTTTTCTTTATGGAAAAAACGACCAAAAGCTGAATAATAGAGATTTTTTACCGTGGGATTGAAAACCACAGTTATTGTTTACTGGGGTATACCACAGTTTTTTAAATAAAGATATTTGCGGCTGAACAGTGAGCGACACACTCAAACTGCTTTTTTTTTAGATACCAAAGGCCCAAAACTGGATAGTACAGCGATTTGACCCATGGAACTGCGAAACCACACTGGGATGTCGGGCCTACACAACACTATTTTCAACAGATATATTTTTGTGTCACAACAGTCAGGAGACACTACTGTTTTTTTTTACGGAAAAAACTACCAAAAGCTGAATAATAGAGATTTTTTACCGTGGGATGGCAAAACCACAGTTATTGTTTACTGGGGTATACCACACTTTTTTAAATAGAGATATTTGCGGCTGAACAGTGAGCGACACACTCAAACTGCTTTTTTTTTAGATACCAAAGGCCCAAAACTGGATAGTACAGCGATTTGACCCGTGGAACTGCGAAACCACACTGGGATGTCGGGCCTACAGAAGACTATTTTCAACAGATATATTTTTGTGTCACAACAGTCAGGAGACACTACTGTTTTTCTTTACGGAAAATATACCAAAACCTGAATAATAGAGATTTTTTACCGTGTTATGGCAAAACCACAGTTATTGTTTACTGGGGTATACCACACTTTTTTAAATAGAGATATTTGCGGCTGAACAGTGAGCGACACACTCAAACTGCTTTTTTTTTAGATACCAAAGGCCCAAAAGTGGATAGTACAGCGATTTGACCTGTGGAACTGCGAAACCACACTGGGATGTAGGGCCTACACAAGACTATTTTCAACAGATATATTTTTGTGTCACAACAGTCAGGAGACACTGCTGTTTTTCTTTACGGAAAAAACTACCAAAAGCTGAATAATAGAGATTTTTTACCGTGGGATGGCAAAACCACAGTTATTGTTTACTGGGGTATACCACACTTTTTTAAATAGAGATATTTGCGGCTGAACAGTGAGCGACACACTCAAACTGCTTTTTTTTTAGATACCAAAGGCCCAAAACTGGATAGTACAGCGATTTGACCCATGGAACTGCGAAACCACACTGGGATGTCGGGCCTACACAACACTATTTTCAACAGATATATTTTTGTGTCACAACAGTCAGGAGACACTACTGTTTTTTTTTACGGAAAAAACTACCAAAAGCTGAATAATAGAGATTTTTTACCGTGGGATGGCAAAACCACAGTTATTGTTTACTGGGGTATACCACACTTTTTTAAATAGAGATATTTGCGGCTGAACAGTGAGCGACACACTCAAACTGCTTTTTTTTTTAGATATCAAAGGCCCAAAACTGGATAGTACAGCGATTTGACCCGTGGAACTGCGAAACCACACTGGGATGTCGGGCCTACACAAGACTATTTTCAACAGATATATTTTTGTGTCACAACAGTCAGGAGACACTACTGTTTTTCTTTACGGAAAATATACCAAAAGCTGAATAATAGTGATTTTATACCGTGGGATGGCAAAACCACAGTTATTGTTTACTGGGGTATACCACACTTTTTTAAATAGAGACATTTGCGGCTGAACAGTGAGCGACACACTCAAACTGCTTTTTTTTAGATACCAAAGGCCCAACACTGGATAGTACAGCGATTTGACCCGTGGAACTGCGAAACCACACTGGGATTTCGGGCCTACACAACACTATTTTCAACAGATATATTTTTGTGTCAGAACAGTCAGGAGACACTACTGTTTTTCTTTACGGAAAAATCTAACAAAAGCTGAATAATAGAGATTTTTTACCGTGGGATTGAAAGCCACAGTTATTGTTTACTGGGGTATACCACACTTTTTGAAATATAGATATTTGCAGCTGAACAGTGAGCGACACACTCAAACTGCTTTTTTTTAGATACCAAAGGGCCAAAACTGGATAGTACAGCGATTTGACCCGTGGAACTGCGAAACCACACTGGGATGTCGGGCCTACACAAGACTATTTTCAACAGATATATTTTTGTGTCACAACAGTCATGAGACACTACTGTTTTTCTTTATGGAAAATATACCAAAACCTGAATAATAGAGATTTTTTACCGTGGGATGGCAAAACCACAGTTATTGTTTACTGGGGTATACCACACTTTTTTAAATAGAGATATTTGCGGCTGAACAGTGAGCGACACACTCAAACTACTTTTTTTTTTAGATACCAAAGGCCCAAAACTGGATAGTACAGCGATTTGACCCGTGGAACTGCGAAACCACACTGGGATGTCGGGCCTACACAAGACTATTTTCAACAGATATATTTTTGTGTCACAACAGTCAGGAGACACTGCTGTTTTTCTTTACGGAAAAAACTACCAAAAGCTGAATAATAGAGATTTTTTACCGTGGGATGGCAAAACCACAGTTATTGTTTACTGGGGTATACCACACTTTTTTAAATAGAGATATTTGCGGCTGAACAGTGAGCGACACACTCAAACTGCTTTTTTTTTAGATACCAAAGGCCCAAAACTGGATAGTACAGCGATTTGACCCATGGAACTGCGAAACCACACTGGGATGTCGGGCCTACACAAGACTATTTTCAACAGACATATTTTTGTGTCACAACAGTCAGGAGACACTACTGTTTTTCTTTACGGAAAAACTACCAAAAGCTGAATAATAGAGATTTTTTACCGTGGGATGGCAAAACCACAGTTATTGTTTAATGGGGTATACCACACTTTTTTAAATAGAGATATTTGCGGCTGAACAGTGAGCGACACACTCAAACTGCTTTTTTTTTAGATACCAAAGGCCCAAAACTGGATAGTACAGCGATTTGACCCGTGGAACTGCGAAACCACACTGGGATGTCTGGCCTACACAAGACTATTTTCAACAGATATATTTTTGTGTCACAACAGTCAGGAGACACTGCTGTTTTTCTTTACGGAATATATACCAAAAGCTGAATAATAGTGATTTTTTACCGTGGGATGGCAAAACCACAGTTATTGTTTACTGGGGTATACCACACTTTTTTAAATAGAGATATTTGCGGCTGAACAGTGAGCGACACACTCAAACTACTTTTTTTTAGACACCAAAGGCCCAAAACTGGATAGTACAGCGATTTGACCCATGGAACTGCGAAACCACACTGGGATGTCGGGCCTACACAAGACTATTTTCAACAGATATATTTTTGTGTCACAACAGTCAGGAGACACTACTGTTTTTCTTTACGGAAAAAACTACCAAAAGCTGAATAATAGTGATTTTTTACCGTGGGATGGCAAAACCACAGTTATTGTTTACTGGGGTATACCACACTTTTTTAAATAGAGATATTTGCAGCTGAACAGTGAGCGACACACTCAAACTGCTTTTTTTTAGATACCAAAGGCCCAAAACTGGATAGTACAGCGATTTGACCCATGGAACTGCGAAACCACACTGGGATATCGGGCCTACACAAGACTATTTTCAACAGATATATTTTTGTGTCACAACAGTCAGGAGACACTACTCTTTTTCTTTACGGAAAAAACTACCAAAAGCTGAATAATAGAGATTTTTTACCGTGGGATGGCAAAACCACAGTTATTGTTTACTGGGGTATACCACACTTTATTAAATAGAGATATTTGCGGCTGAACAGTGAGCGACACACTCAAACTGCTTTTTTTTTAGATACCAAAGGCCCAAAACTGGATAGTACAGCGATTTGGCCCGTGGAACTGCGAAACCACACTGGGATGTCGGGCCTACACAAGACTATTTTCAACAGATATATTTTTGTGTCACAGCAGTCAGGAGACACTACTGTTTTTCTTTACGGAAAAAACTACCAAAAGCTGAATAATAGAGATTTTTTACTGTGGGATTGAAAACCACAGTTATTGTTTACTGGGGTATACCACACTTTTTGAAATAGAGATATTTGCAGCTGAACAGTGAGCGACACACTCAAACTGCTTTTTTTTAGATACCAAAGGGCCAAAACTGGATAGTACAGCGATTTGACCCGTGGAACTGCGAAACCACACTGGGATGTCGGGACTACAGAAGACTATTTTCAACAGATATATTTTTGTGTCACAACAGTCAGGAGACACTACTGTTTTTCTTTACGGAAAATATACCAAAAGCTGAATAATAGAGATTTTTTACCGTGGGATGGCAAAACCACAGTTATTGTTTACTGGGGTATACCACACTTTTTTAAATAGAGATATTTGCGGCTGAACAGTGAGCGACACACTCAAACTACTTTTTTTTTTAGATACCAAAGGCCCAAAACTGGATAGTACAGCGATTTGACCCGTGGAACTGCGAAACCACACTGGGATGTCGGGCCTACACAAGACTATTTTCAACAGATATATTTTTGTGTCACAACAGTCAGGAGACACTGCTGTTTTTCTTTACGGAAAAAACTACCAAAAGCTGAATAATAGAGATTTTTTACCGTGGGATGGCAAAACCACAGTTATTGTTTACTGGGGTATACCACACTTTTTTAAATAGAGATATTTGCGGCTGAACAGTGAGCGACACACTCAAACTGCTTTTTTTTTTAGATATCAAAGGCCCAAAACTGGATAGTACAGCGATTTGACCCGTGGAACTGCGAAACCACACTGGGATGTCGGGCCTACACAAGACTATTTTCAACAGATATATTTTTGTGTCACAACAGTCAGGAGACACTACTGTTTTTCTTTACGGAAAATATACCAAAAGCTGAATAATAGTGATTTTATACCGTGGGATGGCAAAACCACAGTTATTGTTTACTGGGGTATACCACACTTTTTTAAATAGAGACATTTGCGGCTGAACAGTGAGCGACACACTCAAACTGCTTTTTTTTAGATACCAAAGGCCCAACACTGGATAGTACAGCGATTTGACCCGTGGAACTGCGAAACCACACTGGGATGTCGGGCCTACACAACACTATTTTCAACAGATATATTTTTGTGTCACAACAGTCAGGAGACACTACTGTTTTTCTTTACGGAAAAATCTAACAAAAGCTGAATAATAGAGATTTTTTACCGTGGGATTGAAAGCCACAGTTATTGTTTACTGGGGTATACCACACTTTTTGAAATAGAGATATTTGCAGCTGAACAGTGAGCGACACACTCAAACTGCTTTTTTTTAGATACCAAAGGGCCAAAAACGGATAGTACAGCGATTTGACCCGTGGAACTGCGAAACCACACTGGGATGTCGGGCCTACACAAGACTATTTTCAACAGATATATTTTTGTGTCACAACAGTCAGGAGACACTACTGTTTTTCTTTATGGAAAATATACCAAAACCTGAATAATAGAGATTTTTTACCGTGGGATGGCAAAACCACAGTTATTGTTTACTGGGGTATACCACACTTTTTTAAATAGAGATATTTGCGGCTGAACAGTGAGCGACACACTCAAACTACTTTTTTTTTTAGATACCAAAGGCCCAAAACTGGATAGTACAGCGATTTGACCCGTGGAACTGCGAAACCACACTGGGATGTCGGGCCTACACAAGACTATTTTCAACAGATATATTTTTGTGTCACAACAGTCAGGAGACACTGCTGTTTTTCTTTACGGAAAAAACTACCAAAAGCTGAATAATAGAGATTTTTTACCGTGGGATGGCAAAACCACAGTTATTGTTTACTGGGGTATACCACACTTTTTTAAATAGAGATATTTGCGGCTGAACAGTGAGCGACACACTCAAACTGCTTTTTTTTTAGATACCAAAGGCCCAAAACTGGATAGTACAGCGATTTGACCCATGGAACTGCGAAACCACACTGGGATGTCGGGCCTACACAAGACTATTTTCAACAGACATATTTTTGTGTCACAACAGTCAGGAGACACTACTGTTTTTCTTTACGGAAAAACTACCAAAAGCTGAATAATAGAGATTTTTTACCGTGGGATGGCAAAACCACAGTTATTGTTTAATGGGGTATACCACACTTTTTTAAATAGAGATATTTGCGGCTGAACAGTGAGCGACACACTCAAACTGCTTTTTTTTTAGATACCAAAGGCCCAAAACTGGATAGTACAGCGATTTGACCCGTGGAACTGCGAAACCACACTGGGATATCGGGCCTACACAAGACTATTTTCAACAGATATATTTTTGTGTCACAACAGTCAGGAGACACTGCTGTTTTTCTTTACGGAATATATACCAAAAGCTGAATAATAGTGATTTTTTACCGTGGGATGGCAAAACCACAGTTATTGTTTACTGGGGTATACCACACATTTTTAAATAGAGATATTTGCGGCTGAACAGTGAGCGACACACTCAAACTGCTTTTTTTTAGACACCAAAGGCCCAAAACTGGATAGTACAGCGATTTGACCCATGGAACTGCGAAACCACACTGGGATGTCGGGCCTACACAAGACTATTTTCAACAGATATATTTTTGTGTCACAACAGTCAGGAGACACTACTGTTTTTCTTTACGGAAAAAACTACCAAAAGCTGAATAATAGTGATTTTTTACCGTGGGATGGCAAAACCACAGTTATTGTTTACTGGGGTATACCACACTTTTTTAAATAGAGATATTTGCGGCTGAACAGTGAGCGACACACTCAAACTGCTTTTTTTTAGATACCAAAGGCCCAAAACTGGATAGTACAGCGATTTGACCCATGGAACTGCGAAACCACACTGGGATATCGGGCCTACACAAGACTATTTTCAACAGATATATTTTTGTGTCACAACAGTCAGGAGACACTACTGTTTTTCTTTACGGAAAAAACTACCAAAAGCTGAATAATAGAGATTTTTTACCGTGGGATGGCAAAACCACAGTTATTGTTTACTGAGGTATACCACACTTTATTAAATAGAGATATTTGCGGCTGAACAGTGAGCGACACACTCAAACTGCTTTTTTTTTAGATACCAAAGGCCCAAAACTGGATAGTACAGCGATTTGGCCCGTGGAACTGCGAAACCACACTGGGATGTCGGGCCTACACAAGACTATTTTCAACAGATATATTTTTGTGTCACAGCAGTCAGGAGACACTACTGTTTTTCTTTACGGAAAAAACTACCAAAAGCTGAATAATAGAGATTTTTTACTGTGGGATTGAAAACCACAGTTATTGTTTACTGGGGTATACCACACTTTTTGAAATAGAGATATTTGCAGCTGAACAGTGAGCGACACACTCAAACTGCTTTTTTTTAGATACCAAAGGGCCAAAACTGGATAGTACAGCGATTTGACCCGTGGAACTGCGAAACCACACTGGGATGTCGGGCCTACACAAGACTATTTTCAACAGATATATTTTTGTGTCACAACAGTCAGGAGACACTACTGTTTTTCTTTACGAAAAATATACCAAAACCGGAATAATAGAGATTTTTTACCGTGGGATGGCAAAACCACAGTTATTGTTTACTGGGGTATACCACACTTTTTTAAATAGAGATATTTGCGGCTGAACAGTGAGCGACACACTCAAACTACTTTTTTTTTTAGATACCAAAGGCCCAAAACTGGATAGTACAGCGATTTGACCCGTGGAACTGCGAAACCACACTGGGATGTCGGGCCTACACAAGACTATTTTCAACAGATATATTTTTGTGTCACAACAGTCAGGAGACACTGCTGTTTTTCTTTACGGAAAAAACTACCAAAAGCTGAATAATAGAGATTTTTTACCGTGGGATGGCAAAACCACAGTTATTGTTTACTGGGGTATACCACACTTTTTTAAATAGAGATATTTGCGGCTGAACAGTGAGCGACACACTCAAACTGCTTTTTTTTTAGATACCAAAGGCCCAAAACTGGATAGTACAGCGATTTGACCCGTGGAACTGCGAAACCACACTGGGATGTCGGGCCTACACAATACTATTTTCAACAGATATATTTTTGTGTCACAACAGTCAAGAGACACTACTGTTTTTCTTTACGGAAAATATACCAAAACCTGAATAATGGAGATTTTTTACCGTGGGATGGCAAAACCACAGTTATTGTTTACTGGGGTATACCACACTTTTTTAAATAGAGATATTTGCGGCTGAACAGTGAGCGACACACTCAAACTGCTTTTTTTTTAGATACCAAAGGCCCAAAACTGGATAGTACAGCGATTTGACCCGTGGAACTGCGAAACCACACTGGGTTGTCGGGCCTACACAAGACTATTTTCAACAGATATATCTTTGTATCACAACAGTCAGGAGACACTACTGTTTTTTTTTACGGAAAAAACTACCCAAAGCTGAATAATAGAGATTTTTTACCGTGGGATGGCAAAACCACAGTTATTGTTTACTGGGGTATACTACACTTTTTTAAATAGAGATATTTGCGGCTGAACAGTGAGCGACACACTCAAACTGCTTTTTTTTTAGATACCAAAGGCCCAAAACTGGATAGTACAGCGATTTGACCCGTGGAACTGCGAAACCACACTGGGATGTCGGGCCTACACAAGACTATTTTCAACAGATATATTTTTGTGTCACAACAGTCAGGAGACACTACTGTTTTTCTTTACGAAAAATATATCAAAACCTGAATAATAGAGATTTTTTACCGTGGGATGGCAAAACCACAGTTATTGTTTACTGGAGTATACCACACTTTTTTAAATAGAGATATTTGTGGCTGAACAGTGAGCGACACACTCAAACTGCTTTTTTTTTAGATACCAAAGGCCCAAAACTGGATAGTACAGCGATTTGACCCGTGGAACTGCGAAACCACACTGGGATGTCGGGCCTACACAAGACTATTTTCAACAGACATATTTTTGTGTCACAACAGTCAGGAGACACTACTGTTTTTCTTTACGGAAAAAACTACCAAAAGCTGAATAATAGAGATTTTTTACCGTGGGATGGCAAAACCACAGTTATTATTTACTGGGGTATACCACACTATTTTAAACAAAGATATTTGCGGCTGAACATTGAGCGACACACTCAAATTGCTTTATTTTTAGATACCAAAGGCCCAAAACTGGATAGTACAGCGATTTGACCCGTGGAACTGCGAAACCACACTGGGATGTCGGGCCTACACAAGACTATTTTCAACAGATATATTTTTGTGTCACAACAGTCAGGAGACACTACTGTTTTTCATTACGGAAAAAAACTACCAAAAGCTGAATAATAGAGATTTTTTACCGTGGGATGGCAAAACCACAGTTATTGTTTACTGGGGTATACCACACTTTTTTAAATAGAGATATTTGCGGCTGAACAGTGAGCGACACACTCAAACTGCTTTTTTTTTAGATACCAAAGGCCCAAAACTGGATAGTACAGCGATTTGACCCGTGGAACTGCGAAACCACACTGAGTTGTCGGGCCTACACAAGACTATTTTCAACAGATATATCTTTGTATCACAGCAGTCAGGAGACACTACTGTTTTTTTTTACGGAAAAAACTACCCAAAGCTGAATAATAGAGATTTTTTACCGTGGGATGGCAAAACCACAGTTATTGTTTACTGGGGTATACTACACTTTTTTAAATAGAGATATTTGCGGCTGAACAGTGAGCGACACACTCAAACTGCTTTTTTTTTAGATACCAAAGGCCCAAAACTGGATAGTACAGCGATTTGACCCTTGGAACTGCGAAACCACACTGGGATGTCGGGCCTACACAAGACTATTTTCAACAGACATATTTTTGTGTCACAACAGTCAGGAGACACTACTGTTTTTCTTTACGGAAAAAACTACCAAAAGCTGAATAATAGAGATTTTTTACCGTGAAATGGCAAAACCACAGTTATTATTTACTGGGGTATACCACACTATTTTAAACAAAGATATTTGCAGCTGAACATTGAGCGACACACTCAAATTGCTTTATTTTTAGATACCAAAGGCCCAAAACTGGATAGTACAGCGATTTGACCCGTGGAACTGCGAAACCACACTGGGATGTCGGGCCTACACAAGACTATTTTCAACAGATATATTTTTGTGTCACAACAGTCAGGAGACACTACTGTTTTTCATTACGGAAAAAAACTACCAAAAGCTGAATAATAGAGATTTTTTACCGTGGGATGGCAAAACCACAGTTATTGTTTTCTGGGGTATACCACACTTTTTTAAATAGAGATATTTGCGGCTGAACAGTGAGCGACACACTCAAACTGCTTTTTTTTTAGATACCAAAGGCCCAAAACTGGATAGTACAGCGATTTGACCCGTGGAACTGCGAAACCACACTGGGTTGTCGGGCCTACACAAGACTATTTTCAACAGATATATCTTTGTATCACAGCAGTCAGGAGACACTACTGTTTTTTTTTACGGAAAAAACTACCCAAAGCTGAATAATAGAGATTTTTTACCGTGGGATGGCAAAAACCACAGTTATTGTTTACTGGGGTATACTACACTTTTTTAAATAGAGATATTTGCGGCTGAACAGTGAGCGACACACTCAAACTGCTTTTTTTTTAGATACCAAAGGCCCAAAACTGGATAGTACAGCGATTTGACCCTTGGAACTGCGAAACCACACTGGGATGTCGGGCCTACACAAGACTATTTTCAACAGATATATTTTTGTGTCACAACAGTCAGGAGACACTACTGTTTTTCATTACGGAAAAAACTACCAAAAGCTGAATAATAGAGATTTTTTACCGTGGGATGGCAAAACCACAGTTATTATTTACTGGGGTATACCACACTTTTTTAAATAGAGATATTTGCGGCTGAACAGTGAGCGACACACTCAAACTACTTTTTTTTTTAGATACCAAAGGCCCAAAACTGGATAGTACAGCGATTTGACCCGTGGAACTGCGAAACCACACTGGGATGTCGGGCCTACACAAGACTATTTTCAACAGATATATTTTTGTGTCACAACAGTCAGGAGACACTGCTGTTTTTCTTTACGGAAAAAACTACCAAAAGCTGAATAATAGAGATTTTTTACCGTGGGATGGCAAAACCACAGTTATTGTTTACTGGGGTATACCACACTTTTTTAAATAGAGATATTTGCGGCTGAACAGTGAGCGACACACTCAAACTGCTTTTTTTTTAGATACCAAAGGCCCAAAACTGGATAGTACAGCGATTTGACCCATGGAACTGCGAAACCACACTGGGATGTCGGGCCTACACAAGACTATTTTCAACAGACATATTTTTGTGTCACAACAGTCAGGAGACACTACTGTTTTTCTTTACGGAAAAACTACCAAAAGCTGAATAATAGAGATTTTTTACCGTGGGATGGCAAAACCACAGTTATTGTTTACTGGGGTATACCACATTTTTTTACATAGAGATATTTGCGGCTGAACAGTGAGCGACACACTCAAACCGCTTTTTTTTTAGATACCAAAGTCACAAAACTGGACAGTACAGCTATTTGACCCGTGGAACTGCGAAACCACACTGGGATGTCGGGCCTACACAATACTATTTTCAACAGATATATTTTTGTGTCACAACAGTCAAGAGACACTACTGTTTTTCTTTACGGAAAATATACCAAAACCTGAATAATGGAGATTTTTTACCGTGGGATGGCAAAACCACAGTTATTGTTTACTGGGGTATACCACACTTTTTTAAATAGAGATATTTGCGGCTGAACAGTGAGCGACACACTCAAACTGCTTTTTTTTTAGATACCAAAGGCCCAAAACTGGATAGTACAGCGATTTGACCCGTGGAACTGCGAAACCACACTGGGTTGTCGGGCCTACACAAGACTATTTTCAACAGATATATCTTTGTATCACAACAGTCAGGAGACACTACTGGTTTTTTTTACGGAAAAAACTACCCAAAGCTGAATAATAGAGATTTTTTACCGTGGGATGGCAAAACCACAGTTATTGTTTACTGGGGTATACTACACTTTTTTAAATAGAGATATTTGCGGCTGAACAGTGAGCGACACACTCAAACTGCTTTTTTTTTAGATACCAAAGGCCCAAAACTGGATAGTACAGCGATTTGACCCTTGGAACTGCGAAACCACACTGGGATGTCGGGCCTACACAAGACTACTTTCAACAGATATATTTTTGTGTCACAACAGTCAGGAGACACTACTGTTTTTCATTACGGAAAAAACTACCAAAAGCTGAATAATAGAGATTTTTTACCGTGGGATGGCAAAACCACAGTTATTGTTTACTGGGGTATACCACACTTTTTTAAATAGAGATATTTGCGGCTGAACAGTGAGCGACACACTCAAACTGCTTTTTTTTTAGATACCAAAGGCCCAAAACTGGATAGTACAGCGATTTGACCCGTGGAACAGCGAAACCACACTGGGATGTCGGGCCTACACAAGACTATTTTCAACAGATATATTTTTGTGTCACAACAGTCAGGAGACACTACTGTTTTTCTTTACGAAAAATATATCAAAACCTGAATAATAGAGATTTTTTACCGTGGGATGGCAAAACCACAGTTATTGTTTACTGGGGTATACCACACTTTTTTAAATAGAAATATTTGTGGCTGAACAGTGAGCGACACACTCAAACTGCTTTTTTTTTAGATACCAAAGGCCCAAAACTGGATAGTACAGCGATTTGACCCGTGGAACTGCGAAACCACACTGGGATGTCGGGCCTACACAAGACTATTTTCAACAGACATATTTTTGTGTCACAACAGTCAGGAGACACTAATGTTTTTCTTTACGGAAAAAACTACCAAAAGCTGAATAATAGAGATTTTTAACCGTGGGATGGCAAAACCACAGTTATTATTTACTGGGGTATACCACACTATTTTAAACAAAGATATTTGCGGCTGAACATTGATCGACACACTCAAATTGCTTTATTTTTAGATACCAAAGGCCCAAAACTGGATAGTACAGCGATTTGACCCGTGGAACTGCGAAACCACACTGGGATGTCGGGCCTACACAAGACTATTTTCAACAGATATATTTTTGTGTCACAACAGTCAGGAGACACTACTGTTTTTCATTACGGAAAAAACTACCAAAAGCTGAATAATAGAGATTTTTTACCGGGGGATGGCAAAACCACAGTTATTGTTTACTGGGGTATACCACACTTTTTTAAATAGAGATATTTGCGGCTGAACAGTGAGCGACACACTCAAACTGCTTTTTTTTTAGATACCAAAGGCCCAAAACTGGATAGTACAGCGATTTGACCCGTGGAACTGCGAAACCACACTGGGTTGTCGGGCCTACACAAGACTATTTTCAACAGATATATCTTTGTATCACAGCAGTCAGGAGACACTACTGTTTTTTTTTACGGAAAAAACTACCCAAAGCTGAATAATAGAGATTTTTTACCGTGGGATGGCAAAACCACAGTTATTGTTTACTGGGGTATACTACACTTTTTTAAATAGAGATATTTGCGGCTGAACAGTGAGCGACACACTCAAACTGCTTTTTTTTTAGATACCAAAGGCCCAAAACTGGATAGTACAGCGATTTGACCCTTGGAACTGCGAAACCACACTGGGATGTCGGGCCTACACAAGACTATTTTCAACAGATATATTTTTGTGTCACAACAGTCAGGAGACACTACTGTTTTTCATTACGGAAAAAACTACCAAAAGCTGAATAATAGAGATTTTTTACCGTGGGATGGCAAAACCACAGTTATTATTTACTTGGGTATACCACACTTTTTTAAATAGAGATATTTGCGGCTGAACAGTGAGCGACACACTTAAACTGCTTTTTTTTTAGATACCAAAGGCCCAAAACTGGATAGTACAGCGATTTGACCCGTGGAACTGCGAAACCACACTGGGATGTCGGGCCTACACAAGACTATTTTCAACAGATATATTTTTGTGTCACAACAGTCAAGAGACACTACTGTTTTTCTTTACGGAAAATATACCAAAACCTGAATAATAGAGATTTTTTACCGTGGGATGGCAAAACCACAGTTATTGTTTACTGGGGTATACCACACTTTTTTAAATAGAGATATTTGCGGCTGAACATTGAGCGACACACTCAAACTGCTTTTTTTTAGATACCAAAGGCCCAAAACTGGATAGTACAGTGATTTGACCCGTGGAACTGCGAAACCTCACTGGGATGTCGGGCCTACACAAGACTATTTTCAACAGACATATTTTTGTGTCACAACAGTCAGGAGACACTGCTGTTTTTCTTTACGGAAAAACTACCAAAAGCTGAATAATAGAGATTTTTTACCGTGGGATGGCAAAACCACAGTTATTGTTTACAGGGGTATACCACATTTTTTTAAATAGAGATATTTGCGGCTGAACAGTGAGCGACACACTCAAACTGCTTTTTTTTTAGATACCAAAGGCCCAAAACTGGATAGTACAGCGATTTGACCCATGGAACTGCGAAACCACACTGGGATGTCGGGCCTACACAAGACTATTTTCAACAGATATATTTTTGTGTCACAACAGTCAAGAGACACTACTGTTTTTCTTTACGGAAAATATGCCAAAACCTGAATAATGGAGATTTTTTACCGTGGGATGGCAAAACCACAGTTATTATTTACTGGGGTATACCACACTATTTTAAACAAAGATATTTGCGGCTGAACATTGAGCGACACACTCAAACTGCTTTTTTTTTAGATACCAAAGGCCCAAAACTGGATAGTACAGCGATTTGACCCGTGGAACTGCGAAACCACACTGGGATGTCGGGCCTACACAAGACTATTTTCAACAGATATATTTTTGTGTCACAACAGTCAAGAGACACTACTGTTTTTCTTTACGGAAAATATACCAAAACCTGAATAATAGAGATTTTTTACCGTGGGATGGCAAAACCACAGTTATTGTTTACTGGGGTATAACACACTTTTTTAAATAGAGATATTTGCGGCTGAACATTGAGCGACACACTCAAACTGCTTTTTTTTAGATACCAAAGGCCCAAAACTGGATAGTACAGCGATTTGACCCGTGGAACTGCGAAACCTCACTGGGATGTCGGGCCTACACAAGACTATTTTCAACAGACATATTTTTGTGTCACAACAGTCAGGAGACACTACTGTTTTTCTTTACGGAAAAACTACCAAAAGCTGAATAATAGAGATTTTTTACCGTGGGATGGCAAAACCACAGTTATTGTTTACTGGGGTATACCACATTTTTTTAAATAGAGATATTTGCGGCTGAACAGTGAGCGACACACTCAAACTGCTTTTTTTTTAGATACCAAAGGCCCAAAACTGGATAGTACAGCGATTTGACCCATGGAACTGCGAAACCACACTGGGATGTCGGGCCTACACAAGACTATTTTCAACAGATATATTTTTGTGTCACAACAGTCAAGAGACACTACTGTTTTTCTTTACGGAAAATATGGCAAAACCTGAATAATGGAGATTTTTTTACCGTGGGATGGCAAAACCACAGTTATTGTTTACTGGGGTATACCACACTTTTTTAAAGAGAGATATTTGCGGCTGAACAGTGAGCGACACACTCAAACTGCTTTTTTTTAGATACCAAAGGCCCAAAACTGGATAGTACAGCGATTTGACCCGTGAAACTGCGAAACCTCACTGGGATGTCAGGCCTACACAAGACTATTTTCAACAGACATATTTTTGGGTCACAACAGTCAGGAGACACTACGGTTTTTCTTTACGGAAAAACTACCAAAAGCTGAATAATAGAGATTTTTTACCGTGGGATGGCAAAACCACAGTTATTGTTTACTGGGGTATACTACACTTTTTTAAATAGAGATATTTGCGGCTGAACAGTGAGCGACACACTCAAACTGTTTTTTTTTAGATACCAAAGGCCCAAAACTGGATAGTACAGCGATTTGACCCGTGGAACTGCGAAACCACACTGGGATGTCGGGCCTACACAAGACTATTTTCAACAGACATATTTTTGTGTCACAACAGTCAGGAGACACTACTGTTTTTCTGTACTTAAAAAACTACTAAAAGCTGAATAATAGAGATTTTTTACCGTGGGATGGCAAAACCACAGTTATTGTTTACTGGGGTATACCACACTTTTTTAAACAAAGATATTTGCGGCTGAACAGTGAGCGACACACTCAAACTGCTTTTTTTTAGATACCAAAGGCCCAAAACTGGATAGTACAGCGATTTGACCCGTGGAACTGCGAAACCACACTGGGATGTCGGGCCTACACAAGACTATTTTCAACAGATATATTTTTGTGTCACAACAGTCAGGAGACACTACTGTTTTTCTTTACGGAAAATATACCAAAACCTGAATAATAGAGATTTTTTACCGTGGGATGGCAAAACCACAGTTATTGTTTACTGGGGTATACCACACTTTTTTAAATAGAGATATTTGCGGCTGAACAGTGAGCGACACACTCAAATTGCTTTTTTTTTTGGTACCAAAGCCCAAATCTGGATAGTACAGCGATTTGACCCATGGAACTGCCAAACCACACTGGGATGTCGGGCCTACACAAGACTATTTTCAACAGACATATTTTTGTGTCACAACAGTCAGGAGACACTACTGTTTTTCTTTACGGAAAAACTACCAAAAGCTGAATAATAGAAATTTTTTACCGTGGGATGGCAAAACCACAGTTATTGTTTACTGGGGTATACCACACTTTTTTAAATAGAGATATTTGCGGCTGAACAGTGAGCGACACACTCAAACTGCTTTTTTTTTAGATACCAAAGGCCCAAAACTGGATAGTACAGCGATTTGACCCGTGGAACTCCGAAATCACACTGGGATGTCGGGCCTACACAAGACTATTTTCAACAGACATATTTTTGTGTCACAACAGTCAGGAGACACTACTGTTTTTCTTTACGGAAAAAACTACCAAAAGCTGAATAATAGAGATTTTTTACCGTGGGATGGCAAAACCACAGTTATTGTTTACTGGGTTATACCACACTTTTTTAAATAGAGATATTTGCGGCTGAACAGTGAGCGACACACTCAAACTGCTTTTTTTTAGATACCAAAGGCCCAAAAGTGGATAGTACAGCGATTTGACCCGTGGAACTGCGAAACCACACTGGGATGTCGGGCCTACACAAGACTATTTTCAACAGATATATTTTTGTGTCACAACAGTCAGGAGACACTACTGTTTTTCTTTACGGAAAATATACCAAAACCTGAATAATAGAGATTTTTTACCGTGGGATGGCAAAACCACAGTTATTGTTTACTGGGGTATACCACACTTTTTTAAATAGAGATATTTGCGGCTGAACAGTGAGCGACACACTCAAACTGCTTTTTTTTTAGATACCAAAGGCCCAAAACTGGATAGTACAGCGATTTGACCCGTGGAACTACGAAACCACACTGGGATGTCGGGCCTACACAAGACTATTTTCAACAGACATATTTTTGTGTCACAACAGTCAGGAGACACTACTGTTTTTCTTTACGGAAAAAACTACCAAAAGCTGAATAATAGAGATTTTTTACCATGGGATGTCAAAACCACAGTTATTGTTTACTGGGGTATACCACACTTTTTTAAACAAAGATATTTGCGGCTGAACAGTGAGCGACACACTCAAACTGCTTTTTTTTAGATACCAAAGGCCCAAAACTGGATAGTACAGCGATTTGACCCGTGGAACTGCGAAACCACACTGGGATGTCGGGCCTACACAAGACTATTTTCAACAGATATATTTTTGTGTCACAACAGTCAGGAGACACTACTGTTTTTCTTTACGGAAAATATACCAAAACCTGAATAATAGAGATTTTTTACCGTGGGATGGCAAAACCACAGTTATTGTTTACTGGGGTATACCACACTTTTTTAAATAGAGATATTTGCGGCTGAACAGTGAGCGACACATTCAAATTGCTTTTTTTTTTGGTACCAAAGGCCCAAATCTGGATAGTACAGCGATTTGACCCATGGAACTGCCAAACCACCCTGGGATGTCGGGCCTACACAAGACTATTTTCAACAGACATATTTTTGTGTCACAACAGTCAGGAGACACTACTGTTTTTCTTTACGGAAAAACTACCAAAAGCTGAATAATAGAAATTTTTTACCGTGGGATGGCAAAACCACAGTTATTGTTTACTGGGGTATACCACACTTTTTTAAATAGAGATATTTGCGGCTGAACAGTGAGCGACACACTCAAACTGCTTTTTTTTTAGATACCAAAGGCCCAAAACTGGATAGTACAGCGATTTGACCCGTGGAACTCCGAAATCACACTGGGATGTCGGGCCTACACAAGACTATTTTCAACAGACATATTTTTGTGTCACAACAGTCAGGAGACACTACTGTTTTTCTTTATGGAAAAAACTACCAAAAGCTGAATAATAGAGATTTTTTACCGTGGGATGGCAAAACCACAGTTATTGTTTACTGGGTTATACCACACTTTTTTAAATAGAGATATTTGCGGCTGAACAGTGAGCGACACACTCAAACTGCTTTTTTTTAGATACCAAAGGCCCAAAACTGGATAGTACAGCGATTTGACCCGTGGAACTGCGAAACCACACTGGGATGTCGGGCCTACACAAGACTATTTTCAACAGATATATTTTTGTGTCACAACAGTAAGGAGACACTACTGTTTTTCTTTACGGAAAATATACCAAAACCTGAATAATAGAGATTTTTTACCGTGGGATGGCAAAACCACAGTTATTGTTTACTGGGGTATACCACACTTTTTTAAATAGAGATATTTGCGGCTGAACAGTGAGCGACAAACTCAAACTGCTTTTTTTTTAGATACCAAAGGCCCAAATCTGGATAGTACAGCGATTTGACCCGTGGAACTGCGAAACCACACTGGGTTGTCGGGCCTACACAAGACTATTTTCAACAGATATATCTTTGTATCACAACAGTCAGGAGACACTACTGTTTTTTTTTACGGAAAAAACTACCCAAAGCTGAATAATAGAGATTTTTTACCGTGGGATGGCAAAACCACAGTTATTGTTTACTGGGGTATACTACACTTTTTTAAATAGAGATATTTGCGGCTGAACAGTGAGCGACACACTCAAACTGCTTTTTTTTTAGATATCAAAGGCCCAGAACTGGATAGTACAGCGATTTGACCCTTGGAACTGCTAAACCACACTGGGATGTCGGGCCTACACAAGACTATTTTCAACATATATATTTTTGTGTCACAACAGTCAGGAGACACTACTGTTTTTCATTACGGAAAAAACTACCAAAAGCTGAATAATAGAGATTTTTTACCGTGGGATGGCAAAACCACAGTTATTGTTTACTGGGGTATACCACACTTTTTAAATAGAGATATTTGCGGCTGAACAGTGAGCGACACACTCAAACTGCTTTTTTTTTAGATACCAAAGGCCCAAAACTGGATAGTACAGCGATTTGACCCGTGGAACTGCGAAACCACACTGGGATGTCGGGCCTACACAAGACTATTTTCAACAGATATATTTTTGTGTCACAAAAGTCAGGAGACACTACTGTTTTTCTTTACGGAAAATATATCAAAACCTGAATAATAGAGATTTTTTACCGTGGGATGGCAAAACCACAGTTATTGTTTACTGGGGTATACCACACTTTTTTAAATAGAGATATTTGTGGCTGAACAGTGAGCGACACACTCAAACTGCTTTTTTTTTAGATACCAAAGGCCCAAAACTGGATAGTACAGCGATTTGACCCGTGGAACTGCGAAACCACACTGGGATGTCGGGCCTACACAAGACTATTTTCAACAGACATATTTTTGTGTCACAACAGTCAGGAGACACTACTGTTTTTCTTTACGGAAAAAACTACCAAAAGCTGAATAATAGAGATTTTTTACCGTGGGATGGCAAAACCACAGTTATTATTTACTGGGGTATACCACACTATTTTAAACAAAGATATTTGCGGCTGAACATTGAGCGACACACTCAAACTGCTTTTTTTTTAGATACCAAAGGCCCAAAACTGGATAGTACAGCGATTTGACCCGTGGAACTGCGAAACCACACTGGGATGTCGGGCCTACACAAGACTATTTTTAACAGATATATTTTTGTGTCACAACAGTCAGGAGACACTACTGTTTTTCTTTACGGAAAATATACCAAAACCTGAATAATAGAGATTTTTTACCGTGGGATGGCAAAACCACAGTTATTGTTTACTGGGGTATACCACACTTTTTTAAATAGAGATATTTGCGGCTGAACAGTGAGCGACACACTCAAATTGCTTTTTTTTTTAGATACCAAAGGCCCAAATCTGGATAGTACAGCGATTTGACCCATGGAACTGCCAAACCACACTGGGATGTCGGGCCTACACAAGACTATTTTCAACAGACATATTTTTGTGTCACAACAGTCAGGAGACACTACTGTTTTTCTTTACGGAAAAACTACCAAAAGCTGAATAATAGAGATTTTTTACCGTGTGATGGCAAAACCACAGTTATTGTTTAGTGGGGTATACCACACTTTTTTAAATAGAGATATTTGCAGCTGAACAGTGAGCGACACACTCAAACTGCTTTTTTTTTAGATACCAAAGGCCCAAAACTGGATAGTACAGCGATTTGACCCGTGGAACTGCGAAACCACACTGGGATGTCGGGCCTACACAAGACTATTTTCAACAGATATATTTTTGTGTCACAACAGTCATTAGACACTACTGTTTTTCTTTACGGAAAATATACCAAAACCTGAATAATAGAGTTTTTTACCGTGGGATGGCAAAACCACAGTTATTGTTTACTGGGGTATACCACACTTTTTTAAATAGAGATATTTGCGCTGAACAGTGAGCGACACACTCAAACTGCTTTTTTTTTAGATACCAAAGGCCCAAAACTGGATAGTACAGCGATTTGACCCGTGGAACTGCGAAACCACACTGGGATGTCGGGCCTACACAAGACTATTTTCAACAGACATATTTTTGTGTCACAACAGTCAGGAGACACTACTGTTTTTCTTTACGGAAAAAACTACCAAAAGCTGAATAATAGAGATTTTTTACCGTGGGATGGCAAAACCACAGTTATTGTTTACTGGGGTATACCACACTTTTTTAAACAAAGATATTTGCGGCTGAACAGTGAGCGACACACTCAAACTGCTTTTTTTAGATACCAAAGGCCCAAAACTGGATAGTACAGCGATTTGACCCGTGGAACTGCGAAACCACACTGGGATGTCGGGCCTACACAAGACTATTTTCAACAGATATATTTTTGTGTCACAACAGTCAGGAGACACTACTGTTTTTCTTTACGGAAAATATACCAAAAGCTGAATAATAGAGATTTTTTACCGTGGGATGGCAAAACCACAGTTATTATTTACTGGGGTATACCACACTATTTTAAACAAAGATATTTGCGGCTGAACATTGAGCGACACACTCAAACTGCTTTTTTTTTAGATACCAAAGGCCCAAAACTGGATAGTACAGCGATTTGACCCGTGGAACTGCGAAACCACACTGGGATGTCGGGCCTACACAAGACTATTTTCAACAGATATATTTTTGTGTCACAACAGTCAAGAGACAC
This sequence comes from Phyllobates terribilis, assembly GCF_046119375.1. Taxonomy (NCBI): domain Eukaryota; kingdom Metazoa; phylum Chordata; class Amphibia; order Anura; family Dendrobatidae; genus Phyllobates; species Phyllobates terribilis. The sequence continues at coordinate 462,492,950 of NW_027362764.1, forward strand.
TACTGTTTTTCTTTACGGAAAATATACCAAAACCTGAATAATAGAGATTTTTTACCGTGGGATGGCAAAACCACAGTTATTGTTTACTGGGGTATACCACACTTTTTTAAACAAAGATATTTGCGGCTGAACAGTGAGCGACACACTCAAACTGCTTTTTTTTAGATACCAAAGGCCCAAAACTGGATAGTACAGCGATTTGACCCGTGGAACTGCGAAACCACACTGGGATGTCGGGCCTACACAAGACTATTTTTAACAGATATATTTTTGTGTCACAACAGTCAGGAGACACTACTGTTTTTCTTTACGGAAAATATACCAAAACCTGAATAATAGAGATTTTTTACCGTGGGATGGCAAAACCACAGTTATTGTTTACTGGAGTATACCACACTTTTTTAAATAGAGATATTTGCGGCTGAACAGTGAGCGACACACTCAAATTGCTTTTTTTTTAGATACCAAAGGCCCAAATCTGGATAGTACAGCGATTTGACCCATGGAACTGCCAAACCACACTGGGATGTCGGGCCTACACAAGACTATTTTCAACAGACATATTTTTGTGTCACAACAGTCAGGAGACACTACTGTTTTTCTTTACGGAAAAACTACCAAAAGCTGAATAATAGAGATTTTTTACCGTGTGATGGCAAAACCACAGTTATTGTTTACTGGGGTATACCACACTTTTTTAAATAGAGATATTTGCGGCTGAACAGTGAGCGACACACTCAAACTGCTTTTTTTTTAGATACCAAAGGCCCAAAACTGGATAGTACAGCGATTTGACCCGTGGAACTGCGAAATCACACTGGGATGTCGGGCCTACACAAGACTATTTTCAACAGACATATTTTTGGGTCACAACAGTCAGGAGACACTACTGTTTTTCTTTACGGAAAAAACTACCAAAAGCTGAATAATAGAGATTTTTTACCGAGGGATGGCAAAACCACAGTTATTGTTTACTGGGTTATACCACACTTTTTTAAATAGAGATATTTGCGGCTGAACAGTGAGCGACACACTCAAACTGCTTTTTTTAGATACCAAAGGCCCAAAACTGGATAGTACAGCGATTTGACCCGTGGAACTGCGAAACCACACTGGGATGTCGGGCCTACACAAGACTATTTTCAACAGATATATTTTTGTGTCACAACAGTCAGGAGACACTACTGTTTTTCTTTACGGAAAATATACCAAAACCTGAATAATAGAGATTTTTTACCGTGGGATGGCAAAACCACAGTTATTGTTTACTGGGGTATACCACACTTTTTTAAATAGAGATATTTGCGGCTGAACAGTGAACGACACACTCAAACTGCTTTTTTTTTAGATACCAAAGGCCCAAAACTGGATAGTACAGCGATTTGACCCGTGGAACTGCGAAACCACACTGGGATGTCGGGCCTACACAAGACTATTTTCAACAGATATATTTTTGTGTCACAACAGTCAGGAGACACTACTGTTTTTCTTTACGGAAAATATACCAAAAGCTGAATAATAGAGATTTTTTACCGTGGGATGGCAAAACCACAGTTATTATTTACTGGGGTATACCACACTATTTTAAACAAAGATATTTGCGGCTGAACATTGAGCGACACACTCAAACTGCTTTTTTTTTAGATACCAAAGGCCCAAAACTGGATAGTACAGCGATTTGACCCGTGGAACTGCGAAACCACACTGGGATGTCGGGCCTACACAAGACTATTTTCAACAGATATATTTTTGTGTCACAACAGTCAAGAGACACTACTGTTTTTCTTTACGGAAAATATACCAAAACCTGAATAATAGAGATTTTTTACCGTGGGATGGCAAAACCACAGTTATTGTTTACTGGGGTATACCACACTTTTTTAAACAAAGATATTTGCGGCTGAACAGTGAGCGACACACTCAAACTGCTTTTTTTTTAGATACCAAAGGCCCAAAACTGGATAGTACAGCGATTTGACCCGTGGAACTGCGAAACCACACTGGGATGTCGGGCCTACACAAGACTATTTTTAACAGATATATTTTTGTGTCACAACAGTCAGGAGACACTACTGTTTTTCTTTACGGAAAATATACCAAAACCTGAATAATAGAGATTTTTTACCGTGGGATGGCAAAACCACAGTTATTGTTTACTGGAGTATACCACACTTTTTTAAATAGAGATATTTGCGGCTGAACAGTGAGCGACACACTCAAATTGCTTTTTTTTTAGATACCAAAGGCCCAAATCTGGATAGTACAGCGATTTGACCCATGGAACTGCCAAACCACACTGGGATGTCGGGCCTACACAAGACTATTTTCAACAGACATATTTTTGTGTCACAACAGTCAGGAGACACTACTGTTTTTCTTTACGGAAAAACTACCAAAAGCTGAATAATAGAGATTTTTTACCGTGTGATGGCAAAACCACAGTTATTGTTTACTGGGGTATACCACACTTTTTTAAATAGAGATATTTGCGGCTGAACAGTGAGCGACACACTCAAACTGCTTTTTTTTTAGATACCAAAGGCCCAAAACTGGATAGTACAGCGATTTGACCCATGGAACTGCGAAATCACACTGGGATGTCGGGCCTACACAAGACTATTTTCAACAGACATATTTTTGTGTCACAACAGTCAGGAGACACTACTGTTTTTCTTTACGGAAAAAACTACCAAAAGCTGAATAATAGAGATTTTTTACCGAGGGATGGCAAAACCACAGTTATTGTTTACTGGGTTATACCACACTTTTTTAAATAGAGATATTTGCGGCTGAACAGTGAGCGACACACTCAAACTGCTTTTTTTAGATACCAAAGGCCCAAAACTGGATAGTACAGCGATTTGACCCGTGGAACTGCGAAACCACACTGGGATGTCGGGCCTACACAAGACTATTTTGAACAGATATATTTTTGTGTCACAACAGTCAGGAGACACTACTGTTTTTCTTTACGGAAAATATACCAAAACCTGAATAATAGAGATTTTTTACCGTGGGATGGCAAAACCACAGTTATTGTTTACTGGGGTATACCACACTTTTTTAAATAGAAATATTTGCGGCTGAACAGTGAGTGACAAACTCAAACTGCTTTTTTTTTAGATACCAAAGGCCCAAATCTGGATAGTACAGCGATTTGACCCGTGGAACTGCGAAACCACACTGGGATGTCGTGCCTACACAGGACTATTTTCAACAGACATATTTTTCTGTCACAACAGTCAGGAGACACTACTGTTTTTCTTTACGGAAAAACTACCAAAAGTTGAATAATAGAGATTTTTTACCATGGGATGGCAAAACCACAGTTATTGTTTACTGGGGTATACCACACTTTTTTAAATAGAGATATTTGCGGCTGAACAGTGAACGACACACTCAAACTGCTTTTTTTTTAGATACCAAAGGCCCAAAACTGGATAGTACAGCGATTTGACCCGTGGAACTGCGAAACCACACTGGGATGTCGGGCCTACACAAGACTATTTTCAACAGATATATTTTTGTGTCACAACAGTCAGGAGACACTACTGTTTTTCTTTACGGAAAATATACCAAAAGCTGAATAATAGAGATTTTTTACCGTGGGATGGCAAAACCACAGTTATTATTTACTGGGGTATACCACACTATTTTAAACAAAGATATTTGCGGCTGAACATTGAGCGACACACTCAAACTGCTTTTTTTTTAGATACCAAAGGCCCAAAACTGGATAGTACAGCGATTTGACCCGTGGAACTGCGAAACCACACTGGGATGTCGGGCCTACACAAGACTATTTTCAACAGATATATTTTTGTGTCACAACAGTCAAGAGACACTACTGTTTTTCTTTACGGAAAATATACCAAAACCTGAATAATAGAGATTTTTTACCGTGGGATGGCAAAACCACAGTTATTGTTTACTGGGGTATACCACACTTTTTTAAACAAAGATATTTGCGGCTGAACAGTGAGCGACACACTCAAACTGCTTTTTTTTAGATACCAAAGGCCCAAAACTGGATAGTACAGCGATTTGACCCGTGGAACTGCGAAACCACACTGGGATGTCGGGCCTACACAAGACTATTTTTAACAGATATATTTTTGTGTCACAACAGTCAGGAGACACTACTGTTTTTCTTTACGGAAAATATACCAAAACCTGAATAATAGAGATTTTTTACCGTGGGATGGCAAAACCACAGTTATTGTTTACTGGAGTATACCACACTTTTTTAAATAGAGATATTTGCGGCTGAACAGTGAGCGACACACTCAAATTGCTTTTTTTTTAGATACCAAAGGCCCAAATCTGGATAGTACAGCGATTTGACCCATGGAACTGCCAAACCACACTGGGATGTCGGGCCTACACAAGACTATTTTCAACAGACATATTTTTGTGTCACAACAGTCAGGAGACACTACTGTTTTTCTTTACGGAAAAACTACCAAAAGCTGAATAATAGAGATTTTTTACCGTGTGATGGCAAAACCACAGTTATTGTTTACTGGGGTATACCACACTTTTTTAAATAGAGATATTTGCGGCTGAACAGTGAGCGACACACTCAAACTGCTTTTTTTTTAGATACCAAATGCCCAAAACTGGATAGTACAGCGATTTGACCCGTGGAACTGCGAAATCACACTGGGATGTCGGGCCTACACAAGACTATTTTCAACAGACATATTTTTGTGTCACAACAGTCAGGAGACAATACTGTTTTTCTTTACGGAAAAAACTACCAAAAGCTGAATAATAGAGATTTTTTACCGAGGGATGGCAAAACCACAGTTATTGTTTACTGGGTTATACCACACTTTTTTAAATAGAGATATTTGCGGCTGAACAGTGAGCGACACACTCAAACTGCTTTTTTTAGATACCAAAGGCCCAAAACTGGATAGTACAGCGATTTGACCCGTGGAACTGCGAAACCACACTGGGATGTCGGGCCTACACAAGACTATTTTCAACAGATATATTTTTGTGTCACAACAGTCAGGAGACACTACTGTTTTTCTTTACGGAAAATATACCAAAACCTGAATAATAGAGATTTTTTACCGTGGGATGGCAAAACCACAGTTATTGTTTACTGGGGTATACCACACTTTTTTAAATAGAAATATTTGCGGCTGAACAGTGAGTGACAAACTCAAACTGCTTTTTTTTTAGATACCAAAGGCCCAAATCTGGATAGTACAGCGATTTGACCCGTGGAACTGCGAAACCACACTGGGATGTCGTGCCTACACAAGACTATTTTCAACAGACATATTTTTCTGTCACAACAGTCAGGAGACACTACTGTTTTTCTTTACGGAAAAACTACCAAAAGCTGAATAATAGAGATTTTTTACCGTGGGATGGCAAAACCACAGTTATTGTTTACTGGGGTATACCACACTTTTTTAAATAGAGATATTTGCGGCTGAACAGTGAACGACACACTCAAACTGCTTTTTTTTTAGATACCAAAGGCCCAAAACTGGATAGTACAGCGATTTGACCCGTGGAACTGCGAAACCACACTGGGATGTCGGGCCTACACAAGACTATTTTCAACAGACATATTTTTGTGTCACAACAGTCAGGAGACACTACTGTTTTTCTTTACGGAAAAAACTACCAAAAGCTGAATAATAGAGATTTTTTACCGTGGGATGGCAAAACCACAGTTATTGTTTATTGGGGTATACCACACTTTTTTAAACAAAGATATTTGCGGCTGAACAGTGAGCGACACACTCAAACTGCTTTTTTTTAGATACCAAAGGCCCAAAACTGGATAGTACAGCGATTTGACCCGTGGAACTGCGAAACCACACTGGGATGTCGGGCCTTCACAAGACTATTTTCAACAGATATATTTTTGTGTCACAACAGTCAGGAGACACTACTGTTTTTCTTTACGGAAAATATACCAAAACCTGCATAATAGAGATTTTTTACCGTGGGATGGCAAAACCACAGTTATTGTTTACTGGGGTATACCACACTTTTTTAAATAGAAATATTTGCGGCTGAACAGTGAACGACACACTCAAACTGCTTTTTTTTTAGATACCAAAGGCCCAAAACTGGATAGTACAGCGATTTGACCCGTGGAACTGCGAAACCACACTGGGATGTCGGGCCTACACAAGACTATTTTCAACAGATATATTTTTGTGTCACAACAGTCAGGAGACACTACTGTTTTTCTTTACGGAAAAACTACCAAAAGCTGAATAATAGAGATTTTTTACCGTGGGATGGCAAAACCACAGTTATTGTTTACTGGGGTATACCACACTTTTTTAAATAGAGATATTTGCGGCTGAACGGTGAGCGACACACTCAAACTGCTTTTTTTTAGATACCAAAGGCCCAAAACTGGATAGTACAGCGATTTGACCCATGGAACTGCGAAACCACACTGGGATGTCGGGCCTACACAAGACTATTTTCAACAGACATATTTTTGTGTCACAACAGTCAGGAGACACTACTGTTTTTCTTTACGGAAAAACTACCAAAAGCTGAATAATAGAGATATTTTACCGTGGGATGGCAAAACCACAGTTATTGTTTACTGGGGTATACCACACTTTTTTAAATAGAGATATTTGCGGCTGAACAGTGAGCGACACACTCAAACTGCTTTTTTTTTAGATACCAAAGGCCCAAAAGTGGATAGTACAGCGATTTGACCCGTGGAACTGCGAAACCACACTGGGATGTCGGGCCTACACAAGACTATTTTCAACAGATATATTTTTGTGTCACAACAGTCAGGAGACACTACTGTTTTTCTTTACGGAAAATATACCAAAACCTGAATAATAGAGATTTTTTACCGTGGGATGGCAAAACCACAGTTATTGTTTACTGGGGTATACCACACTTTTTTAAATAGAGATATTTGCGGCTGAACAGTGAGCGACACACTCAAACTGCTTTTTTTTTAGATACCAAAGGCCCAAAACTGGATAGTACAGCGATTTGACCCGTGGAACTGCGAAACCACACTGGGATGTCGGGCCTACACAAGACTATTTTCAACAGACATATTTTTGTGTCACAACAGTCAGGAGACACTACTGTTTTTCTTTACGGAAAAAACTACCAAAAGCTGAATAATAGAGATTTTTTACCGTGGGATGGCAAAACCACAGTTATTGTTTACTGGGGTATACCACACTTTTTTAAACAAAGATATTTGCGGCTGAACAGTGAGCGACACACTCAAACTGCTTTTTTTTAGATACCAAAGGCCCAAAACTGGATAGTACAGCGATTTGACCCGTGGAACTGCGAAACCACACTGGGATGTCGGGCCTACACAAGACTATTTTCAACAGATATATTTTTGTGTCACAACAGTCAGGAGACACTACTGTTTTTCTTTACGGAAAATATACCAAAACCTGAATAATAGAGATTTTTTACCGTGGGATGGCAAAACCACAGTTATTGTTTACTGGGGTATACCACACTTTTTTAAATAGAGATATTTGCGGCTGCACAGTGAGCGACAAACTCAAACTGCTTTTTTTTTAGATACCAAAGGCCCAAATCTGGCTAGTACAGCGATTTGACCCGTGGAACTGCGAAACCACACTGGGATGTCGTGCCTACACAAGACTATTTTCAACAGACATATTTTTGTGTCACAACAGTCAGGAGACACTACTGTTTTTCTTTACGGAAAAACTACCAAAAGCTGAATAATAGAGATTTTTTACCGTGGGATGGCAAAACCACAGTTATTGTTTACTGGGGTATACCACACTTTTTTAAATAGAGATATTTGCGGCTGAACAGTGAACGACACACTCAAACTGCTTTTTTTTTAGATACCAAAGGCCCAAAACTGGATAGTACAGCGATTTGACCCGTGGAACTGCAAACCACACTGGGATGTCGGGCCTACACAAGACTATTTTCAACAAATATATTTTTGTGTCACAACAGTCAGGAGACACTACTGTTTTTCTTTACGGAAAAAATTACCAAAAGCTGAATAATAGAGATTTTTTACCATGGGATGGCAAAACCACAGTTATTGTTTACTGGGGTATACCACACTTTTTTAAATAGAGATATTTGCGGCTGAACAGTGAGCGACACACTCAAACTGCTTTTTTTTAGATACCAAAGGCCCAAAACTGGATAGTACAGCGATTTGACCCGTGGAACTGCGAAACCACACTGGGATGTCGGGCCTACACAAGACTATTTTCAACAGATATATTTTTGTGTCACAACAGTCAGGAGACACTACTGTTTTTCTTTACGGAAAATATACCAAAACCTGAATAATAGAGATTTTTTACCGTGGGATGGCAAAACCACAGTTATTGTTTACTGGGGTATACCACACTTTTTTAAATAGAGATATTTGCGGCTGCACAGTGAGCGACAAACTCAAACTGCTTTTTTTTTAGATACCAAAGGCCCAAATCTGGCTAGTACAGCGATTTGACCCGTGGAACTGCGAAACCACACTGGGATGTCGTGCCTACACAAGACTATTTTCAACAGACATATTTTTGTGTCACAACAGTCAGGAGACACTACTGTTTTTCTTTACGGAAAAACTACCAAAAGCTGAATAATAGAGATTTTTTACTGTGGGATGGCAAAACCACAGTTATTGTTTACTGGGGTATACCACACTTTTTTAAATAGAGATATTTGCGGCTGAACAGTGAACGACACACTCAAACTGCTTTTTTTTTAGATACCAAAGGCCCAAAACTGGATAGTACAGCGATTTGACCCGTGGAACTGCAAACCACACTGGGATGTCGGGCCTACACAAGACTATTTTCAACAAATATATTTTTGTGTCACAACAGTCAGGAGACACTACTGTTTTTCTTTACGGAAAAAATTACCAAAAGCTGAATAATAGAGATTTTTTACCATGGGATGGCAAAACCACAGTTATTGTTTACTGGGGTATACCACACTTTTTTAAATAGAGATATTTGCGGCTGAACAGTGAGCGACACACTCAAACTGCTTTTTTTTAGATACCAAAGGCCCAAAACTGGATAGTACAGCGATTTGACCCGTGGAACTGCGAAACCACACTGGGATGTCGGGCCTACACAAGACTATTTTCAACAGATATATTTTTGTGTCACAACAGTCAGGAGACACTACTGTTTTTCTTTACGGAAAATATACCAAAACCTGAATAATAGAGATTTTTTACCGTGGGATGGCAAAACCACAGTTATTGTTTACTGGGGTATACCACACTTTTTTAAATAGAGATATTTGCGGCTGAACAGTGAGCGACACACTCAAACTGCTTTTTTTTTAGATAGCAAAGGCCCAAAACTGGATAGTACAGCGATTTGACCCGTGGAACTGCGAAACCACACTGGGATGTCGGGCCTACACAAGACTGTTTTCAACAGACATATTTTTGTGTCACAACAGTCAGGAGACACTACTGTTTTTCTTTACGGAAAAAACTACCAAAAGCTGAATAATAGAGATTTTTTACCGTGGGATGGCTAAACCACAGTTATTGTTTACTGGGGTATACCACACTTTTTTAAACAAAGATATTTGCGGCTGAACAGTGAGCGACACACTCAAACTGCTTTTTTTTAGATACCAAAGGCCCAAAACTGGATAGTACAGCGATTTGACCCGTGGAACTGCGAAACCACACTGGGATGTCGGGCCTGCACAAGACTATTTTCAACAGATATATTTTTGTGTCACAACAGTCAGGAGACACTACTGTTTTTCTTTACGGAAAATATACCAAAACCTGAATAATAGAGATTTTTTACCGTGGGATGGCAAAACCACAGTTATTGTTTACTGGGGTATACCACACTTTTTTAAATAGAGATATTTGCGGCTGAACAGTGAGTGTCACACTCAAACTTCTTTTTTTTTAGATACCAAACCCCCAAAACTGGATAGTACAGCGATTTCACCCGTGGAACTGAGAAACCACGCTGTGATGTCGGGTCTACACAAGACTATTTTCAACAGATATATTTTTGTGTCACAACAGTCAGGAGACACTACTGTTTTTCTTTACGGAAAAAACTACCAAAAGCTGAATAATAGAGATTTTTTACCGTGGGATGGCAAAACCACAGTTATTGTTTACTGGGGTATACCACACTTTTTTAAATAGAGATATTTGCGGCTGAACAGTGAGCGACACACTCAAACTGCTTTTTTTTAGATACCAAAGGCCCAAAACTGGATAGTACAGCGATTTGACCCGTGGAACTGAGAAACCACACTGGGATGTCGGGCCTACACAAGACTATTTTCAACAGATATATTTTTGTGTCACAACAGTCAGGAGACACTACTGTTTTTCTTTACGGAAAAAACTACCAAAAGCTGAATAATAGAGATTTTTTACCGTGGGATGGCAAAACCACAGTTATTGTTTACTGGGGTATACCACACTTTTTTAAATAGAGATATTTGCGGCTGAACGGTGAGCGACACACTCAAACTGCTTTTTTTTAGATACCAAAGGCCCAAAACTGGATAGTACAGCAATTTGACCCATGGAACTGCGAAACCACACTGGGATGTCGGGCCTACACAAGACTATTTTCAACAGATATATTTTTGTGTCACAACAGTCAGGAGACACTACTGTTTTTCTTTACGGAAAATATACCAAAACCTGAATAATAGAGATATTTTACCGTGGGATGGCAAAACCACAGTTATTGTTTACTGGGGTATACCACACTTTTTTAAATAGAGATATTTGCGGCTCAACAGTGAGCGACAAACTCAAACTGCTTTTTTTTTAGATACCAAAGGCCCAAAACTGGATAGTACAGCGATTTGACCCGTGGAACTGCGAAACCACACTGGGATGTCGGGCCTACACAAGACTATTTTCAACAGACATATTTTTGTGTCACAACAGTCAGGAGACACTACTGTTTTTCTTTACGAAAAAACTACCAAAAGCTGAATAATAGAGATTTTTTACCGTGGGATGGCAAAACCACAGTTATTGTTTACTGGGGTATACCACACTTTTTTAAATAGAGATATTTGCGGCTGAACAGTGAGCGACACACTCAAACTGCTTTTTTTTTAGATACCAAAGGCCCAAAACTGGATAGTACAGCGATTTGACCCGTGGAACTGCGAAATCACCCTGGGATGTCGGGCCTACACAAGACTATTTTCAACAGACATATTTTTGTGTCACAACAGTCAGGAGACACTACTGTTTTTCTTTATGGAAAAAACTACCAAAAGCTGAATAATAGAGATTTTTTACCGTGGGATGGCAAAACCACAGTTATTGTTTACTGGGGTATACCACACTTTTTTAAATAGAGATATTTGTGGCTGAACAGTGAGCGACACACTCAAACTGCTTTTTTTTTAGATACCAAAGGCCCAAAACTGGATAGTGCAGCGATTTGACCCGTGGAACTGCGAAATCACACTGGGATGTCGGGCTAACACAAGACTATTTTCAATAGATATATTTTTGTGTCACAACAGTCAGGAGACACTACTGTTTTTCTTTACGGAAAATATACCAAAACCTGAATAATAGAGATTTTTTACCGTGGGATGGCAAAACCACAGTTATTGTTTACTGGGGTATATCACACTTTTTAAAATAGAGATATTTGCGGCTGAACAGTGAGCGACACACTCAAACTGCTTTTTTTTTAGATACCAAAGGCCCAAAACTGGATAGTACAGCGATTTGACCCGTGGAACTGCGAAACCACACTGGGATGTCGGGCCTACACAGGAGGATTTTCAACTGACATATTTTTGTGTCACAACAGTCAGGAGACACTACTGTTTTTCTTTACGGAAAAAACTACCAAAAGCTGAATAATAGAGATTTTTTACCGTGGGATGGCAAAACCACAGTTATTGTTTACTGGGGTATACCACACTTTTTTAAACAAAGATATTTGCGGCTGAACAGTGAGCGACACACTCAAACTGCTTTTTTTTAGATACCAAAGGCCCAAAACTGGATAGTACAGCGATTTGACCCGTGGAACTGCCAAACCACACTGGGATGTCGGGCCTACACAAGACTATTTTCAACAGATATATTTTTGTGTCACAACAGTCAGGAGACACTACTGTTTTTCTTTACGGAAAATATACCAAAACCTGAATAATAGAGATTTTTTACCGTGGGATGGCAAAACCACAGTTATTGTTTACTGGGGTATACCACACTTTTTTAAATAGAGATATTTGCGGCTGAACAGTGAGCGACACACTCAAACTGCTTTTTTTTTAGATACCAAAGGCCCAAAACTGGATAGTACAGCGATTTGACCCATGGAACTGAGAAACCACACTGGGATGTCGGGCCTACACAAGACTATTTTCAACAGATATATTTTTGTGTCACAACAGTCAGGAGACACTACTGTTTTTCTTTACGGAAAAAACTACCAAAAGCTGAATAATAGAGATTTTTTACCGTGGGATGGCAAAACCACAGTTATTGTTTACTGGGGTACACCACACTTTTTTAAATAGAGATATTTGCGGCTGAACAGTGAGCAACACACTCAAACTGCTTTTTTTTTAGATACCAAAGGCCCAAAACTGGATAGTACAGCGATTTGACCCGTGGAACTGAGAAACCACACTGGGATGTCGGGCCTACACAAGACTATTTTCAACAGATATATTTTTGTGTCACAACAGTCATTAGACACTACTGTTTTTCTTTACGGAAAAAACTACCAAAAGCTGAATAATAGAGATTTTTTACCGTGGGATGGCAAAACCACAGTTATTGTTTACTGGGGTATACCACACTTTTTTAAATAGAGATATTTGTGGCTGAACAGTGAGCGACACACTCAAACTGCTTTTTTTTTAGATACCAAAGGCCCAAAACTGGATAGTGCAGCGATTTGACCCGTGGAACTGCGAAATCACACTGGGATGTCGGGCTAACACAAGACTATTTTCAATAGATATATTTTTGTGTCACAACAGTCAGGAGACACTACTGTTTTTCTTTACGGAAAATATACCAAAACCTGAATAATAGAGATTTTTTACCGTGGGATGGCAAAACCACAGTTATTGTTTACTGGGGTATATCACACTTTTTAAAATAGAGATATTTGCGGCTGAACAGTGAGCGACACACTCAAACTGCTTTTTTTTTAGATACCAAAGGCCCAAAACTGGATAGTACAGCGATTTGACCCGTGGAACTGCGAAACCACACTGGGATGTCGGGCCTACACAGCAGGATTTTCAACTGACATATTTTTGTGTCACAACAGTCAGGAGACACTACTGTTTTTCTTTACGGAAAAAACTACCAAAAGCTGAATAATAGAGATTTTTTACCGTGGGATGGCAAAACCACAGTTATTGTTTACTGGGGTATACCACACTTTTTTAAACAAAGATATTTGCGGCTGAACAGTGAGCGACACACTCAAACTGCTTTTTTTTAGATACCAAAGGCCCAAAACTGGATAGTACAGCGATTTGACCCGTGGAACTGCCAAACCACACTGGGATGTCGGGCCTACACAAGACTATTTTCAACAGATATATTTTTGTGTCACAACAGTCAGGAGACACTACTGTTTTTCTTTACGGAAAATATACCAAAACCTGAATAATAGAGATTTTTTACCGTGGGATGGCAAAACCACAGTTATTGTTTACTGGGGTATACCACACTTTTTTAAATAGAGATATTTGCGGCTGAACAGTGAGCGACACACTCAAACTGCTTTTTTTTTAGATACCAAAGGCCCAAAACTGGATAGTACAGCGATTTGACCCATGGAACTGAGAAACCACACTGGGATGTCGGGCCTACACAAGACTATTTTCAACAGATATATTTTTGTGTCACAACAGTCAGGAGACACTACTGTTTTTCTTTACGGAAAAAACTACCAAAAGCTGAATAATAGAGATTTTTTACCGTGGGATGGCAAAACCACAGTTATTGTTTACTGGGGTACACCACACTTTTTTAAATAGAGATATTTGCGGCTGAACAGTGAGCAACACACTCAAACTGCTTTTTTTTTAGATACCAAAGGCCCAAAACTGGATAGTACAGCGATTTGACCCGTGGAACTGAGAAACCACACTGGGATGTCGGGCCTACACAAGACTATTTTCAACAGATATATTTTTGTGTCACAACAGTCATTAGACACTACTGTTTTTCTTTATGGAAAAAACTACCAAAAGCTGAATAATAGAGATTTTTTACCGTGGGATGGCAAAACCACAGTTATTGTTTACTGGGGTATACCACACTTTTTTAAATAGAGATATTTGTGTCTGAACAGTGAGCGACACACTCAAACTGCTTTTTTTTTAGATACCAAAGGCCCAAAACTGGATAATACAGCGATTTGACCCGTGGAACTGCGAAATCACACTGGGATGTCGGGCTAACACAAGACTATTTTCAATAGATATATTTTTGTGTCACAACAGTCAGGAGACACTACTGTTTTTCTTTACGGAAAATATACCAAAACCTGAATAATAGAGATTTTTTACCGTGGGATGGCAAAACCACAGTTATTGTTTACTGGGGTATACCACACTTTTTTAAATAGAGATATTTGCGGCTGAACAGTGAGTGTCACACTCAAACTTCTTTTTTTTTAGATACCACAGGCCCAAAACTGGATAGTACAGCGATTTGACCCGTGGAACTGCGAAACCACACTGGGATGTCGGGACTACACAAGACTATTTTCAACAGATATATTTTTGTGTCACAACAGTCAGGAGACACTACTGTTTTTCTTTATGGAAAAAACTACCAAAAGCTGAATAATAGAGATTTTTTACCATGGGATGGCAAAACCACAGTTATTGTTTACTGGGGTATACCACACTTTTTTAAATAGAGATATTTGCGGCTGAACGGTGAGCGACACACTCAAACTGCTTTTTTTTAGATACCAAAGGCCCAAAACTGGATAGTACAGCGATTTGACCCATGGAACTGCGAAACCACACTGGGATGTCGGGCCTATACAAGACTATTTTCAACAGATATATTTTTGTGTCACAACAGTCAGGAGACACTACTGTTTTTCTTTATGGAAAAAACTACCAAAAGCTGAATAATAGAGATTTTTTACCGTGGGATGGCAAAACCACAGTTATTGTTTACTAGGGTATACCACACTTTTTTAAATAGAGATATTTGTGGCTGAACAGTGAGCGACACACTCAAACTGCTTTTTTTTTAGATTCCAAAGGCCCAAAACTGGATAGTACAGCGATTTGACCCGTGGAACTGCGAAATCACACTGGGATGTCGGGCTAACACAAGACTATTTTCAATAGATATATTTTTGTGTCACAACAGTCAGGAGACACTACTGTTTTTCTTTACGGAAAATATACCAAAACCTGAATAATAGAGATTTTTTACCGTGGGATGGCAAAACCACAGTTATTGTTTACTGGGGTATACCACACTTTTTTAAATAGAGATATTTGCGGCTGAACAGTGAGCGACACACTCAAACTGCTTTTTTTTTAGATACCAAAGGCCCAAAACTGGATAGTACAGCGATTTGACCCGTGGAACTGCGAAACCACACTGGGATGTCGGGCCTACACAGGACGATTTTCAACAGACATATTTTTGTGTCACAACAGTCAGGAGACACTACTGTTTTTCTTTACGGAAAAAACTACCAAAAGCTGAATAATAGAGATTTTTTACCGTGGGATGGCAAAACCACAGTTATTGTTTACTGGGGTATACCACACTTTTTTAAACAAAGATATTTGCGGCTGAACAGTGATCGACACACTCAAACTGCTTTTTTTTAGATACCAAAGGCCCAAAACTGGATAGTACAGCGATTTGACCCGTGGAACTGCTAAACCACACTGGGATGTCGGGCCTACACAAGACTATTTTCAACAGATATATTTTTGTGTCACAACAGTCAGGAGACACTACTGTTTTTCTTTACGGAAAATATACCAAAACCTGAATAATAGAGATATTTTACCGTGGGATGGCAAAACCACAGTTATTGTTTACTGGGGTATACCACACTTTTTTAAATAGAGATATTTGCGGCTGAACAGTGAGCGACAAACTCAAACTGCTTTTTTTTTAGATACCAAAGGCCCAAAACTGGATAGTACAGCGATTTGACCCGTGGAACTGCGAAACCACACTGGGATGTCGGGCCTACACAAGACTATTTTCAACAGACATATTTTTGTGTCACAACAGTCAGGAGACACTACTGTTTTTCTTTACGAAAAAACTACCAAAAGCTGAATAATAGAGATTTTTTACCGTGGGATGGCAAAACCACAGTTATTGTTTACTGGGGTATACCACACTTTTTTAAATAGAGATATTTGCGGCTGAACAGTGAGCGACACACTCAAACTGCTTTTTTTTTTAGATACCAAAGGCCCAAAACTGGATAGTACAGCGATTTGACCCGTGGAACTGCGAAATCACACTGGGATGTCGGGCCTACACAAGACTATTTTCAACAGACATATTTTTGTGTCACAACAGTCAGGAGACACTACTGTTTTTCTTTATGGAAAAAACTACCAAAAGCTGAATAATAGAGATTTTTTACCGTGGGATGGCAAAACCACAGTTATTGTTTACTGGGGTATACCACACTTTTTTAAATAGAGATATTTGTGGCTGAACAGTGAGCGACACACTCAAACTGCTTTTTTTTTAGATACCAAAGGCCCAAAACTGGATAGTGCAGCGATTTGACCCGTGGAACTGCGAAATCACACTGGGATGTCGGGCTAACACAAGACTATTTTCAATAGATATATTTTTGTGTCACAACAGTCAGGAGACACTACTGTTTTTCTTTACGGAAAATATACCAAAACCTGAATAATAGAGATTTTTTACCGTGGGATGGCAAAACCACAGTTATTGTTTACTGGGGTATACCACACTTTTTTAAATAGAGATATTTGCGGCTGAACAGTGAGCGACACACTCAAACTGCTTTTTTTTTAGATACCAATGGCCCAAAACTGGATAGTACAGCGATTTGACCCGTGGAACTACGAAACCACACTGGGATGTCGGGCCTACACAGGACGATTTTCAACAGACATATTTTTGTGTCACAACAGTCAGGAGACACTACTGTTTTTCTTTACGGAAAAAACTACCAAAAGCTGAATAATAGAGATTTTTTACCGTGGGATGGCAAAACCACAGTTATTGTTTACTGGGGTATACCACACTTTTTTAAACAAAGATATTTGCGGCTGAACAGTGAGCGACACACTCAAACTGCTTTTTTTTAGATACCAAAGGCCCAAAACTGGATAGTACAGCGATTTGACCCGTGGAACTGCCAAACCACACTGGGATGTCGGGCCTACACAAGACTATTTTCAACAGATATATTTTTGTGTCACAACAGTCAGGAGACACTACTGTTTTTCTTTACGGAAAATATACCAAAACCTGAATAATAGAGATTTTTTACCGTGGGATGGCAAAACCACAGTTATTGTTTACTGGGGTATACCACACTTTTTTAAATAGAGATATTTGCGGCTGAACAGTGAGCGACACACTCAAACTGCTTTTTTTTTAGATACCAAAGGCCCAAAACTGGATAGTACAGCGATTTGACCCGTGGAACTGAGAAACCACACTGGGATGTCGGGCCTACACAAGACTATTTTCAACAGATATATTTTTGTGTCACAACAGTCAGGAGACACTACTGTTTTTCTTTACGGAAAAAACTACCAAAAGCTGAATAATAGAGATTTTTTACCGTGGGATGGCAAAACCACAGTTATTGTTTACTGGGGTACACCACACTTTTTTAAATAGAGATATTTGCGGCTGAACAGTGAGCAACACACTCAAACTGCTTTTTTTTTAGATACCAAAGGCCCAAAACTGGATAGTACAGCGATTTGACCCGTGGAACTGAGAAACCACACTGGGATGTCGGGCCTACACAAGACTATTTTCAACAGATATATTTTTGTGTCACAACAGTCAGGAGACACTACTGTTTTTCTTTACGGAAAAAACTACCAAAAGCTGAATAATAGAGATTTTTTACCGTGGGATGGCAAAACCACAGTTATTGTTTACTGGGGTATACCACACTTTTTTAAACAAAGATATTTGCGGCTGAACAGTGATCGACACACTCAACCTGCTTTTTTTTAGATACCAAAGGCCCAAAACTGGATAGTACAGCGATTTGACCCGTGGAACTGCTAAACCACACTGGGATGTCGGGCCTACACAAGACTATTTTCAACAGATATATTTTTGTGTCACAACAGTCAGGAGACACTACTGTTTTTCTTTACGGAAAATATACCAAAACCTGAATAATAGAGATATTTTACCGTGGGATGGCAAAACCACAGTTATTGTTTACTGGGGTATACCACACTTTTTTAAATAGAGATATTTGCGGCTGAACAGTGAGCGACAAACTCAAACTGCTTTTTTTTTAGATACCAAAGGCCCAAAACTGGATAGTACAGCGATTTGACCCGTGGAACTGCGAAACCACACTGGGATGTCGGGCCTACACAAGACTATTTTCAACAGACATATTTTTGTGTCACAACAGTCAGGAGACACTACTGTTTTTCTTTACGAAAAAACTACCAAAAGCTGAATAATAGAGATTTTTTACCGTGGGATGGCAAAACCACAGTTATTGTTTACTGGGGTATACCACACTTTTTTAAATAGAGATATTTGCGGCTGAACAGTGAGCGACACACTCAAACTGCTTTTTTTTTTAGATACCAAAGGCCCAAAACTGGATAGTACAGCGATTTGACCCGTGGAACTGCGAAATCACACTGGGATGTCGGGCCTACACAAGACTATTTTCAACAGACATATTTTTGTGTCACAACAGTCAGGAGACACTACTGTTTTTCTTTATGGAAAAAACTACCAAAAGCTGAATAATAGAGATTTTTTACCGTGGGATGGCAAAACCACAGTTATTGTTTACTGGGGTATACCACACTTTTTTAAATAGAGATATTTGTGGCTGAACAGTGAGCGACACACTCAAACTGCTTTTTTTTTAGATACCAAAGGCCCAAAACTGGATAGTGCAGCGATTTGACCCGTGGAACTGCGAAATCACACTGGGATGTCGGGCTAACACAAGACTATTTTCAATAGATATATTTTTGTGTCACAACAGTCAGGAGACACTACTGTTTTTCTTTACGGAAAATATACCAAAACCTGAATAATAGAGATTTTTTACCGTGGGATGGCAAAACCACAGTTATTGTTTACTGGGGTATATCACACTTTTTTAAATAGAGATATTTGCGGCTGAACAGTGAGCGACACACTCAAACTGCTTTTTTTTTAGATACCAATGGCCCAAAACTGGATAGTACAGCGATTTGACCCGTGGAACTGCGAAACCACACTGGGATGTCGGGCCTACACAGGACGATTTTCAACAGACATATTTTTGTGTCACAACAGTCAGGAGACACTACTGTTTTTCTTTACGGAAAAAACTACCAAAAGCTGAATAATAGAGATTTTTTACCGTGGGATGGCAAAACCACAGTTATTGTTTACTGGGGTATACCACACTTTTTTAAACAAAGATATTTGCGGCTGAACAGTGAGCGACACACTCAAACTGCTTTTTTTTAGATACCAAAGGCCCAAAACTGGATAGTACAGCGATTTGACCCGTGGAACTGCCAAACCACACTGGGATGTCGGGCCTACACAAGACTATTTTCAACAGATATATTTTTGTGTCACAACAGTCAGGAGACACTACTGTTTTTCTTTACGGAAAATATACCAAAACCTGAATAATAGAGATTTTTTACCGTGGGATGGCAAAACCACAGTTATTGTTTACTGGGGTATACCACACTTTTTTAAATAGAGATATTTGCGGCTGAACAGTGAGCGACACACTCAAACTGCTTTTTTTTTAGATACCAAAGGCCCAAAACTGGATAGTACAGCGATTTGACCCGTGGAACTGAGAAACCACACTGGGATGTCGGGCCTACACAAGACTATTTTCAACAGATATATTTTTGTGTCACAACAGTCAGGAGACACTACTGTTTTTCTTTACGGAAAAAACTACCAAAAGCTGAATAATAGAGATTTTTTACCGTGGGATGGCAAAACCACAGTTATTGTTTACTGGGGTACACCACACTTTTTTAAATAGAGATATTTGCGGCTGAACAGTGAGCAACACACTCAAACTGCTTTTTTTTTAGATACCAAAGGCCCAAAACTGGATAGTACAGCGATTTGACCCGTGGAACTGAGAAACCACACTGGGATGTCGGGCCTACACAAGACTATTTTCAACAGATATATTTTTGTGTCACAACAGTCAGGAGACACTACTGTTTTTCTTTATGGAAAAAACTACCAAAAGCTGAATAATAGAGATTTTTTACCATGGGATGGCAAAACCACAGTTATTGTTTACTGGGGTATACCACACTTTTTTAAATAGAGATATTTGTGGCTGAACAGTGAGCGACACACTCAAACTGCTTTTTTTTTAGATACCAAAGGCCCAAAACTGGATAATACAGCGATTTGACCCGTGGAACTGCGAAATCACACTGGGATGTCGGGCTAACACAAGACTATTTTCAATAGATATATTTTTGTGTCACAACAGTCAGGAGACACTACTGTTTTTCTTTACGGAAAATATACCAAAACCTGAATAATAGAGATTTTTTACCGTGGGATGGCAAAACCACAGTTATTGTTTACTGGGGTATACCACACTTTTTTAAATAGAGATATTTGCGGCTGAACAGTGAGTGTCACACTCAAACTTCTTTTTTTTTAGATATCACAGGCCCAAAACTGGATAGTACAGCGATTTGACCCGTGGAACTGCGAAACCACACTGGGATGTCGGGACTACACAAGACTATTTTCAACAGATATATTTTTGTGTCACAACAGTCAGGAGACACTACTGTTTTTCTTTATGGAAAAAACTACCAAAAGCTGAATAATAGAGATTTTTTACCATGGGATGGCAAAACCACAGTTATTGTTTACAGGGGTATGCCACACTTTATTAAATTGAGATATTTGCGGCTGAACAGTGAGCGACACACTCAAACTGCTTTTTTTTTAGATACCAAAGGCCCAAAATTGGATAGTACAATGATTTGACCCGTGGAACTGTGAAACCACACTGGGATGTCGGGCGTACACAAGACTATTTTCAACAGATATATTTTTGTGTCACAACAGTCAGGAGACACTACTGTTTTTCTTTACGGAAAATATACCAAAACCTGAATAATAGAGATTTTTTACCGTGGGATGGCAAAACCACAGTTATTGTTTACTGGGGTATACCACACTTTTTTAAATAGAGATATTTGCGGCTGAACAGTGAGTGTCACACTCAAACTTCTTTTTTTTTAGATACCACAGGCCCAAAACTGGATAGTACAGCGATTTGACCCGTGGAACTGCGAAACCACACTGGGATGTCGGGACTACACAAGACTATTTTCAACAGATATATTTTTGTGTCACAACAGTCAGGAGACACTACTGTTTTTCTTTATGGAAAAAACTACCAAAAGCTGAATAATAGAGATTTTTTACCATGGGATGGCAAAACCACAGTTATTGTTTACTGGGGTATACCACACTTTTTTAAATAGAGATATTTGCGGCTGAACGGTGAGCGACACACTCAAACTGCTTTTTTTTAGATACCAAAGGCCCAAAACTGGATAGTACAGCGATTTGACCCATGGAACTGCGAAACCACACTGGGATGTCGGGCCTATACAAGACTATTTTCAACAGATATATTTTTGTGTCACAACAGTCAGGAGACACTACTGTTTTTCTTTATGGAAAAAACTACCAAAAGCTGAATAATAGAGATTTTTTACCGTGGGATGGCAAAACCACAGTTATTGTTTACTAGGGTATACCACACTTTTTTAAATAGAGATATTTGTGGCTGAACAGTGAGCGACACACTCAAACTGCTTTTTTTTTAGATTCCAAAGGCCCAAAACTGGATAGTACAGCGATTTGACCCGTGGAACTGCGAAATCACACTGGGATGTCGGGCTAACACAAGACTATTTTCAATAGATATATTTTTGTGTCACAACAGTCAGGAGACACTACTGTTTTTCTTTACGGAAAATATACCAAAACCTGAATAATAGAGATTTTTTACCGTGGGATGGCAAAACCACAGTTATTGTTTACTGGGGTATACCACACTTTTTTAAATAGAGATATTTGCGGCTGAACAGTGAGCGACACACTCAAACTGCTTTTTTTTTAGATACCAAAGGCCCAAAACTGGATAGTACAGCGATTTGACCCGTGGAACTGCGAAACCACACTGGGATGTCGGGCCTACACAGGACGATTTTCAACAGACATATTTTTGTGTCACAACAGTCAGGAGACACTACTGTTTTTCTTTACGGAAAAAACTACCAAAAGCTGAATAATAGAGATTTTTTACCGTGGGATGGCAAAACCACTGTTATTGTTTACTGGGGTATACCACACTTTTTTAAACAAAGATATTTGTGGCTGAACAGTGAGCGACACACTCAAACTGCTTTTTTTTTAGATACCAAAGGCCCAAAACTGGATAATACAGCGATTTGACCCGTGGAACTGCGAAATCACACTGGGATGTCGGGCTAACACAAGACTATTTTCAATAGATATATTTTTGTGTCACAACAGTCAGGAGACACTACTGTTTTTCTTTACGGAAAATATACCAAAACCTGAATAATAGAGATTTTTTACCGTGGGATGGCAAAACCACAGTTATTGTTTACTGGGGTATACCACACTTTTTTAAATAGAGATATTTGCGGCTGAACAGTGAGTGTCACACTCAAACTTCTTTTTTTTTAGATACCACAGGCCCAAAACTGGATAGTACAGCGATTTGACCCGTGGAACTGCGAAACCACACTGGGATGTCGGGACTACACAAGACTATTTTCAACAGATATATTTTTGTGTCACAACAGTCAGGAGACACTACTGTTTTTCTTTATGGAAAAAACTACCAAAAGCTGAATAATAGAGATTTTTTACCATGGGATGGCAAAACCACAGTTATTGTTTACTGGGGTATACCACACTTTTTTAAATAGAGATATTTGCGGCTGAACGGTGAGCGACACACTCAAACTGCTTTTTTTTAGATACCAAAGGCCCCAAACTGGATAGTACAGCGATTTGACCCATGGAACTGCGAAACCACACTGGGATGTCGGGCCTATACAAGACTATTTTCAACAGATATATTTTTGTGTCACAACAGTCAGGAGACACTACTGTTTTTCTTTATGGAAAAAACTACCAAAAGCTGAATAATAGAGATTTTTTACCGTGGGATGGCAAAACCACAGTTATTGTTTACTGGGGTATACCACACTTTTTTAAATAGAGATATTTGTGGCTGAACAGTGAGCGACACACTCAAACTGCTTTTTTTTTAGATTCCAAAGGCCCAAAACTGGATAGTACAGCGATTTGACCCGTGGAACTGCGAAATCACACTGGGATGTCGGGCTAACACAAGACTATTTTCAATAGATATATTTTTGTGTCACAACAGTCAGGAGACACTACTGTTTTTCTTTACGGAAAATATACCAAAACCTGAATAATAGAGATTTTTTACCGTGGGATGGCAAAACCACAGTTATTGTTTACTGGGGTATACCACACTTTTTTAAATAGAGATATTTGCGGCTGAACAGTGAGCGACACACTCAAACTGCTTTTTTTTTAGATACCAAAGGCCCAAAACTGGATAGTACAGCGATTTGACCCGTGGAACTGCGAAACCACACTGGGATGTCGGGCCTACACAGGACGATTTTCAACAGACATATTTTTGTGTCACAACAGTCAGGAGACACTACTGTTTTTCTTTACGGAAAAAACTACCAAAAGCTGAATAATAGAGATTTTTTTACCGTGGGATGGCAAAACCACAGTTATTGTTTACTGGGGTATACCACACTTTTTTAAACAAAGATATTTGCGGCTGAACAGTGATCGACACACTCAAACTGCTTTTTTTTAGATACCAAAGGCCCAAAACTGGATAGTACAGCGATTTGACCCGTGGAACTGCCAAACCACACTGGGATGTCGGGCCTACACAAGACTATTTTCAACAGATATATTTTTGTGTCACAACAGTCAGGAGACACTACTGTTTTTCTTTACGGAAAATATACCAAAACCTGAATAATAGAGATATTTTACCGTGGGATGGCAAAACCACAGTTATTGTTTACTGGGGTATACCACACTTTTTTAAATAGAGATATTTGCGGCTGAACAGTGAGCGACAAACTCAAACTGCTTTTTTTTTAGATACCAAAGGCCCAAAACTGGATAGTACAGCGATTTGACCCGTGGAACTGCGAAACCACACTGGGATGTCGGGCCTACACAAGACTATTTTCAACAGACATATTTTTGTGTCACAACAGTCAGGAGACACTACTGTTTTTCTTTACGAAAAAACTACCAAAAGCTGAATAATAGAGATTTTTTACCGTGGGATGGCAAAACCACAGTTATTGTTTACTGGGGTATACCACACTTTTTTAAATAGAGATATTTGCGGCTGAACAGTGAGCGACACACTCAAACTGCTTTTTTTTTTAGATACCAAAGGCCCAAAACTGGATAGTACAGCGATTTGACCCGTGGAACTGCGAAATCACACTGGGATGTCGGGCCTACACAAGACTATTTTCAACAGACATATTTTTGTGTCACAACAGTCAGGAGACACTACTGTTTTTCTTTATGGAAAAAACTACCAAAAGCTGAATAATAGAGATTTTTTACCGTGGGATGGCAAAACCACAGTTATTGTTTACTGGGGTATACCACACTTTTTTAAATAGAGATATTTGTGGCTGAACAGTGAGCGACACACTCAAACTGCTTTTTTTTTAGATACCAAAGGCCCAAAACTGGATAGTGCAGCGATTTGACCCGTGGAACTGCGAAATCACACTGGGATGTCGGGCTAACACAAGACTATTTTCAATAGATATATTTTTGTGTCACAACAGTCAGGAGACACTACTGTTTTTCTTTACGGAAAATATACCAAAACCTGAATAATAGAGATTTTTTACCGTGGGATGGCAAAACCACAGTTATTGTTTACTGGGGTATATCACACTTTTTTAAATAGAGATATTTGCGGCTGAACAGTGAGCGACACACTCAAACTGCTTTTTTTTTAGATACCAATGGCCCAAAACTGGATAGTACAGCGATTTGACCCGTGGAACTGCGAAACCACACTGGGATGTCGGGCCTACACAGGACGATTTTCAACAGACATATTTTTGTGTCACAACAGTCAGGAGACACTACTGTTTTTCTTTACGGAAAAAACTACCAAAAGCTGAATAATAGAGATTTTTTACCGTGGGATGGCAAAACCACAGTTATTGTTTACTGGGGTATACCACACTTTTCTAAACAAAGATATTTGCGGCTGAACAGTGAGCGACACACTCAAACTGCTTTTTTTTAGATACCAAAGGCCCAAAACTGGATAGTACAGCGATTTGACCCGTGGAACTGCCAAACCACACTGGGATGTCGGGCCTACACAAGACTATTTTCAACAGATATATTTTTGTGTCACAACAGTCAGGAGACACTACTGTTTTTCTTTACGGAAAATATACCAAAACCTGAATAATAGAGATTTTTTACCGTGGGATGGCAAAACCACAGTTATTGTTTACTGGGGTATACCACACTTTTTTAAATAGAGATATTTGCGGCTGAACAGTGAGCGACACACTCAAACTGCTTTTTTTTTAGATACCAAAGGCCCAAAACTGGATAGTACAGCGATTTGACCCGTGGAACTGAGAAACCACACTGGGATGTCGGGCCTACACAAGACTATTTTCAACAGATATATTTTTGTGTCACAACAGTCAGGAGACACTACTGTTTTTCTTTACGGAAAAAACTACCAAAAGCTGAATAATAGAGATTTTTTACCGTGGGATGGCAAAACCACAGTTATTGTTTACTGGGGTACACCACACTTTTTTAAATAGAGATATTTGCGGCTGAACAGTGAGCAACACACTCAAACTGCTTTTTTTTTAGATACCAAAGGCCCAAAACTGGATAGTACAGCGATTTGACCCGTGGAACTGAGAAACCACACTGGGATGTCGGGCCTACACAAGACTATTTTCAACAGATATATTTTTGTGTCACAACAGTCAGGAGACACTACTGTTTTTCTTTATGGAAAAAACTACCAAAAGCTGAATAATAGAGATTTTTTACCGTGGGATGGCAAAACCACAGTTATTGTTTACTGGGGTATACCACACTTTTTTAAATAGAGATATTTGTGGCTGAACAGTGAGCGACACACTCAAACTGCTTTTTTTTTAGATACCAAAGGCCCAAAACTGGATAATACAGCGATTTGACCCGTGGAACTGCGAAATCACACTGGGATGTCGGGCTAACACAAGACTATTTTCAATAGATATATTTTTGTGTCACAACAGTCAGGAGACACTACTGTTTTTCTTTACGGAAAATATACCAAAACCTGAATAATAGAGATTTTTTACCGTGGGATGGCAAAACCACAGTTATTGTTTACTGGGGTATACCACACTTTTTTAAATAGAGATATTTGCGGCTGAACAGTGAGTGTCACACTCAAACTTCTTTTTTTTTAGATATCACAGGCCCAAAACTGGATAGTACAGCGATTTGACCCGTGGAACTGCGAAACCACACTGGGATGTCGGGACTACACAAGACTATTTTCAACAGATATATTTTTGTGTCACAACAGTCAGGAGACACTACTGTTTTTCTTTATGGAAAAAACTACCAAAAGCTGAATAATAGAGATTTTTTACCATGGGATGGCAAAACCACAGTTATTGTTTACAGGGGTATGCCACACTTTATTAAATTGAGATATTTGCGGCTGAACAGTGAGCGACACACTCAAACTGCTTTTTTTTTAGATACCAAAGGCCCAAAATTGGAAAGTACAATGATTTGACCCGTGGAACTGTGAAACCACACTGGGATGTCGGGCGTACACAAGACTATTTTCAACAGATATATTTTTGTGTCACAACAGTCAGGAGACACTACTGTTTTTCTTTACGGAAAATATACCAAAACCTGAATAATAGAGATTTTTTACCGTGGAATGGCAAAACCACAGTTATTGCTTACTGGGGTATACCACACTTTTTTAAATAGAGATATTTGCGGCTGAACAGTGAGCGACACACTCAAACTGCTTTTTTTTTAGATACCAAAGGCCCAAAACTGGATAGTACAGCGATTTGACCCGTGGAACTGCGAAACCACACTGGGATGTCGGGCCTACACAGGACGATTTTCAACAGACATATTTTTGTGTCACAACAGTCAGGAGACACTACTGTTTTTCTTTACGGAAAAAACTACCAAAAGCTGAATAATAGAGATTTTTTACCATGGGATGGCAAAACCACAGTTATTGTTTACTGGGGTATACCACACTTTTTTAAATAGAGATATTTGCGGATGAACAGTGAGCGACACACTCAAACTGCTTTTTTTTTAGATACCAAAGGCCCAAATCTGGATAGTACAGCGATTTGACCCGTGGAACTGCGAAACCACACTGGGATGTCGGGCCTACACAAGACTATTTTCAACAGACATATTTTTGTGTCACAACAGTCAGGAGACACTACTGTTTTTCTTTACGGAAAAACTACCAAAAGCTGAATAATAGAGATTTTTTACCGTGGGATGGCAAAACCACAGTTATTGTTTACTGGGGTATACCACACTTTTTTAAATAGAGATATTTGCGGCTGAACAGTGAGCGACACACTCAAACTGCTTTTTTTTTAGATACCAAAGGCCCAAAACTGGATAGTACAGCGATTTGACCCGTGGAACTGCGAAACCACACTGGGATGTCGGGCCTACACAAGACTATTTTCAACAGATATATTTTTGTGTCACAACAGTCAGGAGACACTACTGTTTTTCTTTACGGAGAAAACTACCAAAAGCTGAATAATAGAGATTTTTACCGTGGGATGGCAAAACCACAGTTATTGTTTACTAGGGTATACCACACTTTTTTAAATAGAGATATTTGCGGCTGAACGGTGAGCGACACACTCAAACTGCTTTTTTTTAGATACCAAAGGCCCAAAACTGGATAGTACAGCGATTTGACCCATGGAACTGCCAAACCACACTGGGATGTCGGGCCTACACAAGACTATTTTCAACAGATATATTTTTGTGTCACAACAGTCAGGAGACACTACTGTTTTTCTTTATGGAAAAAACTACCAAAAGCTGAATAATAGAGATTTTTTACCGTGGGATGGCAAAACCACAGTTATTGTTTACTGGGGTATACCACACTTTTTTAAATAGAGATATATGCGGCTGAACAGTGAGCGACACACTCAAACTGCTTTTTTTTTAGATACCAAAGGCCCAAAACTGGATAGTACAGCGATTTGACCCGTGGAACTGCGAAACCAAACTGGGATGTCGGGCCTACACAAGACTATTTTCAACAGATATATTTTTGTGTCACAACAGTCAGGAGACACTACTGTTTTTCTTTATGGAAAAAACTACCAAAAGCTGAATAATAGAGATTTTTTACCGTGGGATGGCAAAACCACAGTTATTGTTTACTGGGGTATACCACACTTTTTTAAATAGAGATATATGCGGCTGAACAGTGAGCGACACACTCAAACTGCTTTTTTTTTAGATACCAAAGGCCCAAAACTGGATAGTACAGCGATTTGACCCGTGGAACTGCGAAACCAAACTGGGATGTCGGGCCTACACAAGACTATTTTCAACAGATATATTTTTGTGTCACAACAGTCAGGAGACACTACTGTTTTTCTTTACGGAAAATATACCAAAAGCTGAATAATAGAGATTTTTTACCGTGGGATGGCAAAACCACAGTTATTGTTTACTGGGGTATACCACACTTTTTTAAACAAAGATATTTGCGGCTGAACAGTGAGCGACACACTCAAACTGCTTTTTTTTAGATACCAAAGGCCCAAAACTGGATAGTACAGCGATTTGACCCGTGGAACTGCCAAACCACACTTGGATGTCGGGCCTACACAAGACTATTTTCAACAGACATATTTTTGTGTCACAACAGTCAGGAGACACTACTGTTTTCTTTACGGAAAATATACCAAAACCTGAATAATAGAGATTTTTTACCGTGGGATGGCAAAACCACAGTTATTGTTTACTGGGGTATACCACACTTTTTTAAATAGAGATATTTGCGGCTGAACAGTGAGCGACACACTCAAACTGCTTTTTTTTTAGATACCAAAGGCCCAAAACTAGATAGTACAGCGATTTGACCCGTGGAACTGCGAAACCACACTGGGATGTCGGGCCTACACAAGACTATTTTCAACAGATATATTTTTGTGTCACAACAGTCAGGAGACACTACTGTTTTTCTTTACGGAGAAAACTACCAAAAGCTGAATAATAGAGATTTTTTACCGTGGGATGGCAAAACCACAGTTATTGTTTACTGGGGTATACCACACTTTTTTAAATAGAGATATTTGCGGCTGAACAGTGAGCGACACACTCAAACTGCTTTTTTTTAGATACCAAAGGCCCAAAACTGGATAGTACAGCGATTTGACCCATGGAACTGCGAAACCACACTGGGATGTCGGGCCTACACAAGACTATTTTCAACAGATATATTTTTGTGTCACAACAGTCAGGAGACACTACTGTTTTTCTTTATGGAAAAAACTACCAAAAGCTGAATAATAGAGATTTTTTACCGTGGGATGGCAAAACCACAGTTATTGTTTACTGGGGTATACCACACTTTATTAAATAGAGATATTTGCGGCTGAACAGTGAGCGTCACACTCAAACTTCTTTTTTTTTAGATACCAAAGGCCCAAAACTGGATAGTACAGCGATTTGACCCCTGGAACTGCGAAACAACACTGGGATGTCGGGCCTACACAAGACTATTTTCAACAGATATATTTTTGTGTCACAACAGTCAGGAGACACTACTGTTTTTCTTTACGGAAAATATACCAAAACCTGAATAATAGAGATTTTTTAACGTGGGATGGCCAAACCACAGTTATTGTTTACTGGGGAATACCACACTTTTTTAAATAGAGATATTTGCGGCTGAACAGTGAGCGACAAACTCAAACTGCTTTTTTTTTAGATACCAAAGGCCCAAAACTGGATAGTACAGCGATTTGACCCGTGGAACTGCGAAACCGCACTGGGATGTCGGGCCTACACAAGACTATTTTCAACAGATATATTTTTGTGTCACAACAGTCAGGAGACACTACTGTTTTTCTTTATGGAAAAAACTACCAAAAGCTGAATAATAAAGATTTTTTACCGTGGGATCTCAAAACCACAGTTATTGTTTACTGGGGTATACCACACTTTATTAAATAGAGATATTTGCGGCTGAACAGTGAGCGTCACACTCAAACCTCTTTTTTTTTAGATACCAAAGGCCCAAAACTGGATAGTACAGCGATTTGACCCCTGGAACTGCGAAACAACACTGGGATGTCGGGCCTACACAAGACTATTTTCAACAGATATATTTTTGTGTCACAACAGTCAGGAGACACTACTGTTTTTCTTTACGGAAAATATACCAAAACCTGAATAATAGAGATTTTTTACCGTGGGATGGCAAAACCACAGTTATTGTTTACTGGGGAATACCACACTTTTTTAAATAGAGATATTTGCGGCTGAACAGTGAGCGACACACTCAAACTGCTTTTTTTTTAGATACCAAAGGCCCAAAACTGGATAGTACAGCGATTTGACCCGTGGAACTGCGAAACCGCACTGGGATGTCGGGCCTACACAAGACTATTTTCAACAGATATATTTTTGTGTCACAACAGTCAGGAGACACTACTGTTTTTCTTTACGGAAAAAGCTACCAAAAGCTGAATAATAGAGATTTTTTACCGTGGGATGGCAAAACCACAGTTATTGTTTACTGGAGTATACCACACTTTTTTAAATAGAGATATTTGCGGCTGAACAGTGAGCAACACACTCAAACTGCTTTTTTTTTAGATACCAAAGGCCCAAAACTGGATAGTACAGCGATTTGACCCGTGGAACTACGAAACCACACTGGGTTGTCGGGCCTACACAAGACTATTTTCAACAGATATATTTTTGTATCACAACAGTCAGGAGACACTACTGTTTTTTTTTACGAAAAAAACTACCCAAAGCTGAATAATAGAGATTTTTTACCGTGGGATGGCAAAACCACAGTTATCGTTTACTGGGGCATACCACACTTTTTTATATAGAGATATTTGCGGCTGAACAGTGAGCGACACACTCAAACTTCTTTTTTTTTAGATACCAAAGGCCCAAAACTGGATAGTACAGCGATTTGACCCCTGGAACTGTGAAACAACACTGGGATGTCGGGCCTACACAAGACTATTTTCAACAGACATATTTTTGTGTCACAACAGTCAGGAGACACTACTGTTTTTCTTTACGGAAAATATACCAAAACCTGAATAATAGAGATTTTTTACCGTGGGATGGCAAAACCACAGTTATTGTTTACTGGGGAATACCACACTTTTTTAAATAGAGATATTTGCGGCTGAACAGTGAGCGACACACTCAAACTGCTTTTTTTTTAGATACCAAAGGCCCAAAACTGGATAGTACAGCGATTTGACCCGTGGAACTGCGAAACCGCACTGGGATGTCGGGCCTACACAAGACTATTTTCAACAGATATATTTTTGTGTCACAACAGTCAGGAGACACTACTGTTTTTCTTTACGGAAAAAACTACCAAAAGCTGAATAATAGAGATTTTTTACCGTGGGATGGCAAAACCACAGTTATTGTTTACTGGGGTATACCACACTTTTTTAAATAGAGATATTTGCGGCTGAACAGTGAGCAACACACTCAAACTGCTTTTTTTTTAGATACCAAAGGCCCAAAACTGGATAGTACAGCGATTTGACCCGTGGAACTGCGAAACCACACTGGGTTGTCGGGCCTACACAAGACTATTTTCAACAGATATATTTTTGTATCACAACAGTCAGGAGACACTACTGTTTTTTTTTACGAAAAAAACTACCCAAAGCTGAATAATAGAGATTTTTTACCGTGGGATGGCAAAACCACAGTTATTGTTTACTGGGGCATACCACACTTTTTAATATAGAGATATTTGCGGCTGAACAGTGAGCGACACACTCAAACTGCTTTTTTTTTAGATACCAAAGGCCCAAAACTGGATAGTACAGCGATTTGACCCGAGGAACTGCGAAACCACACTGGGATGTCGGGCCTACACAAGACTATTTTCAACAGATATATTTTTATGTCACAACAGTCAGGAGACACTACTGTTTTTCTTTACGGAAAAACTACCAAAAGCTGAATAATAGAGATTTTTTACCGTGGGATGGCAAAACCACAGTTATTGTTTACTGGGGTATACCACACTTTTTTAAATAGAGATATTTGCGGCTGAACAGTGAGCGACACACTCAAACTGCTTTTTTTTTAGATACCAAAGGCCCAAAACTGGATAGTACAGCGATTTGACCCGTGGAACTGCGAAACCACACTGGAATGTCGGGCCTACACAGGACGATTTTCAACAGACATATTTTTGTGTCACAACAGTCAGGAGACACTACTGTTTTTCTTTACGGAAAAAACTACCAAAAGCTGAATAATAGAGATTTTTTACCGTGGGATGGCAAAACCACAGTTATTGTTTACTGGGGTATACCACACTTTTTTAAACAAAGATATTTGCGGCTGAACAGTGAGCGACACACTCAAACTGCTTTTTTTTAGATACCAAAGGCCCAAAACTGGATAGTACAGCGATTTGACCCGTGGAACTGCCAAACCACACTGGGATGTCGGGCCTACACAAGACTATTTTCAACAGATATATTATTGTGTCACAACAGTCAGGAGACACTACTGTTTTCTTTACGGAAAATATACCAAAACCTGAATAATAGAGATTTTTTACCGTGGGATGGCAAAACCACAGTTATTGTTTACTGGGGTATACCACACTTTTTTAAATAGAGATATTTGCGGCTGAACAGTGAGCGACACACTCAAACTGCTTTTTTTTTAGATACCAAAGGCCCAAATCTGGATAGTACAGCGATTTGACCCGTGGAACTGCGAAACCACACTGGGATGTCGGGCCTACACAAGACTATTTTCAACAGACATATTTTTGTGTCACAACAGTCAGGAGACACTACTGTTTTTCTTTACGGAAAAACTACCAAAAGCTGAATAATAGAGATTTTTTACCGTGGGATGGCAAAACCACAGTTATTGTTTACTGGGGTATACCACACTTTTTTAAATAGAGATATTTGCGGCTGAACAGTGAGCGACACACTGAAACTGCTTTTTTTTTAGATACCAAAGGCCCAAAACTGGATAGTACAGCGATTTGACCCGTGGAACTGCGAAACCACACTGGAATGTCGGGCCTACACAGGACGATTTTCAACAGACATATTTTTGTGTCACAACAGTCAGGAGACACTACTGTTTTTCTTTACGGAAAAAACTACCAAAAGCTGAATAATAGAGATTTTTTACCGTGGGATGGCAAAACCACAGTTATTGTTTACTGGGGTATACCACACTTTTTTAAACAAAGATATTTGCGGCTGAACAGTGAGCGACACACTCAAACTGCTTTTTTTTAGATACCAAAGGCCCAAAACTGGATAGTACAGCGATTTGACCCGTGGAACTGCCAAACCACACTGGGATGTCGGGCCTACACAAGACTATTTTCAACAGATATATTATTGTGTCACAACAGTCAGGAGACACTACTGTTTTCTTTACGGAAAATATACCAAAACCTGAATAATAGAGATTTTTTACCGTGGGATGGCAAAACCACAGTTATTGTTTACTGGGGTATACCACACTTTTTTAAATAGAGATATTTGCGGCTGAACAGTGAGCGACACACTCAAACTGCTTTTTTTTTAGATACCAAAGGCCCAAATCTGGATAGTACAGCGATTTGACCCGTGGAACTGCGAAACCACACTGGGATGTCGGGCCTACACAAGACTATTTTCAACAGACATATTTTTGTGTCACAACAGTCAGGAGACACTACTGTTTTTCTTTACGGAAAAACTACCAAAAGCTGAATAATAGAGATTTTTTACCGTGGGATGGCAAAACCACAGTTATTGTTTACTGGGGTATACCACACTTTTTTAAATAGAGATATTTGCGGCTGAACAGTGAGCGACACACTGAAACTGCTTTTTTTTTAGATACCAAAGGCCCAAAACTGGATAGTACAGCGATTTGACCCGTGGAACTGCGAAACCACACTGGGATGTCGGGCCTACACAAGACTATTTTCAACAGATATATTTTTGTGTCACAACAGTCAGGAGACACTACTGTTTTTCTTTACGGAGAAAACTACCAAAAGCTGAATAATAGAGATTTTTTACCGTGGGATGGCAAAACCACAGTTATTGTTTACTGGGGTATACCACACTTTTTTAAATAGAGATATTTGCGGCTGAACAGTGAGCGACACACTCAAACTGCTTTTTTTTAGATACCAAAGGCCCAAAACTGGATAGTACAGCGATTTGACCCATGGAACTGCGAAACCACACTGGGATGTCGGGCCTACACAAGACTATTTTCAACAGATATATTTTTGTGTCACAACAGTCAGGAGACACTACTGTTTTTCTTTACGGAAAATATACCAAAACCTGAATAATAGAGATTTTTTAACGTGGGATGGCAAAACCACAGTTATTGTTTACTGGGGAATACCACACTTTTTTAAATAGAGATATTTGCGGCTGAACAGTGAGCGACAAACTCAAACTGCTTTTTTTTTTAGATACCAATGGCCCAAAACTGGATAGTACAGCGATTTGACCCGTGGAACTGCGAAACCGCACTGGGATGTCGGGCCTACACAAGACTATTTTCAACAGATATATTTTTGTGTCACAACAGTCAGGAGACACTACTGTTTTTCTTTATGGAAAAAACTACCAAAAGCTGAATAATAAAGATTTTTTACCGTGGGATCTCAAAACCACAGTTATTGTTTACTGGGGTATACCACACTTTATTAAATAGAGATATTTGCGGCTGAACAGTGAGCGACACACTCAAACTGCTTTTTTTTTAGATACCAAAGGCAAAAAACTGGATAGTACAGCGAGTTGACCCGTGGAACTGCGAAACCGCACTGGGATGTCGGGCCTACACAAGACTATTTTCAACAGATATATTTTTGTGTCACAACAGTCAGGAGACACTACTGTTTTTCTTTACGGAAAAAGCTACCAAAAGCTGAATAATAGAGATTTTTTACCGTGGGATGGCAAAACCACAGTTATTGTTTACTGGGGTATACCACACTTTTTTAAATAGAGATATTTGCGGCTGAACAGTGAGCAACACACTCAAACTGCTTTTTTTTTAGATACCAAAGGCCCAAAACTGGATAGTACAGCGATTTGACCCGTGGAACTGCGAAACCACACTGGGTTGTCGGGCCTACACAAGACTATTTTCAACAGATATATTTTTGTATCACAACAGTCAGGAGACACTACTGTTTTTTTTTACGAGAAAAACTACCCAAAGCTGAATAATAGAGATTTTTTACCGTGGGATGGCAAAACCACAGTTATTGTTTACTGGGGCATACCACACTTTTTTATATAGAGATATTTGCGGCGGAACAGTGAGCGACACACTCAAACTTCTTTTTTTTTAGATACCAAAGGCCCAAAACTGGATAGTACAGCGATTTGACCCCTGGAACTGCGAAACAACACTGGGATGTCGGGCCTACACAAGACTATTTTCAACAGATATATTTTTGTGTCACAACAGTCAGGAGACACTACTGTTTTTCTTTACGGAAAATACACCAAAACCTGAATAATAGAGATTTTTTACCGTGGGATGGCAAAACCACAGTTATTGTTTACTGGGGAATACCACACTTTTTTAAATAGAGATATTTGCGGCTGAACAGTGAGCGACACACTCAAACTGCTTTTTTTTTAGATACCAAATGCCCAAAACTGGATAGTACAGCGATTTGACCCGTGGAACTGCGAAACCACACTGGGTTGTCGGGCCTACACAAGACTATTTTCAACAGATATATTTTTGTATCACAACAGTCAGGAGACACTACTGTTTTTTTTTACGAAAAAAACTACCCAAAGCTGAATAATAGAGATTTTTTACCGTGGGATGGCAAAACCACAGTTATTGTTTACTGGGGCATACCACACTTTTTTATATAGAGATATTTGCGGCTGAACAGTGAGCGACACACTCAAACTGCTTTTTTTTTAGATACCAAAGGCCCAAAACTGGATAGTACAGCGATTTGACCCGAGGAACTGCGAAACCACACTGGGATGTCGGGCCTACACAAGACTATTTTCAACAGATATATTTTTATGTCACAACAGTCAGGAGACACTACTGTTTTTCTTTACGGAAAAACTACCAAAAGCTGAATAATAGAGATTTTTTACAGTGGGATGGCAAAACCACAGTTATTGTTTACTGGGGTATACCACACTTTATTAAATAGAGATATTTGCGGCTGAACAGGGAGCGACACACTCAAACTTCTTTTTTTTTAGATACCAAAGGCCCAAAACTGGATAGTACAGCGATTTGACCCCTGGAACTGCGAAACAACACTGGGATGTCGGGCCTACACAAGACTATTTTCAACAGATATATTTTTGTGTCACAACAGTCAGGAGACACTACTGTTTTTCTTTACGGAAAATATACCAAAAGCTGAATAATAGAGATTTTTTACCGTGGGATGGCAAAACCACAGTTATTGTTTACTGGGGAATACCACACTTTTTTAAATAGAGATATTTGCGGCTGAACAGTGAGCGACACACTCAAACTGCTTTTTTTTTAGATACCAAAGGCCCAAAACTGGATAGTACAGCGATTTGACCCGTGGAACTGCGAAACCGCACTGGGATGTCGGGCCTACACAAGACTATTTTCAACAGATATATTTTTGTGTCACAACAGTCAGGAGACACTACTGTTTTTCTTTACGGAAAAAACTACCAAGAGCTGAATAATAGAGATTTTATACCGTGGGATGGCAAAACCACAGTTATTGTTTACTGGGGTATACCACACTTTTTTAAATAGAGATATTTGCGGCTGAACAGTGAGCAACACACTCAAACTGCTTTTTTTTTAGATACCAAAGGCCCAAAACTGGATAGTACAGCGATTTGACCCGTGGAACTGCGAAACCACACTGGGTTGTCGGGCCTACACAAGACTATTTTCAACAGATATATTTTTGTATCACAACAGTCAGGAGACACTACTGTTTTTTTTTACGAAAAAAACTACCCAAAGCTGAATAATAGAGATTTTTTACCGTGGGATGGCAAAACCACAGTTATTGTTTACTGGGGCACACCACACTTTTTTATATAGAGATATTTGTGGCTGAACAGTGAGCGACACACTCAAACTGCTTTTTTTTTAGATACCAAAGGCCCAAAACTGGATAGTACAGCGATTTGACCCGAGGAACTGCGAAACCACACTGGGATGTCGGGCCTACACAAGACTATTTTCAACAGATATATTTTTATGTCACAACAGTCAGGAGACACTACTGTTTTTCTTTACGGAAAAACTACCAAAAGCTGAATAATAGAGATTTTTTACAGTGGGATGGCAAAACCACAGTTATTGTTTACTGGGGTATACCACATTTTTTTAAATAGAGATATTTGCGGCTGAACAGGGAGCGACACACTCAAACTGCTTTTTTTTTAGATACCAAAGGCCCAAAACTGGATAGTACAGCGATTTGACCCATGGAACTGCGAAACCACACTGGGATGTCGGGCCTACACAAGACTATTTTCAACAGATATATTTTTGTGTCACAACAGTCAAGAGACACTATTGTTTTTCTTTACGGAAAATATACCAAAACCTGAATAATAGAGATTTTTTACCGTGGGATGGCAAAACCACAGTTATTGTTTACTGGGGTATACCACACTTTTTTAAATAGAGATATTTGCAGCTGAACAGTGAGCGACACACTCAAACGGCTTTTTTTTAGATACCAAAGGCCCAAAACTGGATAGTACAGCGATTTGACCCGTGGAACTGCGAAACCTCACTGGGATGTCGGGCCTACACAAGACTATTTTCAACAGACATATTTTTGTGTCACAACAGTCAGGAGACACTACTGTTTTTCTTTACGGAAAAACTACCAAAAGCTGAATAATAGAGATTTTTTACCGTGGGATGGCAATACCACAGTTATTGTTTACAGGGGTATACCACACTTTTTTAAATAGAGATATTTGCGGCTGAACAGTGAGCGTCACACTCAAACTTCTTTTTTTTTAGATACCAAAGGCCCAAAACTGGATAGTACAGCGATTTGACCCGTGGAACTGCGAAACCACACTGGGATGTCGGGCCTACACAAGACTATTTTCAACAGATATATTTTTGTGTCACAACAGTCAGGAGACACTACTGTTTTTCTTTACGGAAAATATACCAAAACCTGAATAATAGAGATTTTTTACCGTGGGATGGCAAAACCACAGTTATTGTTTACTGGGGAATACCACACTTTTTTAAATAGAGATATTTGCGGCTGAACAGTGAGCGACACACTCAAACTGCTTTTTTTTTAGATACCAAAGGCCCAAAACTGGATAGTACAGCGATTTGACCCGTGGAACTGCGAAACCACACTGGGATGTCGGGCCTACACAAGACTATTTTCAACAGATATATTTTTGTGTCACAACAGTCAGGAGACACTACTGTTTTTCTTTACGGAAAAAGCTACCAAAAGCTGAATAATAGAGATTTTTTACCGTGGGATGGCAAAACCACAGTTATTGTTTACTGGGGTATACCACACTTTTTTAGATAGAGATATTTGCGGCTGAACAGTGAGCGACACACTCAAACTGCTTTTTTTTTAGATACCAAAAGCCCAAAACTGGAGAGTACAGCGATTTGACCCGTGGAACTGCGAAACCGCACTGGGATGTCGGGCCTACACAAGACTATTTTCAACAGATATATTTTTGTGTCACAACAGTCAGGAGACACTACTGTTTTTCTTTACGGAAAAAACTACCAAAAGCTGAATAATAGAGACTTTTTACCGTGGGATGGCAAAACCACAGTTATTGTTTACTGGGGTATACCACACTTTTTTAAATAGAGATATTTGCGGCTGAACAGTGAGCAACACACTCAAACTGCTTTTTTTTTAGATACCAAAGGCCCAAAACTGGATAGTACAGCGATTTGACCCGTGGAACTGCGAAACCACACTGGGTTGTCGGGCCTACACAAGACTATTTTCAACAGATATATTTTGTATCACAACAGTCAGGAGACACTACTGTTTTTTTTTACGAAAAAAACTACCCAAAGCTGAATAATAGAGATTTTTTACCGTGGGATGGCAAAACCACAGTTATTGTTTACTGGGGCATACCACACTTTTTTATATAGAGATATTTGCGGCTGAACAGTGAGCGACACACTCAAACTGCTTTTTTTTTTAGATACCAAAGGCCCAAAACTGGATAGTACAGCGATTTGACCCGAGGAACTGCGAAACCACACTGGGATGTCGGGCCTACACAAGACTATTTTCAACAGATATATTTTTGTGTCACAACAGTCAAGAGACACTATTGTTTTTCTTTACGGAAAATATACCAAAACCTGAATAATAGAGATTTTTTACCGTGGGATGGCAAAACCACAGTTATTGTTTACTGGGGTATACCACACTTTTTTAAATAGAGATATTTGCAGCTGAACAGTGAGCGACACACTCAAACGGCTTTTTTTTAGATACCAAAGGCCCAAAACTGGATAGTACAGTGATTTGACCCGTGGAACTGCGTAACCTCACTGGGATGTCGGGCCTACACAAGACTATTTTCAACAGACATATTTTTGTGTCACAACGGTCAGGAGACACTACTGTTTTTCTTTACGGAAAAACTACCAAAAGCTGAATAATAGAGATTATTTACCGTGGGATGGCAATACCACAGTTATTGTTTACAGGGGTATACCACACTTTTTTAAATAGAGATATTTGCGGCTGAACAGTGAGCGACACACTCAAACTGCTTTTTTTTTAGATACCAAAGGCCCAAAACTGGATAGTACAGCAATTTGACCCGTGGAACTGCGAAACCACACTGGGTTGTCGGGCCTACACAAGACTATTTTCAACAAACATATTTTTGTGTCACAACAGTCAGGAGACACTACTGTTTTTCTTTATGGAAAAAACTACCAAAAGCTGAATAATAGAGATTTTTTACCGTGGGATGGCAAAACCACAGTTATTGTTTACTGGGGTATACCACACTTTATTAAATAGAGATATTTGCGGCTGAACAGTGAGCGTCACACTCAAACTGCTTTTTTTTTAGATACCAAAGGCCCAAAACTGGATAGTACAGCGATTTGACCCGTGGAACTGCGAAACCACACTGGGTTGTCGGGCCTACACAAGACTATTTTCAACAGATATATTTTTGTGTCACAACAGTCAGGAGACACTACTGTTTTTCTTTATGGAAAAAACTAGCAAAAGCTGAATAATAGAGATTTTTTACCGTGGGATGGCAAA
Source organism: Phyllobates terribilis (assembly GCF_046119375.1). NCBI lineage: Eukaryota > Metazoa > Chordata > Amphibia > Anura > Dendrobatidae > Phyllobates > Phyllobates terribilis. The sequence continues at coordinate 462,533,896 of NW_027362764.1, forward strand.
ACCACAGTTATTGTTTACTGGGGAATACCACACTTTTTTAAATAGAGATATTTGCGGCTGAACATCGAGCGACACACTCAAACTGCTTTTTTTTTAGATACCAAAGGCCCAAAACTGGATAGTACAGCGATTTGACCAGTGGAACTGCAAAACCACACTGGGATGTCGGGCCTACACAAGACTATTTTCAACAGATATATTTTTGTGTCACAACAGTCAGGAGACACTACTGTTTTTCTTTACGGAAAAAACTACCAAAAGCTGAATAATAGAGATTTTTTACCGTGGGATGGCAAAACCACAGTTATTGTTTACTGGGGTATACCACACTTTTTTAGATAGAGATACTTGCGGCTGAACAGTGAGCGACACACTCAAACTGCTTTTTTTTTAGATACCAAAGGCCCAAAACTGGATAGTACAGCGATTTGACCCGTGGAACTGCGAAACCACACTGGTTTGTCGGGCCTACACAAGACTATTTTCAACAGATATATTTTTGTGTCACAACAGTCAGGAGACACTACTGTTTTTTTTTACGAAAAAAACTACCCAAAGCTGAATAATAGAGATTTTTTACCGTGGGATGGCAAAACCACAGTTATTGTTTACTGGGGTATACCACTCTTTTTTATATAGAGATATTTGCGGCTGAACAGTGAGCGACACACTCAAACTGCTTTTTTTTTAGATACCAAAGGCCCAAAACTGGATAGTACAGCGATTTGACCCGAGGAACTGCGAAACCACACTGGGATGTCGGGCCTACACAAGACTATTTTCAACAGATATATTTTTATGTCACAACAGTCAGGAGACACTACTGTTTTTCTTTACGGAAAAACTACCAAAAGCTGAATAATAGAGATTTTTTACCGTGGGATGGCAAAACCACAGTTATTGTTTACTGGGGTATACCACACTTTTTTAAATAGAGATATTTGCGGCTGAACAGTGAGCGACACACTCAAACTGATTTTTTTTTAGATACCAAAGGCCCAAAACTGGATAGTACAGCGATTTGACCCATGGAACTGCGAAAACACACTGGGATGTCGGGCCTACACAAGACTATTTTCAACAGATATATTTTTGTGTCACAACAGTCAAGAGACACTATTGTTTTTCTTTACGGAAAATATACCAAAAGCTGAATAATAGAGATTTTTTACAGTGGGATGGCAAAACGACAGTTATTGTTTACTGGGGTATACTACACTTTTTTAAATAGAGATATTTGCGGCTAAACAGTGAGCGACACACTCAAACTGCTTTTTTTTTAGATACCAAAGGCCCAAAACTGGATAGTACAGCGATTTGACCCGTGGAACTGCGAAACCACACTGGGATGACGGGCCTACACAAGACTATTTTCAACAGATATATTTTTGTGTCACAACAGTCAGGAGACACTACTGTTTTTCTTTACGGAAAAAACTACCAAAAGCTGAATAATAGAGATTTTTTTACCGTGGGATGGCAAAACCACAGTTATTGTTTACTGGGGTATACCACACTTTTTTAAATAGAGATATTTGCGGCTGAACAGTGAGCGACACACTCAAACTGCTTTTTTTCTAGATACCAAAGGCCCAAAACTGGATAGTACAGCGATTTGACCCGTGGAACTGCGAAATCACACTGGGATGTCGGGCCTACACAAGACTATTTTCAACAGATATATTTTTGTGTCACAACAGTCAGGAGACACTACTGTTTTTCTTTACGGAAAATATACCAAAACCTGAATAATAGAGATTTTTTACCGTGGGTTGGCAAAACCACAGTTATTGTTTACTGGGGTATACCACACTTTTTTAAATAGAGATATTTGCGGCTGAACAGTGAGCGTCACACTCAAACTTATTTTTTTTTAGATACCAAAGGCCCAAAACTGGATAGGACAGCGATTTGACCCGTGGAACTGCGAAACCACACTGGGATGTCGGACCTACACAAGACTATTTTCAACAGATATATTTTTGTGTCACAACAGTCAGGAGACACTACTGTTTTTCTTTACGGAAAATATACCAAAACCTGAATAATAGAGATTTTTTACCGTGGGATGGCAAAACCACAGTTATTGTTTACTGGGGTATACCACACTTTTTTAGATAGAGATATTTGCGGCTGAACAGTGAGCGACACACTCAAACTGCTTTTTTTTTAGATACCAAAAGCCCAAAACTGGAGAGTACAGCGATTTGACCCGTGGAACTGCGAAACCGCACTGGGATGTCGGGCCTACACAAGACTATTTTCAACAGATATATTTTTGTGTCACAACAGTCAGGAGACACTACTGTTTTTCTTTACGGAAAAAACTACCAAAAGCTGAATAATAGAGATTTTTTACCGTGGGATGGCAAAACCACAGTTATTGTTTACTGGGGTATACCACACTTTTTTAAATAGAGATATTTGCGGCTGAACAGTGAGCAACACACTCAAACTGCTTTTTTTTTAGATACCAAAGGCCCAAAACTGGATAGTACAGCGATTTGACCCGTGGAACTGCGAAACCACACTGGGTTGTCGGGCCTACACAAGACTATTTTCAACAGATATATTTTGTATCACAACAGTCAGGAGACACTACTGTTTTTTTTTACGAAAAAAACTACCAAAAGCTGAATAATAGAGATTTTTTACCGTGGGATGGCAAAACCACAGTTATTGTTTACTGGGGCATACCACACTTTTTTATATAGAGATATTTGCGGCTGAACAGTGAGCGACACACTCAAACTGCTTTTTTTTTTAGATACCAAAGGCCCAAAACTGGATAGTACAGCGATTTGACCCGAGGAACTGCGAAACCACACTGGGATGTCGGGCCTACACAAGACTATTTTCAACAGATATATTTTTGTGTCACAACAGTCAAGAGACACTATTGTTTTTCTTTACGGAAAATATACCAAAACCTGAATAATAGAGATTTTTTACCGTGGGATGGCAAAACCACAGTTATTGTTTACTGGGGTATACCACACTTTTTTAAATAGAGATATTTGCAGCTGAACAGTGAGCAACACACTCAAACGGCTTTTTTTTAGATACCAAAGGCCCAAAACTGGATAGTACAGTGATTTGACCCGTGGAACTGCGTAACCTCACTGGGATGTCGGGCCTACACAAGACTATTTTCAACAGACATATTTTTGTGTCACAACGGTCAGGAGACACTACTGTTTTTCTTTACGGAAAAACTACCAAAAGCTGAATAATAGAGATTATTTACCGTGGGATGGCAATACCACAGTTATTGTTTACAGGGGTATACCACACTTTTTTAAATAGAGATATTTGCGGCTGAACAGTGAGCGACACACTCAAACTGCTTTTTTTTTAGATACCAAAGGCCCAAAACTGGATAGTACAGCAATTTGACCCGTGGAACTGCGAAACCACACTGGGTTGTCGGGCCTACACAAGACTATTTTCAACAGACATATTTTTGTGTCACAACAGTCAGGAGACACTACTGTTTTTCTTTATGGAAAAAACTACCAAAAGCTGAATAATAGAGATTTTTTACCGTGGGATGGCAAAACCACAGTTATTGTTTACTGGGGTATACCACACTTTATTAAATAGAGATATTTGCGGCTGAACAGTGAGCGTCACACTCAAACTGCTTTTTTTTTAGATACCAAAGGCCCAAAACTAGATAGTACAGCGATTTGACCCGTGGAACTGCGAAACCACACTGGGTTGTCGGGCCTACACAAGACTATTTTCAACAGATATATTTTTGTGTCACAACAGTCAGGAGACACTACTGTTTTTCTTTATGGAAAAAACTAGCAAAAGCTGAATAATAGAGATTTTTTACCGTGGGATGGCAAAACCACAGTTATTGTTTACTGGGGAATACCACACTTTTTTAAATAGAGATATTTGCGGCTGAACATCGAGCGACACACTCAAACTGCTTTTTTTTTAGATACCAAAGGCCCAAAACTGGATAGTACAGCGATTTGACCCGTGGAACTGCAAAACCACACTGGGATGTCGGGCCTACACAAGACTATTTTCAACAGATATATTTTTGTGTCACAACAGTCAGGAGACACTACTGTTTTTCTTTACGGAAAAAACTACCAAAAGCTGAATAATAGAGATTTTTTACCGTGGGATGGCAAAACCACAGTTATTGTTTACTGGGGTATACCACACTTTTTTAGATAGAGATATTTGCGGCTGAACAGTGAGCGACACACTCAAACTGCTTTTTTTTTAGATACCAAAGGCCCAAAACTGGATAGTACAGCGATTTGACCCGTGGAACTGCGAAACCACACTGGTTTGTCGGGCCTACACAAGACTATTTTCAACAGATATATTTTTGTGTCACAACAGTCAGGAGACACTACTGTTTTTTTTTACGAAAAAAACTACCCAAAGCTGAATAATAGAGATTTTTTACCGTGGGATGGCAAAACCACAGTTATTGTTTACTGGGGTATACCACTCTTTTTTATATAGAGATATTTGCGGCTGAACAGTGAGCGACACACTCAAACTGCTTTTTTTTTAGATACCAAAGGCCCAAAACTGGATAGTACAGCGATTTGACCCGAGGAACTGCGAAACCACACTGGGATGTCGGGCCTACACAAGACTATTTTCAACAGATATATTTTTATGTCACAACAGTCAGGAGACACTACTGTTTTTCTTTACGGAAAAACTACCAAAAGCTGAATAATAGAGATTTTTTACCGTGGGATGGCAAAACCACAGTTATTGTTTACTGGGGTATACCACACTTTTTTAAATAGAGATATTTGCGGCTGAACAGTGAGCGACACACTCAAACTGATTTTTTTTTAGATACCAAAGGCCCAAAACTGGATAGTACAGCGATTTGACCCATGGAACTGCGAAAACACACTGGGATGTCGGGCCTACACAAGACTATTTTCAACAGATATATTTTTGTGTCACAACAGTCAAGAGACACTATTGTTTTTCTTTACGGAAAATATACAAAAAGCTGAATAATAGAGATTTTTTACAGTGGGATGGCAAAACGACAGTTATTGTTTACTGGGGTATACTACACTTTTTTAAATAGAGATATTTGCGGCTAAACAGTGAGCGACACACTCAAACTGCTTTTTTTTAGATACCAAAGGCCCAAAACTGGATAGTACAGCGATTTGATCCGTGGAACTGCGAAACCACACTGGGATGTCGGGCCTACACAAGACTATTTTCAACAGATATATTTTTGTGTCACAACAGTCAGGAGACACTACTGTTTTTCTTTACGGAAAAAACTACCAAAAGCTGAATAATAGAGATTTTTTACCGTGGGATGGCAAAACCACAGTTATTGTTTACAGGGGTATACCACACTTTATTAAATAGAAATATTTGCGGCTGAACAGTGAGCGACACACTCAAACTGCTTTTTTTTTAGATACCAAAGGCCCAACTGGATAGTACAGCGATTTGACCCGAGGAGCTGCGAAACCACACTGGGATGTCGGGCCTACACAAGACTATTTTCAACAGATATATTTTTATGTCACAACAGTCAGGAGACACTACTGTTTATCTTTACGGAAAAACTACCAAAAGCTGAATAATAGAGATTTTTTACCGTGCTATGGCAAAACCACAGTTATTGTTTACTGGCGTATACCACATTTTTTAAAATAGAGATATTTGCGGCTGAACAGTGAGCGACACACTCAAACTGCTTTTTTTTTAGATACCAAAGGCCCAAAACTGGATAGTACAGCGATTTGACCCGTGGAACTGCGAAACCAAACTGGGATGTCGGGCCTACACAAGACTATTTTCAACAGATATATTTTTGTGTCACAACAGTCAAGAGACCCTACTGTTTTTCTTATCGGAAAATATACCAAAACCTGAATAATAGAGATTTTTTACCGTGGGATGGCAAAACCACAGTTATTGTTTACTGGGGTATACAACACTTTTTTAAATAGAGATATTTGCGGCTGAACAGTGAGCGACACACTCAAACTGCTTTTTTTTTTAGATACCAAAGGCCCAAAACTGGATAGTACAGCGATTTGACCCGTGGAACTGCGAAACCACACTGGGATGTCGGGCCTACACAAGACTATTTTCAACAGATATATTTTTGTGTCACAACAGTCAGGAGACACTACTGTTTTTCTTTACGGAAAAAACTACCAAAAGCTGAATAATAGAGATTTTTTACCGTGGGATGGCAAAACCACAGTTATTGTTTACTGGGGTATACCACACTTTTTTAAACAAAGACATTTGCAGCTGAACAGTGAGCGACACACTCAAACTGCTTTTTTTTTAGATACCAAAGGCCCAAAACTGGATAGTACAGCGATTTGACCCGTGGAACTGTGAAACCACACTGGGATGTCGGGCCTACACAAGACAATTTTCAACAGATATATTTTTGTGTCACAACAGTCAGGAGACACTACTCTTTTTCTTTACGGAAAATATACCAAAACCTGAATAATAGAGATTTTTTACCGTGGGATGGCAAAACCACAGTTATTGTTTACTGGGGTATACCACACTTTTTTAAATAGAGATATTTGCGGCTGAACAGTGAGCGACACACTCAAACTGCTTTTTTTTTAGATACCAAAGGCCCAAAGCTGGATAGTACAGCGATTTGACCCGTGGAACTGCGAAACCACACTGGGATGTCGGGCCTACACAAGACTATTTTTAACAGACATATTTTTGTGTCACAACAGTCAGGAGACACTACTGTTTTTCTTTACGGAAAAACTACCAAAAGCTGAATAATAGAGATTTTTTACCGTGGGATGGCAAAACCACAGTTATTGTTTACTGGGCTATACCACACTTTTTTAAATAGAGATATTTGCGGCTGAACAGTGAGCGACACACTCAAACTGCTTTTTTTTTAGATACCAAAGGCCCAAAACTGGATAGTACAGCGATTTGACCCGTGGAACTGCGAAACCACACTGGGATGTCGGGCCTACACAAGACTATTTTCAACTGACATATTTTTGTGTCACAACAGTCAGGAGACACTACTGTTTTTCTTTACGGAAAAACTACCAAAAGCTGAATAATAGAGATTTTTTACCGTGGGATGGCAAAACCACAGTTATTGTTTACTGGAGTATACCACACTTTTTTAAATAGAGATATTTGCGGCTGAACAGTGAGCGACACACTCAAACTGCTTTTTTTTAGATACCAAAGGCCCAAAACTGGATAGTACAGCGATTTGATCCGTGGAACTGCGAAACCACACTGGGATGTCGGGCCTACACAAGACTATTTTCAACAGATATATTTTTGTGTCACAACAGTCAGGAGACACTACTGTTTTTCTTTACGGAAAAACTACCAAAAGCTGAATAATAGAGATTTTTTACCGTGCTATGGCAAAACCACAGTTATTGTTTACTGGCGTATACCACATTTTTTAAAATAGAGATATTTGCGGCTGAACAGTGAGCGACACACTCAAACTGCTTTTTTTTTAGATACCAAAGGCCCAAAACTGGATAGTACAGCGATTTGACCCGTGGAACTGCGAAACCAAACTGGGATGTCGGGCCTACACAAGACTATTTTCAACAGATATATTTTTGTGTCACAACAGTCAAGAGACACTACTGTTTTTCTTTATGGAAAATATACCAAAAGCTGAATAATAGAGATTTTTTACCGTGGGATGGCAAAACCACAGTTATTGTTTACTGGAGTATACCACACTTTTTTAAATAGAGATATTTGCGGCTGAACAGTGAGCGACACACTCAAACTGCTTTTTTTTAGATACCAAAGGCCCAAAACTGGATAGTACAGCGATTTTATCCGTGGAACTGCGAAACCACACTGGGATGTCGGGCCTACACAAGACTATTTTCAACAGATATATTTTTGTGTCACAACAGTCAGGAGACACTACTGTTTTTCTTTACGGAAAAAACTACCAAAAGCTGAATAATAGAGATTTTTTACCGTGGGATGGCAAAACCACAGTTATTGTTTACAGGGGTATACCACACTTTATTAAATAGAGATATTTGCGGCTGAACAGTGAGCGACACACTCAAACTGCTTTTTTTTTAGATACCAAAGGCCCAAACTGGATAGTACAGCGATTTGACCCGAGGAGCTGCGAAACCACACTGGGATGTCGGGCCTACACAAGACTATTTTCAACAGATATATTTTTATGTCACAACAGTCAGGAGACACTACTGTTTATCTTTACGGAAAAACTACCAAAAGCTGAATAATAGAGATTTTTTACCGTGCTATGGCAAAACCACAGTTATTGTTTACTGGCGTATACCACATTTTTTAAAATAGAGATATTTGCGGCTGAACAGTGAGCGACACACTCAAACTGCTTTTTTTTTAGATACCAAAGGCCCAAAACTGGATAGTACAGCGATTTGACCCGTGGAACTGCGAAACCAAACTGGGATGTCGGGCCTACACAAGACTATTTTCAACAGATATATTTTTGTGTCACAACAGTCAAGAGACCCTACTGTTTTTCTTATCGGAAAATATACCAAAACCTGAATAATAGAGATTTTTTACCGTGGGATGGCAAAACCACAGTTATTGTTTACTGGGGTATACAACACTTTTTTAAATAGAGATATTTGCGGCTGAACAGTGAGCGACACACTCAAACTGCTTTTTTTTTTAGATACCAAAGGCCCAAAACTGGATAGTACAGCGATTTGACCCGTGGAACTGCGAAACCACACTGGGATGTCGGGCCTACACAAGACTATTTTCAACAGATATATTTTTGTGTCACAACAGTCAGGAGACACTACTGTTTTTCTTTACGGAAAAAACTACCAAAAGCTGAATAATAGAGATTTTTTACCGTGGGATGGCAAAACCACAGTTATTGTTTACTGGGGTATACCACACTTTTTTAAACAAAGACATTTGCAGCTGAACAGTGAGCGACACACTCAAACTGCTTTTTTTTTAGATACCAAAGGCCCAAAACTGGATAGTACAGCGATTTGACCCGTGGAACTGTGAAACCACACTGGGATGTCGGGCCTACACAAGACAATTTTCAACAGATATATTTTTGTGTCACAACAGTCAGGAGACACTACTCTTTTTCTTTACGGAAAATATACCAAAACCTGAATAATAGAGATTTTTTACCGTGGGATGGCAAAACCACAGTTATTGTTTACTGGGGTATACCACACTTTTTTAAATAGAGATATTTGCGGCTGAACAGTGAGCGACACACTCAAACTGCTTTTTTTTTAGATACCAAAGGCCCAAAGCTGGATAGTACAGCGATTTGACCCGTGGAACTGCGAAACCACACTGGGATGTCGGGCCTACACAAGACTATTTTTAACAGACATATTTTTGTGTCACAACAGTCAGGAGACACTACTGTTTTTCTTTACGGAAAAACTACCAAAAGCTGAATAATAGAGATTTTTTACCGTGGGATGGCAAAACCACAGTTATTGTTTACTGGGCTATACCACACTTTTTTAAATAGAGATATTTGCGGCTGAACAGTGAGCGACACACTCAAACTGCTTTTTTTTTAGATACCAAAGGCCCAAAACTGGATAGTACAGCGATTTGACCCGTGGAACTGCGAAACCACACTGGGATGTCGGGCCTACACAAGACTATTTTCAACAGACATATTTTTGTGTCACAACAGTCAGGAGACACTACTGTTTTTCTTTACGGAAAAACTACCAAAAGCTGAATAATAGAGATTTTTTACCGTGGGATGGCAAAACCACAGTTATTGTTTACTGGAGTATACCACACTTTTTTAAATAGAGATATTTGCGGCTGAACAGTGAGCGACACACTCAAACTGCTTTTTTTTAGATACCAAAGGCCCAAAACTGGATAGTACAGCGATTTGATCCGTGGAACTGCGAAACCACACTGGGATGTCGGGCCTACACAAGACTATTTTCAACAGATATATTTTTGTGTCACAACAGTCAGGAGACACTACTGTTTTTCTTTACGGAAAAAACTACCAAAAGCTGAATAATAGAGATTTTTTACCGTGGGATGGCAAAACCACAGTTATTGTTTACAGGGGTATACCACACTTTATTAAATAGAGATATTTGCGGCTGAACAGTGAGCGACACACTCAAACTGCTTTTTTTTTAGATACCAAAGGCCCAAACTGGATAGTACAGCGATTTGACCCGAGGAGCTGCGAAACCACACTGGGATGTCGGGCCTACACAAGACTATTTTCAACAGATATATTTTTATGTCACAACAGTCAGGAGACACTACTGTTTTTCTTTACGGAAAAACTACCAAAAGCTGAATAATAGAGATTTTTTACCGTGCTATGGCAAAACCACAGTTATTGTTTACTGGCGTATACCACATTTTTTAAAATAGAGATATTTGCGGCTGAACAGTGAGCGACACACTCAAACTGCTTTTTTTTTAGATACCAAAGGCCCAAAACTGGATAGTACAGCGATTTGACCCGTGGAACTGCGAAACCAAACTGGGATGTCGGGCCTACACAAGACTATTTTCAACAGATATATTTTTGTGTCACAACAGTCAGGAGACCCTACTGTTTTTCTTATCGGAAAATATACCAAAACCTGAATAATAGAGATTTTTTACCGTGGGATGGCAAAACCACAGTTATTGTTTACTGGGGTATACAACACTTTTTTAAATAGAGATATTTGCGGCTGAACAGTGAGCGACACACTCAAACTGCTTTTTTTTTTAGATACCAAAGGCCCAAAACTGGATAGTACAGCGATTTGACCCGTGGAACTGCGAAACCACACTGGGATGTCGGGCCTACACAAGACTATTTTCAACAGATATATTTTTGTGTCACAACAGTCAGGAGACACTACTGTTTTTCTTTACAGAAAAAACTACCAAAAGCTGAATAATAGAGATTTTTTACCGTGGGATGGCAAAACCACAGTTATTGTTTACTGGGGTATACCACACTTTTTTAAACAAAGACATTTGCAGCTGAACAGTGAGCGACACACTCAAACTGCTTTTTTTTTAGATACCAAAGGCCCAAAACTGGATAGTACAGCGATCTGACCCGTGGAACTGTGAAACCACACTGGGATGTCAGGCCTACACAAGACAATTTTCAACAGATATATTTTTGTGTCACAACAGTCAGGAGACACTACTCTTTTTCTTTACGGAAAATATACCAAAACCTGAATAATAGAGATTTTTTACCGTGGGATGGCAAAACCACAGTTATTGTTTACTGGGGTATACCACACTTTTTTAAATAGAGATATTTGCGGCTGAACAGTGAGCGACACACTCAAACTGCTTTTTTTTTAGATACCAAAGGCCCAAAGCTGGATAGTACAGCGATTTGACCCGTGGAACTGCGAAACCACACTGGGATGTCGGGCCTACACAAGACTATTTTTAACAGACATATTTTTGTGTCACAACAGTCAGGAGACACTACTGTTTTTCTTTACGGAAAAACTACCAAAAGCTGAATAATAGAGATTTTTTACCGTGGGATGGCAAAACCACAGTTATTGTTTACTGGGCTATACCACACTTTTTTAAATAGAGATATTTGCGGCTGAACAGTGAGCGACACACTCAAACTGCTTTTTTTTTAGATACCAAAGGCCCAAAACTGGATAGTACAGCGATTTGACCCGTGGAACTGCGAAACCACACTGGGATGTCGGGCCTACACAAGACTATTTTCAACAGACATATTTTTGTGTCACAACAGTCAGGAGACACTACTGTTTTTCTTTATGGAAAAACTACCAAAAGCTGAATAATAGAGATTTTTTACCGTGGGATGGCAAAACCACAGTTATTGTTTACTGGGGTATACCACATTTTTTAAAATAGAGATATTTGCGGCTGAACAGTGAGCGACACACTCAAACTGCTTTTTTTTAGATACCAAAGGCCCAAAACTGGATAGTACAGCGATTTGATCCGTGGAACTGCGAAACCACACTGGGATGTCGGGCCTACACAAGACTATTTTCAACAGATATATTTTTGTGTCACAACAGTCAGGAGACACTACTGTTTTTCTTTACAGAAAAAACTACCAAAAGCTGAATAATAGAGATTTTTTACCGTGGGATGGCAAAACCACAGTTATTGTTTACAGGGGTATACCACACTTTATTAAATAGAGATATTTGCGGCTGAACAGTGAGCGACACACTCAAACTGCTTTTTTTTTTATACCAAAGGCCCAAACTGGATAGTACAGCGATTTGACCCGAGGAGCTGCGAAACCACACTGGGATGTCGGGCCTACACAAGACTATTTTCAACAGATATATTTTTATGTCACAACAGTCAGGAGACACTACTGTTTTTCTTTACGGAAAAACTACCAAAAGCTGAATAATAGAGATTTTTTACCGTGCTATGGCAAAACCACAGTTATTGTTTACTGGCGTATACCACATTTTTTAAAATAGAGATATTTGCGGCTGAACAGTGAGCGACACACTCAAACTGCTTTTTTTTTAGATACCAAAGGCCCAAAACTGGATAGTACAGCGATTTGACCCGTGGAACTGCGAAACCAAACTGGGATGTCGGGCCTACACAAGACTATTTTCAACAGATATATTTTTGTGTCACAACAGTCAAGAGACACTACTGTTTTTCTTTATGGAAAATATACCAAAACCTGAATAATAGAGATTTTTTACCGTGGGATGGCAAAACCACAGTTATTGTTTACTGGAGTATACCACACTTTTTTAAATAGAGATATTTGCGGCTGAACAGTGAGTGACACACTCAAACTGCTTTTTTTTAGATACCAAAGGCCCAAAACTGGATAGTACAGCGATTTGAACCGAGGAGCTGCGAAACCACACTGGGATGTCTGGCCTACACAAGACTATTTTCAACAGATATATATTTATGTCACAACAGTCAGGAGACACTTCTGTTTTTCTTTACTTAAAAACTACCAAAAGCTGAATAATAGAGATTTTTTACCGTGGGATGGCAAAACCACAGTTATTGTTTACTGGGGTATACCACATTTTTTAAAATAGAGATATTTGCGGCTGAACAGTGAGCGACACACTCAAACTGCTTTTTTTTAAATATCAAAGGCCCAAAACTGGATAGTACAGCGATTTGACCCGTGGAACTGCGAAACCACACTGGGATGTCGGGCCTACACAAGACTATTTTCAACAGATATATTTTTGTGTCACAACAGTCAAGAGACCCTACTGTTTTTCTTATCGGAAAATATACCAAAACCTGAATAATAGAGATTTTTTACCGTGGGATGGCAAAACCACAGTTATTGTTTACTGGGGTATACCACACTTTTTTAAATAGAGATATTTGCGGCTGAACAGTGAGCGACACACTCAAACTGCTTTTTTTTTTAGATACCAAAGGCCCAAAACTGGATAGTACAGCGATTTGACCCGTGGAACTGCGAAACCACACTGCGATGTCGGGCCTACACAAGACTATTTTCAACAGATATATTTTTGTGTCACAACAGTCAGGAGACAATACTGTTCTTCTTTACGGAAAAAACTACCAAAAGCTGAATAATAGAGATTTTTTACCGTGGGATGGCAAAACCACAGTGTAACATACCTGGCGGCGTCCTTGCATAGTGGTCCATCTCCCACTGTGCAAGAGCGCGCACTTGATCTCCTGTCCAGAATGTCTCTCTGGCTTCCCTCCATGCTGTCTGTTTGTGTCTGTTTCTGCTGCTTAAGGGCGGCGCCCGATCACTTCCTGCTTTTTGTACCTGCTGTGGGTCACACCTCTTGTGCGTCCTCAGCCTATTGCTGTCTGTCACCTGGTATATAGCTCAGCTGCGCCATCTATCCCTGCCTGAGCATAGTGTTTCTTTCAGTGTGTGCTTGCACTCTGAAGGTGCCAGGTCCCGTTCTGTGTTCTCTTGTCTGCCTATCCTGGAGGCTGTATTTCCAGGCCTGTCTGAACACGCTCCTAGCCTGTTCCTCCTGCCTTCTAGGGGCCGATTACCTAGACCTGTTCCTGTATCTTGTCTGACCTGTCTGAACACGCTCCTAGCCTGTTCCTCTCGCCTTCTAGGGGCTGATTTCCTAGACCCGCTTCTGTATCTTGTCTGTCCTGTCTGAACACGCTCCTTGCCTGTTCGTCCTGCCTCTCTGGGGGCCGTACTCCCAGACCCGCTCCTGTATCCCGCTGCAGTGTCGGTCTCCTCCGTACACTCAGTTCCAGTCTGAACTCTCTCCTATCCTTTACCTGTTTTGCCTCTATGTCCGTTCCCTTCCTTTTTCTGCAGAGTCTGAACTCGTACCTAACTCCTGCTTGTTGTCTCTGTACTCCCGTTTGTGAGTTTGTGGTCCACTCGCTACTTCACTGCAAGTACCCTGTGGGTGTCTGGCTCTGCCTTTCCCTTCCTGTCTGTTCTGTGTGAACAGAGCCCTGTCCCCCCTACTCAGTCTAGTCTGCTCTGACTCCTTTGCTTACCGCTCCGGCGGTTCTAGCCTGCTCTGACTCCTTGCTCACTGCTCCGGCAGTCCTGTCCTGCCCTGCTTCTGCCCGCTGCTCCGGCAGTCCTGTCCTGCCCTGCTTCTGCCCGCTGCTCCGGCAGTCCTGTCCTGCCCTGCTTCTGCCCGCTGCTCCGGCAGTCCTGTCCTGCCCTGCTTCTGCCCGCTGCTCCGGCAGTCTTGTCCTGCCCTGCTTCTGCCTGCTGCTCCGGCAGTCCTGTCCTGCCCTGCTTCTGCCCGCTGCTCCGGCAGTCCTGTCCTGCCCTGCTTCTGCCCGCTGCTCCGGCAGTCCTGTCCTGCCCTGCTTCTGCCCGCTGCTCCGGCAGTCCTGTCCTGCCCTGCTTGTGCCCGCTGCTCCGGCAGTCCTGTCCTGCCCTGCTTGTGCTCGCTGCTCCTGCAGCCCTGTCCTGCTCTGTTCTTGCCCACCGCTTCAGGCGTTCCCTCTCTGCTGTGGTTGTCTACCGCATCTGCGGTTCTGTGACCCAGTCTGTACTGGGTCTTAACCTTTCTGTGCTCCAGCCCGTCCTTTCGGCCAGTACCTCCCTGCCTGCATACTCGCCTGTATCCACCCATCTGCATACCTGCCGTGTTTGCTTATATCCACCAGTCTGTGCCAGCCTAACCTGCCTGTTCCTGAGTCCCAGTGTGTACTGGGTCCTATCCCGCCTGTGTTCCTACCTGCTAGTGCCTCCCTGTCTGCACTCTAGCTGTGCTTGCCTGTACCCCTCTACCTGTATTGTTCCTGAGTCCCAGTGTGTACTGGGTCCTATCCCGCCTGTGTTCCTACCTGCTAGTGCCTCCCTGTCTGCACTCTAGCTGCGCTTGCCTTTACCCGCCTGCCTGCATACCAGTCGTGCCTGCCTATACCCTCCAGTCTGTGCGCCAGCCTAACCAGCCTGATCCAGTAATCCCTGTGTGGGTCAACCCCCGTGTCCGGAGTTTGACCTGGAGTAGCACCTGGTCCCTCTGCCCGGTTTCTCCCTGGTGCACTGGCGTCGTATGCCGTCGTGCCATCTTGGTCGGATCGGCCAGATACTTAGTCACGCCCCTCCAGGCACTCTCCGGTTCATGGTCCAGTGGAATCACTACAATCACACGCACACGCCGCTCAGCCCGGGCGTGTGCATAACAGCATGCTCAGGCCATGGTTCCCGTTGAGCCCCACGGCCTTCGCTCTCTGAGAAGTTTTCCAGCGAATACATGCATTAAAATAAATAAATAAATATTTTTTTTTTTCCCTTTAGCTGAGTTCCAGGCGAATTACGCACCCGTCCAGATGGATCTATCTGCTCTCGTTCCCGCGGATCCGCTACGTTATTATGGGGATCCTAGACAAAGTCGTGCATTTGTGGAGCAATGCATGCTACACTTCAAGTTCTACCCTCTATGTTTTCCCACCGATCGGGTTAAGGTGGCATTCATTATGTCTTACCTGGCGGGTGATGCCTTGGAATGGATCAACCCCCTATATGAAACACAGGATCCGATCCTCCTGGACCTAATGGCCTTCCTGGTGGCCTTTCTAATGGTCTTCGATGATCCTAACCCGGAGGCTCCTGCTGAAGCTTCACTTCCCAATATCCCGGAGCAGCCCCAATGGGTAATGTGTGTGGGTAGCGCAATAGTCCTCCAGCCCAATGAGACTACTGCCCACCCAGAATCCTCACAGGGTGACTACGCTTTCCGGAATACTTCTCCCAACCTCAAGAGGCAGTCCAGACGTGCTAGACGTAGAGGCAAGCCGTCACGCCAGGGTCTGTCCTCCCTGAGACCTCCTGACCCCAACCTTGAAGTCCCTACTGAAGCTTCATCTCCCTGTATCCCGGAGAAGCCCCAACGGGTAATGTGCGTGGGTTGTGCACCAGTTCTCCTGCCCGAATAGACTTCTGCCCATCCAGACTCCACACAGGAGAACTTCCTGCACCCGGCATCAGATGCTTCACCCACTTTAACCGGTGTGCATGTCCAAGGATGCTCCAAAGCTGTGGTTACCTCAGAGTCTGTGCACCTCTACTACCTGGCGGAGGACCCCCTGTTGCCTCCTGAATCCTCCGGGATACCACTCGATGACAAATGGAGAGAGAATTCTCTACACCCGGTACTCGATACTTTGTCCGCTTCGTCCTGTGAGCCTGACAATGGGTACCGCAAAGTGGTAGTTACCCCCGAGTCTCTACACCCCTCCGACCAGGCGGAGGACCTCCAGTTGTCTCCTGAACCCTTCGGGGTGCTACCTGGTAGCGAAAGGACAGAGACTCTCCTATACTCTGTACCTGATACCTCGCTCGCTTCGTCCAGTGAGTCCAACCTAGTGTACTCCGAAGCAGAGGTTACTCCCGAGTCTCTACACCCCTCCGACCAGGCGGAGGACCTCCAGTTGTCTCCTGAACCCTTCGGGGTGCTACCTGGTAGCGAAAGGACAGAGACTCTCCTATACTCTGTACCTGATACCTCGCTCGCTTCGTCCAGTGAGTCCAACCTAGTGTACTCTGAAGCAGTGGTTACTCCCGAGTCTCTACACTCCTCTGACCAGGCGGAGGACCTCCAGTTGTCTCCAGAACCCTTCGGGGTGCCACCTGGTGGTAAATGGACAGAGACTTTCCTATATCCTGGATCTGATACCTCGCTTGCTTCGTCCAGTGAGTCCGACCTAGTGTACTCTGAAGCAGAGGTTACCCGTGAGTCTCTACACCCCTCTGACCAGGCGGAGGACCGCCAGTTGTCTCCAGAACCCTTCGGGGTGCCACCTGGTGGAGAATGGACAGAGACTTTCCTATACTCGGTACCCGATACCTCGCCTGCTTCGTCCAGTGAGTCCGACCTAGTGTACTCTGAAGCAGATGTTTTCTCTGAGCCTCTGCACTCTTCTGACCCGGCGGAGGACCTCCAGTTGTTTCCTGAATCCTCCGGGGTACCACCAGAAAACAAAGAGACAGTGACTTTTCCTCATTATGTACCTGATAACCCGTCTATTTCTTCCTGTGAGCTTGACAAGATGTACCTCGAAGCAGAGATTACCCCCAAGTCTCTGTCCCCCTCCAACCCGGTGGAGGACTTCCAGTTGTCTCCTGTACCCTCTGGGGTGCCACCTGAAAATATGTGGAGAGAGACTTCCTTGTGTGCTGTTCCTGGTACTCCACCCGTTTCGTCTGTTGCTAAGGGTGGCTGGATGGGAGGTAGCATCCTAGCTACCCAGAGGAGACCAGTTTTTCCGGTGGACAGTGGAAGTGATCTCTTCGAAGTGAAGAATTGGCCCTCAAATTCCCTGCGGAAGATTCTGGCAGGCCTGAAGAAGAGGGGGCGTAAGGGGGGGGGTACTGTAACATACCTGGCGGCGTCCTTGCATAGTGGTCCATCTCCCACTGTGCAAGAGCGCGCACTTGATCTCCTGTCCAGAATGTCTCTCTGGCTTCCCTCCATGCTGTCTGTTTGTGTCTGTTTCTGCTGCTTAAGGGCGGCGCCCGATCACTTCCTGCTTTTTGTACCTGCTGTGGGTCACACCTCTTGTGCGTCCTCAGCCTATTGCTGTCTGTCACCTGGTATATAGCTCAGCTGCGCCATCTATCCCTGCCTGAGCATAGTGTTTCTTTCAGTGTGTGCTTGCACTCTGAAGGTGCCAGGTCCCGTTCTGTGTTCTCTTGTCTGCCTATCCTGGAGGCTGTATTTCCAGGCCTGTCTGAACACGCTCCTAGCCTGTTCCTCCTGCCTTCTAGGGGCCGATTACCTAGACCTGTTCCTGTATCTTGTCTGACCTGTCTGAACACGCTCCTAGCCTGTTCCTCTCGCCTTCTAGGGGCTGATTTCCTAGACCCGCTTCTGTATCTTGTCTGTCCTGTCTGAACACGCTCCTTGCCTGTTCGTCCTGCCTCTCTGGGGGCCGTACTCCCAGACCCGCTCCTGTATCCCGCTGCAGTGTCGGTCTCCTCCGTACACTCAGTTCCAGTCTGAACTCTCTCCTATCCTTTACCTGTTTTGCCTCTATGTCCATTCCCTTCCTTTTTCTGCAGAGTCTGAACTCGTACCTAACTCCTGCTTGTTGTCTCTGTACTCCCGTTTGTGAGTTTGTGGTCCACTCGCTACTTCACTGCAAGTACCCTGTGGGTGTCTGGCTCTGCCTTTCCCTTCCTGTCTGTTCTGTGTGAACAGAGCCCTGTCCCCCCTACTCAGTCTAGTCTGCTCTGACTCCTTTGCTTACCGCTCCGGCGGTTCTAGCCTGCTCTGACTCCTTGCTCACTGCTCCGGCAGTCCTGTCCTGCCCTGCTTCTGCCCGCTGCTCCGGCAGTCCTGTCCTGTCCTGCTTCTGCCCGCTGCTCCGGCAGTCCTGTCCTGCCCTGCTTCTGCCCGCTGCTCCGGCAGTCCTGTCCTGCCCTGCTTCTGCCCGCTGCTCCGGCAGTCCTGTCCTGCCCTGCTTCTGCCCGCTGCTCCGGCAGTCCTGTCCTGCCCTGCTTCTGCCCGCTGCTCCGGCAGTCCTGTCCTGCCCTGCTTCTGCCCGCTGCTCCGGCAGTCCTGTCCTGCCCTGCTTCTGCCCGCTGCTCCGGCAGTCCTGTCCTGCCCTGCTTGTGCCCGCTGCTCCGGCAGTCCTGTCCTGCCCTGCTTGTGCTCGCTGCTCCTGCAGCCCTGTCCTGCTCTGTTCTTGCCCACCGCTTCGGGCGTTCCCTCTCTGCTGTGGTTGTCTACCGCATCTGCGGTTCTGTGACCCAGTCTGTACTGGGTCTTAACCTTTCTGTGCTCCAGCCCGTCCTTTCGGCCAGTACCTCCCTGCCTGCATACTCGCCTGTATCCACCCATCTGCATACCTGCCGTGTTTGCTTATATCCACCAGTCTGTGCCAGCCTAACCTGCCTGTTCCTGAGTCCCAGTGTGTACTGGGTCCTATCCCGCCTGTGTTCCTACCTGCTAGTGCCTCCCTGTCTGCACTCTAGCTGTGCTTGCCTGTACCCCTCTACCTGTATTGTTCCTGAGTCCCAGTGTGTACTGGGTCCTATCCCGCCTGTGTTCCTACCTGCTAGTGCCTCCCTGTCTGCACTCTAGCTGCGCTTGCCTTTACCCGCCTGCCTGCATACCAGTCGTGCCTGCCTATACCCTCCAGTCTGTGCGCCAGCCTAACCAGCCTGATCCAGTAATCCCTGTGTGGGTCAACCCCCGTGTCCGGAGTTTGACCTGGAGTAGCACCTGGTCCCTCTGCCCGGTTTCTCAATGGTGCACTGGCGTCGTATGCCGTCGTGCCATCTTGGTCGGATCGGCCAGATACTTAGTCACGCCCCTCCAGGCACTCTCCGGTTCATGGTCCAGTGGAATCACTACAATCACACGCACACGCCGCTCAGCCCGGGCGTGTGCATAACACACAGTTATTGTTTACTGGGGTATACCACACTTTTTTAAATAGAGATATTTGCGGCTGAACAGTGAGCGACACACTCAAACTGCTTTTTTTTTAGATACCAAAGGCCCAAAGCTGGATAGTACAGCGATTTGACCCGTGGAACTGCGAAACCACACTGGGATTTCGGGCCTACACAAGACTATTTTCAACAGACATATTTTTGTGTCACAACAGTCAGTAGACACTACTCTTTTTCTTTACGGAAAATATACCAAAACCTGAATAATAGAGATTTTTTACCGTGGGATGGCAAAACCACAGTTATTGTTTACTGGGGTATACCACACTTTTTTAAATAGAGATATTTGCGGCTGAACAGTGAGCGACACACTCAAACTGCTTTTTTTTTAGATACCAAAGGCCCAAAGCTGGATAGTACAGCGATTTGACCCGTGGAACTGCGAAACCACACTGGGATGTCGGGCCTACACAAGACTATTTTCAACAGACATATTTTTGTGTCACAACAGTCAGGAGACACTACTGTTTTTCTTTACGGAAAAACTACCAAAAGCTGAATAATAGAGTTTTTTTACCGTGGGATGGCAAAACCACAGTTATTGTTTACTGGGGTATACCACACTTTTTTAAATAGAGATATTTGCGGCTGAACAGTGAGCGACACACTCAAACTGCTTTTTTTTTAGATACCAAAGGCCCAAAACTGGATAGTACAGCGATTTGACCCGTGGAACTGCGAAACCACACTGGGATGTCGGGCCTACACAAGACTATTTTCATCAGACATATTTTTGTGTCACAACAGTCAGGAGACACTACTGTTTTTCTTTACGGATAAACTACCAAAAGCTGAATAATAGAGATTTTTTACCGTGGGATGGCAAAACCACAGTTATTGTTTACTGGGATATACCACATTTTTTAAAATAGAGATATTTGCGGCTGAACAGTGAGCGACACACTCAAACTGCTTTTTTTTAGATACCAAAGGCCCAAAACTGGATAGTACAGCGATTTGATCCGTGGAACTGCGAAACCACACTGGGATGTCGGGCCTACACAAGACTATTTTCAACAGATATATTTTTGTGTCACAACAGTCAGGAGACACTACTGTTTTTCTTTACGGAAAAAACTACCAAAAGCTGAATAATAGAGATTTTTTACCGTGGGATGGCAAAACCACAGTTATTGTTTACAGGGGTATACCACACTTTATTAAATAGAGATATTTGCGGCTGAACAGTGAGCGACACACTCAAACTGCTTTTTTTTAAATACCAAAGGCCCAAAACTGGATAGTACAGCGATTTGACCCGTGGAACTGCGAAACCACACTGGGATGTCGGGCCTACACAAGACTATTTTCAACAGATATATTTTTGTGTCACAACAGTCAAGAGACCCTACTGTTTTTCTTATCGGAAAATATACCAAAACCTGAATAATAGAGATTTTTTACCGTGGGATGGCAAAACCACAGTTATTGTTTACTGGGGTATACCACACTTTTTTAAATAGAGATATTTGCGGCTGAACAGTGAGCGACACACTCAAACTGCTTTTTTTTTAGATACCAAAGGCCCAAAACTGGATAGTACAGCGATTTGACCCGTGGAACTGCGAAACCACACTGGGATGTCGGGCCTACACAAGACTATTTTCAACAGATATATTTTTGTGTCACAACAGTCAGGAGACACTACTGTTTTTCTTTACGGAAAAAACTACCAAAAGCTGAATAATAGAGATTTTTTACCGTGGGATGGCAAAACCACAGTTATTGTTTACTGGGGTATACCACACTTTTTTAAACAAAGACATTTGCAGCTGAACAGTGAGCGACACACTCAAACTGCTTTTTTTTTAGATACCAAAGGCCCAAAACTGGATAGTACAGCGATTTGACCCGTGGAACTGCGAAACCACACTGGGATGTCGGGCCTACACAAGACAATTTTCAACAGATATATTTTTGTGTCACAACAGTCAGGAGACACTACTCTTTTTCTTTACGGAAAATATACCAAAACCTGAATAATAGAGATTTTTTACCGTGGGATGGCAAAACCACAGTTATTGTTTACTGGGGTATACCACACTTTTTTAAATAGAGATATTTGCGGCTGAACAGTGAGCGACACACTCAAACTGCTTTTTTTTTAGATACCAAAGGCCCAAAGCTGGATAGTACAGCGATTTGACCCGTGGAACTGCGAAACCACACTGGGATGTCGGGCCTACACAAGACTATTTTCAACAGACATATTTTTGTGTCACAACAGTCAGGAGACACTACTGTTTTTCTTTACGGAAAAACTACCAAAAGCTGAATAATAGAGATTTTTTACCGTGGGATGGCAAAACCACAGTTATTGTTTACTGGGGTATACCACATTTTTTAAAATAGAGATATTTGCGGCTGAACAGTGAGCGACACACTCAAACTGCTTTTTTTTAGATACCAAAGGCCCAAACTGGATAGTACAGCGATTTGACCCGAGGAGCTGCGAAACCACACTGGGATGTCGGGCCTACACAAGACTATTTTCAACAGATATATTTTTATGTCACAACAGTCAGGAGACACTACTGTTTTTCTTTACGGAAAAACTACCAAAAGCTGAATAATAGAGATTTTTTACCGTGCTATGGCAAAACCACAGTTATTGTTTACTAGCGTATACCACATTTTTTAAAATAGAGATATTTGCGGCTGAACAGTGAGCGACACACTCAAACTGCTTTTTTTTTAGATACCAAAGGCCCAAAACTGGATAGTACAGCGATTTGACCCGTGGAACTGCGAAACCAAACTGGGATGTCGGGCCTACACAAGACTATTTTCAACAGATATATTTTTGTGTCAGAACAGTCAAGAGACACTACTGTTTTTCTTTATGGAAAATATACCAAAACCTGAATAATAGAGATTTTTTACCGTGGGATGGCAAAACCACAGTTATTGTTTACTGGAGTATACCACACTTTTTTAAATAGAGATATTTGCGGCTGAACAGTGAGCGACACACTCAAACTGCTTTTTTTTAGATACCAAAGGCCCAAAAATGGATAGTACAGCGATTTGATCCGTGGAACTGCGAAACCACACTGGGATGTCGGGCCTACACAAGACTATTTTCAACAGATATATATTTATGTCACAACAGTCAGGAGACACTTCTGTTTTTCTTTACGGAAAAACTACCAAAAGCTGAATAATAGAGATTTTTTACCGTGGGATGGCAAAACCACAGTTATTGTTTACTGGGGTATACCACACTTTTTTAAACAAAGACATTTGCAGCTGAACAGTGAGCGACACACTCAAACTGCTTTTTTTTTAGATACCAAAGGCCCAAAACTGGATAGTACAGCGATTTGACCCGTGGAACTGCGAAACCACACTGGGATGTCGGGCCTACACAAGACAATTTTCAACAGATATATTTTTGTGTCACAACAGTCAGGAGACACTACTGTTTTTCTTTACGGAAAATATACCAAAACCTGAATAATAGAGATTTTTTACCGTGGGATGGCAAAACCACAGTTATTGTTTACTGGGGTATACCACACTTTTTTAAATAGAGATATTTGCGGCTGAACAGTGAGCGACACACTCAAACTGCTTTTTTTTTAGATACCAAAGGCCCAAAGCTGGATAGTACAGCGATTTGACCCGTGGAACTGCGAAACCACACTGGGATGTCGGGCCTACACAAGACTATTTTCAACAGACATATTTTTGTGTCACAACAGTCAGGAGACACTACTGTTTTTCTTTACGGAAAAACTACCAAAAGCTGAATAATAGAGATTTTTTACCGTGGGATGGCAAAACCACAGTTATTGTTTACTGGGGTATACCACATTTTTTAAAATAGAGATATTTGCGGCTGAACAGTGAGCGACACACTCAAACTGCTTTTTTTTAGATACCAAAGGCCCAAACTGGATAGTACAGCGATTTGACCAGAGGAGCTGCGAAACCACACTGGGATGTCGGGCATACACAAGACTATTTTCAACAGATATATATTTATGTCACAACAGTCAGGAGACACTTCTGTTTTTCTTTACGGAAAAACTACCAAAAGCTGAATAATAGAGATTTTTTACCGTGGGATGGCAAAACCACAGTTATTGTTTACAGGGGTATACCACACTTTATTAAATAGAGATATTTGCGGCTGAACAGTGAGCGACACACTCAAACTGCTTTTTTTTTAGATACCAAAGGCCCAAAACTGGATAGTACAGCGATTTGACGCGAGGAGCTGCGAAACCACACTGAGATGTCTGGCCTACACAAGACTATTTTCAACAGATATATATTTATGTCACAACAGTCAGGAGACACTTCTGTTTTTCTTTGCGGAAAAACTACCAAAAGCTGAATAATAGAGATTTTTTACCGTGGGATGGCAAAACCACAGTTATTGTTTACTGGGGTATACCACACTTTTTTAAATAGAGATATTTGCGGCTGAACAGTGAGCGACACACTCAAACTGCTTTTTTTTTAGATAACAAAGGCCCAAAACTGGATAGTACAGCGATTTGACCCGTGGAACTGCGAAACCACACTGGGATGTCGGGCCTACACAAGACTATTTTCAACAGATATATTTTTGTGTCACAACAGTCAAGAGACCCTACTGTTTTTCTTATCGGAAAATATACCAAAACCTGAATAATAGAGATTTTTTACCGTGGGATGGCAAAACCACAGTTATTGTTTACTTGGGTATACCACACTTTTTTAAATAGAGAAATTTGCGGCTGAACAGTGAGCGACACACTCAAACTGCTTTTTTTTTAGATACCAAAGGCCCAAAACTGGATAGTACAGCGATTTGACCCGTGGAACTGCGAAACCACACTGGGATGTCGGGCCTACACAAGACTATTTTCAACAGATATATTTTTGTGTCACAACAGTCAAGAGACCCTACTGTTTTTCTTATCGGAAAATATACCAAAACCTGAATAATAGAGATTTTTTACCGTGGGATGGCAAAACCACAGTTATTGTTTACTGGGGTATACCACACTTTTTTAAATAGAGATATTTGCGGCTGAACAGTGAGCGACACACTCAAACTGCTTTTTTTTTAGATACCAAAGGCCCAAAACTGGATAGCACAGCGATTTGACCCGTGGAACTGCGAAACCACACTGGGATATCGGGCCTACACAAGACTATTTTCAACAGATATATTTTTGTGTCACAACAGTCAGGAGACACTACTGTTTTTCTTTACGGAAAAAACTACCAAAACCTGAATAATAGAGATTTTTTACCGTGGGATGGCAAAACCACAGTTATTGTTTACTGGGGTATACCACACTTTTTTAAAGAAAGACATTTGCAGCTGAACAGTGAGCGACACACTCAAACTGCTTTTTTTTTAGATACCAAAGGCCCAAAACTGGATAGTACAGCGATTTGACCCGTGGAACTGCGAAACCACACTGGGATGTCGGGCCTACACAAGACAATTTTCAACAGATATATTTTTGTGTCACAACAGTCAGGAGACACTACTGTTTTTCTTTACGGAAAAAACTACCAAAAGCTGAATAATAGAGATTTTTTACCGTGGGATGGCAAAACCACAGTTATTGTTTACTGGGGTATACCACACTTTTTTAAACAAAGACATTTGCAGCTGAACAGTGAGCGACACGCTCAAACTGCTTTTTTTTTATATACCAAAGGCCCAAAACTGGATAGTACAGCGATTTGACCCATGGAACTGCGAAACCACACTGGGATGTCGGGCCTACACAAGACAATTTTCAACAGATATATTTTTGTGTCACAACAGTCAGGAGACACTACTGTTTTTCTTTACGGAAAATATACCAAAACCTGAATAATAGAGATTTTTTACCGTGGGATGGCAAAACCACAGTTATTGTTTACTGGGGTATACCACACTTTTTTAAATAGAGATATTTGCGGCTGAACAGTGAGCGACACACTCAAACTGCTTTTTTTTTAGATACCAAAGGCCCAAAACTGGATAGTACAGCGATTTGACCCGTGGAACTGCGAAACCAAACTGGGATGTCGGGCCTACACAAGACTATTTTCAGCAGATATATTTTTGTGTCACAACAGTCAAGATACACTACTGTTTTTCTTTATGGAAAATATACCAAAACCTGAATAATAGAGATTTTTTACCGTGGGATGGCAAAACCACAGTTATTGTTTACTGGAGTATACCACACTTTTTTAAATAGAGATATTTGCGGCTGAACAGTGAGCGACACACTCAAACTGCTTTTTTTTAGATACCAAAGGCCCAAAACTGGATAGTACAGCGATTTGATCCGTGGAACTGCGAAACCACACTGGGATGTGGGGCCTACACAAGACTATTTTCAACAGATATATTTTTGTGTCACAACAGTCAGGAGACACTACTGTTTTTCTTTACGGAAAAAACTACCAAAAGCTGAATAATAGAGATTTTTTACCGTGGGATGGCAAAACCACAGTTATTGTTTACAGGGGTATACAACACTTTATTAAATAGAGATATTTGCGGCTGAACAGTGAGCGACACACTCAAACTGCTTTTTTTTTAGATACCAAAGGCCCAAAACTGGATAGTACAGCGATTTGACGCGAGGAGCTGCGAAACCACACTGGGATGTCTGGCCTACACAAGACTATTTTCAACAGATATATATTTATGTCACAACAGTCAGGAGACACTTCTGTTTTTCTTTACGGAAAAACTACCAAAAGCTGAATAATAGAGATTTTTTACCGTGGGATGGCAAAACCACAGTTATTGTTTACTGGGGTATACCACACTTTTTTAAATAGAGATATTTGCGGCTGAACAGTGAGCGACACACTCAAACTGCTTTTTTTTTAAATAGCAAAGGCCCAAAACTGGATAGTACAGCGATTTGACCCGTGGAACTGCGAAACCACACTGGGATGTCGGGCCTACACAAGACTATTTTCAACAGATATATTTTTGTGTCACAACAGTCAAGAGACCCTACTGTTTTTCTTATCGGAAAATATACCAAAACGTGAATAATAGAGATTTTTTACGGTGGGATGGCAAAACCACAGTTATTGTTTACTGGGGTATACCACACTTTTTTAAATAGAGAAATTTGCGGCTGAACAGTGAGCGACACACTCAAACTGCTTTTTTTTTAGATACCAAAGGCCCAAAACTGGATAGTACAGCGATTTGACCCGTGGAACTGCGAAACCACACTGGGATGTCGGGCCTACACAAGACTATTTTCAACAGATATATTTTTGTGTCACAACAGTCAAGAGACCCTACTGTTTTTCTTATCGGAAAATATACCAAAACCTGAATAATAGAGATTTTTTACCGTGGGATGGCAAAACCACAGTTATTGTTTACTGGGGTATACCACACTTTTTTAAATAGAGATATTTGCGGCTGAACAGTGAGCGACACACTCAAACTGCTTTTTTTTTAGATACCAAAGGCCCAAAACTGGATAGCACAGCGATTTGACCCATGGAACTGCGAAACCACACTGGGATGTCGGGCCTACACAAGACTATTTTCAACAGATATATTTTTGTGTCACAACAGTCAGGAGACACTACTGTTTTTCTTTACGGAAAAAACTACCAAAACCTGAATAATAGAGATTTTTTACCGTGGGATGGCAAAACCACAGTTATTGTTTACTGGGGTATACCACACTTTTTTAAACAAAGAAATTTGCAGCTGAACAGTGAGCGACACACTCAAACTGCTTTTTTTTTAGATACCAAAGGCCCAAAACTGGATAGTACAGCGATTTGACCCGTGGAACTGCGAAACCACACTGGGATGTCGGGCCTACACAAGACAATTTTCAACAAATATATTTTTGTTTCACAACAGTCAGGAGACACTACTCTTTTTCTTTACGGAAAATATACCAAAACCTGAATAATAGAGATTTTTTACCGTGGGATGGCAAAACCACAGTTATTGTTTACTGGGGTATACCACACTTTTTTAAATAGAGATATTTGCGGCTGAACAGTGAGCGACACACTCAAACTGCTTTTTTTTTAGATACCAAAGGCCCAAAGCTGGATAGTACAGCGATTTGACCCGTGGAACTGCGAAACCACACTGGGATGTCGGGCCTACACAAGACTATTTTCAACAGACATATTTTTGTGTCACAACAGTCAGGAGACACTACTGTTTTTCTTTACGGAAAAACTACCAAAAGCTGCATAATAGAGATTTTTTACCGTGGGATGGCAAAACCACAGTTATTGTTTACTGGGGTATACCACACTTTTTTAAATAGAGATATTTGCAGCTGAACAGTGAGCGACACACTCAAACTGCTTTTTTTTAGATACCAAAGGCCCAAAACTGG
The DNA here is from genome assembly GCF_046119375.1 of Phyllobates terribilis. Lineage (NCBI taxonomy): Eukaryota > Metazoa > Chordata > Amphibia > Anura > Dendrobatidae > Phyllobates > Phyllobates terribilis. The sequence continues at coordinate 462,562,171 of NW_027362764.1, forward strand.
ATAGTACAGCGATTTGACCCATGGAACTGCGAAACCACACTGGGATGTCGGGCCTACACAAGAGTATTTTCAACAGACATATTTTTGTGTCACAACAGTCAGGAGACACTACTGTTTTTCTTTACGGAAAAACTACCAAAAGCTGAATAATAGAGATTTTTTACCGTGGGATGGCAAAACCACAGTTATTGTTTACTGGGGTATACCACATTTTTTAAATTAGAGATATTTGCGGCTGAACAGTGAGCGACACACTCAAACTGCTTTTTTTTAGATACCAAAGGCCCAAAACTGGATAGTACAGTGATTTGATCCGTGGAACTGCGAAACCACACTGGGATGTCGGGCCTACACAAGACTATTTTCAACAGATATATTTTTGTGTCACAACAGTCAGGAGACACTACTGTTTTTCTTTACGGAAAAAACTACCAAAAGCTGAATAATAGAGATTTTTTACCGTGGGATGGCAAAACCACAGTTATTGTTTACAGGGGTATACCACACTTTATTAAATAGAGATATTTGCGGCTGAACAGTGAGCGACACACTCAAACTGCTTTTTTTTTAGATACCAAAGGCCCAAACTGGATAGTACAGCGATTTGACCCGAGGAGCTGCGAAACCACACTGGGATGTCGGGCCTACACAAGACTATTTTCAACAGATATATTTTTATGTCACAACAGTCAGGAGACACTACTGTTTTTCTTTATGGAAAATATACCAAAACCTGAATAATAGAGATTTTTTACCGTGGGATGGCAAAACCACAGTTATTGCTTACTGGAGTATACCACACTTTTTTAAATAGAGATATTTGCGGCTGAACAGTGAGCGACACACTCAAACTGCTTTTTTTTAGATACCAAAGGCCCAAAACTGGATAGTACAGCGATTTGATCCGTGGAACTGCGAAACCACACTGGGATGTCGGGCCTACACAAGACTATTTTCAACAGATATATTTTTGTGTCACAACAGTCAGGAGACACTACTGTTTTTCTTTACGGAAAAAACTACCAAAAGCTGAATAATAGAGATTTTTTACCGTGGGATGGCAAAACCACAGTTATGGTTTACAGGAGTATGCCACACTTTATTAAATAGAGATATTTGCAGCTGAACAGTGAGCGACACACTCAAACTGCTTTTTTTTTAGATACCAAAGGCCCAAAACTGGATAGTACAGCGATTTGACCCGAGGAGCTGCGAAACCACACTGGGATGTCTGGCCTACACAAGACTATTTTCAACAGATATATATTTATGTCACAACAGTCAGGAGACACTTCTGTTTTTCTTTACGGAAAAACTACCAGAAGCTGAATAATAGAGATTTTTTACCGTGGGATGGCAAAACCACAGTTATTGTTTACTGGGGTATACCACATTTTTTAAAATAGAGATATTTGCGGCTGAACAGTGAGCGACACACTCAAACTGCTTTTTTTTAAATACCAAAGGCCCAAAACTGGATAGTACAGCGATTTGACCCGTGGAACTGCGAAACCACACTGGGATGTCGGGCCTACACAAGACTATTTTCAACAGATATATTTTTGTGTCACAACAGTCAAGAGACCCTACTGTTTTTCTTATCGGAAAATATACCAAAACCTGAATAATAGAGATTTTTTACCGTGGGATGGCAAAACCACAGTTATTGTTTACTGGGGTATACCACACTTTTTTAAATAGAGATATTTGCGGCTGAACAGTGAGCGACACACTCAAACTGCTTTTTTTTTAGATACCAAAGGCCCAAAACTGGATAGTACAGCGATTTGACCCGTGGAACTGCGAAACCACACTGGGATGTCGGGCCTACACAAGACTATTTTCAACAGATATATTTTTGTGTCACAACAGTCAGGAGACACTACTGTTTTTCTTTACGGAAAAAACTACCAAAAGCTGAATAATAGAGATTTTTTACCATGGGATGGCAAAACCACAGTTATTGTTTACTGGGGTATACCACACTTTTTTAAACAAAGACATTTGCAGCTGAACAGTGAGCGACACACTCAAACTGCTTTTTTTTTAGATACCAAAGGCCCAAAACTGGATAGTACAGCGATTTGACCCGTGGAACTGCGAAACCACACTGGGATGTCGGGCCTACACAAGACAATTTTCAACAGATATATTTTTGTGTCACAACAGTCAGGAGACACTACTCTTTTTCTTTACGGAAAATATACCAAAACCTGAATAATAGAGATTTTTTACCGTGGGATGGCAAAACCACAGTTATTGTTTACTGGGGTATACCACACTTTTTTAAATAGAGATATTTGCGGCTGAACAGTGAGCGACACACTCAAACTGCTTTTTTTTTAGATACCAAAGGCCCAAAGCTGGATAGTACAGCGATTTGACCCGTGGAACTGCGAAACCACACTGGGATGTCGGGCCTACACAAGACTATTTTCAACAGACATATTTTTGTGTCACAACAGTCAGGAGACACTACTGTTTTTCTTTACGGAAAAACTACCAAAAGCTGAATAATAGAGATTTTTTACCGTGGGATGGCAAAACCACAGTTATTGTTTACTGGGGTATACCACACTTTTTTAAATAGAGATATTTGCGGCTGAACAGTGAGCGACACACTCAAACTGCTTTTTTTTTAGATACCAAAGGCCCAAAACTGGATAGTACAGCGATTTGACCCGTGGAACTGCGAAACCACACTGGGATGTCGGGCCTACACAAGACTATTTTCAACAGACATATTTTTGTGTCACAACAGTCAGGAGACACTACTGTTTTTCTTTACGGAAAAACTACCAAAAGCTGAATAATAGAGATTTTTTACCGTGGGAGGGCAAAACCACAGTTATTGTTTACTGGGGTATACCACACATTTTTAAATAGAGATATTTGCGGCTGAACAGTGAGCGACACACTCAAACTGCTTTTTTTTTAGATACCAAAGGCCCAAACTGGATAGTACAGCGATTTGACCCGAGGAGCTGCGAAACCACACTGGGATGTCGGGCCTACACAAGACTATTTTCAACAGATATATTTTTATGTCACAACAGTCAGGAGACACTACTGTTTTTCTTTACGGAAAAACTACCAAGAGCTGAATAATAGAGATTTTTTACCGTGCTATGGCAAAACCACAGTTATTGTTTACTGGCGTATACCACATTTTTTAAAATAGAGATATTTGCGGCTGAACAGTGAGCGACACACTCAAACTGCTTTTTTTTTAGATACCAAAGGCCCAAAACTGGATAGTACAGCGATTTGACCCGTGGAACTGCGAAACCAAACTGGGATGTCGGGCCTACACAAGACTATTTTCAACAGATATATTTTTGTGTCACAACAGTCAAGAGACACTACTGTTTTTCTTTACGGAAAATATACCAAAACCTGAATAATAGAGATTTTTTACCGTGGGATGGCAAAACCACAGTTATTGTTTACTGGAGTATACCACACTTTTTTAAATAGAGATATTTGCGGCTGAACAGTGAGCGACACACTCAAACTGCTTTTTTTAGATACCAAAGGCCCAAAACTGGATAGTACAGCGATTTGATCCGTGGAACTGCGAAACCACACTGGGATGTCGGGCCTACACAAGACTATTTTCAACAGATATATTTTTGTGTCACAACAGTCAGGAGACACTACTGTTTTTCTTTACGGAAAAAACTACCAAAAGCTGAATAATAGAGATTTTTTACCGTGGGATGGCAAAACCACAGTTATTGTTTACAGGGGCACCACACTTTATTAAATAGAGATATTTGCGGCTGAACAGTGAGCAACACACTCAAACTGCTTTTTTTTTAGATACCAAAGGCCCAAAACTGGATAGTACAGCGATTTGACCCGAGGAGCTGCGAAACCACACTGGGATGTCTGGCCTACACAAGACTATTTTCAACAGATATATATTTATGTCACAACAGTCAGGAGACACTTCTATTTTTCTTTACGGAAAAACTACCAAAAGCTGAATAATAGAGATTTTTTACCGTTGGATGGCAAAACCACAGTTATTGTTTACTGGGGTATACCACATTTTTTAAAATAGAGATATTTGCGGCTGAACAGTGAGCGACACACTCAAACTGCTTTTTTTTAGATACCAAAGGCCCAAAACTGGATAGTACAGCGATTTGACCCGTGGAACTGCGAAACCACACTGGCATGTCGGGCCTACACAAGACTATTTTCAACAGATATATTTTTGTGTCACAACAGTCAAGAGACCCTACTGTTTTTCTTATCGGAAAATATACCAAAACCTGAATAATAGAGATTTTTTACCGTGGGATGGCAAAACCACAGTTATTGTTTACTGGGGTATACCACATTTTTTAAAATAGAGATATTTGCGGCTGAACAGTGAGCGACACACTCAAACTGCTTTTTTTTTAGATACCAAAGGCCCAAACTGGATAGTACAGCGATTTGACCCGAGGAGCTGCGAAACCACACTGGGATGTCGGGCCTACACAAGACTATTTTCAACAGATATATTTTTATGTCACAACAGTCAGGAGACACTACTGTTTTTCTTTATGGAAAATATACCAAAACCTGAATAATAGAGATTTTTTACCGTGGGATGGCAAAACCACAGTTATTGCTTACTGGAGTATACCACACTTTTTTAAATAGAGATATTTGCGGCTGAACAGTGAGCGACACACTCAAACTGCTTTTTTTTAGATACCAAAGGCCCAAAACTGGATAGTACAGCGATTTGATCCGTGGAACTGCGAAACCACACTGGGATGTCGGGCCTACACAAGACTATTTTCAACAGATATATTTTTGTGTCACAACAGTCAGGAGACACTACTGTTTTTCTTTACGGAAAAAACTACCAAAAGCTGAATAATAGAGATTTTTTACCGTGGGATGGCAAAACCACAGTTATGGTTTACAGGAGTATGCCACACTTTATTAAATAGAGATATTTGCAGCTGAACAGTGAGCGACACACTCAAACTGCTTTTTTTTTAGATACCAAAGGCCCAAAACTGGATAGTACAGCGATTTGACCCGAGGAGCTGCGAAACCACACTGGGATGTCTGGCCTACACAAGACTATTTTCAACAGATATATATTTATGTCACAACAGTCAGGAGACACTTCTGTTTTTCTTTACGGAAAAACTACCAGAAGCTGAATAATAGAGATTTTTTACCGTGGGATGGCAAAACCACAGTTATTGTTTACTGGGGTATACCACATTTTTTAAAATAGAGATATTTGCGGCTGAACAGTGAGCGACACACTCAAACTGCTTTTTTTTAAATACCAAAGGCCCAAAACTGGATAGTACAGCGATTTGACCCGTGGAACTGCGAAACCACACTGGGATGTCGGGCCTACACAAGACTATTTTCAACAGATATATTTTTGTGTCACAACAGTCAAGAGACCCTACTGTTTTTCTTATCGGAAAATATACCAAAACCTGAATAATAGAGATTTTTTACCGTGGGATGGCAAAACCACAGTTATTGTTTACTGGGGTATACCACACTTTTTTAAATAGAGATATTTGCGGCTGAACAGTGAGCGACACACTCAAACTGCTTTTTTTTTAGATACCAAAGGCCCAAAACTGGATAGTACAGCGATTTGACCCGTGGAACTGCGAAACCACACTGGGATGTCGGGCCTACACAAGACTATTTTCAACAGATATATTTTTGTGTCACAACAGTCAGGAGACACTACTGTTTTTCTTTACGGAAAAAACTACCAAAAGCTGAATAATAGAGATTTTTTACCATGGGATGGCAAAACCACAGTTATTGTTTACTGGGGTATACCACACTTTTTTAAACAAAGACATTTGCAGCTGAACAGTGAGCGACACACTCAAACTGCTTTTTTTTTAGATACCAAAGGCCCAAAACTGGATAGTACAGCGATTTGACCCGTGGAACTGCGAAACCACACTGGGATGTCGGGCCTACACAAGACAATTTTCAACAGATATATTTTTGTGTCACAACAGTCAGGAGACACTACTCTTTTTCTTTACGGAAAATATACCAAAACCTGAATAATAGAGATTTTTTACCGTGGGATGGCAAAACCACAGTTATTGTTTACTGGGGTATACCACACTTTTTTAAATAGAGATATTTGCGGCTGAACAGTGAGCGACACACTCAAACTGCTTTTTTTTTAGATACCAAAGGCCCAAAGCTGGATAGTACAGCGATTTGACCCGTGGAACTGCGAAACCACACTGGGATGTCGGGCCTACACAAGACTATTTTCAACAGACATATTTTTGTGTCACAACAGTCAGGAGACACTACTGTTTTTCTTTACGGAAAAACTACCAAAAGCTGAATAATAGAGATTTTTTACCGTGGGATGGCAAAACCACAGTTATTGTTTACTGGGGTATACCACACTTTTTTAAATAGAGATATTTGCGGCTGAACAGTGAGCGACACACTCAAACTGCTTTTTTTTTAGATACCAAAGGCCCAAAACTGGATAGTACAGCGATTTGACCCGTGGAACTGCGAAACCACACTGGGATGTCGGGCCTACACAAGACTATTTTCAACAGACATATTTTTGTGTCACAACAGTCAGGAGACACTACTGTTTTTCTTTACGGAAAAACTACCAAAAGCTGAATAATAGAGATTTTTTACCGTGGGAGGGCAAAACCACAGTTATTGTTTACTGGGGTATACCACACATTTTTAAATAGAGATATTTGCGGCTGAACAGTGAGCGACACACTCAAACTGCTTTTTTTTTAGATACCAAAGGCCCAAACTGGATAGTACAGCGATTTGACCCGAGGAGCTGCGAAACCACACTGGGATGTCGGGCCTACACAAGACTATTTTCAACAGATATATTTTTATGTCACAACAGTCAGGAGACACTACTGTTTTTCTTTACGGAAAAACTACCAAGAGCTGAATAATAGAGATTTTTTACCGTGCTATGGCAAAACCACAGTTATTGTTTACTGGCGTATACCACATTTTTTAAAATAGAGATATTTGCGGCTGAACAGTGAGCGACACACTCAAACTGCTTTTTTTTTAGATACCAAAGGCCCAAAACTGGATAGTACAGCGATTTGACCCGTGGAACTGCGAAACCAAACTGGGATGTCGGGCCTACACAAGACTATTTTCAACAGATATATTTTTGTGTCACAACAGTCAAGAGACACTACTGTTTTTCTTTACGGAAAATATACCAAAACCTGAATAATAGAGATTTTTTACCGTGGGATGGCAAAACCACAGTTATTGTTTACTGGAGTATACCACACTTTTTTAAATAGAGATATTTGCGGCTGAACAGTGAGCGACACACTCAAACTGCTTTTTTTAGATACCAAAGGCCCAAAACTGGATAGTACAGCGATTTGATCCGTGGAACTGCGAAACCACACTGGGATGTCGGGCCTACACAAGACTATTTTCAACAGATATATTTTTGTGTCACAACAGTCAGGAGACACTACTGTTTTTCTTTACGGAAAAAACTACCAAAAGCTGAATAATAGAGATTTTTTACCGTGGGATGGCAAAACCACAGTTATTGTTTACAGGGGCACCACACTTTATTAAATAGAGATATTTGCGGCTGAACAGTGAGCAACACACTCAAACTGCTTTTTTTTTAGATACCAAAGGCCCAAAACTGGATAGTACAGCGATTTGACCCGAGGAGCTGCGAAACCACACTGGGATGTCTGGCCTACACAAGACTATTTTCAACAGATATATATTTATGTCACAACAGTCAGGAGACACTTCTATTTTTCTTTACGGAAAAACTACCAAAAGCTGAATAATAGAGATTTTTTACCGTTGGATGGCAAAACCACAGTTATTGTTTACTGGGGTATACCACATTTTTTAAAATAGAGATATTTGCGGCTGAACAGTGAGCGACACACTCAAACTGCTTTTTTTTAGATACCAAAGGCCCAAAACTGGATAGTACAGCGATTTGACCCGTGGAACTGCGAAACCACACTGGCATGTCGGGCCTACACAAGACTATTTTCAACAGATATATTTTTGTGTCACAACAGTCAAGAGACCCTACTGTTTTTCTTATCGGAAAATATACCAAAACCTGAATAATAGAGATTTTTTACCGTGGGATGGCAAAACCACAGTTATTGTTTACTGGGGTATACCACATTTTTTAAAATAGAGATATTTGCGGCTGAACAGTGAGCGACACACTCAAACTGCTTTTTTTTTAGATACCAAAGGCCCAAACTGGATAGTACAGCGATTTGACCCGAGGAGCTGCGAAACCACACTGGGATGTCGGGCCTACACAAGACTATTTTCAACAGATATATTTTTATGTCACAACAGTCAGGAGACACTACTGTTTTTCTTTACGGAAAAACTACCAAAAGCTGAATAATAGAGATTTTTTACCGTGCTATGGCAAAACCACAGTTATTGTTTACTGGCGTATACCACATTTTTTAAAATAGAGATATTTGCGGCTGAACAGTGAGCTTCACACTCAAACTGCTTTTTTTTTAGATACCAAAGGCCCAAAACTGGATAGTACAGCGATTTGACCCGTGGAACTGCGAAACCAAACTGGGATGTCGGGCCTACACAAGACTATTTTCAACAGATATATTTTTGTGTCCCAACAGTCAAGAGACACTACTGTTTTTCTTTACGGAAAATATACCAAAACCTGAATAATAGAGATTTTTTACCGTGGGATGGCAAAACCACAGTTATTGTTTACTGGAGTATACCACACTTTTTTAAATAGAGATATTTGCGGCTGAACAGTGAGCGACACACTCAAACTGCTTTTTTTTAGATACCAAAGGCCCAAAACTGGATAGTACAGCGATTTGATCCGTGGAACTGCGAAACCACACTGGGATGTCGGGCCTACACAAGACTATTTTCAACAGATATATTTTTGTGTCACAACAGTCAGGAGACACTACTGTTTTTCTTTACGGAAAAAACTACCAAAAGCTGAATAATAGAGATTTTTTACCGTGGGATGGCAAAACCACAGTTATTGTTTACAGGGGTATACCACACTTTATTAAATAGAGATATTTGCGGCTGAACAGTGAGCGACACACTCAAACTGCTTTTTTTTTAGATACCAAAGGCCCAAAACTGGATAGTACAGCGATTTGACCCGAGGAGCTGCGAAACCACACTGGGATGTCTGGCCTACACAAGACTATTTTCAACAGATATATATTTATGTCACAACAGTCAGGAGACACTTCTGTTTTTCTTTACGGAAAAACTACCAAAAGCTGAATAATAGAGATTTTTTACCGTTTGATGGCAAAACCACAGTTATTGTTTACTGGGGTATACCACATTTTTTAAAATAGAGATATTTGCGGCTGAACAGTGAGCGACACACTCAAACTGCTTTTTTTTAGATACCAAAGGCCCAAAACTGGATAGTACAGCGATTTGACCCGTGGAACTGCGAAACCACACTGGCATGTCGGGCCTACACAAGACTATTTTCAACAGATATATTTTTGTGTCACAACAGTCAAGAGACCCTACTGTTTTTCTTATCGGAAAATATACCAAAACCTGAATAATAGAGATTTTTTACCGTGGGATGGCAAAACCACAGTTATTGTTTACTGGGGTATACCACACTTTTTTAAATAGAGATATTTGCGGCTGAACAGTGAGCGACACACTCAAACTGCTTTTTTTTTAGATACCAAAGACCCAAAACTGGATAGTACAGCGATTTGACCCGTGGAACTGCAAAACCACACTGGGATGTCGGGCCTACACAAGACTATTTTCAACAGATATATTTTTGTGTCACAACAGTCAGGAGACACTACTGTTTTTATTTACGGAAAAAACTACCAAAAGCTGAATAATAGAGATTTTTTACCGTGGGATGGCAAAACCACAGTTATTGTTTACTGGGATATACCACACTTTTTTAAACAAAGACATTTGCAGCTGAACAGTGAGCGACACACTCAAACTGCTTTTTTTTTAGATACCAAAGGCCCAAAACTGGATAGTACAGCGATTTGACCCGTGGAACTGCGAAACCACACTGGGATGTCGGGCCTACACAAGACAATTTTCAACAGATATATTTTTGTGTCACAACAGTCAGGAGACACTACTGTTTTTCTTTACGGAAAATATACCAAAACCTGAATAATAGAGATTTTTTACCGTGGGATGGCAAAACCACAGTTATTGTTTACTGGGGTATACCACACTTTTTTAAATAGAGATATTTGCGGCTGAACAGTGAGCGACACACTCAAACTGCTTTTTTTTTAGATACCAAAGGCCCAAAACTGGATAGTACAGCGATTTGACCCGTGGAACTGCGAAACCACACTGGGATGTCGGGCCTACACAAGACTATTTTCAACAGACATATTTTTGTGTCACAACAGTCAGGAGACACTACTGTTTTTCTTTACGGAAAAACTACCAAAAGCTGAATAATAGAGATTTTTTACCGTGGGATGGCAAAACCACAGTTATTGTTTACTGGGGTATATCACACTTTTTTAAATAGAGATATTTGCGGCTGAACAGTGAGCGACACACTCAAACTGCTTTTTTTTTAGATACCAAAGGCCCAAAACTGGATAGTACAGAGATTTGACCCGTGCAACTGTGAAACCACACTGGGATGTCGGGCCTACACAAGACTATTTTCAACAGACATATTTTTGTGTCACAATAGTCAGGAGACACTACTGTTTTTCTTTACGGAAAATATACCAAAACCTGAATAATAGAGATTTTTCACCGTGGGATGGCAAAACCACAGTTATTGTTTACTGGGGTATACCACACTTTTTTAAATAGAGATATTTGCGGCTGAACAGTGAGCGACACACTCAAACTGCTTTTTTTTAGATACCAAAGGCCCAAAACTGGATAGTACAGCGATTTGACCCATGGAACTGCGAAACCACACTGGGATTTCGGGCCTACACAAGACTATTTTCAACAGATATATTTTTGTGTCACAACAGTCAGGAGACAGTACTGTTTTTCTTTACGGAAAAAAACACCAAAAGCTGAATAATAGAGATTTTTTACCGTAGGATTGCAAAACCACAGTTATTGTTTACTGGGGTATACCACACTTTTTTAAATTGAGATATTTGCGGCTGAACAGTGAGTGACACACTCAAACTGCTTTTTTTTTAGATACCAAAGGCCCAAAACTGGATAGTACAGCGATTTGACCCGTGGAACTGCGAAACCACACTGGGATGTCGGGCCTACACAAGACTATTTTCAACAGATATATTTTTGTGTCACAACAGTCAGGAGACACTACTGTTTTTCTTTACGGAAAATATACCAAAACCTGAATAATAGAGATTTTTTACCGTGGGATGGCAAAACCACAGTTATTGTTTACTGGGGTATACCACACTTTTTTAAATAGAGATATTTGCGGCTGAACAGTGAGCGACACACTCAAACTGCTTTTTTTTTAGATACCAAAGGCCCAAAACTGGATAGTACAGCGATTTGACCCGTGGAACTGCGAAACCACACTGGGATGTCGGGCCTACACAAGACTATTTTCAACAGACATATTTTTGTGTCACAACAGTCAGGAGACACTACTGTTTTTCTTTACGGAAAAACTACCAAAAGCTGAATAATAGAGATTTTTTACCGTGGGATGGCAAAACCACAGTTATTGTTTACTGGGGTATATCACACTTTTTTAAATAGAGATATTTGCGGCTGAACAGTGAGCGACACACTCAAACTGCTTTTTTTTTAGATACCAAAGGCCCAAAACTGGATAGTACAGAGATTTGACCCGTGCAACTGTGAAACCACACTGGGATGTCGGGCCTACACAAGACTATTTTCAACAGACATATTTTTGTGTCACAATAGTCAGGAGACACTACTGTTTTTCTTTACGGAAAATATACCAAAACCTGAATAATAGAGATTTTTCACCGTGGAATGGCAAAACCACAGTTATTGTTTACTGGGGTATACCACACTTTTTTAAATAGAGATATTTGCGGCTGAACAGTGAGCGACACACTCAAACTGCTTTTTTTTAGATACCAAAGGCCCAAAACTGGATAGTACAGCGATTTGACCCATGGAACTGCGAAACCACACTGGGATTTCGGGCCTACACAAGACTACTTTCAACAGATATATTTTTGTGTCACAACAGTCAGGAGACAGTACTGTTTTTCTTTACGGAAAAAAACACCAAAAGCTGAATAATAGAGATTTTTTACCGTAGGATTGCAAAACCACAGTTATTGTTTACTGGGGTATACCACACTTTTTTAAATTGAGATATTTGCGGCTGAACAGTGAGTGACACACTCAAACTGCTTTTTTTTTAGATACCAAAGGCCCAAAACTGGATAGTACAGCGATTTGACCCGTGGAACTGCGAAACCACACTGGGATGTCGGGCCTACACAAGACTATTTTCAACAGATATATTTTTGTGTCACAACAGTCAGGAGACACTACTGTATTTCTTTATGGAAAAAACTACAAAAAGCTGAATGATAGAGATTTTTTACCGTGGGATTGCAAAACCACAGTTATTGTTTACTGGGGTATACCACACTTTTTTAAATAGAGATATTTGCGGCTGAACAGTGAGCGACACACTCAAACTGCTTTTTCTTTAGATACCAAAGGCCCAAAACTGGATAGTACAGCGATTTGACCCGTGGAACTGCGAAACCACACTGAGATGTTGGGCCTACACAAGACTATTGTCAACAGATATATTTTTGTGTCACAACAGTCAGGAGACACTACTGTTTTTCTTTACGGAAAAAACTACCAAAAGCTGAATAATAGAGATTTTTTACCGTGGGATGGCAAAACCACAGTTATTGTTTACTGGGGTATACCACACTTTTTTAAATAGAGATATTTGCGGCTGAACAGTGAGTGACACACTCAAAATGCGTTTTTTTTACATACCAAAGGCCCAAAACTGCATAGTACAGCGATTTGACCCATGGAACTGCGAAACCACACTGGGATGTCGGGCCTACACAAGACTATTTTCAACAGATATATTTTTGTGTCACAACAGTCAGGAGACACTACTGGTTTTCTTTACGGAAAATATACCAAAACCTGAATAATAGAGATTTTTTACCGTGGGATGGCAAAACCACAGTTATTGTTTACTGGGGTATACCACACTTTTTTAAATAGAGATATTTGCGGCTGAACAGTGAGCGACACACTCAAACTGCTTTTTTTTTAGATACCAAAGGCCCAAAACTGGATAGTACAGCGATTTGACCCGTGGAACTGCGAAACCACACTGGGATGTCGTGCCTACACAAGACTATTTTCAACAGATATATTTTTGTGTCACAACAGTCAGGAGACACTACTGTTTTACTTTACGGAAAAACTACCAAAAGCTGAATAATAGAGATTTTTTACCGTGGGATGGCAAAACCACAGTTATTGTTTACTGGTGTATACCACACTTTTTTAAATAGAGATATTTGCGGCTGAACAGTGAGCGACACACTCAAACTGCTTTTTTTTAGATACCAAATGCCCAAAACTGGATAGTGCAGCGATTTGACCCGTGGAACTGCGAAACCACACTGGGATGTCGGGCCTACACAAGACTATTTTCAACAGCCATATTTTTGTGTCACAACACTCAGGAGACACTACTGTTTTTCTTTACGGAAAAAACTACCAAAAGCTGAATAATAGAGATTTTTTACCGTGGGATGGCAAAACCACAGTTATTGTTTACTGGGGTATACCACACTTTTTTAAATAGAGATATTTGCGGCTGAACAGTGAGCGACACACTCAAACTGCTTTTTTTTTAGATACCAAAGGCCCAAAACTGGATAGTACAGCGATTTGACCCGTGGAACTGTGAAACCACACTGGGATGTCGGGCCTACACAAGACTATTTTCAACAGACATATTTTTGTGTCACAACAGTCAGGAGACACTACTGTTTTTCTTTACGGAAAATGTACCAAAACCTAAATAATAGAGATTTTTCTCCATGGGATGGCAAAACCACTGTTATTGTTTACTGGGGTATACCACACTTTTTTAAATAGAGATATTTGCGGCTGAACAGTGAGCGACACACTCAAACTGCTTTTTTTTTAGATACCAAAGGCCCAAAACTGGATAGTACAGCGATTTGACCCGTGGAACTGCGAAACCACACTGGGATGTCGGGCCTACACAAGACTATTTTCAACAGACATATTTTTGTGTCACAACAGTCAGGAGACACTACTGTTTTTCTTTACGGAAAAAACTACCAAAAGCTGAATAATAGAGTTTTTTTACAGTGGGATGGCAAAACCACAGTTATTGTTTACTGGGGTATACCACACTTTTTTAAATAGAGATATTTGCGGCTGAACAGTGAGCGACACACTCAAACTGCTTTTTTTTTAGATACCAAAGGCCCAAAACTGGATAGTACAGCGATTTGACCCGTGGAACTGCGAAACCACACTGTGATGTCGGGCCTACACAAGACTATTTTCAACAGACATATTTGTGTGTCACAACAGTCAGGAGACACTACTGTTTTTCTTTACGGAAAATATACTAAAACCTGAATAATAGAGATTTTTTACCGTGGGATGGCAAAACCACAGTTATTGTTTACTGGGGTATACCACACTTTTTTAAATAGAGATATTTGCGGCTGAACAGTGAGTGACACACTCAAACTGCTTTTTTTTTAGATACCAAAGGCCCAAAACTGGATAGTACAGCGATTTGACCCGTGGAACTGCGAAACCACACTGGGATGTCGGGCCTACACAAGACTATTTTCAACAGATATATTTTTGTGTCACAACAGTCAGGAGACACTACTGTTTTTCTTTACGGAAAATATACCAAAACCTGAATAATAGAGATTTTTTACCGTGGTATGGCAAAACCACAGTTATTGTTTACTGGGGTATACCACACTTTTTTAAATAGAGATATTTGCGGCTAAACAGTGAGCGACACACTCAAACTGCTTTTTTTTTAGATACCAAAGGCCCAAAACTGGATGGTACAGCGATTTGACCCGTGGAACTGTGAAACCACACTGGGATGTCGGGCCTACACAAGACTATTTTCAACAGACATATTTTTGTGTCACAACATTCAGGAGACACTACTGTTTTTCTTTACGGAAAATGTACCAAAACCTGAATAATAGAGATTTTTTACCGTAGGATGGCAAAACCACAGTTATTGTTTACTGGGGTATACCACACTTTTTTAAATAGAGATATATGCGGCTGAACAGTGAGCGACACACTCAAACTGCTTTTTTCTTAGATACCAAAGGCCCGAAACTGGATAGTACAGCGATTTGACACGTGGAACTGCGAAACCACACTGGGATGTTGGGCCTACACAAGACTATTGTCAACAGATATATTTTTGTGTCACAACAGTCAGGAGACACTACTGTTTTTCTTTACGGAAAATATACCAAAACCGGAATAATAGAGATTTTTTACTGTGGGATGGCAAAACCACAGTTATTGTTTACTGGGCTACACCACAATTTTTTAAATAGAGATATTTGCGGCTGAGCAGTGAGCGACACACTCAAACTGCTTTTTTTTTAGATACCAAAGGCCCAAAACTGGATAGTAAAGCGATTTGACCCGTGGAACTACAAAACCACACTGGGATGTCAGGCCTACACAAGACTATTTTCAACAGATATATTTTTGTGTCACAACAGTCAGGAGACACTACTGTTTTTCTCTACGGAAAAAACTACCAAAAGCTGAATAATAGAGATTTTTTACCGTGGGATCGCAAAACCACAGTTATTGTTTACTGGGGTATACCACACTTTTTTAAATAGAGATATTTGCGGCTGAACAGTGAGTGACACACTCAAACTGCGTTTTTTTTTACATACCAAAGGCCCAAAACTGGATAGTACAGCGATTTGACCCATGGAACTGCGAAACCACACTGGGATGTCGGGCCTACACAAGACTATTTTCAACAGATATATTTTTGTGTCACAACAGTCAGGAGACACTACTGTTTTTCTTTACGGAAAATATACCAAAACCTGAATAATAGAGATTTTTTACCGTGGTATGGCAAAACCACAGTTATTGTTTACTGGGGTATACCACACTTTTTTAAATAGAGATATTTGCGGCTGAACAGTGAGCGACACACTCAAACTGCTTTTTTTTTAGATACAAAAGGCCCAAAACTGGATAGTACAGCGATTTGACCCGTGGAACTGCGAAACCACACTGGGATGTCGTGCCTACACAAGACTATTTTCAACAGATATATTTTTGTGTCACAACAGTCAGGAGACACTACTGTTTTTCTTTACGGAAAAAACTACCAAAAGCTGAATAATAGAGATTTTTTACCGTGGGATGGCAAAACCACAGTTATTGTTTACTGGGGTATACCACACTTTTTTAAATAAAGATATTTGCGGCTGAACAGTGAGCGACACACTCAAACTGCTTTTTTTAGATACCAAAGGCCCAAAACTGGATAGTACAGCGATTTGACCCGTGGAACTGCGAAAACACACTGGGATGTCGGGCCTACACAAGACTATTTTCAACAGATATATTTTTGTGTCACAACAGTCAGGAGACACTACTGTTTTTCTTTACGGAAAATATACCAAAACCTGAATAATAGAGATTTTTTACCGTGGGATGGCAAAACCACAGTTATTGTTTACTGGGGTATACCACACTTTTTTAAATAGAGATATTTGCGGCTGAACAGTGAGCGACACACTCAAACTGCTTTTTTTTTAGATACCAAAGGCCCAAAACTGGATAGTACAGCGATTTGACCCGTGGAACTGCGAAACCACACTGGGATGTCGGGCCTACACAAGACTATTTTCAACAGACATATTTTTGTGTCACAACAGTCAGGAGACACTACTGTTTTTCTTTACGGAAAAACTACCAAAAGCTGAATAATAGAGATTTTTTACCGTGGGATGGCAAAACCACAGTTATTGTTTACTGGGGTATACCACACTTTTTTAAATAGAGATATTTGCGGCTGAACAGTGAGCGACACACTCAAACTGCTTTTTTTTTAGATACCAAATGCCCAAAACTGGATAGTGCAGCGATTTGACCCGTGGAACTGCGAAACCACACTGGGATGTCGGGCCTACACAAGACTATTTTCAACAGCCATATTTTTGTGTCACAACAGTCAGGAGACACTACTGTTTTTCTTTACGGAAAAAACTACCAAAAGCTGAATAATAGAGTTTTTTTACAGTGGGATGGCAAAACCACAGTTATTGTTTACTGGGGTATACCACACTTTTTTAAACAAAGATATTTGCAGCTGAACAGTGAGCGACACACTCAAACTGCTTTTTTTTTAGATACCAAAGGCCCAAAACTGGATAGTACAGCGATTTGACCCGTGGAACTGCGAAACCACACTGGGATGTCGGGCCTACACAAGACAATTTTCAACAGATATATTTTTGTGTCACAACAGTGAGGAGACACTACTGTTTTTCTTTACGGGAAATATACCAAAACCTGAATAATAGAGATTTTTTACCGTGGGATGGCAAAACCACAGTTATTGTTTACTGGGGTATACCACACTTTTTTAAATAGAGATATTTGCGGCTGAACAGTGAGCGACACACTCAAACTGCTTTTTTTTTAGATACCAAAGGCCCAAAACTGGATAGTACAGCGATTTGACCCGTGGAACTGGGAAACCACACTGGGATGTCGGGCCTACACAAGACTATTTTCAACAGACATATTTTTGTGTCACAACAGTCAGGAGACACTACTGTTTTACTTTACGGAAAAACTACCAAAAGCTGAATAATAGAGATTTTTTACCGTGGGATGGCAAAACCACAGTTATTGTTTACTGGGGTATACCACACTTTTTTAAATAGAGATATTTGCGGCTGAACAGTGAGCGACACACTCAAACTGCTTTTTTTTAGATACCAAATGCCCAAAACTGGATAGTGCAGCGATTTGACCCGTGGAACTGCGAAACCACACTGGGATGTCGGGCCTACACAAGACTATTTTCAACAGCCATATTTTTGTGTCACAACAGTCAGGAGACACTACTGTTTTTCTTTACGGAAAATGTACCAAAACCTGAATAATAGAGATTTTTTACCGTGGGATGGCAAAACCACAGTTATTGTTTACTGGGGTATACCACACTTTTTTAAATAGAGATATATGCGGCTGAACAGTGAGCGACACACTCAAACTGCTTTTTTCTTAGATACCAAAGGCCCAAAACTGGATAGTACAGCGATTTGACACGTGGAACTGCGAAACCACACTGGGATGTTGGGCCTACACAAGACTATTGTCAACAGATATATTTTTGTGTCACAACAGTCAGGAGACACTACTGTTTTTCTTTACGGAAAATATACCAAAACCGGAATAATAGAGATTTTTTACTGTGGGATGGCAAAACCACAGTTATTGTTTACTGGGCTACACCACACTTTTTTAAATAGAGATATTTGCGGCTGAGCAGTGAGCGACACACTCAAACTGCTTTTTTTTTAGATACCAAAGGCCCAAAACTGGATAGTAAAGCGATTTGATCCGTGGAACTACAAAACCACACTGGGATGTCAGGCCTACACAAGACAATTTTCAACAGATATATTTTTGTGTCAAAACAGTCAGGAGACACTACTGTTTTTCTCTACGGAAAAAACTACCAAAAGCTGAATAATAGAGATTTTTTACCGTGGGATGGCAAAACCACAGTTATTGTTTACTGTGGCATACCACACTTTTTTAAACAAAGATATTTGCGGCTGAACAATGAGCGACACACTCAAACTGCTTTTTTTTTAGATACCAAAGGCCCAAAACTGGATAGTACAGCGATTTGACCCGTGGAACTGCGAAACCACACTGGGATGTCGGTCCTACACAAGACTATTTTCAACAGATATATTTTTGTGTCACAACAGTCAGGAGACACTACTGTTTTTCTTTACGGAAAAAACTACCAAAAGCTGAATAATAGAGATTTTTTACCGTGGGATGGCAAAACCACAGTTATTGTTTACTGGGGTATACCACACTTTTTTAAATAGAGATATTTGCGGCTGAACAGTGAGCGACACACTCAAACTGCTTTTTTTTTAGATAGCAAAGGCCCAAAACTGGATAGTACAGCGATTTGACCCGTGGAACTGCGAAACCACACTGGGATGTCGGGCCTACACAAGACTATTTTCAACAGATATATTTTTGTGTCACAACAGTCAGGAGACACTACTGTTTTTGTTTACGGAAAATATACCAAAACCTGAATAATAGAGATTTTTTACCGTGGGATGGCAAAACCACAGTTATTGTTTACTGGGGTATACCACACTTTTTTAAATAGAGATATTTGCGGCTGAATAGTGAGCGACACACTAAAACTTCTTTTTTTTTAGATACCAAAGGCCCAAAACTGGATAGTACAGCGATTTGACCCGTGGAACTGCGAAACCACACTGGGATGTCGGGCCTACACAAGACTATTTTCAACAGACATATTTTTGTGTCACAACAGTCAGGAGACACTACTGTTTTTCTTTACGGAAAAAACTACCAAAAGGTGAATAATAGAGATTTTTTACCGTGGGATGGCAAAACCACAGTTATTGTTTACTGTGGTATACCACACTTTTTTAAACAAAGATATTTGCGGCTGAACAATGAGCGACACACTCAAACTGCTTTTTTTTTAGATACCAAAGGCCCAAAACTGGATAGTACAGCGATTTGACCCGTGGAACTGCGAAACCACACTGGGATGTCGGTCCTACACAAGACTATTTTCAACAGATATATTTTTGTGTCACAACAGTCAGGAGACACTACTGTTTTTCTTTACGGAAAATATACCAAAACCTGAATAATAGAGATTTTTTACCGTGGGATGGCAAAACCACAGTTATTGTTTAATGGGGTATACCACACTTTTTTAAATAGAGATATTTGTGGCTGAACAGTGAGCGACACACTCAAACTGCTTTTTTTTAGATACCAAAGGCCCAAAACTGGATAGTACAGCGATTTGACCCGTGGAACTGCGAAACCACACTGGGATGTCGGGCGTACACAAGACTATTTTCAACAGATATATTTTTGTGTCACAACAGTCAGGAGACACCACTGTTTTTCTTTATGGAAAATATACCAAAACCTGAATAATAGAGATTTTTTTACCGTGGGATGGCAAAACCACAGTTATTGTTTACTGGGGTATACCACACTTTTTTAAATAGAGATATTTGCGGCTGAACAGTGAGCGACACACTCAAACTGCTTTTTTTTTAGATACCAAAGGCCTAAAACTGGATAGTACAGCGATTTGACCCATGGAACTGCAATACCACACTTGGATGTCGGGCCTACACAAGACTATTTTCAACAGATATGTTTTTGTGTCACAACAGTCAGGAGACACTACTGTTTTTCTTTACAGAAAAAACTACCAAAAGCTGAATAATAGAGATTTTTTTCCGTAGGATGGCAAAACCACAGTTATTGTTTACTGGGCTACACCACACTTTTATAAATAGAGATATTTGCGGCTGAACAGTGAGCAACACACTCAAACTGCTTTTTTTTTAGATACCAAAGGCCCAAAACTGGATAGTACAGCGATTTGACCCGTGGAACTGCGAAACCACACTGGGATGTCGGGTCTACACAAGACTATTTTCAACAGACATATTTTTGTGTCACAACAGTCAGGAGACACTACTGTTTATCTTTAAGGAAAAAACTACCAAAACCTGAATAATAGAGATTTTTTACCGTGGGATGGCAAAACCACAGTTATTGTTTACTGGGGTATACCACACTTTTTTAAATAGAGATATTTGTGGCTGAACAGTGAGCGACACACTCAAACTGCTTTTTTTTAGAAACCAAAGGCCCAAAACTGGATAGTACAGCGATTTGACCCGTGGAACTGCGAAACCACACTGGGATGTTGGGCCTACACAAGACTATTGTCAACAGATATATTTTTGTGTCACAACAGTCAGGAGACACTACTGTTTTTCTTTACGGAAAATATACCAAAACCGGAATAATAGAGATTTTTTACTGTGGAATGTCAAATCCACAGTTATTGTTTACTGGGCTACACCACACTTTTATAAACAGAGATATTTGCGGCTGAACAGTGAGCGACACACTCAAACTGCTTTTTTTTAGATACCAAAGGCCCAAAACTGGATAGTACAGCGATTTGACCCGTGGAACTGCGAAACCACACTGGGATGTCGGGCCTACACAAGACTATTTTCAACAGACATATTTTTGTGTCACAACAGTCAGGAGACACTACTGTTTTTCTTTACAGAAAAAACTACCAAAAGCTGAATAATAGAGATTTTTTACCGTAGGATGGCAAAACCACAGTTATTGTTTACTGGGCTACACCACACTTTTATAAATAGAGATATTTGCGGCTGAACAGTGAGCAACACACTCAAACTGCTTTTTTTTTTTAGATACCAAAGGCCCAAAATTGGATAGTACAGCGATTTGACCCGTGGAACTGCGAAACCACACTGGGATGTCGGGCCTACACAAGACTATTTTCAACAGATATATTTTTGCGTCACAACAGTCAGGAGACACTACTGTTTTTCTTTACAGAAAATATACCAAAACCTGAATAATAGAGATTTTTTTACCGTGGGATGGCAAAACCACAGTTATTGTTTACTGGGGTATACCACACTTTTTTAAATAGAGATATTTGCGGCTGAACAGTGAGCGACACACTCAAACTGCTTTTTTTTTAGATACCAAAGGCCCAAAACTGGATAGTACAGCGATTTGACCCGTGGAACTGCGAAACCACACTGGGATGTCGGGCCTACACAAGACTATTTTCAACAGATATATTTTTGTGTCACAACAGTCAGGAGACACTACTGTTTTTCTTTACGGAAAAAACTACCAAAAGCTGAATAATAGAGATTTTTTACCGTAGGATGGCAAAACCACAGTTATTGTTTACTGGGGTATACCACACTTTTTTAAATAGAGATATATGCGGCTGAACAGTGAGCGACACACTCAAACTGCTTTTTTCTTAGATACCAAAGGCCCAAAACTGGATAGTACAGCGATTTGACACGTGGAACTGCGAAACCACACTGGGATGTTGGGCCTACACAAGACTATTGTCAACAGATATATTTTTGTGTCACAACAGTCAGGAGACACTACTGTTTTTCTTTACGGAAAATATACCAAAACCGGAATAATAGAGATTTTTTACTGTGGGATGGCAAAACCACAGTTATTGTTTACTGGGCTACACCACACTTTTTTAAATAGAGATATTTGCGGCTGAGCAGTGAGCGACACACTCAAACTGCTTTTTTTTTAGATACCAAAGGCCCAAAACTGGATAGTAAAGCGATTTGATCCGTGGAACTACAAAACCACACTGGGATGTCAGGCCTACACAAGACAATTTTCAACAGATATATTTTTGTGTCAAAACACTCAGGAGACACTACTGTTTTTCTCTACGGAAAAAACTACCAAAAGCTGAATAATAGAGATTTTTTACTGTGGGATGGCAAAACCACAGTTATTGTTTACTGGGGTATACCACACTTTTTTAAATAGAGATATTTGCGGCTGAACAGTGAGCGACACACTCAAACTGCTTTTTTTTTAGATACCAAAGGCCCAAAACTGGATAGTACAGCGATTTGACCCGTGGAACTGCGAAACCACACTGGGATGTCGGGCCTACACAAGACTATTTTCAACAGATATATTTTTGTGTCACAACAGTCAGGAGACACTACTGTTTTTCTTTACAGAAAATATACCAAAACCTGAATAATAGAGATTTTTTACCGTGGGATGGCAAAACCACAGTTATTGTTTACTGGGGTATACCACACTTTTTTAAATAAAGATATTTGCGGCTGAATAGTGAGCGACACACTAAAACTTCTTTTTTTTTAGATACCAAAGGCCCAAAACTGGATAGTACAGCGATTTGACCCGTGGAACTGCGAAACCACACTGGGATGTCGGGCCTACACAAGACTATTTTCAACAGACATATTTTTGTGTCACAACAGTCAGGAGACACTACTTTTTTTCTTTACGGAAAAAACTACCAAAAGGTGAATAATAGAGATTTTTTACCGTGGGATGGCAAAACCACAGTTATTGTTTACTGTGGTATACCACACTTTTTTAAACAAAGATATTTGCGGCTGAACAATGAGCGACACACTCAAACTGCTTTTTTTTTAGATACCAAAGGCCCAAAACTGGATAGTACAGCGATTTGACCCGTGGAACTGCGAAACCACACTGGGATGTCGGGCGTACACAAGACTATTTTCAACAGATATATTTTTGTGTCACAACAGTCAGGAGACACCACTGTTTTTCTTTATGGAAAATATACCAAAACCTGAATAATAGAGATTTTTTTACCGTGGGATGGCAAAACCACAGTTATTGTTTACTGGGGTATACCACACTTTTTTAAATAGAGATATTTGCGGCTGAACAGTGAGCGACACACTCAAACTGCTTTTTTTTTAGATACCAAAGGCCCAAAACTGGATAGTACAGCGATTTGACCCATGGAACTGCAATACCACACTTGGATGTCGGGCCTACACAAGACTATTTTCAACAGATATATTTTTGTGTCACAACAGTCAGGAGACACTACTGTTTTTCTTTACAGAAAAAACTACCAAAAGCTGAATAATAGAGATTTTTTTCCGTAGGATGGCAAAACCACAGTTATTGTTTACTGGGGTATACCACACTTTTTTAAATAGAGATATTTGTGGCTGAACAGTGAGCGACACACTCAAACTGCTTTTTTTTAGATACCAAAGGCCCAAAACTGGATAGTACAGCGATTTGACCCGTGGAACTGCGAAAGCACACTGGGATGTCGGGCGTACACAAGACTATTTTCAACAGATATATTTTTGTGTCACAACAGTCAGGAGACACCACTGTTTTTCTTTATGGAAAATATACCAAAACCTGAATAATAGAGATTTTTTTACCGTGGGATGGCAAAACCACAGTTATTGTTTACTGGGGTATACCACACTTTTTTAATAGAGATATTTGCGGCTGAACAGTGAGCGACACACTCAAACTGCTTTTTTTTTAGATACCAAAGGCCCAAAACTGGATAGTACAGCGATTTGACCCATGGAACTGCAATACCACACTTGGATGTCGGGCCTACACAAGACTATTTTCAACAGATATATTTTTGTGTCACAACAGTCAGGAGACACTACTGTTTTTCTTTACAGAAAAAACTACCAAAAGCTGAATAATAGAGATTTTTTTCCGTAGGATGGCAAAACCACAGTTATTGTTTACTGGGCTACACCACACTTTTATAAATAGAGATATTTGCGGCTGAACAGTGAGCAACACACTCAAACTGCTTTTTTTTTAGATACCAAAGGCCCAAAACTGGATAGTACAGCGATTTGACCCGTGGAACTGCGAAACCACACTGGGATGTCGGGCCTACACAAGACTATTTTCAACAGACATATTTTTGTGTCACAACAGTCAGGAGACACTACTGTTTTTCTTTACGGAAAAAACTACCAAAACCTGAATAATAGAGATTTTTTACCGTGGGATGGCAAAACCACAGTTATTGTTTACTGGGGTATACCACACTTTTTTAAATAGAGATATTTGTGGCTGAACAGTGAGCGACACACTCAAACTGCTTTTTTTTAGAAACCAAAGGCCCAAAACTGGATAGTACAGCGATTTGACCCGTGGAACTGCGAAACCACACTGGGATGTTGGGCCTACACAAGACTATTGTCAACAGATATATTTTTGTGTCACAACAGTCAGGAGACACTACTGTTTTTCTTTACGGAAAATATACCAAAACCGGAATAATAGAGATTTTTTACTGTGGAATGTCAAATCCACAGTTATTGTTTACTGGGCTACACCACACTTTTATAAATAGAGATATTTGCGGCTGAACAGTGAGCAACACACTTAAACTGCTTTTTTTTTAGATACCAAAGGCCCAAAACTGGATAGTAAAGCGATTTGACCCGTGGAACTACGAAACCACACTGGGATGTCAGGCCTACACAAGACTATTGTCAACAGATATATTTTTGTGTCACAACAGTCAGGAGACACTACTGTTTTTCTTTACAGAAAAAACTACCAAAAGCTGAATAATAGAGATTTTTTACCGTGGGATGGCAAAACCACAGTTATTGTTTACTGGGGTATACCACACTTTTTTAAATAGAGATATTTGCGGCTGAACAGTGAGCGACACACTCAAACTGCTTTTTTTTAGATACCAAAGGCCCAAAACTGGATAGTACAGCGATTTGACCCGTGGAACTGCGAAACCACACTGGGATGTCGGGCCTACACAAGACTATTTTCAACAGACATATTTTTGTGTCACAACAGTCAGGAGACACTACTGTTTTTCTTTACAGAAAAAACTACCAAAAGCTGAATAATAGAGATTTTTTACCGTAGGATGGCGAAACCACAGTTATTGTTTACTGGGCTACACCACACTTTTATAAATAGAGATATTTGCGGCTGAACAGTGAGCAACTCACTCAAACTGCTTTTTTTTTAGATACCAAAGGCCCAAAATTGGATAGTACAGCGATTTGACCCGTGGAACTGCGAAACCACACTGGGATGTCGGGCCTACACAAGACTATTTTCAACAGACATATTTTTGTGTCACAACAGTCAGGAGACACTACTGTTTTTCTTTACGGAAAAAACTACCAAAACCTGAATAATAGAGATTTTTTACCGTGGGATGGCAAAACCACAGTTATTCTTTACTAGGGTATACCACACTTTTTTAAATAGAGATATTTGCGGCTGAACAGTGAGCGACACACTCAAACTGCTTTTTTTTTAGATACCAAAGGCCCAAAACTGGATAGTACAGCGATTTGACCCGTGGAACTGCGAAACCACACTGGGATGTCGGGCCTACACAAGACTATTTTCAACAGATATATTTTTGTGTCACAACAGTCAGGAGACACTACTGTTTTTCTTTACGGAAAAAACTACTAAAAGCTGAATAATAGAGATTTTTTACCTTAGGATGGCAGAACCACAGTTATTGTTTACTGGGGTATACCACACTTTTTTAAATAGAGATATTTGTGGCTGAACAGTGAGCGACACACTCAAACTGCTTTTTTTTAGATACCAAAGGCCCAAAACTGGATAGTACAGCGATTTGACCCGTGGAACTGCGAAAGCACACTGGGATGTCGGGCGTACACAAGACTATTTTCAACAGATATATTTTTGTGTCACAACAGTCAGGAGACACCACTGTTTTTCTTTATGGAAAATATACCAAAACCTGAATAATAGAGATTTTTTTACCGTGGGATGGCAAAACCACAGTTATTGTTTACTGGGGTATACCACACTTTTTTAAATAGAGATATTTGCGGCTGAACAGTGAGCGACACACTCAAACTGCTTTTTTTTTAGATACCAAAGGCCCAAAACTGGATAGTAAAGCGATTTGACCCGTGGAACTACGAAACCACACTGGGATGTCAGGCCTACAAAAGACTATTGTCAACAGATATATTTTTGTGTCACAACAGTCAGGAGACACTACTGTTTTTCTTTACAGAAAAAACTACCAAAAGCTGAATAATAGAGATTTTTTACCGTGGGATGGCAAAACCACAGTTATTGTTTACTGTGTTATACCACACTTTTTTAAATAGAGATATTTGCGGCTGAACAGTGAGCGACACACTCAAACTGCTTTTTTTTAGATACCAAAGGCCCAAAACTGGATAGTACAGCGATTTGACCCGTGGAACTGCGAAACCACACTGGGATGTCGGGCCTACACAAGAATATTTTCAACAGACATATTTTTGTGTCACAACAGTCAGGAGACACTAATGTTTTTCTTTACAAAAAAAACTACCAAAAGCTGAATAATAGAGATTTTTTACCGTAGGATGGCAAAACCACAGTTATTTTTTACTGGGCTACACCACACTTTTATAAATAGAGATATTTGCGGCTGAACAGTGAGCAACACACTCAAACTGCTTTTTTTTAGATACCAAAGGCCCAAAACTGGATAGTACAGCGAT
The DNA here is from genome assembly GCF_046119375.1 of Phyllobates terribilis. NCBI lineage: Eukaryota > Metazoa > Chordata > Amphibia > Anura > Dendrobatidae > Phyllobates > Phyllobates terribilis. Next base: position 462,589,422 of record NW_027362764.1, read on the forward strand.
TTGACCCGTGGAACTGCGAAACCACACTGGGATGTCGGGCCTACACAAGACTATTTTCAACAGACATATTTTTGTGTCACAACAGTCAGGAGACACTACTGTTTTTCTTTACGGAAAAAACTACCAAAACCTGAATAATAGAGATTTTTTACCGTGGGATGGCAAAACCACAGTTATTCTTTACTGGGGTATACCACACTTTTTTAAATAGAGATATTTGCGGCTGAACAGTGAGCGACACACTCAAACTGCTTTTTTTTTAGATACCAAAGGCCCAAAATTGGATAGTACAGCGATTTGACCCGTGGAACTGCGAAACCACACTGGGATGTCGGGCCTACACAAGACTATTTTCAACAGACATATTTTTGTGTCACAACAGTCAGGAGACACTACTGTTTTTCTTTACGGAAAAAACTACCAAAACCTGAATAATAGAGATTTTTTACCGTGGGATGGCAAAACCACAGTTATTCTTTACTGGGGTATACCACACTTTTTTAAATAGAGATATTTGCGGCTGAACAGTGAGTGACACACTCAAACTGCTTTTTTTTTAGATACCAAAGGCCCCAAACTGGATAGTACAGCGATTTGACCCGTGGAACTGCGAAACCACACTGGGATGTCGGGCCTACACAAGACTATTTTCAACAGATATATTTTTTTTGTCACAACAGTCAGGAGACACTACTGTTTTTCTTTACGGAAAATATACCAAAACCTGAATAATAGAGATTTTTTTACCGTGGGATGGCAAAACCACAGTTATTGTTTACTGGGGTATACCACACTTTTTTAAATAGAGATATTTGCGGCTGAACAGTGAGCAACACACTCAAACTGCTTTTTTTTTAGATACCAAAGGCCCAAAACTGGATAGTACAGCGATTTGACCCGTGGAACTGCGAAACCACACGGGGATGTCGGGCCTACACAAGACTATTTTCAACAGATATATTTTTGTGTCACAACAGTCAGGAGACACTACTGTTTTTCTTTACGGAAAAAACTACCAAAAGCTGAATAATAGAGATTTTTTACCGTAGGATGGCAAAACCACAGTTATTGTTTACTGGGGTATACCACACTTTTTTAAATAGAGATATTTGTGGCTGAACAGTGAGCGACACACTCAAACTGCTTTTTTTTTTAGAAACCAAAGGCCCAAAACTGGATAGTACAGCGATTTGACCCGTGGAACTGCGAAACCACACTGGGATGTTGGGCCTACACAAGACTATTGTCAACGGATATATTTTTGTGTCACAACAGTCAGGAAACACTACTGTTTTTCTTTGCGGAAAATATACCAAAACCGGAATAATAGAGATTTTTTACTGTGGAATGTCAAATCCACAGTTATTGTTTACTGGGCTACACCACACTTTTATAAATAGAGATATTTGCGGCTGAACAGTGAGCAACACACTTAAACTGCTTTTTTTTTAGATACCAAAGGCCCAAAACTGGATAGTAAAGCGATTTGACCCGTGGAACTACGAAACCACACTGGGATGTCAGGCCTACACAAGACTATTTTCAACAGATATATTTTTGTGTCACAACAGCCAGGAGACACTACTGTTTTTCTTTACGGAAAATATACCAATACCAGAATAATACAGATTTTTTACTGTGGGATAGCAAAACCACAGTTATTGTTTACTGGGCTACACAACACTTTTTTAAATAGAGATATTTGCGGCTGAACAGTGAGCAACACACTCAAACTGCTTTTTTTTTAGATACCAAAGGCCCAAAACTGGATAGTGAAGCGATTTGACCCGTGGAACTACGAAACCACACTGGGATGTCAGGCCTACACAAGACTATTTTCAACAGATATATTTTTGTGTCACAACAGCCAGGAGACACTACTGTTTTTCTTTACGGAAAAAACTACCAAAAGCTGAATAATAGATATTTTTTACCATGGGATGGCAAAACCACAGTTATTGTTTACTGGGGTATACCACACTTTTTTAAATAGAGATATTTGCGGCTGAGCAGTGAGTGACACACTCAAACTGCTTTTTTTTTAGATACCAAAGGCCCAAAACTGGATAGTACAGAGATTTGACCCGTGGAACTGCGAAACCACACTGGGATGTCGGGCCTACACAAGACTATTTTCAACAGATATATTTTTGTGTCACAACAGTCAGGAGACACTACTGTTTTTCTTTACGGAAAAAACTACCAAAAGCTGAATGATAGAGATTTTTTACCGTGGGATGGCAAAACCACAGTTATTGTTTACTGGGGTATACCACACTTTTTTAAATAGAGATATTTGCGGCTGAACAGTGAGCGACACACTCAAACTGCTTTTTTTTTAGATACCAAATTACCAAAACTGGATAGTACAGCGATTTGACCCGTGGAACTGCGAAACCACACTGGGATGTTGGGCCTACACAAGACTATTGTCAACAGATATATTTTTGTGTCACAACAGTCAGGAGACACTACTGTTTTTCTTTACGGAAAATATACCAAAACCGGAATAATAGAGATTTTTTACCGTGGGATGCCGAAACCACAGTTATTGTTTACTGGGGTATACCACACTTTTTTAAACAAAGATATTTGCGGCTGAACAGTGAGCGACACACTCAAACTGCTTTTTTTTTAGATACCAAAGGCCCAAAACTGGATAGTACAGCGATTTGACCCATGGAACTGCGAAACCACACTGGGATGTCGGGCCTACACAAGACTATTTTCAACAGATATATTTTTGTGTCACAACAGTCAGGAGACACTACTGTTTTTCTTTACGGAAAAAACTACCAAAAGCTGAATAATAGAGATTTTTTACCGTAGGATGGCAAAAAAACAGTTATTGTTTACTGGGGTATACCATACTTTTTTAAATAGAGATATTTGCGGCTGAACAGTGAGCGACACACTCAAACTGCTTTTTTTTTAGATACCAAAGGCCCAAAACTGGATAGTACAGCGATTTGACCCATGGAACTGCGAAACCACACTGGAATGTTGGGACTACACAAGACTACATTCAACAGATATATTTTTGTGTCACAACAGTCAGGAGACACTACTGTTTTTCTTTACGGAAAATATACCAAAACCTGAATAATAGAGATTTTTTTACCGTGGGATGGCAAAACCACAGTTATTGTTTACTGGGGTATACCACACTTTTTTAAATAGAGATATATGCGGCTGAAAAGTGAGCGACACACTCAAACTGCTTTTTTTTTAGATACCAAAGGCCCAAAACTGGATAGTACAGTGATTTGACCCGTGGAACTGCGAAACCACACTGGGATGTTGGGCCTACACAAGACTATTGTGAACAGATATATTTTTGTGCCATAATAGTCAGGAGACACTACTGTTTTTCTTTACGGAAAATATACCAAAACCGGAATAATAGAGATTTTTTACTGTGGGATGGCAAAACCACAGTTATTGTTTACTGGGCTACACCACACTTTTATAAATAGAGATATTTGCGGCTGAACAGTGAGCGACACACTCAAACTGCTTTTTTTTTAGATACCAAAGGCCCAAAACTGGATAGTACAGCGATTTGACCCATGGAACTGCGAAACCACACTGGGATGTCGGGCCTACACAAGACTATTTTCAACAGATATATTTTTGTGTCACAACAGTCAGGAGACACTACTGTTTTTCTTTACGGAAAAAACTACCAAAAGCTGAATAATAGAGATTTTTTACCGTAGGATGGCAAAAAAAACAGTTATTGTTTACTGGGGTATACCACACTTTTTTAAATAGAGATATTTGCGGCTGAACAGTGAGCGACACACTCAAACTGCTTTTTTTTTAGATACCAAAGGCCCAAAACTGGATAGTACAGCGATTTGACCCGTGGAACTGCGAAACCACACTGGGATGTTGGGACTACACAAGACTATATTCAACAGATATATTTTTGTGTCACAACAGTCAGGAGACACTACTGTTTTTCTTTACGGAAAATATACCAAAACCTGAATAATAGAGATTTTTTTACCGTGGGATGGCAAAACCACAGTTATTGTTTACTGGGGTATACCACACTTTTTTAAATAGAGATATATGCGGCTGAAAAGTGAGCGACACACTCAAACTGCTTTTTTTTTAGATACCAAAGGCCCAAAACTGGATAGTACAGCGATTTGACCCGTGGAACTGCGAAACCACACTGGGATGTTGGGCCTACACAAGACTATTGTCAACAGATATATTTTTGTGCCACAATAGTCAGGAGACACTACTGTTTTTCTTTACGGAAAATATACCAAAACCGGAATAATAGAGATTTTTTACTGTGGGATGGCAAAACCACAGTTATTGTTTACTGGGCTACACCACACTTTTATAAATAGAGATATTTGCGGCTGAACAGTGAGCAACACACTCAAACTGCTTTCTTTTTAGATACCAAAGGCCCAAAACTGGATAGTAAAGCGATTTGACCCGTGGAACTACGAAACCACACTGGGATGTCAGGCCTACACAAGACTATTTTCAACAGATATATTTTTGTGTCACAACAGCCAGGAGACACTACTGTTTTTCTTTACGGAAAAAAACTACCAAAAGCTGAATAATAGAGATTTTTTACCGTGGGATGCCAAAACCACAGTTATTGTTTACTGGCGTATACCACATTTTTTTAAATAGAGATATTTGCGGCTGAACAGTGAGCGACACACTCAAACTGCTTTTTTTTTAGATACCAAAGGCCCAAAACTGGAGAGTACAGAAATTTGACCCGTGGAACTGCGAAACCACACTGGGATGTCGGGCCTACACAAGACTATTTTCAACAGACATATTTTTGTGTCACAACAGTCAGGAGACACTACTGTTTTTCTTTACGGAAAAAACTACCAAAAGCTGAATAATAGAGATTTTTTACCGTGGGATGCCAAAACCACAGTTATTGTTTACTGGGGTATACCACGCTTTTTTAAACAAAGATATTTGCGGCTGAACAGTGAGCGACACACTCAAACTGCTTTTTTTTAGATACCAAAGGCCCAAAACTGGATAGTACAGCGATTTGACCCGTGGAACTGCGAAACCACTCTGGGATGTCGGGCCTACACAAGACTATTTTCAACAGATATATTTTTGTGTCACAACAGTCAGGAGACACTACTGTTTTTCTTTACGGAAAATATACCAATACCAGAATAATACAGATTTTTTACTGTGGGATAGCAAAACCACAGTTATTGTTTACTGGGCTACACAACACTTTTTTAAATAGAGATATTTGCGGCTGAACAGTGAGCAACACACTCAAACTGCTTTTTTTTTAGATACCAAAGGCCCAAAACTGGATAGTGAAGCGATTTGACCCGTGGAACTACGAAACCACACTGGGATGTCAGGCCTACACAAGACTATTTTCAACAGATATATTTTTGTGTCACAACAGCCAGGAGACACTACTGTTTTTCTTTACGGAAAAAACTACCAAAAGCTGAATAATAGATATTTTTTACCATGGGATGGCAAAACCACAGTTATTGTTTACTGGGGTATACCACACTTTTTTAAATAGAGATATTTGCGGCTGAACAGTGAGTGACACACTCAAACTGCTTTTTTTTTAGATACCAAAGGCCCAAAACTGGATAGTACAGAGATTTGACCCATGGAACTGCGAAACCACACTGGGATGTCGGGCCTACACAAGACTATTTTCAACAGATATATTTTTGTGTCACAATAGTCAGGAGACACTACTGTTTTTCTTTACGGAAAAAACTACCAAAAGCTGAATGATAGAGATTTTTTACCGTGGGATGGCAAAACCACAGTTATTGTTTACTGGGGTATACCACACTTTTTTAAATAGAGATATTTGCGGCTGAACAGTGAGCGACACACTCAAACTGCTTTTTTTTTAGATACCAAAGGACCAAAACTGGATAGTACAGCGATTTGACCCGTGGAACTGCGAAACCACACTGGGATGTTGGGCCTACACAAGACTATTGTCAACAGATATATTTTTGTGTCACAACAGTCAGGAGACACTACTGTTTTTCTTTACGGAAAATATACCAAAACCGGAATAATAGAGTTTTTTTACCGTAGGATGGCAAAACCACAGTTATTGTTTACTGGGGTATACCACACTTTTTTAAATAGAGATATTTGCGGCTGAACAGTGAGCGACACACTGAAACTGCTTTTTTTTTAGATACCAAAGGCCCAAAACTGGATAGTACAGCGATTTGACCCGTGGAACTGCGAAACCACACTGGGATGTTGGGCCTACACAAGACTATTGTCAACAGATATATTTTTGTGTCACAACAGTCAGGAGACACTACTGTTTTTCTTTACGGAAAATTTACCTAAACCGGAATAATAGAGATTTTTTACTGTGGGATGGCAAAACCACAGTTATTGTTTACTGGGCTACACCACACTTTTTTAAATAGAGATATTTGCGGCTGAGCAGTGAGCGACACATTCAAACTGCTTTTTTTTTAGATACCAAAGGCCCAAAACTGGATAGTACAGCGATTTGACCCGTGGAACTGTGAAACCACACTGGGATGTCGGGCCTACACAAGACTTTTTTCATCAGATATATTTTTGTGTCACAACAGTCAGGAGACACTACTGTTTTTCTTTACGAAAAAACTACCAAAAGCTGAATAATAGAGATTTTTTACCGGGGATGGCAAAACCACAGTTATTGTTTACTGGGGTATACCACACTTTTTTAAATAGAGATATTTGCGGCTGAACAGTGAGCGACACACTGAAACTGCTTTTTTTTTAGGTACCAAAGGCCCAAAACTGGATAGTAAAGCGATTTGACCCGTGGAACTACGAAACCACACTGGGATGTCAGGCCTACACAAGACTATTTTCAACAGATATATTTTTGTGTCACAACAGCCAGGAGACACTACTGTTTTTCTTTACGGAAAAAACTACCAAAAGCTGAATAATAGAGATTTTTTACCGTGGGATGGCAAAACCACAGTTATTGTTTACTGGGGTATACCACACTTTTTTAAATAGAGATATTTGCGGCTGAACAGTGAGTGACACACTCAAACTGCTTTTTTTTTAGATACCAAAGGCCCAAAACTGGATAGTACAGCGATTTGACCCATGGAACTGCGAAACCACACTGGGATGTCGGGCCTACACAAGACTATTTTCAACAGATATATTTTTGTGTCACAACAGTCAGGAGACACTACTGTTTTTCTTTACGGAAAAAACTACCAAAAGCTGAATGATAGAGATTTTTTACCGTAGGATGGCAAAACCACAGTTATTGTTTACTGGGGTATACCACACTTTTTTAAATAGAGATATTTGCGGCTGAACAGTGAGCGACACACTCGAACTGCTTTTTTTTTAGATACCAAAGGCCCAAAACTGGATAGTACAGCGATTTGACCCGTGGAACTGCGAAACCACACTGGAATGTTGGGCCTACACAAGACTATTGTCAACAGATATATTTTTGTGTCACAACAGTCAGGAGACACTACTGTTTTTCTTTACGGAAAATTTACCAAAACCGGAATAATAGAGATTTTTTACTGTGGGATGGCAAAACCACAGTTATTGTTTACTGGGCTATACCACACTTTTTTAAATAGAGATATTTGCGGCTGAGCAGTGATCGACACACTCAAACTGCTTTTTTTTTAGATACCAAAGGCCCAAAACTGGATAGTACAGCGATTTGACCTGTGGAACTGTGAAACCACACTGGGATGTCGGGCCTACACAAGACCTTTTTCATCAGATATATTTTTGTGTCACAACAGTCAGGAGACACTACTGTTTTTGTTTACGGAAAATATACCAAAACCTGAATAATAGAGATTTTTTACCAAGGGATGGCAAAACCACAGTTATTGTTTACTGGGGTATACCACACTTTTTTAAATAGAGATATTTGCGGCTGAACAGTGAGCGACACACTCAAACTGCTTTTTTTTAGATACCAAAGGCCCAAAACTGGATAGTACAGCGATTTGACCCGTGGAACTGCGAAACCACACTGGGATGTCGGGCCTACACAAGACTATTTTCAACACACATATTTTTGTGTCACAACAGTCCGGAGACACTACTGTTTTTCTTTAGGGAAAAAACTACCAAAAGCTGAATAATAGAGTTTTTTTACCGTGGGATGGAAAAACCACAGTTATTGTTTACTGGGGTATACCACACTTATTTAAATAGAGATATTTGCGGCTGAACAGTGAGCGACACATTCAAACTGCTTTTTTTTTAGATACCAAAGGCCCAAAACTGGATAGTACAGTGATTTGACCCATGGAACTGCGAAACCACACTGGGATGTCGGGCCTACACAAGACTATTTTCAACAGATATATTTTTGTGTCACAACAGTCAGGAGACACTACTGTTTTTCTTTACGGAAAAAACTACCAAAAGCTGAATAATAGAGATTTTTTACCGTGGGATGGCAAAACCACAGTTATTGTTTACTGGGGTATACCACGCTTTTTTAAATAGAGATATTTGCGGCTGAACAGTGAGCGACACACTGAAACTGCTTTTTTTTAGGTACCAAAGGCCCAAAACTGGATAGTAAAGCGATTTGACCCGTGGAACTACGAAACCACACTGGGATGTCAGGCCTACACAAGACTATTTTCAACAGATATATTTTTGTGTCACAACAGCCAGGAGACACTACTGTTTTTCTTTACGGAAAAAACTACCAAAAGCTGAATAATAGAGATTTTTTACCGTGGGATGGCAAAACCACAGTTATTGTTTACTGGGGTATACCACACTTTTTTAAATAGAGATATTTGCGGCTGAACAGTGAGTGACACACTCAAACTGCTTTTTTTTTAGATACCAAAGGCCCAAAACTGGATAGTACAGCGATTTGACCCATGGAACTGCGAAACCACACTGGGATGTCGGGCCTACACAAGACTATTTTCAACAGATATATTTTTGTGTCACAACAGTCAGGAGACACTACTGTTTTTCTTTACGGAAAAAACTACCAAAAGCTGAATTATAGAGATTTTTTACCGTGGGATGGCAAAACCACAGTTATTGTTTACTGGGGTATACCACACTTTTTTAAATAGAGATATTTGCGGCTGAACAGTGAGCGACACACTCGAACTGCTTTTTTTTTTAGATACCAAAGGCCCAAAACTGGATAGTACAGCGATTTGACCCGTGGAACTGCGAAACCACACTGGGATGTTGGGCCTACACAAGACTATTGTCAACAGATATATTTTTGTGTCACAACAGTCAGGAGACACTACTGTTTTTGTTTACGGAAAATTTACCAAAACCGGAATAATAGAGATTTTTTACTGTGGGATGGCAAAGCCACAGTTATTGTTTACTGGGCTACACCACACTTTTTTAAATAGAGATATTTGCGGCTGAGCAGTGAGCGACACACTCAAACTGCTTTTTTTTTAGATACCAAAGGCCCAAAACTGGATAGTACAGCGGTTTGACCCGTGGAACTGTGAAACCACACTGGGATGTCGGGCCTACACAAGACTTTTTTCATCAGATATATTTTTGTGTCACAACAGTCAGGAGACACTACTGTTTTTCTTTACGAAAAAAACTACCAAAACCTGAATAATAGAGATTTTTTACCGGGGATGGCAAAACCACAGTTATTGTTTACTGGGGTATCCCACACTTTTTTAAATAGAGATATTTACGGCTGAACAGTGAGCGACACACTCAAACTGCTTTTTTTTTAGATACCAAAGGCCCAAAACTGGATAGTACAGCGATTTGACCCGTGGAACTGCGAAACCACACTGGGATGTCGGGCCTACACAAGACTATTTTCAACAGACATATTTTTGTGTCACAACAGTCAGGAGACACTACTGTTTTTCTTTACGGAAAAAACTACCAAAAGCTGAATAATAGAGATTTTTTACCGTGGGATGGCAAACCACAGTTATTGTTTACTGGGGTATACCACACTTTTTTAAATAGAGATATTTGCGGCTGAACAGTCAGCGACACACTCAAACTGCTTTTTTTTTAGATACCAAAGGCCCAAAACTGGATAGTACAGCGATTTGACCCGTGGAAGTGCGAAACCACACTGGGATGTTGGGCCTACACAAGACTATTGTCAACAGATATATTTTTGTGTCACAACAGTCAGGAGACACTACTGTTTTTCTTTACGGAAAATATACCAAAACCGGAATAATAGAGATTTTTTACTGTGGGATGGCAAAACCACAGTTATTGTTTACTGGGCTACACCACACTTTTTTAAATAGAGATATTTGCGGCTGAGCAGTGAGCGACACACTTAAACTGCTTTTTTTTTAGATACCAAAGGCCCAAAACTGGATAGTACAGCGATTTGACCCGTGGAACTGTGAAACCACACTGGGATGTCGGGCCTACACAAGACTTTTTTCATCAGATATATTTTTGTGTCACAACAGTCAGGAGACACTACTGTTTTTCTTTACGGAAAATATACCAAAACCTGAATAATAGAGATTTTTTACCAAGGGATGGCAAAACCACAGTTATTGTTTACTGGGGTATAGCACACTTTTTTAAATAGAGATATTTGCAGCTGAACAGTGAGCGACACACTCAAACTGCTTTTTTTTTAGATACCAAAGGCCCAAAACTGTATAGTACAGCGATTTGACCCGTGGAACTGCGAAACCACACTGGGATGTCGGGCCTACACAAGACTATTTTCAACACACATATTTTTGTGTCACAACAGTCAGGAGACACTACTGTTTTTCTTTAGGGAAAAAACTACCAAAAGCTGAATAATAGAGTTTTTTTACCGTGGGATGGAAAAACCACAGTTATTGTTTACTGGGGTATACTACACTTATTTAAATAGAGATATTTGCGGCTGAACAGTGAGCGACACACTCAAACTGCTTTTTTTTTAGATACCAAAGGCCCAAAACTGGATAGTACAGTGATTTGACCCATGGAACTGTGAAACCACACTGGGATGTCGGGCCTACACAAGACTTTTTTCATCAGATATATTTTTGTGTCACAACAGTCAGGAGACACTACTGTTTTTCTTTATGGAAAATATACCAAAACCTGAATAATAGAGATTTTTCACCGTCGGATGGCAAAACCACAGTTATTGTTTACTGGGGTATACCACACTTTTTTAAATAGAGATATTTGCGGCTGAACAGTGAGTGACACACTCAAACTGCTTTTTTTTAGATACCAAAGGCCCAAAACTGGATAGTACAGCGATTTGACCCATGGAACTGCGAAACCACACTGGGATGTCGGTCCTACACAAGACTATTTTCAACAGATATATTTTTGTGTCACAACAGTCAGGAGACACTACTGTTTTTCTTTACGGAAAAAACTACCAAAAGCTGAATGATAGAGATTTTTTACCGTGGGATGGCAAAACCACAGTTATTGTTTACTGGGGTATACCACACTTTTTTAAATAGAGATATTTGCGGCTGAACAGTGAGCGACACACTCGAACTGCTTTTTTTTTAGATACCAAAGGCCCAAAACTGGATAGTACAGCGATTTGACCCGTGGAACTGCGAAACCACACTGGGATGTTGGGCCTACACAAGACTATTGTCAACAGATATATTTTTGTGTCACAACAGTCAGGAAACACTACTGTTTTTCTTTACGGAAAATATACCAAAACCGGAATAATAGAGATTTTTTACTGTGGGATGGCAAAACCACAGTTATTGTTTACTGGGCTACACCACACTTTTTTAAATAGAGATATTTGCGGCTGAGCAGTGAGCGACACACTCAAACTGCTTTTTTTTTAGATACCAAAGGCCCAAAACTGGATAGTACAGTGATTTGACCCATGGAACTGCGAAACCACACTGGGATGTCGGGCCTACACAAGACTATTTTCAACAGATATATTTTTGTGTCACAACAGTCAGGAGACACTACTGTTTTTCTTTACGGAAAAAACTACCAAAAGCTGAATAATAGAGATTTTTTACCGTGGGATGGCAAAACCACAGTTATTGTTTACTGGGGTATACCACACTTTTTTAAATAGAGATATTTGCGGCTGAACAGTGAGCAACACACTCAAACTGCATTTTTTTTAGATACCAAAGGCCCAAAACTGGATAGTACAGCGATTTGACCCATGGAACTGCGAAACCACACTGGGTTGTCGGGCCTACACAAGACTATTGTCAACAGATATATTTTTGTGTCACAACAGTCAGGAGACACTACTGTTTTTCTTTACGGAAAATATACCAAAACCTGAATAATAGAGATTTTTTACCAAGGGATGGCAAAACCACAGTTATTGTTTACTGGGGTATACCACACTTTTTTAAGTAGAGATATTTGCGGCTGAACAGTGAGCGACACACACAAACTGCTATTTTTTTAGATACCAAAGGCCCAAAACTGGATAGTACAGCGATTTGACCCGTGGAACTGCGAAACCACACTGGGATGTCGGGCCTACACAAGACTATTTTCAACACAAATATTTTTGTGTCACAACAGTCAGGAGACACTACTGTTTTTCTTTACGGAAAAAACTACCAAAAGCTGAATGATCGAGATTTTTTACCGTGGGATGGCAAAACCACAGTTATTGTTTACTGGGGTATACCACACTTTTTTAAATAGAGATATTTGCGGCTGAACAGTGAGCGACACACTCAAACTGCTTTTTTTTTAGATACCAAAGGCCCAAAACTGGATAGTACAGCGATTTGACCCGTGGAACTGTGAAACCACACTGGGATGTCGGGCCTACACAAGACTTTTTTCATCAGATATATTTTTGTGTCACAACAGTCAGGAGACACTACTGTTTTTCTTTACGGAAAATATACCAAAACCTGAATAATAGAGATTTTTCACCGTGGGATGGCAAAACCACAGTTATTGTTTACTGGGGTATACCACACTTTTTTAAATAGAGATATTTGCGGCTGAACAGTGAGCGACACACTCAAACTGCTTTTTTTTTAGACACCAAAGGCCCAAAACTGGATAGTACAGCGATTTGACCCGTGGAACTGCGAAACCACACTGGGATGTCGGGCCTACACAAGACTATTTTCAACAGACATATTTTTGTGTCACAACAGTCAGGAGACACTACTGTTTTTCTTTACGGAAAAAACTACCAAAAGCTGAATAATAGAGATTTTTTACCGTGGGATGGCAAACCACAGTTATTGTTTACTGGGGTATACCACACTTTTTTAAATAGAGATATTTGCGGCTGAACAGTGAGCGACACACTCAAACTGCTTTTTTTTTTAGATACCAAAGGCCCAAAACTGGATAGTACAGCGATTTGACCCGTGGAACTGCGAAAACACACTGGGATGTCGGGCCTACACAAGACTATTTTCAACAGACATATTTTTGTGTCACAACAGTCAGGAGACACTACTGTTTTTCTTTAGGGAAAAAACTACCAAAAGCTGAATAATAGAGTTTTTTACCGTGGGATGGAAAAACCACAGTTATTGTTTACTGGGGTATACCACACTTATTTAAATAGAGATATTTGCGGCTGAAAAGTGAGCGACACACTCAAACTGCATTTTTTTTAGATACCAAAGGCCCAAAACTGGATAGTACAGTGATTTGACCCATGGAACTGCGAAACCACACTGGGATGTCGGGCCTACACAAGACTATTTTCAACAGATATATTTTTGTGTCACAACAGTCAGGAGACACTACTGTTTTTCTTTACGGAAAAAACTACCAAAAGCTGAATAATAGAGATTTTTTACCGTGGGATGGCAAAACCACAGTTATTGTTTACTGGGGTATACCACACTTTTTTAAATAGAGATATTTGCGGCTGAACAGTGAGCGACACACTCAAACTGCATTTTTTTTAGATACCAAAGGCCCAAAACTGGATAGTACAGCGATTTGACCCGTGGAACTGCGAAACCACACTGGGTTCTCGGGCCTACACAAGTCTATTGTCAACAGATATATTTTTGTGTCACAACAGTCAGGAGACACTACTGTTTTTCTTTACGGAAAATATACCAAAACCGGAATAATAGAGATTTTTTACTGTGGGATGGCAAAACCACAGTTATTGTTTACTGGGCTACACCACTCTTTTTTAAATAGAGATATTTGCGGCTGAGCAGTGAGCGACACACTTAAACTGCTTTTTTTTTAGATACCAAAGGCCCAAAACTGGATAGTACAGTGATTTGACCCATGGAACTGCGAAACCACACTGGGATGTCGGGCCTACACAAGACTATTTTCAACAGATATATTTTTGTGTCACAACAGCCAGGAGACACTACTGTTTTTCTTTATGGAAAAAACTACCAAAAGCTGAATAATAGAGTTTTTTACCGTGGGATGGCAAAACCACAGTTATTGTTTACTGGGGTATACCACACTATTTTAAATAGAGATATTTGCGGCTGAACAGTGAGCGACACACTCCAACTGCTTTTTTTTTAGATACCAAAGGCCCAAAACTGGATAGTACAGCGATTTGACCCGTGGAACTGCGAAACCACACTGGGATGTTGGGCCTACACAAGACTATTGTCAACAGATATATTTTTGTGTCACAACAGTCAGGAGACACTACTGTTTTTGTTTACGGAAAATATACCAAAACTGGAATAATAGAGATTTTTTTACTGTGGGATGGCAAAACCACAGTTATTGTTTACTGGGCTACACCACACTTTTTTAAATAGAGATATTTGCGGCTGAGCAGTGAGCGACACACTCAAACTGCTTTTTTTTTAGATACCAAAGGCCCAAAACTGGATAGTACAGCGATTTGACCCGTGGAACTGTGAAACCACACTGGGATGTCGGGCCTACACAAGACTTTTTCATCAGATATATTTTTGTGTCACAACAGTCAGGAGACACTACTGTTTTTCTTTACGGAAAATATACCAAAACCTGAATAATAGAGATTTTTCACCGTGGGATGGCAAAACCACAGTTATTGTTTACTGGGGTATACCACACTTTTTTAAATAGAGATATTTGCGGCTGAACAGTGAGCGACACACTCAAGCTGCTTTTTTTTAAGATACCAAAGGCCCAAAACTGGATAGTACAGCGATTTGACCCGTGGAAGTGCGGAACCACATTGGGATGTCGGGCCTACACAAGACTATTTTCAACAGATATATTTTTCTGTCACAACAGTCAGGAGACACTACTGTTATTCTTTACGGAAAATATACCAAAACCTGAATAATAAAGATTTTTTACCAAGGGATGGCAAAACCACAGTTATTGTTTACTGGGGTATACCACACTTTTTTAAATAGAGATATTTGCGGCTGAACAGTGAGCGACACACTCAAACTGCTTTTTTTTTAGATACCAAAGGCCCAAAACTGGATAGTACAGCGATTTGACCCGTGAAACTGCGAAACCACACTGGGATGTCGGGCCTACACAAGACTATTTTCAACAGACATATTTTTGTGTCACAACAGTCAGGAGACACTACTGTTTTTCTTTACGGAAAAAACTACCAAAAGCTGAATAATAGAGATTTTTTACCGTGGGATGGCAAACCACAGTTATTGTTTACTGGGGTATACCACACTTTTTTAAATAGAGATATTAGTGGCTGAACAGTGAGCGACACACTCAAACTGCTTTTTTTTTAGATACCAAAGGCCCAAAACTGGATAGTACAGCGATTTGACCCGTGGAACTGCGAAACCACACTGGGATGTCGGGCCTACACAAGACTATTTTCAACAGACATATTTTTGTGTCACAACAGTCAGGAGACACTACTGTTTTTCTTTAGGGAAAAAACTACCAAAAGCTGAATAATAGAGTTTTTTTACCGTGGGATGGAAAAACCACAGTTATTGTTTACTGGGGTATACCACACTTATTTAAATAGAGATATTTGCGGCTGAACAGTGAGCGACACACTCAAACTGCTTTTTTTTTAGCTACCAAAGGCCCAAAACTGGATAGTACAGTGATTTGACCCATGGAACTGCGAAACCACACTGGGATGTCGGGCCTACACAAGACTATTTTCAACAGATATATTTTTGTGTCACAACAGTCAGGAGACACTACTGTTTTTCTTTACGGAAAAAACTACCAAAAGCTGAATAATAGAGATTTTTTACTGTGGGATGGCAAAACCACAGTTTTTGTTTACTGGGCTACACAACACTTTTTTAAATAGAGATATTTGCGGCTGAACAGTGAGCAACACACTCAAACTGCTTTTTTTTTAGATACCAAAGTCCCAAAACTGGATAGTAAAGCGATTTGACCCGTGGAACTACGAAACCAAATTGGGATGTCAGGCCTACACAAGACTATTTTCAACAGATATATTTTTGTGTCACAACAGCCAGGAGACACTACTGTTTTTCTTTACGGAAAAAACTACCAAAAGCTGAATAATAGAGATTTTTTACCGTGGGATGACAAAACCACAGTTATTGTTTACTGGGGTATACCACACTTTTTTAAATAGAGATATTTGCGGCTGAACAGTGAGTGACACACTCAAACTGCTTTTTTTTTAGATACCAAAGGCCCAAAACTGGATAGTACAGCGATTTGACCCATGGATCTGCGAAACCACACTGGGATGTTGGGCCTACACAAGACTATTTTCAACAGATATATTTTTGTGTCACAACAGTCAGGAGACACTACTGTTTTTCTTTACGGAAAAAACTACCAAAAGCTGAATGATAGAGATTTTTTACCGTGGGATGGCAAAACCACAGTTATTGTTTACTGGGGTATACCACACTTTTTTAAATAGAGATATTTGCGGCTGAACAGTGAGCGACACACTCGAACTGCTTTTTTTTTAGATACCAAAGGCCCAAAACTGGATAGTACAGCGATTTGACCCGTGGAACTGCGAAACCACACTGGCATGTTGGGCCTACACAAGACTATTGTCAACAGATATATTTTTGCGTCACAACAGTCAGGAGACACTACTGTTTTTCTTTACGGAAAATATACCAAAACCGGAATAATAGAGATTTTTTACTGTGGGATGGCAAAACCACAGTTATTGTTTACTGGGCTACACCACACTTTTTTAAATAGAGATATTTGCGGCTGAGCTGTAAGCGACATACTCAAACTGCTTTTTTTTTAGATACCAAAGGCCCAAAACTGGATAGTACAGCGATTTGACCTGTGGAACTGTGAAACCACACTGGGATGTCGGGCCTACACAAGACTTTTTTCACCAGATATATTTTTGTGTCACAACAGTCAGGAGACACTACTGTTTTTCTTTACGGAAAATATAGCAAAACCTGAATAATAGAGATTTTTCACCGTGGGATGGCAAAACCACAGTTATTGTTTACTGGGGTATACCACACTTTTTTAAATAGAGATATTTGCGGCTGAACAGTGAGCGACACACTCAAACTGCTTTTTTTTTAGATACCAAAGGCCCAAAACTGGATAGTACAGCGATTTGACCCGTGGAACTGCGAAAACACACTGGGATGTCGGGCCTACACAAGACTATTTTCAACAGATATATTTTTGTGTCACAACAGTCAGGAGACACTACTGTTTTTCTTTACGGAAAATATACCAAACCTGAATAATAGAGATTTTTTACAAAGGGATGGCAAAACCACAGTTATTGTTTACTGGGGTGTACCACACTTTTTTAAATAGAGATATTTGCGGCTGAACAGTGAGCGACACACTCAAACTGCTTTTTTTTTAGATACCAAAGGCCCAAAACTGGATAGTACAGCGATTTGACCCGTGGAACTGCGAAACCACACTGGGATGTCGGGCCTACAGAAGAATATTTTCAACAGACATATTTTTGTGTCACAACAGTCAGGAGACACTGCTGTTTTTCTTTACGGAAAAAACTACGAAAAGCTGAATAATAGAGATTTTTTACCGTGGGATGGCAAACCACAGTTATTGTTTATTGGGGTATACCACACTTTTTTAAATAGAGATATTTGCGGCTGAACAGTGAGCGACACACTCAAACTGCTTTTTTTTTAGATACCAAAGGCCCAAAACTGGATAGTACAGCGATTTGACCCGTGGAACTGCGAAACCACACTGGGATGTCGGGCCTACACAAGACTATTTTCAACAGACATATTTTTGTGTCACAACAGTCAGGAGACACTACTGTTTTTCTTTAGGGAAAAAACTACCAAAAGCTGAATAATAGAGTTTTTTTACCGTGGGATGGAAAAACCACAGTTATTGTTTACTGGGGTATACCACACTTATTTAAATAGAGATATTTGCGGCTGAACAGTAAGCGACACACTCAAACTGCTTTTTTTTTAGATACCAAAGGCCCAAAACTGGATAGTACAGCAATTTGACCCATGGAACTGCGAAACCACACTGGGATGTCGAGCCTACACAAGACTATTTTCAACAGATATATTTTTGTGTCACAACAGTCAGGAGACACTACTGTTTTTCTTTACGAAAAAAACTACCAAAAGCTGAATAATAGAGATTTTTTACCGTGGGATGGCAAAACCACAGTTATTGTTTACTGGGGTATACCACACTTTTTTAAATAGAGATATTTGCGGCTGAACAGTGAGTGACACACTCAAACTGTTTTTTTTTAGATACCAAAGGCCCAAAACTGGATAGTACAGCGATTTGACCCATGGAACTGCGAAACCACACTGGGATGTCGGGCCTACACAAGACTATTTTCAACAGATATATTTTTGTGTCACAACAGTCAGGAGACACTACTGTTTTTCTTTACGGAAAAAACTACCAAAAGCTGAATGATTGAGATTTTTTAACGTGGGATAGCAAAACCACAGTTATTGTTTACTGGGGTATACCACACTTTTTTAAATAGAGATATTTGCGGCTGAGCAGTGAGCGACACACTCAAACTGCTTTTTTATTAGATACCAAAGGCCCAAAACTGCATAGTACAGCGATTTAACCCGTGGAACTGTGAAACCACACTGGGATGTCGGGCCTACACAAGACTTTTTTCTTCAGATATATTTTTGTGTCACAACAGTCAGGAGACACTACTGTTTTTCTTTACGGAAAATATACCAAAACCTGAATAATAGAGATTTTTCACCGTGGGATGGCAAAACCACAGTTATTGTTTACTGGGGTATAGCACACTTTTTTAAATAGAGATATTTGCGGCTGAACAGTGAGCGACACACTCAAACTGCTTTTTTTTTAGATACCAATGGCCCAAAACTGGATAGTACAGCGATTTGACCCGTGGAACTGCGAAACCACACTGGGATGTCGGGCCTACACAAGACTATTTTCAACAGATATATTTTTGTGTCACAACAGTCAGGAGACACTACTGTTTTTCTTTACGGAAAAAACTACCAAAAGCTGAATAATAGAGATTTTTTACCGTGGGATGGCAAAACCACAGTTATTGTTTACTGGGGTATACCACACTTTTTTAAATAGAGATATTTGCGGCTGAACAGTGAGCGACACACTCGAACTGCTTTTTTTTTAGATACCAAAGGCCCAAAACTGGATAGTACAGCGATTTGACCCGTGGAACTGCGAAACCACACTGGGTTGTTGGGCCTACACAAGACTATTGTCAACAGATATATTTTTGTGTCACAACAGTCAGGAGACACTACTGTTTTTCTTTACGGAAAATATACCAAAATCAGAATAATAGAGATTTTTTACTGTGGGATGGCAAAACCACAGTTATTGTTTACTGGGCTACACCACACTTTTTTAAATAGATATATTTGCAGCTGAGCAGTGAGCGACACACTCAAACTGCTTTTTTATTAGATACCAAAGGCCCAAAACTGGATAGTACAGCGATTTGACCCGTGGAACTGTGAAACCACACTGGGATGTCGGGCCTACACAAGACTTTTTTCTTCAGATATATTTTTGTGTCACAACAGTCAGGAGACACTACTGTTTTTCTTTACGGAAAATATACCAAAACCTGAATAATAGAGATTTTTCACCGTGGGATGGCAAAACCACAGTTATTGTTTACTGGGGTATACCACACTTTTTTAAATAGAGATATTTGCGGCTGAACAGTGAGCGACACACTCAAACTGCTTTTTTTTTAGATACCAAAGGCCCAAAACTGGATAGTACAGCGATTTGACCCGTGGAACTGCGAAACCACACTGGGATGTCGGGCCTACACAAGACTATTTTCAACAGACATATTTTTGTGTCACAACAGTCAGGAGACACTACTGTTTTTCTTTACGGAAAAAACTACCAAAAGCTGAATAATAGAGATTTTTTACCGTGGGATGGCAAACCACAGTTATTGTTTACTGGGGTATACCACACTTTTTTAAATAGAGATATTTGCAGCTGAACAGTGAGCGACACACTCAAACTGCTTTTTTTTTAGATACCAAAGGCCCAAAACTGGATAGTACAGCGATTTGACCCGTGGAACTGCGAAACCACACTGGGATGTCAGGCCTACACAAAACTATTTTCAACAGACATATTTTTGTGTCACAACAGTCAGGAGACACTACTGTTTTTCTTTAGGGAAAAAACTACCAAAAGCTGAATAATAGAGTTTTTTTACCGTGGGATGGAAAAACCACAGTTATTGTTTACTGGGGTATACCACACTTATTTAAATAGAGATATTTGTGGCTGAACAGTGAGCAACACACTCAAACTGCTTTTTTTTTAGATACCAAAGGACCAAAACTGGATAGTACAGTGATTTGACCCATGGAACTGCGAAATCACACTGGGATGTCGGGCCTGCACAAGACTATTTTCAACAGATATATTTTTCTGTCACAACAGTCAGGAGACACTACTGTTTTTCTTTACGGAAAAAACTACCAAAAGCTGAATAATAGAGATTTTTTACCGTGGGATGGCAAAACCACAGTTATTATTTACTGGGGTATACCACACTTTTTTAAATAGAGATATTTGCGACTGAACAGTGAGCGACACACTCAAACTGCATTTTTTTTAGATACCAAAGGCCCAAAACTGGATAGTACAGCGATTTGACCCGTGGAACTGCGAAACCACACAGGGTTGTCGGGCCTACACAAGACTATTGTCAACAGATATATTTTTGTGTCACAACAGTCAGGAGACACTACTGTTTTTCTTTACGGAAAATATACCAAAACCAGAATAATAGAGATTTTTTACTGTGGGATGGCAAAACCACAGTTATTGTTTACTGGGCTACACAATACTTTTTTAAATAGAGATATTTGCGGCTGAACAGTGAGCAACACACTCAAACTGCTTTTTTTTTTAGATACCAAAGGCCCAAAACTGGATAGTAAAGCGATTTGACCCGTGGAACTACGAAACCACATTGGGATGTCAGGCCTACACAAGACTATTTTCAACAGATATATTTTTGTGTCACAACATCCAGGAGACACTACTGTTTTTCTTTACGGAAAAAACTACCAAAAGCTGAATAATAGAGATTTTTTACCGTGGGATGGCAAAACCACAGTTATTGTTTACTGGGGTATACCACACTTTTTTAAATAGAGATATTTGCGGCTGAACAGTGAGTGACACACTCAAACTGCTTTTTTTTTAGATACCAAAGGCCCAAAACTGGATAGTACAGCGATTTGACCCGTGGAACTGCTAAACCACACTGGGATGTCGGGCCTACACAAGACTATTGTCAACAGATATATTTTTGTGTCACAACAGTCAGGAGACACTACTGTTTTTCTTTACGGAAAATATACCAAAACCGGAATAATAGAGATTTTTTACTGTGGGATGGCAAAACCACAGTTATTGTTTACTGGGCTACAGCACACTTTTTTAAATAGAGATATTTGCGGCTGAGCAGTGAGCGACACACTCAAACTACTTTTTTTTTAGATACCAAAGGCCCAAAACTGGATAGTACAGCGATTTGACCTGTGGAACTGTGAAACCACACTGGGATGTCGGGCCTACACAAGACTTTTTTCATCAGATATATTTTTGTGTCACAACAGTCAGGAGACACTACTGTTTTTCTTTACGGAAAAAACTACCAAAAGCTGAATGATAGAGATTTTTTACCGTGGGATGGCAAAACCACAGTTATTGTTTACTGGGGTATACCACACTTTTTTAAATAGAGATATTTGCGGCTGAACAGTGAGCGACACACTCAAACTGCTTTTTTTTTAGATACCAAAGGCCCAAAACTGGATAGTACAGCGATTTGACCCGTGGAACTGCGAAACCACACTGGGATGTCGGGCCTACACAAGACTATTTTCAACAGATATATTTTTGTGTCACAACAGTCAGGAGACATTACTGTTTTTCTTTACGGAAAATATACCAAAACCTGAATAATAGAGATTTTTTACCAAGGGATGGCAAAACCACAGTTATTGTTTACTGGGGTATACCACACTTTTTTAAATAGAGATATTTGCGGCTGAACAGTGAGCGACACACTCAAACTGCTTTTTTTTTAGATACCAAAGGCCCAAAACTGGATAGTACAGCGATTTGACCCGTGGAACTGCGAAACCACACTGGGATGTCGGGCCTACACAAGACTATTTTCAACAGACATATTTTTGTGTCACAACAGTCAGGAGACACTACTGTTTTTCCTTACGGAAAAAACTACCAAAAGCTGAATAATAGCGATTTTTTACCGTGGGATGGCAAACCACAGTTATTGTTTACTGGGGTATACCACACTTTTTTAAATAGAGATATTTGCAGCTGAACAGTGAGCGACACACTCAAACTGCTTTTTTTTTAGATACCAAAGGCCCAAAACTGGATAGTACAGCGATTTGACCCGTGGAACTGCGAAACCACACTGGGATGTCAGGCCTACACAAAACTATTTTCAACAGACATATTTTTGTGTCACAACAGTCAGGAGACACTACTGTTTTTCTTTAGGGAAAAAACTACCAAAAGCTGAATAATAGAGTTTTTTTACCGTGGGATGGAAAAACCACAGTTATTGTTTACTGGGGTATACCACACTTATTTAAATAGAGATATTTGCGGCTGAACAGTGAGCAACACACTCAAACTGCTTTTTTTTTAGATACCAAAGGACCAAAACTGGATAGAACAGTGATTTGACCCATGGAACTGCGAAATCACACTGGGATGTCGGGCCTACACAAGACTATTTTCAACAGATATATTTTTCTGTCACAACAGTCAGGAGACACTACTGTTTTTCATTACGCAAAAAACTACCAAAAGCTGAATAATAGAGATTTTTTACCGTGGGATGGCAAAACCACAGTTATTATTTACTGGGGTATACCACACTTTTTTAAATAGAGATATTTGCGACTGAACAGTGAGCGACACACTCAAACTGCATTTTTTTTAGATACCAAAGGCCCAAAACTGGATAGTACAGCGATTTGACCCGTGGAACTGCGAAACCACACAGGGTTGTCGGGCCTACACAAGACTATTGTCAACAGATATATTTTTGTGTCACAACAGTCAGGAGACACTACTGTTTTTCTTTACGGAAAATATACCAAAACCAGAATAATAGAGATTTTTTACTGTGGGATGGCAAAACCACAGTTATTGTTTACTGGGCTACACAATACTTTTTTAAATAGAGATATTTGCGGCTGAACAGTGAGCAACACACTCAAACTGCTTTTTTTTTTAGATACCAAAGGCCCAAAACTGGATAGTAAAGCGATTTGACCCGTGGAACTACGAAACCACATTGGGATGTCAGGCCTACACAAGACTATTTTCAACAGATATATTTTTGTGTCACAACATCCAGGAGACACTACTGTTTTTCTTTACGGAAAAAACTACCAAAAGCTGAATAATAGAGATTTTTTACCGTGGGATGGCAAAACCACAGTTATTGTTTACTGGGGTATACCACACTTTTTTAAATAGAGATATTTGCGGCTGAACAGTGAGTGACACACTCAAACTGCTTTTTTTTTAGATACCAAAGGCCCAAAACTGGATAGTACAGCGATTTGACCCGTGGAACTGCTAAACCACACTGGGATGTCGGGCCTACACAAGACTATTGTCAACAGATATATTTTTGTGTCACAACAGTCAGGAGACACTACTGTTTTTCTTTACGGAAAATATACCAAAACCAGAATAATAGAGATTTTTTACTGTGGGATGGCAAAACCACAGTTATTGTTTACTGGGCAACACCACACTTTTTTAAATAGAGATATTTGCGGCTGAGCAGTGAGCGACACACTCAAACTGCTTTTTTTTTAGATACCAAAGGCCCAAAACTGGATAGTACAGCGATTTGACCCGTGGAACTGTGAAACCACACTGGGATGTCGGGCCTACACAAGACTTTTTTCATCAGATATATTTTTGTGTCACAACAGTCAGGAGACACTACTGTTTTTCTTTACGGAAAATATACCAAAACCTGAATAATAGAGATTTTTCACCGTGGGATGGCAAAACCACAGTTATTGTTTACTGGGGTATACCACACTTTTTTAAATAGAGATATTTGCGGCTGAACAGTGAGCGCCACACTCAAACTGCTTTTTTTTTAGATACCAAAGGCCCACAACTGGATAGTACAGCGATTTGACCCGTGGAACTGCGAAACCACACTGGGATGTCGGGCCTACACAAGACTATTTTCAACAGATATATTTTTGTGTCACAACAGTCAGGAGACACTACTGTTTTTCTTTACGGAAAATATACCAAAACCTGAATAATAGAGATTTTTTACCAAGGGATGGCAAAACCACAGTTATTGTTTACTGGGGTATACCACACTTTTTTAAATAGAGATATTTGCGGCTGAACAGTGAGCGACACACTCAAACTGCTTTTTTTTTAGATACCAAAGGCCCAAAACTGGATAGTACAGCGATTTGACCCGTGGAACTGCGAAACCACACTGGGATGTCGGGCCTACACAAGACTATTTTCAACAGACATATTTTTGTGTCACAACAGTCAGGAGACACTACTGTTTTTCTTTACGGAAAAAACTACCAAAAGCTGAATAATAGAGATTTTTTACCGTGGGATGGCAAACCACAGTTATTGTTTACTGGGGTATACCACACTTTTTTAAATAGAGATATTTGCGGCTGAACAGTGTTCGACACACTCAAACTGCTTTTTTTTTAGATACCAAAGGCCCAAAACTGGATAGTACAGCGATTTGACCCGTGGAACTGCGAAACCACACTGGGATCTCGGGCCTACACAAGACTATTTTCAACAGACATATTTTTGTGTCACAACAGTCAGGAGACACTACTGTTATTCTTTATGGAAAAAACTATCAAAAGCTGAATGATAGAGATTTTTTACCGTGGAATGGCAAAACCACAGTTATTGTTTACTGGGGTATACCACACTTTTTTAAATAGAGATATTTGCGGCTGAACAGTGAGCGACACACTCGAACTGTTTTTTTTTCAGATACCAAAGGCCCAAAACTGGATAGTACAGCGATTTGACCCGTGGAACTGCGAAACCACACTGGGATGTTGGGCCTACAAAAGACTATTGTCAACAGATATATTTTTGTGTCACAACAGTCAGGAGACACTACTGTTTTTCTTTACGGAAAATATACCAAAACCGGAATAATAGGGATTTTTTACTGTGGGATGGCAAAACCACAGTTATTGTTTACTGGGCTACACCACACTTTTTTAAATAGAGATATTTGCGGCTGAGCAGTGAGCGACACACTCAAACTGCTTTTTTTTTTAGATACCAAAGGCCCAAAACTGGATAGTAAAGCGATTTGACCCGTGGAACTACGAAACCACACTGGGATGTCAGGCCTACACAAGACTATTTTCAACAGATATATTTTTGTGTCACAACAGTCAGGAGACACTACTGTTTTTCTTTACGGAAAAAACTACCAGAAGCTGAATAATAGAGATTTTTTACCGTGGGATGGCAAAACCACAGTTATTGTTTACTGGGGTATACCACACTTTTTTAAATAGAGATATTTGCGGCTGAACAGTGAGTGACACACTCAAACTGCTTTTTTTTAAGATACCAAAGGCCCAAAACTGGATAGTACAGCGATTTGACCCGTGGAACTGCGAAACCACACTGGGATGTCGGGCCTACACAAGACTATTTTCAACAGATATATTTTTGTGTCACAACAGTCAGGAGACAATACTGTTTTTCTTTACGGAAAAAACTACCAAAAGCTGAATGATAGAGATTTTTTACCGTAGGATGGCAAAACCACAGTTATTGTTTACTGGGGTATACCACACTTTTTTAAATAGAGATATTTGCGGCTGAACAGTGAGCGACACACTCAAACTGCGTTTTTTTTAGATACCAAAGGCCCAAAACTTGATAGTACAGCGATTTGACCCGTGGAACTGCGAAACCACACTGGGATGTCGGGCCTACACAAGACTATTTTCAACAGATATATTTTTGTGTCACAACAGTCAGGAGACACTACTGTTTTTCTTTACGGAAAATATACCAAAACCTGAATAATAGAGATTTTTTACCGTGGGATGGCAAAACCACAGTTATTGTTTACTGGGGTATACCACACTTTTTTAAATAGAGATATTTGCGGCTGAACAGTGAGCGACACACTCAAACTGCTTTTTTTTTTAGATACCAAAGGCCCAAAACTGGATAGTACAGCGATTTAACCCGTGGAACTGCGAAACCACACTGGGATGTCGGGCCTACACAAGACTATTTTCAACAGATATATTTTTGTGTCACAAAAGTCAGGAGACACTACTGTTTTTCTTTACGGAAAATATACCAAAACCTGAATAATAGAGATTTTTTACCGTGGGATGGCAAAACCACAGTTATTGTTTACTGGGGTATACCACACTTTTTTAAATAGAGATATTTGCGGCTGAACAGTGAGCGAAACACTCAAACTGCTTTTTTTTAGATACCAAAGGCCCAAAACTGGATAGTACAGCGATTTGACCCGTGGAACTGCGAAACCACACTGGGATGTCGTGCCTACACAAGACTATTTTCAACAGATATATTTTTGTGTCACAACAGTCAGGAGACATTGTTGTTTTTCTTTACGGAAAATATACCTAAACCTGAATAATAGAGATTTTTTACCGTGGGATGGCAAAACCACAGTTATTGTTTACTGGGGTATACCACACTTTTTTAAATAGAGATATTTGCGGCTGAACAGTGAGCGACACACTCAAACTGCTTTTTTTTCAGATACCAAAGGCCCAAAACTGGATAGTACAGCGATTTGACCCATGGAACTGCGAAACCACACTGGGATGTTGGGCCTAGACAAGACTATTGTCAACAGATATATTTTTGTGTCACAACAGTCAGGAGACACTACTGTTTTTCTTTACGGAAAATATACCAAAACCTGAATAATAGAGATTTTTTACTGTGGGATGGCAAAACCACAGTTATTTTTTACTGGGCTACACCACACTTTTTTAAATAGAGATATTTGCAGCTGAACAGTGAGCGACACACTCAAACTGCTTTTTTTTTAGATACCAAAGGCCCAAAACTAGATAGTACAGCGATTTGACCCGTGGAACTGCGAAACCACACTGGGATGTCAGGCCTACACAAGACTATTTTCAACAGACATATTTTTGTGTCACAACAGTCAGGAGACACTACTGTTTTTCTTTACGGAAAAAACTACCAAAAGCTGAATAATAGAGTTTTTTTTAACGTGGGATGGCAAAACCACAGTTATTGTTTACTGGGGTATACCACACTTTTTTAAATAGAGATATTTGTGGCTGAACAGTGAGCGACACACTCAAACTGCTTTTTTTTCAGATACCAAAGGCCCAAAACTGGATAGTACAGCGATTTGACCCATGGAACTGCGAAACCACACTGGGATGTTGGGACTAGACAAGAATATTGTCAACAGATATATTTTTGTGTCACAACAGTCAGGAGACACTACTGTTTTTCTTTATGGAAAAAACTACCAAAAGATGAATAACAGAGATTTTTTACCGTGGGATGGCAAAACCACAGTTATTGTTTACTGGGGTATACCACACTTTTTTAATTAGAGATATTTGCGGCTGAACAGTGAGTGACACACTCAAACTGCTTTTTTTTTTAGATACCAAAGGCCCAAAACTGGATAGTACAGCGATTTGACCCGTGGAACTGTGAAACCACACTGGAATGTCGGGCCTACACAAGAGTATTTTCAACAGATATATTTTTGTGTCACAACAGTCAGGAGACACTACTGTTTTTCTTTACGGAAAATATACCAAAAGCTGAATGATAGAGATTTTTTACCGTGGGATGGCAAAACCACAGTTATTGTTTACTGGGGTATACCACACTTTTTTAAATAGAGATATTTGCGGCTAAACAGTGAGCGACACACTCAAACTGCGTTTTTTTTAGATACCAAAGGCCCAAAAGTGGATAGTACAGCGATTTGACCCGTGGAACTGTGAAACCACACTGGGATGTCGGGCCTACACAAGACTATTTTCAACAGATATATTTTTGTGTCACAACAGTCAGGAGACACTACTGTTTTTCTTTACGGAAAAAACTACCAAAAGCTGAATAATAGAGATTTTTTACCGTGGGATGGCAAACCACAGTTATTGTTTCCTGGGGTATACCACACTTTTTTAAATAGAGATATTTGCGTCTGAACAGTGAGCGACACACTCACACTGCTTTTTTTTTAGATACCAAAGGCCCAAAGCTGGATCTTACAGCGATTTGACCCATGGAACTGCTAAACCACTCTGAGATGTCGGGCCTACACAAGACTATTTTCAACAGATATATTTTTGTATCACAACAGTCAGGAGACACTACTGTTTTTCTTTACGGAAAAAACTACCAAAAGCTGAATAATAGAGATTTTTTACCGTGGGATGGCAAAACCACAGTTATTGTTTATTGGGGTATACCACACTTTTTTAAATAGAGATATTTGCGGCTGAACAGTGAGCGACACTCTCAAACTGCTTTTTTTTTAGATACCAAAGGCCCAAAACTGGATAGTACAGCGATTTGACCCGTGGAACTGTGAAACCACACTGGGATGTCGGGCCTACACAAGACTTTTTTCAACAGATATATTTTTGTGTCACAACAGTCAGGAGACACTACTGTTTTTCTTTATGGAAAATATACCAAAACCTGAATAATAGAGATTTTTCACCGTTTGATGGCAAAACCACAGTTATTGTTTACTGGGGTATACCACACTTTTTTAAATAGAGATATTTGCGGCTGAACAGTGAGCGACACACTCAAACTGCTTTTTTTTTAGATACCAAAGGCCCAAAACTGGATAGTACAGCGATTTGACCCGTGAAACTGCGAAACCACACTGGGATGTCGGGCCTACACAAGACTATTTTCAACAGATATATTTTTGTGTCACAACAGTCAGGAGACACTACTGTTTTTCTTTACGGAAAATATAACAAAACCTGAATAATAGAGATTTTGTACCGTGGGATGGCAAAACCACAGTTATTGTTTACTGGGGTATACCACACTTTTTTAAATAGAGATATTTGCGGCTGAACAGTGAGTGACACACGCAAACTGCTTTTTTTTTAGATACCAAAGGCCCAAAACTGGATAGTACAGCGATTTGACCCGTGGAACTCGGAAACCACACTGGTATGTCGGGCCTACACAAGACTATTTTCAACAGACATATTTTTGTGTCACAACAGTCAGGAGACACTACTGTTTTTCTTTACGGAAAATATACCAAAACCTGAATAATAGAGATTTTTTTACCGTGGGATGGCAAAACCACAGTTATTGTTTACTGGGGTATACCACACTTTTTTAAATAGAGATATTTGCTGCTGAACAGTGAGCGACACACTCAAACTGCTTTTTTTTTAGATACCAAAGGCCCAAAACTGGATAGTACAGTGATTTGACCCATGGAACTGCAAAACCACAATGGGATGTCGGGCCTACACAAGACTATTTTCAACAGATATATTTTTGTGTCACAACAGTCAGGAGACACTACTGTTTTCTTTACGGAAAAAACTACCAAAAGCTGAATAATAGAGATTTTTTACCGTGGGATAGCAAAACCACAGTTATTGTTTACTGGGGTATACCACATTTTTTAAATAGAGATATTTGCGGCTGAACAGTGAGTGAGACACTCAAACTGCTTTTTTTTTAGATACCAAAGGCCCAAAACTGGATAGTACAGCGATTTGACCAGTGGAACTGCGAAACCACACTGGGATGTCGGGCCTACACAAGACTATTTTCAACAGATATATTTTTGTGTCACAACAGTCAGGAGACAATACTGTTTTTCTTTATGGAAAAAACTACCAAAAGCTGAATAATAGAGATTTTTTACCATGGGATGGCAAAACCACAGTTATCGTACACTGGGGTATACCACACTTTTTTAAATAGAGATATTTGCGGCTGAACAGTGAGCGACACACTCAAACTGCTTTTTTTTTACATACCAAAGGCCCAAAACTGGATAGTACAGCGATTTGACCCATGGAACTGCGAAACCACTCTGGGATGTCGGGCCTACTCAAGACTATTTTCAACAGATATATTTTTGTATCACAACAGTCAGGAGACACTACTGTTTTTCTTTACGGAAAAAACTACCAAAAGCTGAATAATAGAGATTTTTTACCGTGGGATGGCAAAAACCACAGTTATTGTTTATTGGGGTATACCACACTTTTTTAAATAGAGATATTTGCGGCTGAACAGTGAGCGACACTCTCAAACTGCTTTTTTTTTAGATACCAAAGGCCCAAAACTGGATAGTAAAGCGATTTGACCCGTGGAACTGCGAAACCACACTGGCATGTCGGGCCTACACAAGACTATTTTCAACAGATATATTTTTGTGTCACAACAGTCAGGAGACACTACTGTTTTTCTTTACGGAAAATATACCAAAACCTGAATAATAGATATTTTTTTACTGTGGGATGGCAAAACCACAGTTATTGTTTACTGGGGTATACCACACTTTTTTAAATAGAGATATTTGCGGCTGAACAGTGAGCGACACACTCAAACTGCTTTTTTTTTAGATACCAAAGGCCCAAAACTGGATAGTACAGCGATTTGACCCATGGAACTGCGAAACCACACTGGGATGTCGGGCCTACACAAGACTATTTTCAACAGATATATTTTTGTGTCACAACAGTCAGGAGACACTACTGTTTTTCTTTACGGAAAAAACTACCAAAAGCTGAATAATAGAGATTTTTTACCGTGGGATGGCAAAACCACAGTTATTGTTTGCTGGGGTATACCACACTTTTTTAAATAGAGATATTTGCGGCTGAACAGTGAGCGACACACTCAAACTGCTTTTTTTTTAGATACCAAAGGCCCAAAACTGGATAGTACAGCGATTTGACCGTGGAACTGCGAAACCACACTGGGATGTCGGGCCTACACAACACTATTGTCAACAGATATATTTTTGTGTCACAACAGTCAGGAGACACTACTGTTTTTCTTTACGGAAAATATACCAAAAACTGAATAATAGAGATTTTTTACTGTGGGATGGCAAAACCACAGTTATTGTTTACTGGGGTATACCACACTTTCTTAAATAGAGATATTTGCAGCTGAACAGTGAGCGACACACTCAAACTGCTTTTTTTTTTAGATAGCAAAGGCCCAAAACTGGATAGTAAAGCGATTTGACCCGTGCAACTACGAAACCACACTGGGATGTCGGGCCTACACAAGACTATTTTCAACAGATATATTTTTGTGTCACAACAGTCAGGAGACACTACTGTTTTTCTTTACGGAAAAAACTAGCAAAAGCTGAATAATAGAGATTTTTTACCGTGGGATGGCAAAACCACAGTTATTGTTTACTGGGGTATACCACACTTTTTTAAATAGAGATATTTGCGGCTGAACAGTGAGCGACACACGCAAACTGCTTTTTTTTTAGATACCAAAGGCCCAAAACTGGATAGCACAGCAGTTTGACCCGTTGAACTGCGAAACCACACCGGGATGTCGGGCCTACACAGGAATATTTTCAACAGATATATTTTTGTGTCACAACAGTCAGGAGACACTACTGTTTTTCTTTACTGAAAATACTACCAAAAGCTGAATAATAGAGATTTTTTACCGTGGGATGGCAAAACCACAGTTATTGTTTACTGGGGTATACCACATTTTTTTAAATAGAGATATTTGCTGCTGAAAAGTGAGCGACACACTCAAACTGCTTTTTTTTTAGATACCAAAGGCCCAAAACTGGATAGTACAGCGATTTGACCCGTGGAACTGCGAAACCACACTGGGATGTCGGGCCTACACAAGACTATTTTCAACAGATATATTTTTGTGTCACAACAGTCAGGAGACACTACTGTTTTTCTTTACGGAAAATATACCAAAACCTGAATAATAGAGATTTTTTTATCGTGTGATGGCAAAAGCACAGTTATTGTTTACTGGGGTATACCACACTTTTTTAAATAGAGATATTTGCGGCTGAACAGTGAGCGACACACTCAAACTGCTTTTTTTTTAGATAGCAAAGGCCCAAAACTGGATAGTACAGCGATTTGACCCATGGAACTGCGAAACCACACTGGGATGTCGGGCCTACACAAGACTATTTTCAACAGATATATTTTTGTGTCACAACAGTCAGGAGACACTACTGTTTTTCTTTAGAGAAAATAAACCAAAACCGGAATAATAGAGATTTTTTACTGTGGGATGGCAAAACCACAGTTATTGTTTACTGGGGTATACCACACTTTTTTAAATAGAGCTATTTGCGGCTGAACAGTGAGCGACACACTCAAACTGCTTTTTTTTTAGATACCAAAGGCCCAAAACTGTATAGTACAGCGATTTGACCCGTGGAACTACGAAACCACACTGGGATGTCGGGCCTACACAAGACTATTTTCAACAGATATATTTTTGTGTCACAACAGTCAGGAGACGCTACTGTTTTTCTTTACGGAAAAAACTACCAAAAGCTGAATAATAGAGATTTTTTACTGAGGGATGGCAAAACCACAGTTATTGTTTACTGGGGTATACCACACTTTTTTAAATAGAGATATTTGCGGCTGAACAGTGAGCAACACACTCAAACTGCTTTTTTTTTAGATACCAAAGGCCCAAAACTGGATAGTACAGCTATTTGACCCGTGGAACTGCGAAACCACACCGGGATGTCGGGCCTACACAGGACTATTTTCAACAGATATATTTTTGTGTCACAACAGTCAGGAGACACTACTGTTTTTCTTTACGGAAAAAACTACCAAAAGCTGAATAATAGAGATTTTTTACCGTGGGATGGCAAAACCACAGTTATTGTTTACTGGGGTATACCACATTTTTTTAAATAGAGATATTTGCCGCTGAAAAGTGAGCGACAAACTCAAACTGCTTTTTTTTTAGATACCAAAGGCCCAAAACTGGATAGTACAGCGATTTGACCCGTGGAACTGCGAAACCACACTGGGATGTCGGGCCTACACAAGACTATTTTCAACAGATATATTTTTGTGTCACAACAGTCAGGAGACACTACTGTTTTTCTTTACGGAAAATATACCAACACCTGAATAATAGAGATTTTTTACCGTGGGATGGCAAAACCACAGTTATTGTTTACTGGGGTATACCACACTTTTTTAAATAGAGATATTTGCGGCTGAACAGTGAGCGACACACTCAAACTGCTTTTTTTTAGATACCAAAGGCCCAAAACTGGATAGTACAGCGATTTGACCCGTGGAACTGCGAAACCACACTGGGATGTCGGGCCTACACAAGACTATTTTCAACAGATATATTTTTGTGTCACAACAGTCAGGAGACACTACTGTTTTTCTTTACGGAAAATATACCAAAACCTGAATAATAGAGATTTTTTACCGTGGGATGGCAAAACCACAGTTATTGTTTACTGGGGTATACCACACTTTTTTAAATAGAGATATTTGCGGCTGAACAGTGAGTGACACACTCAAACTGCTTCTTTTCTAGATAGCAAAGGCCCAAAACTGGATAGTACAGCGATTTGACCCATGGAACTGCGAAACCACACTGGGATGTCGGGCCTATACAAGACTATTTTCAACAGATATATTTTTGTGTCACAACAGTCAGGAGACACTACTGTTTTTCTTTAGAGAAAATAAACCAAAACCGGAATATTAGAGATTTTTTACTGTGGGATGGCAAAACCACAGTTATTGTTTACTGGGGTATACCACACTTTTTTAAATAGAGATATTTGCGGCTGAACAGTGAGCGACACACTCAAACTGCTTTTTTTTTAGATACCAAAGGCCCAAAACTGGATAGTACAGCGATTTGACCGTGGAACTGCGAAACCACACTGGGATGTCGGGCCTACACAACACTATTGTCAACAGATATATTTTTGTGTCACAACAGTCAGGAGACACTACTGTTTTTCTTTACGGAAAATATACCAAAAACTGAATAATAGAGATTTTTTACCGTGGGATGGCAAAACCACAGTTATTGTTTACTGGGGTATACCACACTTTCTTAAATAGAGATATTTGCAGCTGAACAGTGAGCGACACACTCAAACTGCTTTTTTTTTTAGATAGCAAAGGCCCAAAACTGGATAGTAAAGCGATTTGACCCGTGCAACTACGAAACCACACTGGGATGTCGGGCCTACACAAGACTATTTTCAACAGATATATTTTTGTGTCACAACAGTCAGGAGACACTACTGTTTTTCTTTACGGAAAAAACTAGCAAAAGCTGAATAATAGAGATTTTTTACCGTGGGATGGCAAAACCACAGTTATTGTTTACTGGGGTATACCACACTTTTTTAAATAGAGATATTTGCGGCTGAACAGTGAGCGACACACGCAAACTGCTTTTTTTTTAGATACCAAAGGCCCAAAACTGGATAGCACAGCAGTTTGACCCGTTGAACTGCGAAACCACACCGGGATGTCGGGCCTACACAGGAATATTTTCAACAGATATATTTTTGTGTCACAACAGTCAGGAGACACTACTGTTTTTCTTTACTGAAAATACTACCAAAAGCTGAATAATAGAGATTTTTTACCGTGGGATGGCAAAACCACAGTTATTGTTTACTGGGGTATACCACATTTTTTTAAATAGAGATATTTGCTGCTGAAAAGTGAGCGACACACTCAAACTGCTTTTTTTTTAGATACCAAAGGCCCAAAACTGGATAGTACAGCGATTTGACCCGTGGAACTGCGAAACCACACTGGGATGTCGGGCCTACACAAGACTATTTTCAACAGATATATTTTTGTGTCACAACAGTCAGGAGACACTACTGTTTTTCTTTACGGAAAATATACCAAAACCTGAATAATAGAGATTTTTTTATCGTGTGATGGCAAAAGCACAGTTATTGTTTACTGGGGTATACCACACTTTTTTAAATAGAGATATTTGCGGCTGAACAGTGAGCGACACACTCAAACTGCTTTTTTTTTAGATAGCAAAGGCCCAAAACTGGATAGTACAGCGATTTGACCCATGGAACTGCGAAACCACACTGGGATGTCGGGCCTACACAAGACTATTTTCAACAGATATATTTTTGTGTCACAACAGTCAGGAGACACTACTGTTTTTCTTTAGAGAAAATAAACCAAAACCGGAATAATAGAGATTTTTTACTGTGGGATGGCAAAACCACAGTTATTGTTTACTGGGGTATACCACACTTTTTTAAATAGAGATATTTGCGGCTGAACAGTGAGCGACACACTCAAACTGCTTTTTTTTTAGATACCAAAGGCCCAAAACTGTATAGTACAGCGATTTGACCCGTGGAACTACGAAACCACACTGGGATGTCGGGCCTACACAAGACTATTTTCAACAGATATATTTTTGTGTCACAACAGTCAGGAGACGCTACTGTTTTTCTTTACGGAAAAAACTACCAAAAGCTGAATAATAGAGATTTTTTACTGAGGGATGGCAAAACCACAGTTATTGTTTACTGGGGTATACCACACTTTTTTAAATAGAGATATTTGCGGCTGAACAGTGAGCGACACACTCAAACTGCTTTTTTTTTAGATACCAAAGGCCCAAAACTGGATAGTACAGCTATTTGACCCGTGGAACTGCGAAACCACACCGGGATGTCGGGCCTACACAGGACTATTTTCAACAGATATATTTTTGTGTCACAACAGTCAGGAGACACTACTGTTTTTCTTTACGGAAAAAACTACCAAAAGCTGAATAATAGAGATTTTTTACCGTGGGATGGCAAAACCACAGTTATTGTTTACTGGGGTATACCACATTTTTTTAAATAGAGATATTTGCCGCTGAAAAGTGAGCGACACACTCAAACTGCTTTTTTTTTAGATACCAAAGGCCCAAAACTGGATAGTACAGCGATTTGACCCGTGGAACTGCGAAACCACACTGGGATGTCGGGCCTACACAAGACTATTTTCAACAGATATATTTTTGTGTCACAACAGTCAGGAGACACTACTGTTTTTCTTTACGGAAAATATACCAACACCTGAATAATAGAGATTTTTTACCGTGGGATGGCAAAACCACAGTTATTGTTTACTGGGGTATACCACACTTTTTTAAATAGAGATATTTGCGGCTGAACAGTGAGCGACACACTCAAACTGCTTTTTTTTAGATACCAAAGGCCCAAAACTGGATAGTACAGCGATTTGACCCATGGAACTGCGAAACCACACTGGGATGTCGGGCCTACACAAGACTATTTTCAACAGATATATTTTTGTGTCACAACAGTCAGGAGACACTACTGTTTTTCTTTACGGAAAATATACCAAAACCTGAATAATAGAGATTTTTTACCGTGGGATGGCAAAACCACAGTTATTGTTTACTGGGGTATACCACACTTTTTTAAATAGAGATATTTGCGGCTGAACAGTGAGTGACACACTCAAACTGCTTCTTTTCTAGATAGCAAAGGCCCAAAACTGGATAGTACAGCGATTTGACCCATGGAACTGCGAAACCACACTGGGATGTCGGGCCTATACAAGACTATTTTCAACAGATATATTTTTGTGTCACAACAGTCAGGAGACACTACTGTTTTTCTTTAGAGAAAATAAACCAAAACCGGAATATTAGAGATTTTTTACTGTGGGATGGCAAAACCACAGGTATTGTTTACTGGGGTATACCACACTTTTTTAAATAGAGATATTTGCGGCTGAACAGTGAGCGACACACTCAAACTGCTTTTTTTTTAGATACCAAAGGCCCAAAACTGGATAGTAAAGCGATTTGACCCGTGCAACTACAAAACCACACTGCGATGTCGGGCCTACACAAGACTATTTTCAACAGATATATTTTTGTGTCACAACAGTCAGGAGACACTACTGTTTTTCTTTACGGAAAAAACTACCAAAACCTGAATAATAGAGATTTTTACCGTGAGATGGCAAAACCATAGTTATTGTTTACTGGGGTATACCACACTTTTTTAAATAGAGATATTTGCGGCTGAACAGTGAGCGACACACTCAAACTGCTTTTTTTTTAGATACCAAAGGCCCAAAACTGGATAGTACAGCAATTTGACCCGTGGAACTGCGAAACCACACCGGGATGTCGGGCCTACACAGGACTATTTTCAACAGATATATTTTTGTGTCACAACAGTCAGGAGACACTACTGTTTTTCTTTACGGAAAAAACTACCAAAAGCTGAATAATAGAGTTTTTTTACCGTGGGATGGCAAAACCACAGTTATTGTTTACTGGGGTATACCACATTTTTTTAAATAGAGATATTTGCCGCTGAAAAGTGAGCGACACACTTAAACTGCTTTTTTTTAGATACCAAAGGCCCAAAACTGGATAGTACAGCGATTTGACCCGTGGAACTGCGAAACCACACTGGGATGTCGGGCCTACACAAGACTATTTTCAACAGATATATTTTTGTGTCACAACAGTCAGGAGACACTACTGTTTTTCTTTACGGAAAATATACCAAAACCTGAATAATAGAGATTTTTTTACCGTGGGGTGGCAAAAGCACAGTTATTGTTTACTGGGTTATACCACACTTTTTTAAATAGAGATATTTGCGGCTGAACAGTGAGCTACACACTCAAACTGCTTTTTTTTTAGATAGCAAAGGCCCAAAACTGGATAGTACAGCGATTTGACCCATGGAACTGCGAAACCAAACTGGGATGTCGGGCCTACACAGGACTATTTTCAACAGATATATTTTTGTGTCACAACAGTCAGGAGACACTTCTGTTTTTCTTTAGAGAAAATAAACCAAAACCGGAATAATAGAGATTTTTTACTGTGGGATGGCAAAACCACAGTTATTGTTTACTGGGGTATACCACACTTTTTTAAATAGAGATATTTGCGGCTGAACAGTGAGAGACACACTCAAACTGCTTTTTTTTTAGATACCAAAGGCCCAAAACTGGATAGTACAGCGATTTGACCCGTGGAACTGCGGAACCACACCGGGATGTCGGGCCTACACAGGACTATTTTCAACAGATATATTTTTGTGTCACAACAGTCAGGAGACACTACTGTTTTTCTTTACGGAAAAAACTACCAAAAGCTGAATAATAGAGATTTTTTACCGTGGGATGGCAAAACCACAGTTATTGTTTACTGGGGTATACCACATTTTTTTAAATAGAGATATTTGCCGCTGAAAAGTGAGCGACACACTCAAGCTGCTTTTTTTTTAGATACCAAAGGCCCAAAACTGGATAGTACAGCGATTTGACCCGTGGAACTGCGAAACCACACTGGGATGTCGGGCCTAAACAAGACTATTTTCAACAGATATATTTTTGTGTCACAACAGTCAGGAGACACTAATGTTTTTCTTTACGGAAAATATACCAAAACCTGAATAATAGAGATTTTTTACCGTGGGATGGCAAAACCACAGTTATTGTTTACTGGGGTATACAAAACTTTTTTAAATAGAGATATTTGCGGCTGAACAGTGAGCGACACACTCAAACTGCTTTTTTTTAGATACCAAAGGTCCAAAACTGGATAGTACAGCGATTTGACCCGTGTAACTGCGAAACCACACTGGGATGTCGGGCCTACGCAAGACTATTTTCAACAGATATATTTTTGTGTCACAACAGTCAAGAGACACTACTGTTTTTCTTTACGGAAAATATACCAAAACCTGAATAATAGAGATTTTTTTACCGTGGGATGGCAAAACCACAGTTATTGTTTACTGGGGTATACCACACTTTTTTAAATAGAGATATTTGCGGCTGAACAGTGAGCGACACACTCAAACTGCTTTTTTTCTACATAGCAAAGGCCCAAAACTGGATAGTACAGCGATTTGACCCATGGAACTGCGAAACCACACTGGGATGTCGGGCCTACACAAGACTATTTTCAACAGATATATTTTTGTGTCACAACAGTCAGGAGACACTACTGTTTTTCTTTAGAGAAAATAAACCAAAACCGGAATAATAGAGATTTTTTACTGTGGGATGGCAAAACCACAGTTATTGTTTACTGGGGTATACCACACTTTTTTAAATAGAGATATTTGCGGCTGAACAGTGAGCGACACACTCAAACTGCTTTTTTTTTAGATACCAAAGGCCCAAAACTGGATAGTAAAGCGATTTGACCCGTGGAACTACGAAACCACACTGGGATGTCGGGCCTACACAAGACTATTTTCAACAGATATATTTTTGTGTCACAACAGTCAGGAGACACTACTGTTTTTCTTTACGGAAAAAACTACCAAAAGCTGAATAATAGAGATTTTTTACCATGGGATGGCAAAACCACAGTTATTGTTTACTGGGGTATACCACACTTTTTTAAATTGAGATATTTGCGGCTGAACAGTGAGCGACACACTCAAACTGCTTTTTTTTTAGATACCAAAGGCCCAAAACTGTATAGTACAGCGATTTGACCCGTGGAACTGCGAAACCACACCGGGATGTCGGGCCTACACAGGACTATTTTCAACAGATATATTTTTGTGTCACAACAGTCAGGAGACACTACTGTTTTTCTTTACGGAAAAAACTACCAAAAGCTGAATAATAGAGATTTTTTACCGTGGGATGGCAAAACCACAGTTATTGTTTACTGGGGTATACCACATTTTTTTAAATAGAGATATTTGCCGCTGAAAAGTGAGCGACACACTCAAACTGCTTTTTTTTTAGATACCAAAGGCCCAAAACTGGATAGTACAGCGATTTGACCCGTGGAACTGCGAAACCACACTGGGATGTCGGGCCTACACAAGACTATTTTTAACAGATATATTTTTGTGTCACAACAGTCAGGAGACACTACTGTTTTTCTTTACGGAAAATATACCAAAACCTGAATAATAGAGATTTTTTACCGTGGGATGGCAAAACCACAGTTATTGTTTACTGGGGTATAGCACATTTTTTTAAATAGAGATATTTGCCGCTGAAAAGTGAGCGACACACTCAAACTGCTTTTTTTTTAGATACCAAAGGCCCAAAACTGGATAGTACAGCGATTTGACCCGTGGAACTGCGAAACCACACTGGGATGTCGGGCCTACACAAGACTATTTTCAACAGATATATTTTTGTGTCACAACAGTCAGGAGACACTACTGTTTTTCTTTAGAGAAAATAAACCAAAACCGGAATAATAGAGATTTTTTACTGTGGGATGGCAAAACCACAGTTATTGTTTACTGGGGTATACCACACTTTTTTAAATAGAGATATTTGCGGCTGAACAGTGAGCGACACACTCAAACTGCTTTTTTTTTAGATAGCAAAGGCCCAAAACTGGATAGTACAGCGATTTGACCCATGGAACTGGGAAAGCACACTGGGATGTCGGACCTACACAAGACTATTTTCAACAGATATATTTTTGTGTCACAACAGTCAGGAGACACTACTGTTTTTCTTTAGAGAAAATAAACCAAAACCGGAATAATAGAGATTTTTTACTGTGGGATGGCAAAACCACAGTTATTGTTTACTGGGGTATACCACACTTTTTTAAATAGAGATATTTGCGGCTGAACAGTGAGCGACACACTCAAACTGCTTTTTTTTTAGATACCAAAGGCCCAAAACTGGATAGTAAAGCGATTTGACCCGTGGAACTGCGAAACCACACCGGGATGTCGGGCCTACACAGGACTATTTTCAACAGATATATTTTTGTGTCACAACAGTCAGGAGACACTACTGTTTTTCTTTACGGAAAAAACTACCAAAAGCTGAATAATAGAGATTTTTTACCGTGGGATGGCAAAACCACAGTTATTGTTTACTGGGGTATACCACATTTTTTTAAATAGAGATATTTGCGGCTGAACAGTGAGCGACACACTCAAACTGCTTTTTTTTTAGATACCAAAGGCCCAAAACTGGATAGTACAGCGATTTGACCCGTGGAACTGCGAAACCACACTGGGATGTCGGGCCTACACAAGACTATTTTGAACAGATATATTTTTGTGTCACATCAGTCAGGAGACACTACTGTTTTTCTTTACGGAAAATATACCAAAACCTGAATAATAGAGATTTTTTTACCGTGGGATGGCAAAACCACAGCTATTGTTTACTGGGGTATACCACACTTTTTTAAATAGAGATATTTGCGGCTGAACAGTGAGCGACACACTCAAACTGCTTTTTTTTTAGATAGCAAAGGCCCAAAACTGGATAGTACAGCGATTTGACACATGGAACTGCGAAACCACACTGGGATGTCGGGCCTACACAAGACTATTTTCAACAGATATATTTTTGTGTCACAACAGTCAGGAGACACTACTGTTTTTCTTTACGGAAAATATACCAAAACCTGAATAATAGAGATTTTTTACCGTGGGATGGCAAAACCACAGTTATTGTTTACTGGGGTATACCACACTTTTTTAAATAGAGATATTTGCGGCTGAACAGTGAGTGACACACTCAAACTGCTTCTTTTCTAGATAGCAAAGGCCCAAAACTGGATAGTACAGCGATTTGACCCATGGAACTGCGAAACCACACTGGGATGTCGGGCCTATACAAGACTATTTTCAACAGATATATTTTTGTGTCACAACAGTCAGGAGACACTACTGTTTTTCTTTAGAGAAAATAAACCAAAACCGGAATATTAGAGATTTTTTACTGTGGGATGGCAAAACCACAGGTATTGTTTACTGGGGTATACCACACTTTTTTAAATAGAGATATTTGCGGCTGAACAGTGAGCGACACACTCAAACTGCTTTTTTTTTAGATACCAAAGGCCCAAAACTGGATAGTAAAGCGATTTGACCCGTGCAACTACAAAACCACACTGCGATGTCGGGCCTACACAAGACTATTTTCAACAGATATATTTTTGTGTCACAACAGTCAGGAGACACTACTGTTTTTCTTTACGGAAAAAACTACCAAAACCTGAATAATAGAGATTTTTACCGTGAGATGGCAAAACCATAGTTATTGTTTACTGGGGTATACCACACTTTTTTAAATAGAGATATTTGCGGCTGAACAGTGAGCGACACACTCAAACTGCTTTTTTTTTAGATACCAAAGGCCCAAAACTGGATAGTACAGCAATTTGACCCGTGGAACTGCGAAACCACACCGGGATGTCGGGCCTACACAGGACTATTTTCAACAGATATATTTTTGTGTCACAACAGTCAGGAGACACTACTGTTTTTCTTTACGGAAAAAACTACCAAAAGCTGAATAATAGAGTTTTTTTACCGTGGGATGGCAAAACCACAGTTATTGTTTACTGGGGTATACCACATTTTTTTAAATAGAGATATTTGCCGCTGAAAAGTGAGCGACACACTTAAACTGCTTTTTTTTAGATACCAAAGGCCCAAAACTGGATAGTACAGCGATTTGACCCGTGGAACTGCGAAACCACACTGGGATGTCGGGCCTACACAAGACTATTTTCAACAGATATATTTTTGTGTCACAACAGTCAGGAGACACTACTGTTTTTCTTTACGGAAAATATACCAAAACCTGAATAATAGAGATTTTTTTACCGTGGGGTGGCAAAAGCACAGTTATTGTTTACTGGGTTATACCACACTTTTTTAAATAGAGATATTTGCGGCTGAACAGTGAGCTACACACTCAAACTGCTTTTTTTTTAGATAGCAAAGGCCCAAAACTGGATAGTACAGCGATTTGACCCATGGAACTGCGAAACCAAACTGGGATGTCGGGCCTACACAGGACTATTTTCAACAGATATATTTTTGTGTCACAACAGTCAGGAGACACTTC
The DNA here is from genome assembly GCF_046119375.1 of Phyllobates terribilis. Taxonomy (NCBI): domain Eukaryota; kingdom Metazoa; phylum Chordata; class Amphibia; order Anura; family Dendrobatidae; genus Phyllobates; species Phyllobates terribilis. The sequence continues at coordinate 462,632,807 of NW_027362764.1, forward strand.
TGTTTTTCTTTAGAGAAAATAAACCAAAACCGGAATAATAGAGATTTTTTACTGTGGGATGGCAAAACCACAGTTATTGTTTACTGGGGTATACCACACTTTTTTAAATAGAGATATTTGCGGCTGAACAGTGAGAGACACACTCAAACTGCTTTTTTTTTAGATACCAAAGGCCCAAAACTGGATAGTACAGCGATTTGACCCGTGGAACTGCGGAACCACACCGGGATGTCGGGCCTACACAGGACTATTTTCAACAGATATATTTTTGTGTCACAACAGTCAGGAGACACTACTGTTTTTCTTTACGGAAAAAACTACCAAAAGCTGAATAATAGAGATTTTTTACCGTGGGATGGCAAAACCACAGTTATTGTTTACTGGGGTATACCACATTTTTTTAAATAGAGATATTTGCCGCTGAAAAGTGAGCGACACACTCAAGCTGCTTTTTTTTTAGATACCAAAGGCCCAAAACTGGATAGTACAGCGATTTGACCCGTGGAACTGCGAAACCACACTGGGATGTCGGGCCTAAACAAGACTATTTTCAACAGATATATTTTTGTGTCACAACAGTCAGGAGACACTAATGTTTTTCTTTACGGAAAATATACCAAAACCTGAATAATAGAGATTTTTTACCGTGGGATGGCAAAACCACAGTTATTGTTTACTGGGGTATACAAAACTTTTTTAAATAGAGATATTTGCGGCTGAACAGTGAGCGACACACTCAAACTGCTTTTTTTTAGATACCAAAGGTCCAAAACTGGATAGTACAGCGATTTGACCCGTGTAACTGCGAAACCACACTGGGATGTCGGGCCTACGCAAGACTATTTTCAACAGATATATTTTTGTGTCACAACAGTCAAGAGACACTACTGTTTTTCTTTACGGAAAATATACCAAAACCTGAATAATAGAGATTTTTTTACCGTGGGATGGCAAAACCACAGTTATTGTTTACTGGGGTATACCACACTTTTTTAAATAGAGATATTTGCGGCTGAACAGTGAGCGACACACTCAAACTGCTTTTTTTCTACATAGCAAAGGCCCAAAACTGGATAGTACAGCGATTTGGCCCATGGAACTGCGAAACCACACTGGGATGTCGGGCCTACACAAGACTATTTTCAACAGATATATTTTTGTGTCACAACAGTCAGGAGACACTACTGTTTTTCTTTAGAGAAAATAAACCAAAACCGGAATAATAGAGATTTTTTACTGTGGGATGGCAAAACCACAGTTATTGTTTACTGGGGTATACCACACTTTTTTAAATAGAGATATTTGCGGCTGAACAGTGAGCGACACACTCAAACTGCTTTTTTTTTAGATACCAAAGGCCCAAAACTGGATAGTAAAGCGATTTGACCCGTGGAACTACGAAACCACACTGGGATGTCGGGCCTACACAAGACTATTTTCAACAGATATATTTTTGTGTCACAACAGTCAGGAGACACTACTGTTTTTCTTTACGGAAAAAACTACCAAAAGCTGAATAATAGAGATTTTTTACCATGGGATGGCAAAACCACAGTTATTGTTTACTGGGGTATACCACACTTTTTTAAATTGAGATATTTGCGGCTGAACAGTGAGCGACACACTCAAACTGCTTTTTTTTTAGATACCAAAGGCCCAAAACTGTATAGTACAGCGATTTGACCCGTGGAACTGCGAAACCACACCGGGATGTCGGGCCTACACAGGACTATTTTCAACAGATATATTTTTGTGTCACAACAGTCAGGAGACACTACTGTTTTTCTTTACGGAAAAAACTACCAAAAGCTGAATAATAGAGATTTTTTACCGTGGGATGGCAAAACCACAGTTATTGTTTACTGGGGTATACCACATTTTTTTAAATAGAGATATTTGAGGCTGAAAAGTGAGCGACACACTCAAACTGCTTTTTTTTTAGATACCAAAGGCCCAAAACTGGATAGTACAGCGATTTGACCCGTGGAACTGCGAAACCACACTGGGATGTCGGGCCTACACAAGACTATTTTTAACAGATATATTTTTGTGTCACAACAGTCAGGAGACACTACTGTTTTTCTTTACGGAAAATATACCAAAACCTGAATAATAGAGATTTTTTACCGTGGGATGGCAAAACCACAGTTATTGTTTACTGGGGTATAGCACATTTTTTTAAATAGAGATATTTGCCGCTGAAAAGTGAGCGACACACTCAAACTGCTTTTTTTTTAGATACCAAAGGCCCAAAACTGGATAGTACAGCGATTTGACCCGTGGAACTGCGAAACCACACTGGGATGTCGGGCCTACACAAGACTATTTTCAACAGATATATTTTTGTGTCACAACAGTCAGGAGACACTACTGTTTTTCTTTAGAGAAAATAAACCAAAACCGGAATAATAGAGATTTTTTACTGTGGGATGGCAAAACCACAGTTATTGTTTACTGGGGTATACCACACTTTTTTAAATAGAGATATTTGCGGCTGAACAGTGAGCGACACACTCAAACTGCTTTTTTTTTAGATAGCAAAGGCCCAAAACTGGATAGTACAGCGATTTGACCCATGGAACTGGGAAAGCACACTTGGATGTCGGACCTACACAAGACTATTTTCAACAGATATATTTTTGTGTCACAACAGTCAGGAGACACTACTGTTTTTCTTTAGAGAAAATAAACCAAAACCGGAATAATAGAGATTTTTTACTGTGGGATGGCAAAACCACAGTTATTGTTTACTGGGGTATACCACACTTTTTTAAATAGAGATATTTGCGGCTGAACAGTGAGCGACACACTCAAACTGCTTTTTTTTTAGATACCAAAGGCCCAAAACTGGATAGTAAAGCGATTTGACCCGTGGAACTGCGAAACCACACCGGGATGTCGGGCCTACACAGGACTATTTTCAACAGATATATTTTTGTGTCACAACAGTCAGGAGACACTACTGTTTTTCTTTACGGAAAAAACTACCAAAAGCTGAATAATAGAGATTTTTTACCGTGGGATGGCAAAACCACAGTTATTGTTTACTGGGGTATACCACATTTTTTTAAATAGAGATATTTGCGGCTGAACAGTGAGCGACACACTCAAACTGCTTTTTTTTTAGATACCAAAGGCCCAAAACTGGATAGTACAGCGATTTGACCCGTGGAACTGCGAAACCACACTGGGATGTCGGGCCTACACAAGACTATTTTCAACAGATATATTTTTGTGTCACATCAGTCAGGAGACACTACTGTTTTTCTTTACGGAAAATATACCAAAACCTGAATAATAGAGATTTTTTTACCGTGGGATGGCAAAACCACAGCTATTGTTTACTGGGGTATACCACACTTTTTTAAATAGAGATATTTGCGGCTGAACAGTGAGCGACACACTCAAACTGCTTTTTTTTTAGATAGCAAAGGCCCAAAACTGGATAGTACAGCGATTTGACACATGGAACTGCGAAACCACACTGGGATGTCGGGCCTACACAAGACTATTTTAAACAGATATATTTTTGTGTCACAACAGTCAGGAAACACTACTGTTTTTCTTTAGAGAAAATAAACCAAAACCGGAATAATAGAGATTTTTTACTGTGGGATGGCAAAACCACAGTTATTGTTTACTGGGGTATACCACACTTTTTTAAATAGAGATATTTGCGGCTGAACAGTGAGCGGCACACTCAAACTGCTTTTTTTTTAGATACCAAAGGCCCAAAACTGGATAGTAAAGCGATTTGACCCGTGGAACTACGAAACCACACTGGGATGTCGGGCCTACACAAGACTATTTTCAACAGATATATTTTTGTGTCACAACAGTCAGGAGACACTACTGTTTTTCTTTACGGAAAAAACTACCAAAAGCTGAATAATAGAGATTTTTTACCATGGGATGGCAAAACCACAGTTATTGCTTACTGGGGTATACCACATTTTTTTAAATAGAGATATTTGCCGCTGAAAAGTGAGCGACACACTCAAACTGCTTTTTTTTTAGATACCAAAGGCCCAAAACTGGATAGTACAGCGATTTGACCCGTGGAACTGCGAAACCACACTGGGATGTCGGGCCTACACAAGACTATTTTCAACAGATATATTTTTGTGTCACAACAGTCAGGAGACACTACTGTTTTTCTTTACGGAAAATATACCAAAACCTGAATAATAGAGATTTTTTTACCGTGGGATGGCAAAACCACAGTTATTGTTTACTGGGGTATACCACACTTTTTTAAATAGAGATATTTGCGGCTGAACAGTGAGCGACACACTCAAACTGCTTTTTTTTTAGATAGCAAAGGCCCAAAACTGGATAGTACAGCGATTTGACCCATGGAACTGGGAAAGCACACTGGGATGTCGGACCTACACAAGACTATTTTCAACAGATATATTTTTGTGTCACAACAGTCAGGAGACACTACTGTTTTTCTTTAGAGAAAATAAACCAAAACCGGAATAATAGAGATTTTTTACTGTGGGATGGAAAACCACAGTTATTGTTTACTGGGGTATACCACACTTTTTTAAATAGAGATATTTGCGGCTGAAAAGTGAGCGACACACTCAAACTGCTTTTTTTTTAGATACCAAAGGCCCAAAACTGGATAGTACAGCGATTTGACCCGTGGAACTGCGAAACCACACTGGGATGTCGGGCCTACACAAGACTATTTTCAACAGATATATTTTTGTGTCACATCAGTCAGGAGACACTACTGTTTTTCTTTACGGAAAATATACCAAAACCTGAATAATAGAAATTTTTTTACCGTGGGATGGCAAAACCACAGCTATTGTTTACTGGGGTATACCACACTTTTTTAAATAGAGATATTTGCGGCTGAACAGTGAGCGACACACTCAAACTGCTTTTTTTTTAGATAGCAAAGGCCCAAAACTGGATAGTACAGCGATTTGACACATGGAACTGCGAAACCACACTGGGATGTCGGGCCTACACAAGACTATTTTAAACAGATATATTTTTGTGTCACAACAGTCAGGAAACACTACTGTTTTTCTTTAGAGAAAATAAACCAAAACCGTAATAATAGAGATTTTTTACTGTGGGATGGCAAAACCACAGTTATTGTTTACTGGGGTATACCACACTTTTTTAAATAGAGATATTTGCGGCTGAACAGTGAGCGGCACACTCAAACTGCTTTTTTTTTTAGATACCAAAGGCCCAAAACTGGATAGTAAAGCGATTTGACCCGTGGAACTACGAAACCACACTGGGATGTCGGGCCTACACAAGACTATTTTCAACAGATATATTTTTGTGTCACAACAGTCAGGAGACACTACTGTTTTTCTTTACGGAAAAAACTACCAAAAGCTGAATAATAGAGATTTTTTACCATGGGATGGCAAAACCACAGTTATTGCTTACTGGGGTATACCACACTTTTTTAAATAGAGATATTTGCGGCTGAACAGTGAGCGACACACTCAAACTGCTTTTTTTTTAGATACCAAAGGCCCAAAACTGGATAGTACAGCGATTTGACCCGTGGAACTGCGAAACCACACCGGGATGTCGGGCCTACACAGGACTATTTTCAACAGATATATTTTTGTGTCACAACAGTCAGGAGACACTACTGTTTTTCTTTACGGAAAAAACTACCAAAAGCTGAATAATAGAGATTTTTTACCGTGGGATGGCAAAACCACAGTTATTGTTTACTGGGGTATACCACATTTTTTTAAATAGAGATATTTGCCGCTGAAAAGTGAGCGACACACTCAAACTGCTTTTTTTTGTAGATACCAAAGGCCCAAAACTGGATAGTACAGCGATTTGACCCGTGGAACTGCGAAACCACACTGGGATGTCGGGCCTACACAAGACTATTTTTAACAGATATTTTTGTGTCACAACAGTCAGGAGACACTACTGTTTTTCTTTACGGAAAATATACCAAAACCTGAATAATAGAGATTTTTTACCGTGGGATGGCAAAACCGCAGTTATTGTTTACTGAGTTATACCACACTTTTTTAAATAGAGATATTTGCGGCTGAACAGTGAGCGACACACTCAAACTGCTTTTTTTTTTAGATACCAAAGGCCCAAAACTGGATAGTACAGTGATTTGACCCGTGGAACTGCGAAACCACACGGGGATGTCGGGCCTACACAGGACTATTTTCAACAGATATATTTTTGTGTCACAACAGTCAGGAGACACTACTGTTTTTCTTTACGGAAAAAACTACCAAAAGCTGAATAATAGAGATTTTTTACCGTGGGATGGCAAAACCACAGTTATTGTTTACTGGGGTATACCACATTTTTTTAAATAGAGATTTTGCCGCTGAAAAGTGAGCGACACACTCAAACTGCTTTTTTTTTAGATACCAAAGGCCCAAAACTGGATAGTACAGCGATTTGACCCGTGGAACTGCGAAACCACACTGGGATGTCGGGCCTACACAAGACTATTTTTAACAGATATATTTTTGTGTCACAACAGTCAGGAGACACTACTGTTTTTCTTTACGGAAAATATACCAAAACCTGAATAATAGAGATTTTTTACCGTGGGATGGCAAAACCGCAGTTATTGTTTACTGGGGTATACCACACTTTTTTAAATAGAGATATTTGCGGCTGAACAGTGAGCGACACACTCAAACTGCTTTTTTTTAGATACCAAAGGCCCAAAACTGGATAGTACAGCAATTTGACCCGTGGAACTGCGAAACCACACCGGGATGTCGGGCCTACACAAGACTATTTTCAACAGATATATTTTTGTGTCACAACAGTCAGGAGACACTACTGTTTTTCTTTACGGAAAAAACTACCAAAAGCTGAATAATAGAGATTTTTTACCGTGGGATGGCAAAACCACAGTTATTGTTTACAGGGGTATACCACACTTTTTTAAATAGAGATATTTGCGGCTGAACAGTGAGCGACACACTCAAACTGCTTTTTTTTTAGATAGCAAAGGCCCAAAACTGGATAGTACAGCGATTTGACCCATGGAACTGCGAAACCACACTGGGATGTCGGGCCTACACAAGACTATTTTCAACAGATATATTTTTGTGTCACAACAGTCAGGAGACACTACTGTTTTTCTTTAGAGAAAATAAACCAAAACCGGAATAATAGAGATTTTTTACTGTGGGATGGCAAAACCACAGTTATTGTTTACTGGGGTATACCACACTTTTTTAAATAGAGATATTTGCGGCTGAACAGTGAGCGACACACTCAAACTGCTTTTTTTTTAGATAGCAAAGGCCCAAAACTGGATAGTACAGCGATTTGACACATGGAACTGCGAAACCACACTGGGATGTCGGGCCTACACAAGACTATTTTAAACAGATATATTTTTGTGTCACAACAGTCAGGAGACACTACTGTTTTTCTTTAGAGAAAATAAACCAAAACCGGAATAATAGAGATTTTTTACTGTGGGATGGCGAAACCACAGTTATTGTTTACTGGGGTATACCACACTTTTTTAAATAGAGATATTTGCGGCTGAACAGTGAGCGACACACTCAAACTGCTTTTTTTTTTAGATACCAAAGGCCCAAAACTGGATAGTACAGTGATTTGACCCGTGGAACTGCGAAACCACACGGGGATGTCGGGCCTACACAGGACTATTTTCAACAGATATATTTTTGTGTCACAACAGTCAGGAGACACTACTGTTTTTCTTTACGGAAAAAACTACCAAAAGCTGAATAATAGAGATTTTTTACCGTGGGATGGCAAAACCACAGTTATTGTTTACTGGGGTATACCACATTTTTTTAAATAGAGATATTTGCCGCTGAAAAGTGAGCGACACACTCAAACTGCTTTTTTTTTAGATACCAAAGGCCCAAAACTGGATAGTACAGCGATTTGACCCGTGGAACTGCGAAACCACACTGGGATGTCGGGCCTACACAAGACTATTTTTAACAGATATATTTTTGTGTCACAACAGTCAGGAGACACTACTGTTTTTCTTTACGGAAAATATACCAAAACCTGAATAATAGAGATTTTTTACCGTGGGATGGCAAAACCGCAGTTATTGTTTACTGGGGTATACCACACTTTTTTAAATAGAGATATTTGCGGCTGAACAGTGAGCGACACACTCAAACTGCTTTTTTTTAGATACCAAAGGCCCAAAACTGGATAGTACAGCAATTTGACCCGTGGAACTGCGAAACCACACCGGGATGTCGGGCCTACACAAGACTATTTTCAACAGATATATTTTTGTGTCACAACAGTCAGGAGACACTACTGTTTTTCTTTACGGAAAAAACTACCAAAAGCTGAATAATAGAGATTTTTTACCGTGGGATGGCAAAACCACAGTTATTGTTTACTGGGGTATACCACACTTTTTTAAATAGAGATATTTGCGGCTGAACAGTGAGCGACACACTCAAACTGCTTTTTTTTTAGATAGCAAAGGCCCAAAACTGGATAGTACAGCGATTTGACCCATGGAACTGCGAAACCACACTGGGATGTCGGGCCTACACAAGACTATTTTCAACAGATATATTTTTGTGTCACAACAGTCAGGAGACACTACTGTTTTTCTTTAGAGAAAATAAACCAAAACCGGAATAATAGAGATTTTTTACTGTGGGATGGCAAAACCACAGTTATTGTTTACTGGAGTATACCACACTTTTTTAAATAGAGATATTTGCGGCTGAACAGTGAGCGACACACTCAAACTGCTTTTTTTTTAGATAGCAAAGGCCCAAAACTGGATAGTACAGCGATTTGACACATGGAACTGCGAAACCACACTGGGATGTCGGGCCTACACAAGACTATTTTAAACAGACATATTTTTGTGTCACAACAGTCAGGAGACACTACTGTTTTTCTTTAGAGAAAATAAACCAAAACCGGAATAATAGAGATTTTTTACTGTGGGATGGCGAAACCACAGTTATTGTTTACTGGGGTATACCACACTTTTTTAAATAGAGATATTTGCGGCTGAACAGTGAGCGACACACTCAAACTGCTTTTTTTTTTAGATACCAAAGGCCCAAAACTGGACAGTAAAGCGATTTGACCCGTGGAACTATGAAACCACACTGGGATGTCGGGCCTACACAAGACTATTTTCAACAGATATATTTTTGTGTCACAACAGTCAGGAGACACTACTGTTTTTCTTTACGGAAAAAACTACCAAAAGCTGAATAATAGAGATTTTTTACCCTGGGATGGCAAAACCACATTTATTGTTTACTGGGGTATACCACACTTTTTTAAATAGAGATATTTGCGGCTGAACAGTGAGCGACACACTCAAACTGCTTTTTTTTTAGATACCAAAGGCCCAAAACTGGATAGTACAGCGATTTGACCCGTGGAACTGCGAAACCACACCGGGATGTCGGGCCTACACAGGACTATTTTCAACAGATATACTTTTGTGTCACAACAGTCAGGAGACACTACTGTTTTTCTTTACGGAAAATATACCAAAACCTGAATAATAGAGATTTTTTACCGTGGGATGGCAAAACCGCAGTTATTGTTTACTGGGGTATACCACACTTTTTTAAATAGAGATATTTGCGGCTGAACAGTGAGCGACACACTCAAACTGCTTTTTTTTAGATACCAAAGGCCCAAAACTGGATAGTACAGCAATTTGACCCGTGGAACTGCGAAACCACACCGGGATGTCGGGCCTACACAAGACTATTTTCAACAGATATATTTTTGTGTCACAACAGTCAGGAGACACTACTGTTTTTCTTTACGGAAAAAACTACCAAAAACTGAATAATAGAGATTTTTTACCGTGGGATGGCAAAACCACAGTTATTGTTTACTGGGGTATACCACACTTTTTTAAATAGAGATATTTGCGGCTGAACAGTGAGCGACACACTCAAACTGCTTTTTTTTTAGATAGCAAAGGCCCAAAACTGGATAGTACAGCGATTTGACCCATGGAACTGCGAAACCACACTGGGATGTCAGGCCTACACAAGACTATTTTCAACAGATATATTTTTGTGTCACAACAGTCAGGAGACACTACTGTTTTTCTTTAGAGAAAATAAACCAAAACCGGAATAATAGAGATTTTTTACTGTGGGATGGCAAAACCACAGTTAATGTTTACTGGGGTATACCACACTTTTTTAAATAGAGATATTTGCGGCTGAACAGTGAGCGACACACTCAAACTGCTTTTTTTTTTAGATACCAAAGGCCCAAAACTGGATAGTAAAGCGATTTGACCCGTGGAACTACGAAACCACACTGGGATGTCGGGCCTACACAAGACTATTTTCAACAGATATATTTTTGTGTCACAACAGTCAGGAGACACTACTGTTTTTCTTTACGGAAAAAACTACCAAAAGCTGAATAATAGAGATTTTTTACCGTGGGATGGCAAAACCACAGTTATTGTTTACTGGGGTATACCACATTTTTTTAAATAGAGATATTTGCCGCTGAAAAGTGAGCGACACACTCAAACTGCTTTTTTTTTAGATACCAAAGGTCCAAAACTGGATAGTACAGCGATTTGACCCGTGGAACTGCGAAACCACACTTTGATGTCGGGCCTACACAAGACTATTTTCAACAGATATATTTTTGTGTCACAACAGTCAGGAGACACTACTGTTTTTCTTTACGGAAAATATACCAAAACCTGAATAATAGAGATTTTTTACCGTGGAATGGCAAAACCACAGTTATAGTTTACTGGGGTATACCACACTTTTTTAAATAGAGATATTTGCCCCTGAACAGTGAGCGACACACTCAAACTGCTTTTTTTTTAGATACCAAAGGCCCAAAACTGGATAGTACAGCGATTTGACCCGTGGAACTGCGAAACCACACTGGGATGTCGGGCCTACACAAGACTATTTTCAACAGATATATTTTTGTGTCAAAACAGTCAGGAGACACTACTGTTTTTCTTTACGGAAAATATACCAAAACCTGAATAATAGAGATTTTTTTACCGTGGGATGGCAAAACCACAGTTATTGTTTACTGGGGTATACCACACTTTTTTAAATAGAGATATTTGCGGCTGAACAGTGAGCGACACACTCAAACTGCTTTTTTTTTAGATAGCAAAGGCCCAAAACTGCATAGTACAGCGATTTGACCCATGGAACTGCGAAACCACACTGGGATGTCGGGCCTACACAAGACTATTTTAAACAGATATATTTTTGTGTCACAACAGTCAGGAGACACTACTGTTTTTCTTTAGAGAAAATAAACCAAAACCGGAATAATAGAGATTTTTTACTGTTTGATGGCAAAACCACAGTTAATGTTTACTGGGGTATACCACACTTTTTTAAATAGAGATATTTGCGGCTGAACAGTGAGCGACACACTCAAACTGCTTTTTTTTTTAGATACCAAAGGCCCAAAACTGGATAGTACAGCGATTTGACCCGTGGAACTACGAAACCACACTGGGATGTCGGGCCTACACAAGACTATTTTCAACAGATATATTTTTGTGTCACAACAGTCAGGAGACACTACTGTTTTTCTTTACGGAAAATATACCAAAACCTGAATAATACTACCAAAAGCTGAATAATAGAGATTTTTTACCGTGGGATGGCAAAACCACAGTTATTGTTTACTGGGGTATACCAGACTTTTTTAAATATATAGATTTGCGGCTGAACAGTGAGCGACACACTCAAACTGTCTTTTTTTTAGATACAAATGGCCCAAAATGGATAATACAGAGGTTTGAACCGTGGAAGTGCAAAACAACACTTCTGCTTCTCTAGCCTACACCAGACTATTTTCAACAGTTATATTTGTGTCTGAAAAATCAGAGACACGCTTTTTTTTTGGGGGGGGGGACACACCAAAAGGTTAATAAGACGGGTATTTGTACAGTGTGAAGGAGGAAAAAAAAAGAAGGATTTAGATGAAAAAAAAAGGATTTTTCCTGGCCCCCGACACCTGGTGCTAAGTCCAGCAATTTCAGCAACAGGAGCACACAGGACTGTAATGCAGCATTTGCTGGTATAACCACTGTGTCTCCTATACAGCCTGCCTGCCTGGTATCTGGGATGGATATTAGTCCTGAAAAGGACTGTTTGTTTGTTCTGGCAGCCTTTACAGACCCTACACTAACTATTTTGCAGTTTATATCTCTCCCTAAATCAGCAGCGCTGTCCCTACCCTGTCTAATCCGGAGCGACTGTGTCCAAGATGGCGGCGCCCGGTTTTAAATACTCGAGGTGACGCTGTGCGGCCAGCTAATCACTGTAATGCCCACAACCAACATGGCTGCAGCATTACAGTGACTGGCTGGCAATCCCTGCATGTTCATTGGCTCTGTAAAGAGCGCTAAACATGCAGGGCGGAGACCCGAGCTCCCGCCCGAGTAACCCGGAAATGCTCTGTGCTCGCCGAACATCCCGAGTAGCGTGATGCTCGGGCGAGTACCGAGCAGTGTCGAGCATGTTCGCTCAACATTACTTATAACCTGTGATGCTCTACACTAACTTCTATCTGCTGCTATACTAAGTGCACAAATTGGGTGCATTAGTCTACACCTGCATATTATTTAGTGTTGAGTTATACACTCATACTGTGTCCTACTGATTTGCAAATACAATAGTCCTCTATGCACTTATTGTGTGCTAATTCACAGTATATTTTGTATACTCACCTTTAATCTATAGGTATAGCAAAATGGGAAATTTCTTAAAACAAAACCTTTACTTTACCAACTAAGATTCCACTAAACCTGGTATAAAAACAAGACACACAGACATATGTACCTGACTTAGAGGTAGGTCAGTATGAACGTTACTCTGCAGTGAGATGCTGTAAAAGTAGCAGCATACAGTATTCTGATAGATCTCTCACAACAACAGAATATGGATGAGATGAGACACAAAGGGTAGCCAGCTTTATCACAAGTCAGGATATAGTATAAAAAAAAGAACAATCTCACCCAAGGCTAGCAGTTTTACAGGCATCAGGCCCCAAACCTTCCCAGGTCTATCAGGATGGAAGCGAATCCATGCGCATTTTCATCATCCTATTTTCAGACCATGAAAAGTGTCCTGCTTTTAATGATTACCCCATCCCATGATGAATCCTGAGCAGGGAAGAAATGTGTCGGGAGGAGGTTGTCTCATTCGGGAAGTCTTCACATTCACCTCATATATGTCAGGTTTGGTGCCTGTTGCCTGTAAAACAGCTAGCCTTGGGTGAGATTGTTTTTTTTCATGCTATATCCTGACTTGTGGTAAAGCTGGCTACCCTTTGTGTTGGGTGGTATTGTTGTTGAAATTGAATCTCATCTCATCCATTAACTGCTGTTGTGAGAGATCTATTAGAATATGCTGCTACTTTTACAGCATCTGACTGCAGAGGAACATTCATATTGACTTACCTGTGTTTTCCAAGTCAGGTACATATATGTCTGTGTTTCTTGTTTTTTTACTAGGTTTAGTGGTATTTTAATTGGTAAATTAATGGTTATGTTTTAAGAAATTTCCCATTTTGCTATACCTATTTCTTGATTTTTGGAGAAGTGGTTGTTTTCCTCAGCTTTCAATTTGAAAACTGTTTTGGCTAATTCACCTTTAATCTAGCAAGTTTATTGCTTACATTTACATAGGCCTGTTATGAGGATTATCCCTAGAATTTAACAGGATCTATAACCTTCAAGGAGCACTTTGAGGGATGTTTGTCTCTTAGATTTAAAGACTTTTCCATCCTTCCCTATTTTTTAGTCGTACTCCTCCCCTTATTATATGTCATTGTACTTTTGCATATCATTATTGCAATTTCTGTAATAATAAACTTTCATTTGTTCTAAAAAAAACCTTCTTTTTGCTTCTGAGTGTCTCTACCATCGCCCAGTTGGTTATGTATTTAATAGTTTAGTATTTTACTAGTTACTGTGATTGGGAGGGATTTGATAGGGATCCCCCTTTTTGGGTCATATAATTGCTTTAGGTGTTCGTCCCACTACACTGTAGTGGTATCTCTTTTATAGGTCAATATTTGGGAGCAAGGGGGTTTGTCACTGTGATATGCCCAGCAGTGGACCCATTCTGCCCTGACAGACATGGTCACCCCCAAGCGCGTCAATATTTTCGTTTTCAATTTTGCACATTCTTTGGCATCCCATAAGACTAAATCATTGTATTCCTTTTGTGGCTTCCCCGTTAAGTATGGCGCCGGCCACTGCTCTGGTGGGAGTTTTTTGCTCTCTGCAACTCTTTAAAAAAAAAGGTTAAAAAGGCCTCTATATCGTCACCCAGGTTCATTTTCTGCAAGACTCTCCTCACCGCCTTCCGGATAGAAAAATCATCAGCTGACCTTGGAGTCGGAGCTGCGGCCGGGCCATGAACTGCCTCTGACTAATTCAATGTGCTGCTGCTGTTGTCGGTTCTGTTGTGGGAGCTGTTGCATAAGCAGCTTATTTGTCTATTGTTGCCCCTGGAGCTACTGTAGCTGCTACTGCAGCTGTTGCTGTTGAAGCTGGGCTTGCACCAGGTGTTTAATCAAGTCCTCCAAGCTGTCTGATGTTGCTCCGTGGCTTATAGCCACCTTCACCCAAAACATGCATCACTTCTGTAGCAGTCACACATGTTCCCTGGCAAAACTGTCCGCACTTCTAACACCAAATGTAGCAATGCTACTTACTTGGGAGCGATTTGAGGTATCACAAAAACCGTTTTTATTTAAAGTCCGGCTGATTTAATTCAGTCTTCATAAACCACATCACAGGATACTCAAATACAGCCCTTGTTCGGCATAAAATAAAGCATAAAGCAACAAGTTCATACAATAATGCTGGTTAGCCCACCTGGCTTAGAATTAAGCTTCTTAGTCCTTTAGCAAAGGCACTTGTGTCACCCCAGGCCTGGATGCCACAAATAATAAAGGCTGTGTCTGAGAGCAGGAGGGAGGTTCCCTGGTTAGGGACAATTAGCATACAGCACCTCCTGTCCCAGGCCAGTAGGGGGAGCAGGCTGCCCCTATAAAAGCTGGAACTGGGCGAAGGGTTAGAGAGAACTGGACATCTAGCTCAGGACTGAGACTAGTCCCAGAGAAGGAGGGACAGTTCAGCTGTAGCTGAGGAGTCCGTGAGGCAGAGGAGAAACTGCAAGCCAGGGACAGAGGCGACGAGAGCCGGTCCTGGCTGAGAGAACCAATCTATCGGACATTGGGGTCCGAGGCTGTCAGGGTTGTAAGCCCAGCAGCAGAGAACCAACAAGTGAGGAATTTCAGGTCCCTTGGCCTAAGAAGCCTGGAGGCTCCGCCACACAGAGGGACCAGGACAGCGAGGATAAAGCACAAGGTACCCAAGGCCCGAGTCGCAAGCCATACAGGCGAGAAGTACACGGCCAGCTCAGGGACATGGGCTATTACACCACGAATGGGGGGGGGATAGTCAGAAAGAGCATAGAGAGAACGGTAGGCCTACACACTCACCCTGACAAGTGGGGCTCGCCCGAATGCTCTCAGACACCCAGGCTCATTCCTAACCAGTACCACAGTTGGGACAGAAATAATACCTACAATAAAGACCCTGGACTGTTTGAAGTGGACTCTGAACTCTTACTATTGCGGCCTGCACTATCACCCCCAGCATCCACCTACACTGCCCTGAGGCTACACTCTTCCCGTGGGGAGTTATCCTACCCCTGTGCTGCACACCAACACCAGCCTCAGCGGTCTGCCTTGCAGCAGCGGTTATCCCTGACCGCAATCCATGGGTGGCGTAGTCGGACATTCAAAACACTGATAAATAGACTGCCGCCATTTGGTCTGACCACCCTGAGCCACGGGATCGGGATACCACTACTACCCCCATCAGCACTGTACACCAGAAGGCCCGGTTCCGGGTACCCCACGGCCCAGGGGGCGAGTCAGCTTTGGCGTAGTCGGCAGGATTGTGACCAACCCGCCACAAACGGGTATTGCGTGCCTGAAAAAGACTTTATACTTACCTGAGTGAAGTTTCCCGCCATTCGGGGCCATTTCCCGCCAAATGGAGCCGTTTCCCGCCATCGGGCGCCATCTTCGGGATGCCGCGCGGGAAGAAGAGTGGCGTGGACGTCAAAAACGCGCAAGACCTTAAGCCCCGCCCTACGCTAAGACGCTGCGCAAGGTCCTGGAAGGAGATCCAGCGGACGCCGACGTCATCACCGAGCGACGCAAGCTCCTCGCCCAGAGCATCGCGAGCGGAGCCGCGGCCTACAGAAGAGGATCGCCGGAAGGTAGGCCACGGTTAACTAGGGGGGAGGAAGATGTCGGACGCGGAGGGACCCTCTACCACGAGCGTAGCCGCTGCAGCTGTGATGCCGTTTTCCATGCCCTATTTCCCCAGAGCGGCCTGGCTGCCACAGTATGCCGGCGAGTCGTATAATTTGGGCGACTTTAAAGAAAGGCTGTATAGCCTGTTCAAAGTTTATCCCCTGACAGAAGAACAGAAAGTAAGCATACTGATAGGGCAGTTAACTGGTGCGGCCCACCGGGAGGTAAAGTCTTGGACAGCTGAGGAGAAAAGGACTGTAAGGGGGGTTCTGACCCATCTACGGGACACCTTTGATACCCGTACCTCAGCAGAAATCAAAATGCGGTTCTATGGATGTAAGCAGCGAGCTCAAGATAGCATCAGAGACTATGCCCTAAATTTACAGGAAGCCTTGGGGGCAATCAAGCAAGCTGACCCTAGCAGTGTGCAGGATACAGATAAACTATTGACTGACCAGTTCATAGAAGATCTGCTGTCCAGCATCCACAGAACCCAGCTGCACCTCATGGCTCTACAGATCCCCTATTTGACTTTTGCACAGTTTAAAGGTAGGGCCATCCGGGTGCTCCGAGAACCCGCACCAGGTGGCGCTGTAGTTTCTCGGCGCCCTGCCATCACTTACCACCAGGAGGCAGCGCCCTACCCTGCAGACCTTGTGGGGGCTGATGCGCAGGCCCTAAACCCATCCCCGCCTGCAAACCTGCACCATAAGGTCCAAGAACTGACAAAGAGTGTTGCTGCATTGACCAGGACCATACAGTCATTACAGATGGACCCGTCAGGACCAATCAAGCTGGCTTCCAGTCCGGAGGATGTCCCGTGGCATCAACAGAGGAGGATCCCGTCGTTCAGAGGGAGGCCCGCCGATCATTACACTGAGGATGGACAGCCGATTTGCCGCCGTTGCAGCCAGCCGGGACACGTAGCCAGGTACTGTAATTTAAATGGGTCCGACCTGGGGCAGAGGGCCAACCCCCAGTCATAAGGTCATCAGGCCCGTCTAATTTGCGTGATAAGTACGTGGGGGAACGCCCAGTTTTACCCGTAGTGCTGGACGGTATCCCCATGAGTGCACTGCTGGACACCGGGTCCCAAGTGACTACCATCCCCTATGTACTTTTCAAGCAGTACTGGAGTGACACTGACATAACCCGCTATCCAGACAATGACTTGAGCATCATCGCCAGCAATGGCCAGCCCGTGCCGCAGGTGGGGTTCACAGAGATGACCATTAAGATTGGTAAAGTTGAACTGCCGGCACAGGGAGTGATCATTGTGGACATTGACCGTCGAGAAAGTCACCCTAAAATAACCTTGGGTACTAACGTGATTGAAAATTGTCTTTCAGAAGTAATTGTAATTTTGCAGCAGGTGGCGATGAATGCGAGCTCCAGCCAACAGAGGGTCCTCCAGAAAGAGATAAGAACCCTGATGAGACGGCAACAGGTAGAACTGTCTGGTGGTGAGATCGGTAGCGTGAGGATGAGCGACCCGTTCCCCATTGCCATGCCTCCCAAAAGTGAAATGATGATCTGGTGTCGGACTGCAATCGGGTTAAGAGGAAGAGACTACCAAGCCATGGTAGAACCCGTGTACTCAGACAGCAGGCCCACTATTTTGACAGCCCGGGGGGTGGTTGATGTCCGCCATGGAAGGGTGCCCGCCCGGATCTTAAACACTGGGGAAAGGGAAGTACATTTGCCCCGGTACGCTACATTAGCCAAATTGTTTGCTGCCGAACACAATGCTCTCAGGGTCATGGAACCCTTGCCTCCATCTCCACCGGTGGAGGATAATGGATCCCAGAAACACATGGAGGACTGGTGCCAGAAACTCCATGTGGGTGCTGACTCCACTCCCCTTCACCAAAAACAAGGAGTCTACCGGGTGGTTCAGGAGTACGAGAGAATCTTTAGTAAGCACCCGCTGGACTTCGGCATAGTGAAAGCGGTAGAACACCACATCCCCACGGGGAGCCACCCACCAATAAAAGAGAGACACAGACCTGTACCCCCTGCACATTATCAGAACGCAAAGGGCATACTGAGATAAATGAAAGAAGCTGGGGTCATTAGAGATAGCTGTAGCCCCTGGGCAGCTCCCTTAGTTTTGGTAAAAAAGAAAGACGGTACCATGAGAATGTGCATGGACTATAGAGAAGTCAATCGTATCACCCATAAAGACGCATACCCGTTGCCTAGAATAGAGGAGTCTTTGACCACACTAAAATCAGCTAATTTCTTCTCTACTTTGGACCTTACTAGGGGGTACCGGCAGGTTCCTGTGGCAGAGGCTGACAAGGAGAAGACCGCCTTCACCACCCCGATGGGATTAAGTGAATTCAACTGTATGCCATTCGGGCTCTGCAACGCACCTGGGACTTTCCAGAGGCTGATGGAATGCTGTCTAGGGCACCGAAACTTTGGGACGGTCCTACTTTACCTGGACGACGTGATTGTCTATTCGAAGACCTACGAGGGCCATCTAAAACACCTGCCAGAGGTGTTCGAAGCCCTGGCAGGCTATGGCCTGAAGGTGAAGCCCTCAAAGTGTCACCTGTTGAAACCGAAGGTACAGTACCTAGGACACGTGGTGAGTGCAGAGAGAGTAGCCCCCGACCCCGACAAGGTTACAGTAATCAAGAACTGGCCAAGCCCCTCTAACATCAAAGAATTGAGGCAATTCCTCGGGTTGGTCAGCTACTACCGAAGGTTCATCCCCGGGTTCACCAAGATGGCAGCCCCTATGCAGGACCTCCTTATAGGACAATCTAAGACCAGAAGCCAAAAGCCACCCTTCAAGTGGGACAAGCCGGAAGAGGAGTCCTTCCGCCAGCTGAAGATGGCCCTCACGGGGGATGAGATCCTGGCCTACCCCGATTATGACCAGCCTTTTATCCTCCACACAGACGCCAGTAATGTGGGGCTGGGAGCCGTACTGTCACAAAACCAACAGGGCAGAGAAAGGGTGATCGCGTACGCCAGCCGGAAGCTGAGGCCCACCGAGAGAAACCCGGAGAATAACAGCTCCTTCAAGCTAGAATTCTTGGCAGTGGTGTGGGCCATCACAGAACGGTTTAAACATTACCTGGCTTCCGCAAAGTTCACCATGTACACGGACAACAACCCGATGACACATCTGGACAATGCTAGACTTGGTGCCCTAGGACAGCGGTGGATGGCCCGGCTATCAAATTATGACTTCACAATCAAATACCGGGCAGGCAGAACCAATGCCAATGCAGACGCCCTATCAAGAATGCCCCACCTACCCGAAGGAAAAGAGGACTCAGAAGAGTTGGAGGAAGTAGAGCTCCCTGCGTTCCACCGGTATGGGGCCACTCAGTATTCTCACCGGGTAAGAGACAAAGACCTAACCACCGTCATGTTCAATCCCTTACCCCACCACGGCTGGGCTGAAATGCAAGATAGTGACCCTGCAATTCGCCTGGTGAAAGACCTGTTGACTCAGGCAGACGCTAGCCCTGGCCCGGACGCTCCAGAGGAAGCCAAGAAGTTATGGAAGGAGAAAAGTAGGCTATTCCTCTACGAAGGTAAGCTGTGCAGAAGGCTTGTCAACCACCGGACGCACGAGCTGACCTGGCAGGTAGTGGTCCCAAGACAAGATGCAGCAATGGTCCTGGAGGCCTACCATGACTGAGCGGGACACTTCGGGTGGAAGAAACTGGAGGTACTACTGAGAGAGCGGTTCTACTGGGTAGGTATGAGAGGGGCCATAGAGAAGTGGTGCAGGGACTGCGGCCCATGTAACCTCAGAAGGAAGGACGGTACCAGCCAGAAGACACCCTTGAGGCCCATCGTCACCAGGCAGCCTCTTGAACTGGTAGCTCTGGACCATGTGAAGTTGGCTCCAAGCCGGTCGGGCTACGTCTATGCCCTCACAATAGTGGACCACTATTCCCGGTTCCTGGTGGTGGTTCCCGTTAAAGACTTGACAGCCCAAACAGCGGCCAGAGCCTTCCAACAACACTTCTGCCATCCACACGGGTATCCGGAACAGGTCTTGACAGATCAAGGTCCAGCGTTCGAGGCGGAAATCTTCCAGGAGTTCTGCAACCTCTACGGCTGTAAGAAGATTCGGACAATGCCTTACCACCCACAAACCAATGGGCTGTGTGAGAAAATGAATAATATCGTCATTGATCTCCTCAAGACGTTGCCCCTGGAAGAACGCAGCCTGTGGCCGGAGAAGCTGCCAGACAGGATAGACTTATACAACCATATCCAGGTGAATGCTACCAACTGCACCCTGGCTTACCTGATGCGAGCAAGACCAGGTAAGCTGCCTATGGACCTGCAGATGGGAGTCCTGACACCCGAGGACACCTCCCCAGATGCGGACTGGGATACGGAACGGCGGCTACAGTACAAGAAGGTACAGGAGAGTGTGGAGAGGAGTCTGGCTCAAGCAAGAGAAAAGCAAGAGAGGCTCTTCAACCAACATGCCCCTGCTGGTCCCCTGGAACCTGGTGAGCAGGTCTTGAAGCAGAAGAGAAGGCTTCACAAGCTAGATGACCAGTGGGAGAGCGACCCGTACACAGTACTGCCGTCCAACCACGACAACCCGAAGGTATGTGTAATTACCAAGGATGGAGGAGAAACCACTAGCTCTGTCTCCAGAGACCACCTAAAACGGTGCCTCGAGCAACTGCAGAGTCCGAGTGAGGATCAAGATGACCTTGAACCCGCAGTGGACAAGGAAGAAATGGTCAGCACCGTTCTTGGAGAGTTCCCCCGGTCCCGGACTCGGATAAACGATGCCATAGTGGTACCCGTCCTACACTTCCTTCAACCAACCCAGCAGGAACATACAGAAAAAGCAGTCCCAGAGGCAGAAGAACCCATGCCAGCAGCCCAGGAGAGTCAACCCTCTGCTGACAGCGAGCCTGCCATGCCTGCGGTAAACCAAAGGACCCGCAGACAGCTGCCTGCCCTGCCGGTAAACCCAGCTAGTAGCTGTACCCTAAATGCTAGTGGGGAAAGCCAGGTTAGACCACCACCAGACAGTGGGTTACGCAGGTCAAACCGGAGCACTAGGGGTCAAATACCAGCTCGCTTTAAGATCTAAATGCTGCATATTGCAAATGTTTTATACTTGTTACCATGTTATTAATATTGTTTTCCCAGTTTTCCTAGATACAATGGACTGACAGGTCATGGACACTGAATGGCCGGAACTGTCTTGTAGATATTTGCACTTGGTGCCCTCTTGTGAAGATGGCCACAGAAGAAAAACCTGTCCAGCGTGGCCTCCTTGTGGTCCAAAGTAGTTAGCTTTTACCTTGCCGCCACACCCAAGGCCAGGAAATTGGGGTTTATAGGGACAGGTCCCCACACTGTGGAAAACTTCACCTTATTGGATGATATGGACACCCGGTCATGGAAGCGCCGTGACCTTAAGGACAAAATGTACTTGTAAATATGTTATGTTGTCATTTATACTCTGTTTGTTGTTGGCCAAAAAGGCTTAGTCCCGGAGTACTAAACTTTACTAATGGGGAATGTGTCACCCCAGGCCTGGATGCCACAAATAATAAAGGCTGTGTCTGAGAGCAGGAGGGAGGTTACCTGGTTAGGGACAATTAGCATACAGCACCTCCTGTCCCAGGCCAGTAGGGGGAGCAGGCTGCCCATATAAAAGCTGGAACTGGGGGCAGGGTTAGAGAGAACTGGACGACCTAGCTCAGGACTGAGACTAGTCCCAGAGAAGGAGGGATAGTTCAGCTGTAGCTGAGGAGTCCGTGAGGCAGAGGAGAATCTGCAAGCCAGGGACAGAGGCGACGAGAGCCGGTCCTGGCTGAGAGAACCAATCTACCGGACATTGGGGTCCGAGGCTGTCAGGGTTGTAAGCCAAGCAGCAGAGAACCAACCAGCGAGGGATTTCAGGTCCCTTGGCCTAAGAAGCCTGGAGGCTCCGCCACACAGAGGGACCAGTACAGCGAGGATAAAGCACAAGGTACCCAAGGACCGAGTCGCAAGCCATACAGGCGAGAAGTACACGGCCAGCTCAGGGATGTGGGCTATTACACCTCGAAGGGGGGGGATAGTCAGAAAGAGCATAGAGAGAACGGTAGGCCTACACACTCACCCTGACCAGTGGGGCTCGCCCGAATGCTCTCTGACACCCAGGCCCATTCCTAACCAGTACCACCGTTGGGTCAGTAATAATACCTACAATAAAGACCCTGGACTGTTTGAAGTGGACTCTGAACTCTTACTATTGCGGCCTGCACTATCACCCCCAGCATCCACCTACACTTCCCTGAGGCTACACTCTTCCCGTGGGGAGTTATCCTACCCCTGTGCTGCACACCAACACCAGCCTCAGCGGTCTACCTTGCAGCGCAATCCAAGGGTGGCGTAGTCGGACATTCAAAACACTGATAAATAGACTGCCGCCATTTGGTCTGACCACCCTGAGCCACGGGATCGGGTTGCCACTACTACCCCCATCAGCACCGTACACCAGAAGGCCTGGATCCGGGTACCCCACGGCCCAGGGGGCGAGTCACACTCAATCCAGGAGATTTACAGACATATACACAGCCATGTGTGAGGCAAGCAAACAGCTCTCAATTTACAAAGTGAACCACACCTAGCGGTGAAGATATGGTGAGCAGCCTGTCAGCTGCTCAAAATCAATCTGTCATAGCTGATTAACACTAGTGATAAGCGAGCACTAAAATGCTCGGGTACTCGTTGCACATTGGAATACTCGGGTGCTCGATCCGAGCAACGAACCCAATGTAAGTCTATGGGAAACTCGAGCATTTTTCAGGCGGCTCCCCCCGGCGGTCTGCAGAGGGCCTAAAAATTTCAAAAATCGATTGGAACAGTGCTCAAATAACATGGGAACAGCATGGGGAAGACCCCTGGAAGCATTTCTGACTCCCAGGTCACAACTGTCAACAACGTTGTCAGTGGTATTACACCACTTTTACGGACTCACAATTAAACATACAAAAACAAATCCTAAATGGATTTCCTGGGAAATATGTTAAGGAAAATCCTTTCCAGGTTAATGACTTGTATATAATGCAAAATAAATAACCAAAAACAAAAATACTCCTCCACACCTTGGGCTATGTTCACACGTAGCGTTTTTGATGCGTTCTTGCACTTTTGCATTGCTTTCAACCAAGACAAATGCATTCACCAGGAAATGTCATTTTAACATTTTACAACCTTATCTGGCCATGTGGTGTGTGACATATCATCAGACACATGCATATAGTGCTGAAAAGACATGGGAACAGCATGGGGAAGACCTCTGGAAGCATCTCTGACTCCCAGGTCACTGCCTAAAAGTGCGTCCATCAGAAGTGATCCTTGGTGCATGCGAAGATGCCTCCCGCCATGCACCTATCGTTGAAGACTTGCAACAATCACCGTCCACGTCCTTGTCCCAGTGCTGCGTTCAGTTGTCCCAGCCCCATTCCTTGGAATGAAAGTGCAAGTATGCAGCCAGCCACCCACCAACCTACAGGCTGCAATACTATACTGCAAAATTTTTGACAGCTGCTTGAACTTGAAATGTGGCCTTTTAGGCTCATGGAGGCGGAAGCTGTCCACAATCTTATGGCGGTAGTGACCAGGTATCCATACTCGGTCCCCAGCCGCCAATATTTGTCCCGGTGTCGTCTCCGCCTTCCACAAGCACGGGTCCCACAACATTACCCGTGCCCTCCCCAGTGCACTTACTGGGAAGGACCGCCTAACCACAAACACGTGGACAGGTGAATGTGGCCAGGGAGTTGTATTTCACCACAGCCATATTCTTTAGCTTGGTGAAGGGACTTGGGAAACCATATCTACCCAGCTGTCATTTCTCCCAGGAAGTACTCTAAAGCTGCTTTCACTTGAAATGTGGCCTTTTAGGATCGTGGAGGCGGAAGCTTTTCATAACCTCATGCCGGTGGCGGCCGGGTGTCCATACTCGGTCCCCAGCTGCCACTGTTTCTCCCACTTTCATGCCCTCCCCAGTGCACTTACTGGGAAAGACCGCCTAACCACAGACACATGGACAGGTGAATGTGGCCAGGGACGGTACGGAGCCAGTCCACAGCTTTTTTAACTGAGTTGTATTTCACCACAGCCATATTCTTTAGCTCGGTGAAAGGACTGGCATAGAGGGAAGCCATATCTACTCTGGGTGTCATTTCTCCCAGGAAGTTCTCTAAAGCAGCTTTTGTAGAAGCAATGGCAGCCCGTCCAACATCAACTCGCACTTCTCGGTGGTGCTTTGACACACAAACATCTTTCTTTGTGCATTTAATTTCATGACTACAGAGTTGGGCAATGGCCTTATTTGCAATCCGGTTTGAGAAATAACATGCATAAGCACTAGTGTTGAGCCACCCCATAGTGTTCGGGTTCGGTTCGGTTCGTCGAACACCGGGATGTTCGAGGAACTGTTCGTCGAACTGTTCGTCGAACACCTTAGAACACCGTCAAACACCGTTAAAACCAATGGCAGGCAAACAAAAACACATAGAAAACACCTTCAAAGGTGTCCAAAAGCTGACAAACTGCTCAGAAGACACTCTCTTTAAAAAAGCCGGCCGGCAAATTCAGCAGCGGCATACACCGGTACCCGACAATTTAGACAAGAAGGCATAGAGCATCACACATAGATTAGATAGATAGAAACATGTCAGTCACACATATAAGAAGCACAGTGACAGTGTTGGTTACTGCACTTGTCATTTAGTGTAAAGGATTTATTAAAAAAAATATTAGTGTTTTCATGCACCGTCTCTTTAAAAAAGCCGGCCGGCAATTCAGCAGCGGTACCCGACAATTTAGAACAGAAAGAATAGAGCTTCACACATAGATTAGATAGATAGAAACATGTCAGTCACATATATAAAAAGTACAGTGACAGTATTGCTTACTGTACTTGTTATTTAGTGTAAAGGATTTATTTAAAAAAATAATAGTGTTTTCATGCACTGTCTCTTTAAAAAAGCCGGCCGGCAATTCAGCATCTGTACTCGACAATTTCGAACAGAAAGATAGAGCATCACACATAGATTAGATAGATAGAAACATGTCAGTCAGATATATAATAAGTACAGTGATAGTGTTGGTTACTGTACTTGTCATTTAGTGTTAAAATAAAGGATTTATTAAAAAAAAAATTAGCGTGAGGTTCCCCGTAATTTTAGTCTCTAGCGGAGGTTAAGCAGACGGCTGGGGCAGATGTTTGAAGCCTGGGAAGGGGGTAATACCCACGGAGCTTCCCAGGCTACTAATATCAGCCCCCAGCTGAATACCTAGCCTTTACTAGCTATTAAAATGGGGGACCCCACAAAAAAATAACGTGGGGTCCCCCCTATTTTAATAGCTAGCAAAGGCTAGGCAGACAGCTGGGGGCTGATATTAATAGCTCAGGAAGGGTGCCATGAATATTGGCCGCCTCCCAGGCTAGAAACACCAGCCGTCAGCCGCCCCAGAAATGGCGCATGTATAGGATGCGCGAATTCTGGCACTTAGCCTCGCTCTTCCCACTGCCCTGTAGCGGTGGCAGTGGGGTAATACGGCTGGGATTGATGTCAGCTTATAATGCCAGCTGACATCAAGCCCAGGTTAGTAATGGAGAGGCGTCTATAAGACACCCCCATTACTAACCCCATAGTGAAAGTTAAAAAAAACACAAACACCCAGAATAAAGTCCTTTAATTGAAATAAACACACAATTCTTTATTGTTCTAAATTAAACCATACTTACCGTCACGCCCATTCCAGCTGAAGCCAACGATCTCCTGCAATAAAAATAAAATAATAAACCAACATCATCCTTACCTTTCGATGGTTCCCAGGACAGCTCCAGCTCTGCTACATCGAGATGACAGGCTGGACCGCAGCAGAACGCTGCCATCCAGCCTGTCAACCCGCAGACACTGAGAAGAGCAGGCTTGCTTCGCTCCTCAGTGTCTCGCTGTGACGGCATCCAGATGAGCCGAGGTCATGTCCAATGAACTCGGCTCACCTCATGCACGTCACTGACAGCGTGGGAAAATTCTCCTGCACTCAGCGCTTCAGCGTGGGAGAATTCTCACGCTGAAGCGCTGAGTGCAGGAGAATTCTCCCACGCTGTCAGTGACGTGCATGAGGTGAGCTCATGTCCAATGAACTCAGCTCACCTCATGCATGTCACTGACAGCGTGGGAAAATTCTCCTGCACTCAGCGCTTCAGTGTGAGAATTCTCCCACGCTGAAGCGCTGAGTGCAGGAGAATTTTCCCACGCTGTCAGTGACATGCATGAGGTGAGCTGAGTTCATTGGACATGAGCTCACCTCATGCACGTCACTGACAGCGTGGGAGAATTCTCCTGCACTCAGCGCTTCAGCGTGAGAATTTTCCCACGCTGTCAGTGACGTGCATGAGGTGAGCCGAGTTCATTGGACATGACCTCGGCTCATCTGGATGCCGTCACAGAGAGACACTGAGGAGCGCAAGCATGCCTGCTCTTCTCAGTGTCTGCGGGATGACAGGCTGGATGGCAGCGTTCTGCTGCGGTCCAGCCAGTCATCTCGATGTAGCAGAGCTGAAGCTGTTATGGGAGCCATGGAAAGGTAAGGATGATGTTGGTTTATTATTTTTCTTTTATTTCAGGAGATCGTTGGCTTCAGCTGGAATGGGCGTGATGGTAAGTATGGTTTAATTTAGAACAATAAAGAATTGTGTGTTTATTTCAATTAAAGGACTTTATTCTGGGTGTTGTGGTTTTTTTAAAAACTTTACTAGAAATTCATGGCGGTCATGTCTAATACTGGCGTGACCCCATGAATTTTGGGCTTAGGGCCAGCTGATAATACCAAGCTGGCCCTAACCCCTTTATTACCCAGTGAGCCACCGCATCAGGGCCCTGGATGAGTTGGGTACAGTGCCAGAAGATGGCGCTTCTATGAACGAGCCATTTTCCGGGGTGGCTGCGGACTGCAATTTGCAGCGGGGGGGGGGTCCCAGAAAGCTTGGGCCTCCCTGCGCTGCAGATTCCAGCCCCCAGCTGCCTAGTTGTACCTGGCTGAACACAAAAATAGGGCGAAGCCCCACGTATTTTTTTTTTAATTATTTCGTGAAATTCATGAAATAATTAAGAAAAAAAGGCCTTCTCTATATTGTTGTGTCCGGCCAGGTACAAATAGGCAGCTGGTGGTTGGGGGCAGCCCGTTCCTGCCTGCTGTACCTGGCTGGACACAAATATAGTGCGAAGCCCCACTTCAATTTTTTTTAATTATTTCAGGAAATTCATGAAATAATTAAGAAAAAAAGGCTTTCCCTATATTGTTGTGTCCGGCCAGGTACAAATAGGCAGCTGGTGGTTGGGGGCAGCCCGTTCCTGCCTGCTGTACCTGGCTGGACACAAATATAGTGCGAAGCCCCACTTCAATTTTTTTAAATTATTTCAGGAAATTCATGAAATAATTAAAAAAAAATTGACGTGGGGCTTCGCACTATACTTGTGTCCAGTCAGGTGCAGCAGGCAGGAACGGGCTGCCCCCAACCACCGGCTGCCTATTTGTACCTGGCCAGACACAACAATATAGGGAAGACCTTTTTTTTTTAATTATTTCATGAAATAATTAAAAAAAAATTGACGTGGGGCTTCGCACTATATTTGTGTCCAGCCAGGTACAGCAGGCAGGAACGGGCTGCCCCCAACCAACAGCTGCCTATTTGTACCTGGCCGGACACAACAATGTAGGGAAGCCCTTTTTTTCTTAATTATTTCATGAAATAATTTAAAGAAAATTGACGTGGGGCTTCGCCCAGTTTTTGTGTCCAGCCAGGTATAACTAGGCAGCTGGGGGCTGGAATTCGCATCGCAGGGAGGACCAAGCTTTCTGGGCCACCCCCGCTGCAAATTGCAGTCTGCAGCCACCCCGGAAAATGGCGCATTCATAGAAGCGCCATCTTCTGGCGCTGTACCCAACTCATCCAGGGCCCTGGTGCGGTGGCTCACTGGGTAATAAAGGGGTTAGGGCCAGCTTGGCATTATCAGCTGGCCCTAAGCCCGAAATTCATGGGGTCACGCCAATATTAGACATGACCGCCATGAATTTCTAGTAAAGTATTTAAAAAAAACACAACACCAAGAAAAAAGTCCTTTAATTGAAATAAACACACAATTCTTTATTGTTCTAAATTAAACCATACTTACCGTCACGCCCATTCCAGCTGAAGCCAACGATCTCCTGAAATAAAAGAAAAATAATAAACCAACATCATCCTTACCTTTCCATGGTTCCCATGACAGGTTCAGCTCTGCTACATCGAGATGACAGGCTGGACCGCAGCAGAACGCTGCCATCCAGCCTGTCATCCCGAAGACACTGAGAAGCGCAGGCTTGCTTGCGCTCCAACAGTGTCTCTCTGTGAGGGCATCCAGATGAGCCGAGTTAATGTCCAATGAACTCGGCTCACCTCATGCACGTCACTGACAGCGTGGGAGAATTCTCCTGCACTCAGCGCTTCAGCGTGGGAGAATTCTCACACTGAAGCGCTGAGTGCAGGAGAATTTTCCCACGCTGTCAGTGACGTGCATGAGGTGAACTGAGTTCATTGGACATGAGCTCACCTCATGCACGTCACTGACAGCGTGGGAGAATTCTCTTGCACTCAGCACTTCAGCGTGATAATTTTCCCACGCTGTCAGTGACGTGCATGAGGTGTGCCGAGTTCATTGGACATGAACTCGGCTCATCTGGATGCCGTCACAGAGAGACGCTGAGGAGTGCAAGCAAGCCTGCGCTTCTCAGTGTCTGCGGGATGACAGGCTGGATGGCAGCTTTCTGCTGCGTTCCAGCCTGTCATCTCGATGTAGCAGAGCTGAAGCTGTCGTGGGAACCATGGAAAGGTAAGGATTATGTTGCTTTATTATTTTTCTTTTATTGCAGGGGATCGTTGGCTTCAGCTGGAATGGGCGTGATTGTAAGTATGGTTTAATTTAGAACAATAAAGAATTGTGTCTTTATTTCAATTAAAGGACTTTATTCTGGGTGTTTGTGTTTTTTTTAACTTTGACTAAGGGGTTAGTAATGGGGGTGTCTTATAGACGACTCTCCATTACTAACCTGGGCTTGATGTCAGCTGGCATTATAAGCTGACATCAACCCCAGCCCTATTACCCCACTGCCACCGCTACAGGGCAGTGGGAAGACCGAGGCTAAGTGCCAGAATTGGCGCATCCTATGGATGTGCCATTTCTGGGGCGGCTGACGGCTGGTGTTTCTAGCCTGGGAGGGGGACAATATTCATGGCACCCTTCCTGGGCTATTAATATCAGCCCCCAGCTGTCTGCCTAGCCTTTGCTAGCTATTAAAATAGGGGGGACCCCACGTCAATTTTTTGGGGGGTCCCCCATTTTAATAGCTAGTAAAGGCTAGGCATTCAGCTGGGGGCTGATATTAGTAGCCTGGGAAGCTCCGTGGGTATTACCCCTTCCCAGGCTTCAAACATCTGCCCCAGCTGTCTGCTTAACCTCCGCTAGAGCCTAAAATTACGGGGAACCCCACGCCAATTTTTTTTTAAATAAATCCTTTATTTTAACACTAAATGACAAGTACAGTAACCAACACTATCACTGTACTTATTATATATCTGACTGACATGTTTCTATCTATGTAATCTATGTGTGATGCTCTATTCCTTCCATTCTAAATTGTCGGGTACCCTGCTGAATTGCCGGCCGGCTTTTTTAAAGAGACGGTGCATGAAAACACTAATTTTTTTTTAATAAATCCTTTACACTAAATGGCAAGTACAGTAACCAACACTGTCACTGTACTTCTTATATGTGTGACTGACATGTTTCTATCTATCTAATCTATGTGTGATTCTCTATTCCTTCCATTCTAATTTGTCGGGTACCGCTGCTGTATTGCCGGCCGGCTTTTTTAAAGAGAAGGTGCATGAAAACACTAATATATTTTTTAAATAAATCCTTTACACTAAATGACAAGTACAGTAAGCAACACTGTCACTGTACTTCTTATATATGTGACTGACATGTTTCTATCTATCTAATCTATGTGTGAAGCTCTATTCTTTCGGTTCTAAATTGTCGGGTACCGGTGTACGCCGCTGCTGAATTGCCGGCTTTTCATGTTTCACTGTGAGCACAGTTCCCATCGATTTGGGCAATCACTCTAATGCCACAACCACCATGGCTGTGGCATTACAGTGAGTGGCAGACAATCCCTGCATGATTGGTGCTCTAAATAGCGCCAGACATGCAGGACACGCTTTTGGTGCACGAACAGTTATCGAACATAACCTCGAACAGCCGAATTTTTTGCAAATCGTTCGGGTTCGTCGAACAACTCGAACACCGCTCAAAACAGCTCGAATTTAAGATTGGCGAACAGTTCTAGTCGAACACCGCTCATCTCTAATAAGCACGTCCGATCCACATTAAAAAAAGCAGCCATAGAGTGTCCGGGAACCTTCCCCCACACTTTTCTTAGCCAGGGCTGCTTCTCGCCAGGGTTGGTCGGACCCACCAGAAAACCGGAGACTCCTCCGGTGGGCCCTGGCTTCTCCTTCAGGAGCAGAGATGAGCGTTGTTCTACTCGAACTGTTCGCCAATCTCAAATTCGAGCTGTTTTGGGCGGTGTTCGAGCCGTTCGGCGAACACGAACAATTTGAGAAAAATTCGGCTGTTCGAGGTTATGTTCGATAACTGTTCGTACACCAAAATCATAACTGGATTTTTTCTCAGTAATCATGAAAATTAATGTTAATACGCAGTTTGAGTGTACAGCGGGGTGGGGGGAGGGGCAGGGGATGGATCTCTGCAGGAACAATGAAGATCTCCATTTTTTTTTTCTCTTTCCCGCATTTACAGTGGGGAGGTGCAATCTGTCAGCCTATCAGCAGCGCACACACGGAGCGAAGTGCTTTTTTTCACACAAGCAAGGGCATGTGTCATTGGCAGTGTATGTCACATGTCCTTGCCCTATAAGACCAAGCCATTTTCCCCGTCGCCACCATTTTCTCACTGCTGCAGCTGCGTGTTAGACGGCACCGCTGTTGCTGTGTGCGCTATACCTTGTTAATTTCAAGCCAATTTTCGCACAAATCTACAGATAGCTTGGGAGTAGGGAATAGTTGTGATTGCAGTCCTTTTAAGGACTAGGTTACAGCATTTCCTATGACTTTTATCAGGCAGGTCTGTGCTCTTAAATAGTGTTGAGCCACCCCCGTAGTGTTCGGGTTCGGTTCGGTTCGTCGAACACCGGGATGTTTGAGGAACTGTTCGTCGAACACCTTAGAACACCGTTAAAACCAATGGCAGGCAAACAAAAACACATAGAAACACATAGAAAACACCTTCAAAGGTGTCCAAAAGCTGACAAACTGCTCAGAAGACGCTCTCTTTAAAAAAGCCGGCCGGCAATTCAGCAGCGGCATACACCGGTACCCGACAATTTAGACAAGAAGGAATAGAGCATCACACATAGATTAGATAGATAGAAACATGTCAGTCACACATATAAGAAGCACAGTGACAGTGTTGCTTAGTGTACTTGTCATTTAGTGTAAAGGATTTATTTAAAAAAATAATAGTGTTTTCGTGCACCGTCTCTTTAAAAAAGCCGGCCGGCAATTCAGCATCTGTACCCGACAATTTATAACAGAAAGAATAGAGCTTCACACATAGATAGATATAAACATGCCAATCACATATATAATAAGTACAGTGATAGTGTTGGTTACTGTACTTGTCATTTAGTGTAAAGGATTTATTAAAAAAAATAATAGTGTTTTCATGCACCATCTCTTTAAAAAAGCCGGCCGGCAATTCAGTACCCGACAATTTAGAATAGAAAGAATAAAGAATCACACATAGATTAGATAGATAGAAACATGTCAGTCACATATATATGAAGTACAGTGACAGTGTTGGTTACTGCACTTGTCATTTAGTGTAAAGGATTTATTAAAAAAAATAATAGTGTTTTCATGCACCGTCTCTTTAAAAAAACCGGCCGGCAATTCAGCATCTGTACCCGACAATTTAGAACAGAAAGATAGAGCATCACACATAGATTAGATAGATAGAAACATGTCAGTCACATATATAAGAAGTACAGTGACAGTGTTGATTACTGTACTTGTCATTTAGTGTTAAAATAAAGGATTTATTAAAAAAAAAAAATTGGTGTGGGGTTCCCCGTAATTTTATTCTCTAGCGGAGGTTAAGCAGACGGCTGGGGCAGATGTTTGAAGCCTGGGAAGGGGGTAATACCCACGGAGCTTCCCAGGCTACTAATATCAGCCCCCAGCTGAATACCCAGCCTTTACTAGCTATTAAAATGGGGGACCCCCCAAAAAAATGACGTGGGGTCCCCCCTATTTTAATAGCTAGCAAAGGCTAGGCAGACAGCTGGGGGCTGATATTAATAGCTCAGGAAGGGTGCCATGAATATTGGCCCCCTCCCAGGCTAGAAACACCAGCCGTCAGCCGCCCCAGAAATGGCGCATCCATAGGATGCGCCAATTCTGGCACTTAGCCTCGCTCTTCCCACTGCCCTGTAGCGGTGGCAGTGGGGTAATAGGGCTAGGGTTGATGTTAGCTTATAATGCCAGCTGACATCAAGCCCAGGTTAGTAATGGAGAGGCGTCTATAAGACACCCCCATTACTAACCCCATAGTCAAAGTTAAAAGAAAACACAAACACCCAGAATAAAGTCCTTTAATTGAAATAAACACACAATTCTTTATTGTTCTAAATTAAACTCTACTTACCATCACGCCCATTCCAGCTGAAGCCAACGATCTCCTGCAATAAAAGAAAAATAATAAAGCAACCTCATCCTTACCTTTCCATGGATCCCACGACAGCTTCAGCTATGCTACATCGAGATGACATGCTGGACTGCAGCAGAACGCTGCCATCCAGCCTGTCATCCCGCAGACACTGAGAAGCGAATGCATGCTTGCGCTCCTCAGTGTCTCTCTGTGACGGCATAAAGATGAGCAGACAATGAACTCGGCTCACTTCATGCACGTCACTGACAGCGTGGGAAAATTCTCCTGCACTCAGCGCTTCAGCGTGAGAATTTTCCCACGCTGTCAGTGACGTGCATGAGGCTGATATTTAAATTTGGCGCACAAATCGGTGATTGGTCGCGGGCAGCGTCCGCGACCAATCAGCACGGTAGTGTTTAACTTTGGCGGCAAGATCAGTGATTGGTCGCGCGCCAAGACCGCGACCAATCACAGATTTGGGCGCCACATTTAAATATCGGCCGCGACCAATCAGCACAGCGTTGTTTAAATGTGGATCCAAGATCGGTGATTGGTCGCGGCCGATATTTAAATTTGGCGCACAAATCTGTGATTGGTCGCGGGCAGCGTCCGTGACCAATCAGCACAGTAGTGTTTAACTTTGGCGGCAAGATCAGTGATTGGTCGCGGTCAAGACGGCGACCAATCACCGATTTGTGCGGCACATTTAAATAGCGGCCGCGACCAATTGGATGTCAGCGCCGCTCACCGGTCCTCCCTTCACACCCTAGCCGCATGGATGTCAGCGACGCTGCCTGTGCGGATACTTCCGCTGCGAGAACCAGGGACATGAGCGGGCGCTCGCAGCAGAAGTATCCCGACCCGCAGCGCGGCTCCCCGGTCCTCCCTTCACACCCTAGCCGCTGTAGGGATGCGCCATTTCTGGGGCGGCTGACGGCTGGTGTTTCTTGCCTGGGAGGGGGCCAATATTCATGGCACCCTTCCTGGGCTATTAATATCAGCCCCCAGCTGTCTGCCTAGCCTTTGCTAGCTATTAAAATAGGGGGGACCCCACGTCATTTTTTTTGGGGGGGATCCCCCATTTTAATAGCTAGTAAAGGCTAGGTATTCCGCTGTGGGCTGATATTAGTAGCCTGGGAAGCTCCGTAGGTATTACCCCCTTCCCAGGCTTCAAACATCTGCCCCAGCTGTCTGCTTAACCTCCGCTAGAGCCTAAAATTACGGGGAACCCCACGCCAATTTTTTTTTAAATAAATCCTTTATTTTAACACTAAATGACAAGTACAGTAATCAACACTATCACTGTACTTCTTATATATGTGACTGACATGTTTCTCTCTATCTAATCTATGTGTGATGCTCTATTCCTTCTATTCTAAATTGTCGGGTACCGCTGCTGAAATGCCGGCCGGCTTTTTTAAAGAGACAGTGCATGAAAACACTATTATTTTTTTTAATAAATCCTTTACACTAAATGACAAGTACAGTAAGCAACACTGTCACTGTACTTCATATATATGTGACTGACATGTTTCTATCTATCTAATCTGTGTGTGATTCTCTATTCTTTCTATTCCAAATTGTCGGGTACAGATGCTGAAATGCCGGCCGGCTTTTTTAAAGAGACGGTGCATGAAAACACTATTATTTTTTTTGATAAATCCTTTACACTAAATGACAAGTACAGTAAGCAACACTGTTACTGTACTTCATATATATGTGGCTGACATGTTTCTATCTATCTAATCTATGTGTGAAGCTCTATTCTTTCGGTTCTAAATTGTCGGATACCGGTGTATGCCGCTGCTGAATTGCCGGCTTTTCATGTTTCACTGTTGGCACTGTTCCCATCGATTTGGGCAACCACTGTAATGCCACAACCACCATGGCAGTGGCATTACAGTGAGTGGCAGACAATCCCTGCATGATTGGTGCTCTAAATAGCGCCAGACATGCAGGACACGCTTTTGGTGCACGAACAGTTATCGAACATAACCTCGAACAGCCGAATTTTTTGCAAATCGTTCGGGTTCGTCGAACAACTCGAATACCGCCCAAAACAGCTCGAATTTGAGATTGGCGAACAGTTCTAGTCGAACACCGCTCATCTCTACTCTTAAATAGATAGGTTGTGGGAGTAAAGACTAATTGTAATTGGAGTACTTTTCAGGACTAGGTTACATCAGTTCCTATCAGTTTTTGCCAGGCAGGTCTGTGCCAGTGCTGTGCAAGTTTTTTTCACAGCATTTGGCTGAATCTAGCAAAGCTAATCCTTTTTGGCCTATTGCAGAGTGTGTTAGTCAGTGGAGTAGCCTATCTGTGTTGCAAGATATACCACCTGTGTATAGAATACCAATTTTTTTACTGCACCTAGTGAAGTAAAATCTTTTGGGCATAGCATCATTCT
This sequence comes from Phyllobates terribilis, assembly GCF_046119375.1. NCBI lineage: Eukaryota > Metazoa > Chordata > Amphibia > Anura > Dendrobatidae > Phyllobates > Phyllobates terribilis. The sequence goes on from NW_027362764.1 coordinate 462,668,318, forward strand.
ATTAGTCCATCTATACTGACCTCCATCAGGTTGCAAATTGAATATAATTTTTTTCTGCATCTAGCTCTGAAAAAATATTGGGCTTCTAGCTGTGTGTGGAACTTGTTGTATTAGTCCATCTATACTGACCTCCATCAGGTTGCAAACTGAATATATTTTTTCTGCATCTACCTCTGAAAAAATATTGGGCTTCTAGCTGTGTGTGGGACTTGTTCTATTAATCCATCTATACAGACCTCCATCAGGTTGCAAACTGAATATATTTTTTTCTGCATCTACCTCTGAAAAAATATTGGGCTTCTAGCTGTGTGTGGGACTTGTTGTATTAGTCCATCTATACTGACCTCCATCAGGTTGCAAATTAAAAATAATTTTTATCTGCATCTACAGTACCTCTGAAAAAATATTTGGGCTTCTAGCTGTGTGTGAGACTTCTTCTAGTAGTCCATCTATACTGACCTCCATCAGGTTGCAAATTGAATATAATTTTTATCTGCATCTAGCTCTGAAAAAATATTTGGCCTTCTAGCAGTGTGTGGGACTTTCTCTATTAGTCCATCTATACTGACCTCCATCAGGTTGCAAATTAAAAATAATTTTTATCTGCATCTACCTCTGAAAAAATATTTGGGCTTCTAGCTGTGTGTGGGACTTGTTCTATTAATCCATCTATACAGACCTCCATCAGGTTGCAAACTGAATATATTTTTTTCTGCATCTACCTCTGAAAAAATATTGGGCTTCTAGCTGTGTGTGGGACTTGTTGTATTAGTCCATCTATACTGACCTCCATCAGGTTGCAAACTGAATATATTTTTTTCTGCATTTACCTCTGAAAAAATATTGGGCTTCTAGCTGTGTGTGGGACTTGTTCTATTAATCCATCTATACAGACCTCCATCAGGTTGCAAACTGAATATATTTTTTCTGCATCTACCTCTGAAAAAATATGTGGCCTTCTAGCAGTGTGTGGGACTTTCTCTATTAGTCCATCTATACTGACTAGAGATGAGTGTTGTTCTACTCGAACTGTTCGCCAATCTCAAATTCGAGCTGTTTTGGGCGGTGTTCGAGCCGTTCGGCGAACACGAACAATTTGAGAAAAATTCGGCTGTTCGAGGTTATGTTCGATAACTGTTCGTGCACCAAAATCATAACTGGATTTTTTCTCAGTAATGATGAAAATTAATGTTAATACGCAGTTTGAGTGTACAGCGGGGTGGGAGGAGGGGCAGGGGATGGATCTCTGCAGGAACAATGAAGATCTCCATTTTTTTTTCTCTTTCCCGCATTTACAGTGGGGAGGTGCAATCTGTCACCCTATCAGCAGCGCACACACGGAGCGAAGTGCTTTTTTTCACACAAGCAAGGGCATGTGTCATTGGCAGTGTATGTCACATGTCCTTGCCCTATAAGACCAAGCCATTTTCCCCGTCGCCACCATTTTCTCACTGCTGCAGCTGCGTGTTAGACGGCACCGCTGTTGCTGTGTGCGCTATACCTTGTTAATTTCAAGCCAATTTTCGCACAAATCTACAGATAGCTTGGGAGTAGGGAATAGTTGTGATTGCAGTCCTTTTAAGGACTAGGTTACAGTATTTCCTACGACTTTTATCAGGCAGGTCTGTGCTCTTAAATAGATAGATTGTGGGAGTAAAGACTAATTGTAATTGGAGTCCTTTTCAGGACTAGGTTACATCAGTTCCTATCAGTTTTTGCCAGGCAGGTCTGTGCCAGTGCTGTGCAAGTTTTTTTCACAGCATTTGGCTGAATCTAGCAAAGCTAATCCTTTTTGGCCTATTGCAGAGTGTGTTAGTCAGTGGAGTAGCCTATCTGTGTTGCAAGATATACCACCTGTGTATAGAATACCAATTTTTTTACTGCACCTAGTGAAGTAAAATCTTTTGGGCATAGCATCATTCTATTAGTCCATCTATACTGACCTCCATCAGGTTGCAAATTGAATATAATTTTTTTCTGCATCTAGCTCTGAAAAAATATTGGGCTTCTAGCTGTGTGTGGAACTTGTTGTATTAGTCCATCTATACTGACCTCCATCAGGTTGCAAACTGAATATATTTTTTCTGCATCTACCTCTGAAAAAATATTGGGCTTCTAGCTGTGTGTGGGACTTGTTCTATTAATCCATCTATACAGACCTCCATCAGGTTGCAAACTGAATATATTTTTTTCTGCATCTACCTCTGAAAAAATATTGGGCTTCTAGCTGTGTGTGGGACTTGTTGTATTAGTCCATCTATACTGACCTCCATCAGGTTGCAAATTAAAAATAATTTTTATCTGCATCTACAGTACCTCTGAAAAAATATTTGGGCTTCTAGCTGTGTGTGAGACTTCTTCTAGTAGTCCATCTATACTGACCTCCATCAGGTTGCAAATTGAATATAATTTTTATCTGCATCTAGCTCTGAAAAAATATTTGGCCTTCTAGCAGTGTGTGGGACTTTCTCTATTAGTCCATCTATACTGACCTCCATCAGGTTGCAAATTAAAAATAATTTTTATCTGCATCTACCTCTGAAAAAATATTTGGGCTTCTAGCTGTGTGTGCGACTTGTTCTATTAATCCATCTATACAGACCTCCATCAGGTTGCAAACTGAATATATTTTTTTCTGCATCTACCTCTGAAAAAATATTGGGCTTCTAGCTGTGTGTGCGACTTGTTCTATTAATCCATCTATACAGACCTCCATCAGGTTGCAAACTGAATATATTTTTTTCTGCATCTACCTCTGAAAAAATATTGGGCTTCTAGCTGTGTGTGGGACTTGTTGTATTAGTCCATCTATACTGACCTCCATCAGGTTGCAAACTGAATATATTTTTTTCTGCATTTACCTCTGAAAAAATATTGGGCTTCTAGCTGTGTGTGGGACTTGTTCTATTAATCCATCTATACAGACCTCCATCAGGTTGCAAACTGAATATATTTTTTCTGCATCTACCTCTGAAAAAATATGTGGCCTTCTAGCAGTGTGTGGGACTTTCTCTATTAGTCCATCTATACTGACTAGAGATGAGTGTTGTTCTACTCGAACTGTTCGCCAATCTCAAATTCGAGCTGTTTTGGGCGGTGTTCGAGCCGTTCGGCGAACACGAACAATTTGAGAAAAATTCGGCTGTTCGAGGTTATGTTCGATAACTGTTCGTGCACCAAAATCATAACTGGATTTTTTCTCAGTAATGATGAAAATTAATGTTAATACGCAGTTTGAGTATACAGCGGGGTGGGAGGAGGGGCAGGGGATGGATCTCTGCAGGAACAATGAAGATCTCCATTTTTTTTTCTCTTTCCCGCATTTACAGTGGGGAGGTGCAATCTGTCACCCTATCAGCAGCGCACACACGGAGCGAAGTGCTTTTTTTCACACAAGCAAGGGCATGTGTCATTGGCAGTGTATGTCACATGTCCTTGCCCTATAAGACCAAGCCATTTTCCCCGTCGCCACCATTTTCTCACTGCTGCAGCTGCGTGTTAGACGGCACCGCTGTTGCTGTGTGCGCTATACCTTGTTAATTTCAAGCCAATTTTCGCACAAATCTACAGATAGCTTGGGAGTAGGGAATAGTTGTGATTGCAGTCCTTTTAAGGACTAGGTTACAGTATTTCCTACGACTTTTATCAGGCAGGTCTGTGCTCTTAAATAGATAGATTGTGGGAGTAAAGACTAATTGTAATTGGAGTCCTTTTCAGGACTAGGTTACATCAGTTCCTATCAGTTTTTGCCAGGCAGGTCTGTGCCAGTGCTGTGCAAGTTTTTTTCACAGCATTTGGCTGAATCTAGCAAAGCTAATCCTTTTTGGCCTATTGCAGAGTGTGTTAGTCAGTGGAGTAGCCTATCTGTGTTGCAAGATATACCACCTGTGTATAGAAAACCAATTTTTTTACTGCACCTAGTGAAGTAAAATCTTTTGGGCATAGCATCATTCTATTAGTCCATCTATACCGACCTCCATCAGGTTGCAAATTGAATATAATTTTTTTCTGCATCTAGCTCTGAAAAAATATTGGGCTTCTAGCTGTGTGTGGGACTTGTTGTATTAGTCCATCTATACTGACCTCCATCAGGTTGCAAACTGCATATATTTTTTTCTTCATCTACCTCTGAAAAAATATTGGGCTTCTAGCTGTGTGTGGGACTTGTTCTATTAATCCATCTATACAGACCTCCATCAGGTTGCAAACTGAATATATTTTTTTCTGCATCTACCTCTGAAAAAATATTGGGCTTCTAGCTGTGTGTGGGACTTGTTGTATTAGTCCATCTATACTGACCTCCATCAGGTTGCAAACTGAATATATTTTTTTCTGCATCTACCTCTGAAAAAATATTGGGCTTCTAGCTGTGTGTGGGACTTGTTGTATTAGTCCATCTATACAGACCTCCATCAGGTTGCAAACTGAATATATTTTTTTCTGCATCTACCTCTGAAAAAATATTGGGCTTCTAGCTGTGTGTGGGACTTGTTGTATTAGTCCATCTATACTGACCTCCATCAGGTTGCAAACTGAATATATTTTTTTCTGCATCTACCTCTGAAAAAATATTGGGCTTCTAGCTGTGTGTGGGACTTGTTCTATTAATCCATCTATACAGACCTCCATCAGGTTGCAAACTGAATATATTTTTTTCTGCATCTACCTCTGAAAAAATATTGGGCTTCTAGCTGTGTGTGGGACTTGTTGTATTAGTCCATCTATACTGACCTCCATCAGGTTGCAAACTGAATATATTTTTTTCTGCATCTACCTCTGAAAAAATATTGGGCTTCTAGCTGTGTGTGGGACTTGTTCTATTAATCCATCTATACAGACCTCCATCAGGTTGCAAACTGAATATATTTTTTTCTGCATCTACCTCTGAAAAAATATTGGGCTTCTAGCTGTGTGTGGGACTTGTTGTATTAGTCCATCTATACTGACCTCCATCAGGTTGAAAACTGAATATATTTTTTTCTGCATCTACCTCTGAAAAAATATTGGGCTTCTAGCTGTGTGTGGGACTTGTTCTATTAATCCATCTATACAGACCTCCATCAGGTTGCAAGCTGAATATATTTTTTTCTGCACCTACCTCTGAAAAAATATTGGTCTTCTAGCTGTGTGTGGGACTTGTTGTATTAGTCCATCTATACTGACCTCCATCAGGTTGCAAACTGAATATATTTTTTTCTGCATCTACCTCTAAAAAAATATTGGGCTTCTAGCTGTGTGTGGGACTTGTTCTATTAATCCATCTATACAGACCTCCATCAGGTTGCAAACTGAATATATTTTTTTCTGCATCTACCTCTGAAAAAATATTGGGCTTCTAGCTGTGTGTGGGACTTGTTCTATTAGTCCATCTATACTGACCTCCATCAGGTTGCAAACTGAATATATTTTTTTCTGCATCTACCTCTGAAAAAATATTGGGCTTCTAGCTGTGTGTGGGACTTGTTCTATTAATCCATCTATACAGACCTCCATCAGGTTGCAAACTGAATATATTTTTTTCTGCATCTACCTCTGAAAAAATATTGGGCTTCTAGCTGTGTGTGGGACTTGTTCTATTAATCCATCTATACAGACCTCCATCAGGTTGCAAACTGAATATATTTTTTTCTGCATCTACCTCTGAAAAAATATTGGGCTTCTAGCTGTGTGTGGGACTTGTTGTATTAGTCCATCTATACTGACCTCCATCAGGTTGCAAACTGAATATATTTTTTTCTGCATCTACCTCTGAAAAAATATTGGGCTTCTAGCTGTGTGTGGGACTTGTTCTATTAATCCATCTATACAGACCTCCATCAGGTTGCAAGCTGAATATATTTTTTTCTGCACCTACCTCTGAAAAAATATTGGGCTTCTAGCTGTGTGTGGGACTTGTTGTATTAGTCCATCTATACTGACCTCCATCAGGTTGCAAACTGAATATATTTTTTTCTGCATCTACCTCTGAAAAAATATTGGGCATCTAGCTGTGTGTGGGACTTGTTCTATTAATCCATCTATACAGACCTCCATCAGGTTGCAAACTGAATATATTTTTTTCTGCATCTACCTCTGAAAAAATATTGGGCTTCTAGCTGTGTGTGGGACTTGTTGTATTAGTCCATCTATAATGACCTCCATCAGGTTGCAAACTGAATATATTTTTTTCTGCATCTACCTCTGAAAAAATATTGGGCTTCTAGCTGTGTGTGGGACTTGTTGTATTAGTCCATCTATACTGACCTCCATCAGGTTGCAAACTGAATATATTTTTTTCTGCATCTACCTCTGAAAAAATATTGGGCTTCTAGCTGTGTGTGGGACTTGTTCTATTAATCCATCTATACAGACCTCCATCAGGTTGCAAACTGAATATATTTTTTTCTGCATCTACCTCTGAAAAAATATTTGGCCTTCTAGCAGTGTGTGGGACTTTCTCTATTAGTCCATCTATACTGACCTCCATCAGGTTGCAAATTAAAAATAATTTTTATCTGCATCTAGCTCTGAAAAAATATTTGGCCTTTTAGCAGTGTGTGGGACTTTCTCTATTAGTCCATCTATACTGACCTCCATCAGGTTGCAAATTGAATATAATTTTTTTCTGCATCTAACCCAGCCAATAGTTTTGGCCTAATACCACAGTTTTTCCACTCAGCTCTGCTCGGTTCCCATCCATTGTTTTTTTGTGCAAACAACTCCAGAGTTGTTAATTAGTTAACCACCAAAATGAGTGGAAAAAGGCCTGCTGCTGGTGGAAAGGGGAATAGGCGTGTTGGGAAGAGGAAAAAAGGTTGTGTCCGTGGGGTAGGTGTTAAAGCAACAGTAACATCTGCAGAAGAAAGACCATCTTCCAGCCAAACTAAAATGTCTACTTCTTTTAGCGGACAATGTGATAAGATCCCTTTCTTACTTCCACGCCAATCGCTACAAATTCCAGATGAGGCACAAACACAGCAGGTGCTTCAACGGATATCAAGTGCTCCTTTAAGTGGGCTCTCCTCCACATCAACTTCAACATCACAAATACTCCAGTCCTCAAAGGTGTCACCCCAATCGCACTTGCTTCCTCACAGCTCCCAAATCTCCAGCTGCCCGTCTGAGTATGAGGTAGAACAGATGGTTGAGTCTGCAGAGCTGTTTACTCATACTATAGCCTGGGAATCAGAGGTCGACTCCAGCGCTTCTGTGAATCCAGACGAAGAAATGATCTGCACTGATGCCCAGAATCTTTATGAGTCGGATCCAGGACCAGACGCAGAAGGTTCTGACCATAATGTAGACCCTCATTCCCAAACTGTAACTCCTGTTGGTGGAGACAATGAGGAAGACGATGATAAGACTCAAATACCTGATTGGAGCGACAACTTTAGTTTTTTGTCAGGGCAGGAACAGGTTGGCTCTGAGGACGATGGGTGTGATAACGCACAGGGTGATGATGATGAGGTTGGAGATCCCACTTACTGTCAACCCACAGTCAGCCAAGAGATGAGGTCAGCAGAGGAGGTGGAGGAAGATGCTAGTGACGACGAGGTCAGGTTGCGCCTTTCTGGACAGAGACGTAGTACTGGAAGCACGTCAACAACTGCATCCTCAAACACAACTCTGCCTCTCACCACAAGTCGTGGTGGCTCTTCAGGTCGCATGGGTGCTAAGCCTTGCATAGCCTGGGCATTTTTTCAGATCGATAAAGATGACCCAACTCGTGTTATCTGTAACATTTGTCAGCAAAAGCTAAGTAGAGGCCAAAAAATACATAGTTTGAGTACTTCATGCATGAACAGGCACATGGACATGAAGCATAAGTTGCAGTGGGAAGCTCAGTGTGCTACAATGCGGCCTAGCCGGCTGGGCCAACCACCGTCTGCCATATCTTGTGCATCCGCGGCCTCTTCATCCTCTGTGACTGGGGGGACAGCAGTCACACCTGTTTTGGGGCGCAGACCTGCCACCTCTTTACCCGCAACAGCCAGCGTGATTGGCAGGTCATCATTTTCTTTGGAGGTGGTAACACCAGCTGGTGTTGAGCGCTGTCCGACATCGATAGCACCACCTTTGGATCAAGGCAACCTAACATGTCCGCCTGCATCTTCCTCACAGACCGGCAGTAGCCAGCCCTCGGGTCCCTCAGATGTGGACAAGTAAAAGACCATTTCCTCCTAGCCATGAGAAAGCTAAGAGGTTGAATTTCACCATCTGCAAGTTCTTGGCTACAGAAATGCTGCCTTTCCGCCTGGTGGACACAGAGGATTTTCGAGACCTTATGTCCGTCGCAGTGCCCCAGTACCAGATGCCCAGTCGGCACTACTTCTCAAAGAAAGGTGTGCCTGCGCTCCACCAGCATGTCGCACACAACATCACCGCTTCTTTGAGAAACTCTGTGTGTGACAGGGTGCATTTCACCACAGACACTTGGACGAGTAGGCATGGACAGGGGCGTTACATGTCGCTGACTGGGCACTGGGTAACTATGGTGACAGCAGGACAAGGGGCTGCTGTCCAAGTCTTGCCGTCCCCACGAGTTGTGCGTCAATCCTCTTTATGTCAAAGTTCCTCCACTGCTTCTGCCTCCTCAACCTCCTCTCGGTCTTCCACCTGCACCCAAAGCCTGTCTGGTCATGCCACAAGCTTTCGAACTGCGCAGAAGGGATCCTGCACACCTCCTTACTATGCTGGCAGTAGGGCTCAACGTCATCAGGCGGTTTTTACCTTGAAATGTCTGGGAAATGTGAGTCACACAGCTGAGGAGTTGTGGTCAGCTCTGGAGAACCAATTTCATGAATGGTTGTCTCCACTGGACCTGAAACCAGGGAAGGCCGTGTGCGACAATGCTGCAAACCTGGGTGCGGCCCTTCGCCGGGGCAATGTCACACACGTGCCTTGTATGGCTCACGTGTTGAACCTGGTTGTCCAGCAATTTTTAGCCCACTATCCCAGACTAGATGGCCTTCTGCAGAGGGCACGGTCGCTGTGTGCTCACTTTCGCCGTTCGCATCCCGCAGCTCAGCGACTTACATCTCTACAGAAGTCGTTGGGCCTGCCACTTCACCGGCTAAAATGCGATGTGCCTACCCGGTGGAATTCAACTCTGCACATGTTGCAGCGACTGTGGCAGCACCAACAAGCCCTGGTGCAATACGTTCTGACGTATAGCCTGGGCCAACGAGATCCAGAGGTGGGGCAAATCACGCTGGAGGAGTGGTCTCAGATCAGGGACCTATGTACCCTTCTGCACAGTTTTGAAATGGCGACGAAGATGTTTAGTGCTGACGATGCCATTATCAGCATGACTATTCCGGTGATTTACATGCTGGAGCACATGTTAAACAGAATTCGGAGTCAGGTGGTGGCACAAGAGGAGGTGGAGGAAGTAGAGGAGGAGGAGTTGTATGCGGAAGGGCTAACATCTGCAAGGTCCAGACGGTCGGCAGCACCAAGGCGGCAGGCATGTGAGGGTGGGGGAGATGGTTTTACCAGGGCGCATGGTAGCAGCCAAACTAGTGAGGAAGGTGCAGGAGCCCAGGAAGAAGTGGAGGACGAACTGATGGAAGACTCATCAGATGAGGGAGACCTTGATCACATTTCTGTTGTGCGAGGTTGGGGGGAGAGGACAGAGGAAGGAAGCATGATTGTTACCTCGCCACCAACACAACAGGGACTTGGTGCTCCTGGATGCGCAACACACATGAGTGCCTTCTTGCTGCACTACCTGCAACATGACCCTCGAATTGTGAGAATTAGAAATAATCCTGACTACTGGGTTGCCACACTGTTAGATCCCCGGTACAAAAGTAAATTTGCAGAAATTATTCCTGTCATAGAAAGGGATGCACGCATGCAGAAGTATCAGCAGAGACTGTTGCAGAATCTTACATGTGCTTTTCCACAAAATACCAGTGGTGCACGTAGTGAATCTCACAGTTCCAACTTGCCAACCGTGGGACCGTCAAGTGTTCAGCACTCAAACCGTAACAGAACCACAGTATCTGCTGGTAACATCAATTTTGCGGAATCATTTCACCACTTTTTTAGCCCATCCTTTGCAAGGCCACAGGAGACAAGAAGTCTGACACATAGTCAACGCCTAGAGGCGATGGTACAGGAGTATCTCCAAGTAAACATTGAAGCCACGACTGTGTCACTGGACCCTTGCTCTTTTTGGGCTTCCAATCTGGATAAATGGCCGGAGCTAGCCACTTACGCCTTGGAGATCTTGTCATGCCCCGCAGCCAGCGTTCTGTCTGAACGTGTGTTCAGCGCTGCTGGTGGTGTGCTGACAGATAAGCGCACGCGGCTCTCCACTGATAATGTAGACAGACTCACGTTCATAAAGATGAACAAATCATGGATCCGAAACGACTTTTCTACCCCTGTGTCATCCTGGGGAGAGTAAAAGCTTGATGATTGGTTAAAATCACCCTACCAACCGTTTTAAGCTTTCAAATTACTAATCATGTTTATCTGTATCTTGGCTGGAAAATAATTTAGGCTTTGTAGCAGTGTGCAGCACTGATTCTATTAGGCCATCTATAATAAGCTCCACCAGATTTAAAATTACTAATCATGTTTATCTGTATCTTGACTGGAAAATAATTTGGGCTTTGTAGCAGTGTGCAGCACTGATCCTATTAGGCCATCTATACTAAAGCTTCACCAGATTTAAAATTAATAATAATTTTTAGCTGCATCTAACCCGGAAAATAATTTTGGGGCTCCGAGATGCGCAAGACACATAAGTGCCTTCTTGCTGCACTACCTGCAGCATGACCCTCATATTGTCAGAATTCGAAGTAATCATGACTACTGGGTTGCCACACTCTTAGATCCCCCAAACTTTTCGATCAACCTTTTCATTTTAATAAAGACCAAAAAAATGGTCATTTTTGAAATTATAAGCATTAGCAGGTTGTTAGAAACTGAAATCAAACAGTTTTCAACTCAAAACTTTATTCTAGGTGATGTTACATTTTCACATAGGACCCCTTGTTCGAAAGGAGCTTCTGAACTCTCTCGTCCATTGAATTTGTCAGGTTTTGGATGGTTTCTGCTTCAATTGTTTTGCATGAGGACAGAATACCCTCCCAGAGCTGTTGCTTAGATGTGAACTGCCTCCCGCTATCATAGACACTCCTTTTAATGATGCTCCAAAGGTTCTGAATGGGGTAGAGGTCAGGGGAGCATGGGGGTCACACCATAAGTTTGTCCCCTTTTATGCCCATATCAGCCAGAGATGCAGATGTTTTATGTGCAGCATGAGATGGTGCATTATCATACAGAAAAATGATCTTGCTGTGAAATACACGGTTTTTCTTCTTGAACCATGGCAGGAAGTGCTGTTTGAGAAAATCCACATACATTATGGAGATCATCTTTAGCGCCTTCAGGGATCCTAAAGGGGCCGACAATCTCTCTCCCCATGATTCCAGCCCAAAACATTACTCCACCTCCTCCTTGTTGGCGCTGTAGCCGTGTTTGCGTGGGGTGTCCATCAACCATCCATCCTCCACTCCATCCATCTGGACCATCGAGCGCTGCATGGCACTCATCCGTGAACAAAACAGTTTTGAAATCAGTCTTCATGTAATGTTTGGCCCACTGGAGCCGTTTCTGCTTGTGTGAAGTGGATAGAGGAGGTCGACAGGATGGCGTATGCACAGCTGCAAACCTCTGAAGAACCCTGCATCTTGTTGTTCGGGGGACGTTGGAGGCACAAGCAGCTTCAAAAACTTGTCTGCTGCTATGACAAGGCTTTTTTGCCGCTGCTCTTTCAACCTGACGTAATTGCCTGTAGGAAAGAGTCCTCAATTTGCCCTTATCAGCACGCACACGTGTGTACTGTGAATCAGCTACATACTTCTTGATTGCCAAGACACTTCATCCTGATCATCGCACAATGTTGATTGTAGTCATGCCTTGACCTAAACACTCCACAATTTGTTGCTTCTCAGCAGCCGACACATCCTTTTTCTTTCCCATTTTGGCAGAAAATGTAGGCTGCTTAATAATGTGAGACAGCCTTCTTAAGTAGTCTTGCCTTTCATTGGACACACCTGCCAAACTAATTAGCACAGGTGTCTGCAATTGCTTACAGTGATATAAAGAGCCCTGACACACATCACCATCAATGAGTTTAACTGACAAACAAACAAATTCTTCCCTTATCACTCCTAAACACTTTTTGCATAATAATTTGGAACACAGTGTACATGTGCTTTTCCACAAAACACCAGTGGTTCACGTAGTGAATCTTACAGTTCTAACTTGCCAACTGTGGTCTGTATGGAGTTGTTCAATAAAGGGCCCAAAACTAAGATAACATAGACGGGAGAGGTCTCTATGAATAGGAATTCCTAAGTATTTGATACCCTGTGAGGGCCAGGCAAAGGGAAAGTTGGACTGGATGGAATCCTATATGAATTTGGGGAGGGAGACATCGAGGGCCTCAGACTTCGCTGCATTGATTTTAAAATTTGACCATGTAACAAAGTGATCTATTTCAGCCATAACAGCATGGATGGATATATGTGATTGAGTGATATATACTAGGACATCATCAGCAAATAGAGAGCACTTGTGCTCGGTGCCTCCCACCTCAATCCACCTAATATTGGGGTTATGGCGAATTGATGAGAGCAGGTGCTCTGTCACTAGGATGTATAAGAGAGGGGACAGAGAACATCCCTGCCTTGTCCCATTGGTGATTGTGAAAGGTGATGAAAATGTTCTGACGCACCCCCTGGGCCTTGGGACACCCGGAACCGGACCCTTTTTGGTGGATGCTGGTGGTTGTAGTCTCCGTGGCGGCAACCCGGTTCCGTGGCTGAGGGCGGTCAAACCAGTGGCGGAACTATTTATGTGGTTTTGATGTTTAAATGTCCGACTACGCCACCCGTGGATTGCGGTCAGAGTGAACCGCCGCTCCAGGGCAGACCGCTGAGGCTGGTGTTGTGGGTGCAGCAGAGCGTAGCATAACTCCCCACGGGAGGAGTATAGCCTCAGGGCAGTGTATGCGGAGGATGGGGGTGATGGTGCAGGGCAGCAGCAGTAATGACACGGAGTCAGTGATGCAGTCCAGGGCCTTTACTCACAGTTCTTATTATCCAGACCACGTCTGCAGGTAACGGCTGCCCACGTCGTACTGTGCTCACCAGGTGAGGGGCTCAGACAACTCCCAGATAACTTTGGAGTGCTTCACAGGACCCCCTTTGTGTGTCCTTTGTCTGGCCTTTCTTACCAACCATTCTGTCCGGCTGCCTCGGGCCTCCTCTTGGTAAACTTGGCGCCAGTTTCCCTGACCCTATGTGGTGCCTTCCTAGCGGGTGTAGCGAGGGGCTGCGCCACATAAAATGTCACAGCCTCCTGTTTCTAGCTGAGGGTCGTTTCCTGCCTCCACTAGTTTCGGGGACCGGTCTCCCCCTTTGGCCTGACCCCTCCACGCAGGTGGATTCGGGCGTGCGGTGGCGACTCGCCCGTCCGCACCCCTGAGATCCCTTCGTTCCTCGTTCCTGGAGCCTTCTCCGCTCCTCTTCCTTCCTTCTCCCTCTTCCAGGCCTGGGCCTCTGTTACTAGGCCCGCCTCCGGAGCAGAGCTCATGCAGAGCCCCTGCTCCCTGCCACTTCTGCTCAGACTTCTCTGCACTGAACTAAGATGGTGCCCACCTTTTATACTCCCTTCTCAATGCACCCAGGAACTGCTTCCTCCCTGCTCCTGCACTACAGGGTTCCCCTTCCTCAGTGTTCCCTCCCCCCACTCCAGCCAGGGACAGGGACTGTCGTGCCCATCTCAGGGGCATATTGGTCGCCCTGCCCCACGGCAATGTGGTGTAATGCATGCAGGTGTCGGGTCCTGATCCACACTACATCCTTACCTGAGAGTGAGATATCACACCTCTGGATGAGGTGCAATACCTCTGTAGCAACCGAGCCCTCAGGGTGCTACAGTTCCATTTATCTTCAGCCTAGGTGACGTATTGCGATACAGGGCCGTGATTTTGGCTATAAAAGGGTCCCCTAGACCCCTACCCCAAGCTTTTTAAGAGAATCATATATGGCGTGCCAGGAGACTCTATGGAATGCTTTCTCAGCATCCAACGAGAGTATCTAATTACAAATTTTTAACTGCATCTAGCCCAGGAAATACTTTGTGCCTAGTAGCAGGGTCTGCTAGTCAGCGGATTATCCCGGCTGTTAAGCAAGCTACACCACCTGTAGTTTGGAAACTTCATTTTTTCAAAGGAAATGCTTCGGGACCACGGGATACTCAGTGAAGAGCATCAGGAGGCACCCCAAGGCATAGGGGCTCGGACTGGCAGTAGGATGCCTTGCGGTGGACAGCCGAGCTCGATCCTTATAAAAGCTTTTTAACTGCAGCAGCTTTAGTGGACGCTACTGGAGCTGGAATTACGCGGCTGCTGGCATGAGACTTGCCCTCCAATAGATCCTTGTAAATGGATTTAAAGTGTATTTATTCAAATTAGAGAGACAATTTAAATTAAAAAGCTTAGAGCTGCCTCCACCACAGGGGGGCTCGCTCGACCCACCAGCGGAAAGGCACCAGTATTGGGAGAGGGGGGCTGGCCGTCAGGGTTCACCGCGGCTCTGGCACAAACCCGGCGACACGGAGGTGGCACGGGCAGGAGCGGACTGAACGTGTCGGCTTCTCACTTTTTGGATTTTAGAAGGGCATGACATGCCTATATCTGTGTCTCCCCCTCCTTTTACTCCTCCACCTCTTTTCTTTTCGCATGACTATATGTACTTGTCACTTTTCCATGTGTTAGTTGTGTCTTCTGAGCAGTTTGTCAGCTTTTGGACACCTTTGAAGGTGTTTTCTATGTGTTTCTATGTGTTTTTGTTTGCCTGCCATTGGTTTTAACGGTGTTCGAAGGTGTTCGACGAACAGTTCGACGAACAGTTCGGCGAACACACGGGTGTTCGACGAACCGAACCGAACTCGAACACTACGGGGGTGGCTCAACACTAATACTGACCTCCATCAGGTTGCAAACTGAATATAATTTTTTTCTGCATCTAGCTCTGAAAAAATTTTTGGCCTTCTAGCAGTGTGTGGGACTTTCTCTATTAGTCCATCTATACTGACCTCCATCAGGTTGCAAATTCAAAATAATTTTTTGTCTGCATCTAGCTCTGAAAAAATATTGGGCTTCTAGCTGTGTGTGGGACTTGTTGTATTTGTCCATCTATACTGACCTCCATCAGGTTGCAAACTGAATATATTTTTTTCTGCATCTGCCTCTGAAAAAATATTGGGCTTCCAGCTGTGTGTGGGACTTGTTCTATTAATCCATCTATACAGACTTCCATCAGGTTGCAAACTGAATATATTTTTTTCTGCATCTACCTCTGAAAAAATATTGGGCTTCTAGCTGTGTGTGGGACTTGTTCTATTAATCCATCTATACAGACCTCCATCAGGTTGCAAACTGAATATATTTTTTTCTGCATCTACCTCTGAAAAAATATTGGGCTTCTAGCTGTGTGTGGGACTTGTCCTATTAATCCATCTATACAGACCTCCATCAGGTTGCAAACTGAATATATTTTTTTCTGCATCTACCTCTGAAAAAATATTGGGCTTCTAGCTGTGTGTGGGACTTTTTGTATTAGTCCATCTATACTGACCTCCATCAGGTTGCAAACTGAATATATTTTTTTCTGCATCTACCTCTGAAAAAATATTGGGCCTTCTAGCATTGTGTGGGACTTTCTCTATTAGTCCATCTATACTGACCTCCATCAGGTTGCAAATTCAAAATAATTTTTTGTCTGCATCTAGCTCTGAAAAAATATTGGGCTTCTAGCTGTGTGTGGGACTTGTTGTATTAGTCCATCTATACTGACCTCCATCAGGTTGCAAATTAAAAATAATTTTTATCTGCATCTACTTCTGAAAAAATATTTGGACTTCTAGCAGTGTGTGGGACTCATTGTATTAGGCCATCTATACCAAGCTCCACCAGCTTTGAAATTAATAATAATTTTTAGCTGCATCTAGCCCTGAAAATAATTTTTCCCAATAGTGGTAGCAATAGAAATATAGGGCGCGCGCCTGGCTAACAAAAATATACGCTTCATAACACAAAACACCAGCCTAGCGCACTGCATTAATAAGATGGCATCATCGTCTCTCCCAGTGCTAGGCCTACTATGCAGGCTAGTATTCCTGTGCCTAAAACACAATGTATGGGTCCGCGCTAGCCACTATGCTGAGGGGTATAAAGCTGCTGCTAACGCTTTATAACAATTCAATTGGCAGATTTTCACAGAGCTCTTCCACAACGCCCACCCATCGTGCAACAGTTGCCCACCCTCCCTATGGGATCTAGTGTCGAATAGTTGATGCCATTAATCAGAGCGTCAGTTGCCCCGTCAACGTGGCAAGCATACGGTAAGGCATGGGAAGAGTGGACACGACTAGTAGCAGGCAGACGGGTTGACCAATGTGAACAAGCCAGATCACAATTCACCATAGAATTTCTTCACCAGCTAATGATGAGGGGCATATCAGGGGCGTCAGCGCAGCGGTGTCTGACCGGAGTAGCATTTCACTTCCAACTACTGAATTGGGGAGATGTGACAAAGATTCATCATCAGACAATCCATAAAAGGGTGGAAAAGGGGTCAGCCAAGTCAGGAATGTAGACGTCCCGTCCCGTGTCACTAAAACTGATTTCTCACATCTTATCCCTAACACCATTAACATGACACTCACAATTTGAAGCAACACTAATGTCTACTGCATTTGTGATCGCCTTCTTCGGGGCGTTATGTATAAGCGAATTAGTCCCTCAATCCAAAATTACCACCAGTGGACGCTTATTACACCAGGAAGTAGTCATAGCCAATAATGCAATACGTGTACGCATACACCAATCGAAAACGGTTCCAGCGGGCAGGGGTACTTGGGTACTTCTACAACCCACAAACGGTACACTGAGTCGGGTAACAATAGTAAAAACATATCTAACCATCAGATCACAAAGTAATTTCTTCGTATCACACATTGATGGAACGCCATTATCAAGATACCTGTTCCAAGCTATAGTTAATAAATGCATAACATCGGCAGGGAACCACCCCAAAGATTACGGGACACACCCATTCCGCATAGGTGCGGCCACGGAAGCAGCAAGAGCAGGACTGTCAGAAACGGAAGTTCAGAGGATAGGGAAATGGCGATCCACGTGTTTGGCGAGATACATAAGACCGGACTTGTTATCCTAACGTGGCTTGTTTCTTTTACAGGTGACGCTAAGCCAACAGTGTGAGTGATAGGCCACTCGTATATATATTGGGCACAAAAAAGGGCGAAAGTCCGCCCAGGCGGGAGGAAATTAGAGTTTCATAACACATATTTCAACTGGAGAGGTATTAGAGGCCTGCTATGGCCACAGGTACTAATGGAGGTAATCAAGGTAGGGAGAGAGGCAAGAGGTCCGGTCATCTTAGTTATACAGGCCGGGGGAAACAACCTAGGTCATCACAAGAGCGCATAACTAATGGCAATAATGAAACTAGACACTGAGAGCTTCAGAGAATTTTTCACAAAATTAGCTATAGTATGGTCAGAGATTGTGCCGATAGCGGTATGGCAAGGTGCGCGAGACATCACGGCCATCGAATGGACAAGGCGGGTAATAAATATTCGGATGGCAAAATTTAGAAGAGACAGAGGCGGTGTAGTGATACGACACCGACAACTGGAAGGAGATAAAGCAGGCCTCATATGGCCCGACGGTGTTCACTTAATAGATATTGGACTGGACATATTCCTGTCAGGACTCCAGGACGGAGTGGAACAAGCGTTAAGAGTGATGGGTGGGGGTCAGAGTCCTGCATACGAGTACGCTGGATCCTCCGTGGCCTGGAAATAGAAAGGACATGTTGGAGAGTTACACTTGTTGGCCAACTTGCCGGAGTGGGGACCCAGGGCATGCTGCAACAAGCTGAATTATTTTAGAAATAAAATGCCTTTCTAATAGAATGAGTATAAAGAGTTAATAAAGCTGTGACCGATCCTCACCCATCCAGTTGTAAGAGTTACATTATTGGGTTGTCCATAAAAGGGGGGCGGTAGGGGGGCTTAGCATCTGGGTTTGGTTGGGGGTCCCCACAGTCTGCCTAGGCTAGATTAATTTAAAAATTCTTATTAGATACACAGGCGGTGCAGCTTGCTTCGCAGCTGGGCTACTACGCCCAAAGTATTGCCTAGGCTAGATGCAGTTAAAAATTCTACGCTGACTAGCAGACACTGAAGATTTGGAGCAGACCTCAGAGTAAACAGCTCTTCAGACTCAACCATCTGTGTTACCCCAAGCCATAGTGTATGTAGTTTCTTACAGTTAAAAGGGGGGGGGTGCGACCCAACCCACCTGGAATTGACGATGCCAACGTCACGTAAGACACAGCAAGGGGACTCCCAAAATTGTGGCACAGACACCACTTAACCCTAGAACGCATACCTGTGGCCTTGCAGGCCCGCCCAGTTAATTGTTTTCTATTTTCTGCAAGATTGCTTTAGTTAGAATTTTGAAACTCTAGGTATTCTTCATGTATATAGTTGTTTGTCATTTGAGTTTGAGTTATTCCATGTTATTTGCACACGGGCCTAAAGGGCCCCAGGTATGTGAAAGTGTAGATTTTTATGGTCATGCGTTCTAGGGTTAAGTGGCATCAATTGCCCCACTGTTGCTTAAAACGGTTGGTGAGGTGATTTTACCAAATCCCCAAGATTTTAGTCTCCCAAGGATGACACAGGGGTAGAAATGTCCTTGCGAATCCATGATTTGATCATCTTTATGAACGTGAGTCTGTCTACATTCTCAGTGGACAGCCGCGTGCGCTTATCTGTCAGCACAACACCAGCAGCGCTGAACACACGTTCAGAGAGAACGCTGGCTGCATGGCATGACAAGATCTCCAAGGCGTGACTGGCGAGCTCCGGCGATTTTTCAAGATTGGAATACCAAAATGAGCAAGGGTCCAGTGACACAGTCATGGCTTCGATGTTCACTTGGAGATTCTCCTGTACCGTCCTCTCTAGGCATTGACTATGTGTCAGACTTCTTGTCTACTGTGGCCTTGCAAAGGATGGTCTAAAAAAGTGGTGAAATGATTCCACAAAATTGCTGTTACCAGCAGATACTGTGTTACTGTTACTGTTTGAGTGATGAAGACTCGACAGTCCCACCGTTGGCAAGTTAGAACTGTGAGATTCACTACGTGCACCACTGGTGTTTTGTGAAAAAGCACATGTAAGATTCTGCAACAGAAACTCCTGCATTCCTTTTTATGGCAGGAATTATTTCGGCAAATATACTTTTGTACCGGGGATCTAAGAGTGTGGCAACCCAGTAGTCGGGATTACTTCGAATTCTGACAATCCGGGGGTCATGTTGCAGGTAGTGCAGCAAGAAGGCACTCATGTGTCTTGCGCATCCAGAAGGACCAAGTCCTTGTTGTGTTGGTAGCGAGGTAAGAATCATGCTTCCTTCCTCTGCCCTCTCCCTCCAACCTCGCACAACAGAAATGTGATCAAGGTCTCCCTCATCTGATGAGTCTTCCATGCCCATTGCCAGTTCGTCCTCCACTTCTTCCTTGGCTCCTGCACCTTCCTCAACAGTTTGGCTGCTACCATGCGCCCTGGTTAATCCCTCTCCCCCACCCTCCCATGCCTGCAGCCTTGGTGCTGCCAACCGTCTGGACCTTGGAGATGTTATCCCTTCCGCATACGACTCCTCCTCTACTTCCTCCACCTCCTCTTGTCCCACCACCTGACTCCGAATTCTGTTTAACATGTGCTCCAGCATGTAAATCACCGTAATAGTCATGCTGATAATGGCATCGTCAGCACTAAACATCTTCGTCGCCATTTCAAGACTGTGCAGAAGGGTGCATAGGTCCCTGATCTGAGACCACTCCTCCAGCGTGATTTGCCCCACCTCTGGATCTCGTTGGCCCAGGCTATACGTCAGAACGTATTGCACCAGGGCTTGTCGGTGCTGCCACAGTCGCTGCAACATGTGCAGAGTTGATTTCCACCGTGTCGGCACATCGCATTTCAGCCGGTGAACTGGCAGGCCCAACGACTTCTGTAGAGATGTAAGTCGTTGAACTGCGGGATGCGAACGGCGGAAGTGAGCACACAGCGACCGTGCACTCTGCAGAAGGCCATCTAGTCTGGGATAGTGGGCTAAAAATTGCTGGACAACCAGGTTCAACACGTGAGCCATACAAGGCACGTGTGTGACATTGCCCCGGCGAAGTGCCGCACCCAGGTTTGCAGCATTGTCGCACATGGCCTTCCCTGGTTGCAGGTCCAGTGGAGACAACCTTTCATGAAACTGGGTCTCCAGAGCTGACCAAAACTCCTCAGCTGTGTGACTCACATTTCCCAGACATTTCAAAGTAAACACTGATGCGTTGAGCCCTGCTGCCAGCATAGTAAGGAGGTGTGCAGGATTCCTTCTGCGCAGTTAGAAAGCAGGTGGCATTACCAGACAGGCTTTGGGTGCAGGTGGAGGACCGAGAGGAGGTTGAGGAGGCAGAAGCAGTGGAGGAAGTTCGAGATAAAGAGGATTAACACACAACTCGTGGGGACAGTAAGACTTGGACAGCAGCCCCTTGTCCTGCTGTCACCATAGTTACCCAGTGCCCAGTCAGCGACATGTAACGCCCCTGTCCATGCCTTCTCGTCCAAGTGTCTGTGGTGAAGTGCACCCTGTCACACACAGAGTTTCTCAAAGAAGCGGTGATGTTGTGTGCGACATGCTAGTGGAGCGCAGGCACACCTTTCTTTGAGAAGTAGTGCCGACTGGGCATCTGGTACTGGGGCACTGTGACGGACATAAGGTCTTGAAAATCCTCTGTGTCCTCCAGGTGGAAAGGCAGCATTTCTGTAGCCAACAGCTTGCAGATGGTGAAATTCAACCTCTTAGCTTTCTCATGGCTAGGAGGAAATGGTCTTTTACTTTTCCACATCTGAGGGACCGAGGGCTGGCTGTTGTGCTTAGACGGTGTTGAGTAGGGTGTCCACGGCAACTGCCGGTCTGTGAGGAAGATGCAGGTGGACATGTTAGGTTGCCTTGATCCAAAGGTGGTGCTCTCGATGTCGGAGAGCGCTCAACACTAGCAGGTGTTTCCACTTCCCAATGAACTGACGACCTGCCAATCACACTGGCTGTTGCGGGTAAAGAGGTGGCAGGTCTGCGTCCAAAAACATGTGTGACTGCTGTCCCCCCAGTCACAGAGGATGAAGAGGCTGCGGATGCACAAGATGGGGCAGACGGTGGTTGGCCCAGCCGGCTAGGCCGCATTGTAGCACAGTGAGCTTCCCACTGCAACTTATGCTTCATATCCATGTGACGGTACATGCATGAAGTACTCAAACTATGTATTTTTTGGCCTCTACTTAGCTTTTGCTGACAAATATTACAGATTACATGAGTTGGGTCATCCTTATCGATCTGAATAAATGCCCAGGCTATGCAAGGCTTAGAGCCCATGTGACCTGAATAGCCACTACGACTTGTGGTCAGAGGCAGAGTTGTGGTTGAGTATGCAGTTGTTGACGTGCTTCCAGTACTCCGTCTCTGTTCAGGAAGGCGCAACCTAACCTCGTCGTCAATAGCATCTGTGATGCCCCGCTGCGCTTGGTATCACAGATCCTACAAGAGTGCATTGATGGAATCCTCCACAAGAGGCCCCCATAAACATTCACACATCTCCACCTTCCACCTCAGACCAGCAGAGGGAGCCCGTTAGGGATATAAATAGGGAAGGTGGAGCTAGGCAGTTCAGTTCCTCTGAAGAGTTCCTGCAGTAGAGAAGCCTAAGAGAGGTCAGTCTGCAGTGGAGCTCAGTCTATTCTAGAGAAAGCAGTTAATAGTTCAGCAGTGGAGCACGAGGCTCCTGCTTGCTAGATTCAGGGAGCCCAGATAGAGCTTAAGGTGTGCCGGTGCCGTAAGATCAGTGAAGCGCGGCAAGCTGCCGTTAGTGTGTATAGCCTAGTGAGGGCCCGAGTAGGCCGAAGGCGAGTGGTGAGTTAGTACAAAAGGGGCAGAGGAGCTTAACCAGCTCACCCCGAAGCATTTACCGGACACAGGATCCGAGCTTACCGGTATCTCTATGACCCAGTAAGGCATAACTGGAATCCCTGGAGAACTACAAGTCCCAGGATCGCTAAGGTGCTGATATGTAACAGAGCCAGGAGACGCTTAGGCCCCGCATACTGGGAGCGTGAACTCCAAGAGAAGGCCCTACCACAAGGTCAGCCAGCGCAGGACAGAGACAAAGTTAGGCCTAGCTCCAGGCAGGTTAGAAACTTACTACGCAGAGGCAAGAAACAGGAGGCCCTACACCCGCTCATTGGGGAGGATCCTGATATGCACCCTTCACCCTACAGTGCTCCGTGATGTGTCTGAATTTCCACCAGTAAAAGGTACTGAAGTGACTACCCTGTCCATTTCCGTTCTTGCTCTGACCCAGCTGGGTCTCGCCTGTCCTGCATTCCCCCTGCATACGCTGCCCTGAGACCTAGCTCCACCTGTGGGGAGCTATACCATCGAGCTGCCTTATCACGGGCCTCAGTGGACTGCTGCAGCGCTGGTGCTTCTCTCCAGATACCACAGGTGGTGTCACAAACTCTTATAAAATTAACAATTATCCACCCTTTTAAAGAGTGACCCCAGGGTACGGGCCAGGGAGCCGACCACCGCGACATCCCAAAGGCCAGGCAAAGGCCCGGGTGACCTCATCGACTGGCTGACTGTGGGTTGACAGTAAGTGGGATCTCCAACCTTGTCATCATCACCCTGTGTGTTATCACACCCGTCGTCCTCAAAGCCAACCTCTTCCTGCCCTGACCGAAAAGTCAAGTTGTCGCTCCAATCAGGTATTTGAGTCTCATCATCGTCTTCATCATTGTCTCCACCAACAGGAGTCACAGTTTGGGAACGAGGGTCTACATTATGCTCAGAACCTTCTTCATCTGGTCCTGGATCCGACTTATAAAGATTCTGGGCATCAGTGCAGATCATTTCCTCGCCTGGATTAACAGAAGCTCTGGAGCAGACCTCCGTTTCCCAGGCTATAGTATGAGTAAACAGCTGTGCAGACTCAACCATCTGTGTTACCCCATACTCAGACGGGCAGCTGGAGACTTGGGAGTAGTGTTGAGCCACCCCCGTAGTGTTCGGGTTCGGTTCGGTTCGTCGAAAACCGGGATGTTCGAGGAACTGTTCGTCGAACTGTTCGTCGAACACCTTAGAACACCGTCGAACACCGATAAAACCAATGGCAGGCAAACAAAAACACATAGGAACACATAGAAAACACCTTCAAAGGTGTCCAAAAGCTGACAAACTGCTCAGAAGACGCTTTCTTTAAAAAAGCCGGCCAGCAATTCAGCAGCGGCATACACCGGTACCCGACAATTTAGACATGAAGGAATAGAGCATCACACATAGATTAGATAGATAGAAACATGTCAGTCACATATATATGAAGTACAGTGACAGTGTTGCTTACTGTACTTGTCATTTAGTGTAAAGGATTTATTAAAAAATATAATAGTGTTTTCGTGCACCGTCTCTTTAAAAAAGCCGGCCGGCAATTCAGCAGCGGTACCCGACAATTTATAACAGACAGAATAGAGCTTCACACATAGATTAGATAGATAGAAACATGTCAGTCACATATATATGAAGTACAGTGACAGTGTTGCTTACTGTACTTGTCATTTACTGCAAAGGATTTATTAAAAAAAATAATAGTGTTTTCATGCACCGTCTCTTTGAAAAAGCCGGCCGGCAATTCAGCATCTGTACCCGACAATTTAGAATAGAAGGAATAGAGAATCACACATAGATTAGATAGATAGAAACATGTCAGTCACATATATATGAAGTACAGTGACAGTGTTGCTTACTGTAATTGTCATTTAGTGTAAAGGATTTATCAAAAAAAATAATAGTGTTTTCATGCACCGTCTCTTTAAGAAAGCCGGCCGGCAATTCAGCATCTGTACTCGACAATTTATAACAGACAGAATAGAGCTTCACACATAGATTAGATAGATAGAAACATGTCAGTCACATATATAATAAGTACAGTGATAGTGTTGGTTACTGTACTTGTCATTTAGTATTAAAATAAAGGATTTATTATTAAAAAAAATTGGCGTGGGATTCCCCGTAATTTTAGTCTCTAGCGGAGGTTAAGCAGACGGCTGGGGCAGATGTTTGAAGCCTGGGAAGGGGGTAATACCCACGGAGCTTCCCAGGCTACTAATATCAGCCCCCAGCTGAATACCTAGCCTTTACTAGCTATTAAAATGGAGGACCCCCCCAAAAAAATGACGTGGGGTCCCCCCTAATTTAATAGCTAGCAAAGGCTAGGCAGACAGCTGGGGGCTGATATTAATAGCCCAGGAAGGGAGCCATGAATATTGGCCCCCTCCCAGGCTAGAAACACCAGCCGTCAGCCGCCCCAGAAATGGCGCATCCATAGGATGCGCCAATTCTGGCACTTAGCCTCGCTCTTCCACGCTGCCCTGGTGCGGTGGCAGGGGGTAATAGGGTTGGGGTTGATGTCAGCTTATAATGCCAGCTGACATCAAGCCCAGGTTAGTAATGGAGAGGCGTCTATAAGACACCCCAATTACTAACCCCATAGTCAAAGTTAAAAAAAAAACACAAACACCCAGAATAAAGTCCTTTAATTGAAATAAAGACACAATTCTTTATTGTTCTAAATTAAACCATACTTACCATCACGCCCATTCCAGCTGAAGCCAACGATCTCCTGCAATAAAAGAAAAATAATAAAGCAACCTCATCCTTACCTTTCCATGGTTCCCAGGACAGCTCCAGCTCTGCTACATCGAGATGACAGGCTGGACCGCAGCAGAACGCTGCCATCCAGCCTGTCATCCCGCGGACACTGAGAAGCGCAGGCATGCTTGCGCTCCTCAGTGTCTGACTGTGACGGCATCCAGATGAGCCGACAATGAACTCGGCTCACCTCATGTACGTCACTGACAGCGTGGGAAAATTCTCCTGCACTCAGCGCTTCAGCGTGAGAATTTTCCCACGCTGTCAGTGACGTGCATGAGGTGCGCCGAGTTCATTGGACATGACCTCGGCTCATCTGGATGCCGTCACAGCCAGACACTGAGTAGCGCAAGCAAGCCTGCGCTTCTCAGTGTCTGCGGGATGACAGGCTGGATGGCAGCTTTCTGCTGCGGTCCAGCCTGTCATCTCGATGTAGCAGAGCTGAAGCTGTCGTGGGAGCCATGGAAATGTAAGGATGATGTTGCTTTATTATTTTTCTTTTATTGCAGGAGATCGTTGGCTTCAGCTGGAATGGGCGTGATGGTAAGTATGGTTTAATTTAGAACAATAAAGAATTGTGTGTTTATTTCAGTTAAAGGATTTTTTTCTGGGTGTTGTGTTTTTTTTAAATACTTTACTAGAAATTCATGGTGGTCATGTCTAATATTGGCGTGACCCCATGAATTTCGGGCTTAGGGCCAGCTGATAATGCCAAGCTGGCCTTAACCCCTTTATTACCCAGTGAGCAACCGCACCAGGGCCCTGGATGAGTTGGGTACAGCGCCAGAAGATGGCGCTTCTATGAACGCGCCATTTTCCGGGGCGGCTGCGGACTGCAATTTGCAGCGGGTGGGGCCCAGAAAGCTTGGGCCTCCCTGCGCTGCAGATTCCAGCCCCCAGCTGCCTAGTTGTACCTGGCTGAACACAAAAATAGGGCGTAGCTCCACGCATTTTTTTTTTAGATTCATGAAATTCATGGAATAATTAAGAAAAAAAGGGCTTCCCTATATTGTTGTGTCCGGCTAGGTACAAATAGGCAGCTGGTGGTTGGGAGCAGCCCGTTCCTGCCTGCTGTACCTGACTGGACACAAATATAGGGCGAAGCCCCACATCAATTTTTTTTTCATTATTTCATGAATTTCCTGAAATAATTTAAAAAAAATTGACGTGGGGCTTCGCCCTATATTTGTGTCCAGTCAGGTACAGCAGGCAGGAACGGGCTGCCCCCAACCACCAGCTGCCTATTTGTACCTGGCCAGACACAACAATATAGGGAAGCCCTTTTTTAAAAAAATTATTTCATGAAATAATTAAAAAAAAATTGACGTGGGGCTTCGCACTATATTTGTGTCCAGCCAGGTACAGCAGGCAGGGACGGGCTGCCCCCAACCACCAGCTGCCTATTTGTACCTGGTTGGACACAACAATATAGGGAAGCCCTTTTTTTCTTAATTATTCCATGAATTTCATGAAATGATTAAAAAAAAAAATGCGTGGGGCTTCGCCCTATTTTTGTGCCCAGCCAGGTACAACTAGGCAGCTGGGAGCTGGAATCCGCAGCGCAGGGAGGCCCAAGCTTTCTGGGCCCCACCCGCTGCAAATTGCAGTCCGCAGCCGCCCCAGAAAATGGCGCGTTCATAGAAGCGCTGTACCCAACTCATCCAGGGCCCTGGTGCGGTGGCTCACTGGGTAATAAAGGGGTTAAGGCCAGCTTGGCATTATCAGCTGGCCCTAAGCCCGAAATTGATGGGGTCACGCCAATATTAGACATGACCACCATGAATTTCTAGTAAAGTATTTAAAAAAACACAAACACCCAGAATAAAGTCCTTTAATTGAAATAAACACACAATTCTTTATTGTTCTAAATTAAACCATACTTACCATCACGCCCATTCCAGCTGAAGCCAATGACTTCTGCAATAAAAGTAAAATAATAAACCAACATCATCCTTACCTTTCCATGGTTCCCAGGACAGCTTCAGCTCTGCTACATCGAGATGACAGGCTGGACCGCAGCAGAAAGCTGCCATCCAGCCTGTCATCCCGCGGACACTGAGAAGCGCAGGCTTGCTTGCGCTCTGCAGTGTCTGGCTGTGACGGCATAAAGATGAGACAAGTTCATGTCCAATGAACTCGGCTCACCTCATGCACGTCACTGACAGCGTGGGAGAATTCTCCTGCACTCAGCACTTCAGCGTGAGAATTCTCCCACGCTGTCAGTGACATACATGAGGTCAGCTGAGTTCATTGGACATGAATGAGCTCACCTCATGCACGTCACTGACAGCGTGGGAAAATTCTCACGCTGAAGCGCTGAGTGCAGGAGAATTTTCCCACGCTGTCAGTGACGTGCATGAGGTGAGCTCATTCATGTCCAATGATCTCAGCTCACCTCATGCACGTCACTGACAGCGTGGGAAAATTCTCCTGCACTCAGCGCTACAGCGTGAGAATTCTCCCACGCTGTCAGTGACGTGCATGAGGTGAGCTCATTCATGTCCAATGAACTCAGCTGACCTCATGTACGTCACTGACAGCGTGGGAGAATTCTCACGCTGAAGTGCTGAGTGCAGGAGAATTCTCCCACGCTGTCAGTGACGTGCATGAGGTGCGCCGAGTTCATTGGACATGACCTCGGCTCATCTGGATGCCGTCACAGCCAGACACTGCAGAGCGCAAGAATGCCTGCGCTTCTCAGTGTCTGCGGGATGACAGGCTGGATGGCGGCGTTCTGCTGCGGTCCAGCCTGTTATCTCGATGTAGCAGAGCTGAAGCTGTCGTGGGAACCATGGAAAGGTAAGGATGAGGTTGCTTTATTATTTTTCTTTTATTGCAGGAGATCGTTGGCTTCAGCTGGAATGGGCGTGACGGTAAGTATGGTTTAATTTAGAACAATAAAGGAATGTGTCTTTATTTCAAATAAAGGACTTTATTCTGGGTGTTTGTGTTTTCTTTTAACTTTGACTATGGGGTTAGTAATGGGGGTGTCTTATAGACGCCTCTCCATTACTAACCTGGGCTTGATGTCAGCTGGGATTATAAGCTGACATCAACCCCAACCCTATTACCCCACTGCCACCGCTACAGGGCAGTGGGAAGAGCGAGGCTAAGTGCCAGAATTGGCGCATTCTAAGGATGCGCCATTTCTGGGGCGGCTGACGGCTGGTGTTTCTAGCCTGGGAGGGGGCCAATATTCATGGCACCCTTCCTGGGCTATTAATATCAGCCCCCAGCTGTCTGCCTAGCCTTTGCTAGTTATTAAAATAGGGGGGACCCCACGTCATTTTTTTGGGGGGTCCCCCATTTTAATAGCTAGTAAAGGCTAGGTATTCCGCTGGGGGCTGATATTAGTAGCCTGGGAAGCTCCGTGGGTATTACCCCCTTCCCAGGCTTCAAACATCTGCCCCAGCAGTCTGCTTAACCTCCGCTAGAGACTAAAATTAAGGGGAACCCCACGCCAATTTTTTTTAAAATAAATCCTTTATTTTAACACTAAATGACAAGTACAGTAATCAACACTGTCACTGTACTTCATATATATGTGACTGACATGTTTCTATCTATGTAATCTATGTGTGATTCTCTATTCCTTCTATTCTAAATTGTCGGGTACAGATGCTGAATTGCCGGCCGGCTTTTTTAAAGAGACGGTGCATGAAAACACTATTATTTTTTTTTAATAAATCCTTTACACTAAATGACAAGTACAGCAAGCAACACTGTCACTGTACTTCATATATATGTGACTGACCTGTTTCTATCTATCTAATCTATGTGTGATTCTCTATTCGTTCTATTCTAAATTGTCGGGTACAGATGCTGAATTGCCGGCCGGCTTTTTTAAAGAGACAGTGCATGAAAACACTATTATTTTTTTTAATAAATCCTTTATACTAAATGACAAGTACAGTAAGCAACACTGTCACTGTACTTCATATATATGTGACTGACATGTTTCTATCTACCTAATCTATGTGTGATTCTCTATTTCTTCTATTCTAAATTGTTGGGTACAGATGCTGAATTGCCGGCCGGCTTTTTTAAAGAGACGGTGCATGAAAACACTATTATTTTTTTTAATAAATCCTTTACACTAAATGACAAGTACAGTAATCAACACTGTCACTGTACTTCATATATATGTGACTGACATGTTTCTATCTATCTAATCTATGTGTGAAGCTCTATTCTGTCTGTTATAAATTGTCGGGTACCGCTGCTGAATTGCCGGCCGGCTTTTTTAAAGAGACGGTGCATGAAAACACTATTATTTTTTTTGATAAATCCTTTACACTAAATGACAAGTACAGTAAGCAACACTGTCACTGTACTTCATATATATGTGACTGACATGTTTCTATCTATCTAATCTATGTGTGTAGCTCTATTCTTTCTGTTCTAAATTGTCGGGTACCGGTGTATGCCGCTGATGAATTGCCGGCTTTTCATGTTTCACTGTGAGCACTGTTCCCATCGATTTGGGCAATCACTGTAATGCCACAACCACCATGGCTGTGGCATTACAGTGAGTGGCAGACAATCCCTGCATGATTGGTGCTCTAAATAGCGCCAGACATGCAGGACACGCTTTTGGTGCACGAACAGTTATCGAACATAACCTCGAACAGCCGAATTTTTTGCAAATCGTTCGGGTTCGTCGAACAACTCGAACACCGCCCAAAACAGCTCGAATTTGAGATTGGCGAACAGTTCTAGTCGAACACCGCTCATCTCTACTTGGGAGCTGTGAGGAAGCAAGTGCGATTGGGGTGACACCTCTGAGGACTGGAGTATTTGTGATGTTGAAGTTGAGGTGGAGGAGAGCCCACTTGAAGGAGCACTTGATATTCGCTGAAGCACCTGCTGTTTTTGTGCCTCATCTGGAATTTGTAGCGATGGGCGTGTCCGTAACAAAGGGATCGTATCACATTGTCCACGAAAAGAAGTCGACATGTTAGTTTGGCTGGAAGATGGTCTTTCTTCTGCAGATGTTACTCCCACCCCACCGCGGGGGGCTCGACCCACCAGCAGACAGGCACCAGTATTAGGAGAGGGGGGCTGGCCGTCAGGGTCCACCGCGGCTCTGGCACAAACCCGGCGACACGGAGGTGGCACGGGCAGGAACGGACTGGCCGTGTCGGCTTCTCACTTTTTGGATTTTAGAAGGGCATGACATGCCTATATCTGTGTCTCCCCCTCCTTTTACTCCTCCACCTCTTTTATTTTCGCATGACTATATGTACTTGTCACTTTTCCATGTGTTAGTTATGTCTTCTGAGCAGTTTGTCAGCTTTTGGACACCTTTGAAGGTGTTTTCTATGTGTTTCTATGTGTTTTTGTTTGCCTGCCATTGGTTTTAACGGTGTTCGAAGGTGTTCGACGAACAGTTCGACGAACAGTTCGGCGAACACACGGGTGTTCGACGAACCGAACCGAACTCGAACACTACGGGGGTGGCTCAACACTAGTTATAAACTTCTGTGAAGCACCTAGGGGTTCAAGGTGCTCACTAGTGTTGAGCCACCCCCGTAGTGTTCGAGTTCGGTTCGGTTCGTCGAACACCCGTGTGTTCGCCGAACTGTTCGTCGAACTGTTCGTCGAACACCTTCGAACACCGTTAAAACCAATGGCAGGCAAACAAAAACACATAGAAACACATAGAAAACACCTTCAAAGGTGTCCAAAAGCTGACAAACTGCTCAGAAGACACAACTAACACATGGAAAAGTGACAAGTACATATAGTCATGCGAAAAGAAAAGAGGTGGAGGAGTAAAAGGAGGGGGAGACACAGATATAGGCATGTCATGCCCTTCTAAAATCCAAAAAGTGAGAAGCCGAGACGGCCAGTCCGCTCCTGCCCGTGCCACCTCCGTGTCGCCGGGTTTGTGCCAGAGCCGCGGTGAACCCTGACGGCCAGCCCCCCTCTCCCAATACTGGTGCCTGTCCGCTGGTGGGTCGAGAGAGCCCCCCTGTGGTGGAGGCAGCTCTAAGCTTTTTAATTTAAATTGTCCCTCTAATTTGAATGAATACACTTTAAATCCATTTACAAGGATCTATTGGAGGGCAAGTCTCATGCCAGCAGCCGCGTAATTCCAGCTCCAGTAGCGTCCACTAAAGCTGCTGCAGTTAAAAAGCTTTTATAAGGATCGAGCTCGGCTGTCCACCGCAAGGCATCCTACTGCCAGTCCCAGACCCTATGCCTTGGGGTGCCTCCTGATGCTCTTCACTGAGTATCCCGTGGTCCCGAAGCATTTCCTTTGAAAAAATTAAGTGTCCAAACTACAGGTGGTGTAGCTTGCTTAACAGCCGGGATAATCCGCTGACTAGCAGACACTGCTACTAGGCACAAAGTATTTCCTGGGCTAGATGCAGTTAAAAATTTGTAAGTAGATACTCTCGTTGGATGCTGAGAAAGCATTCCATAGAGTCTCCTGGCACGCCATATATGATTCTCTTAAAAAGCTTGGGGTAGGGGTCTAGGGGACCCTTTTATAGCCAAAATCACGGCCCTGTATCACAATACGTCACCTAGGCTGAAGATAAATGGAACTGTAGCACCGAGGGCTCGGTTGCTAAAGACGTATTGCACCTCACCCAGAGGTGTGATATCTCACTCTCAGATAAGGATGGAGTGTGGATCAGGACCCGACACCTGCATGCATTACACCACATTGCCGTGGGGCAGGGCGACCAATATGCCCCTGAGATGGGCACGACAGTCCCTGTCCCTGGCTGGAGTGGGGGGAGGGAACACTGAGGAAGGGGAACCCTGCAGTGCAGGAGCAGGGAGGAAGCAGTTCCTGGGTGCATTGAGAAGGGAGTATAAAAGGTGGGCACCATCTTAGTTCAGTGCAGAGAAGTCTGAGCAGAAGTGGCAGGGAGCAGGGGCTCTGCATGAGCTCTGCTCCGGAGGCGGGCCTAGTAACAGAGGCCCAGGCCTGCAAGAGGGAGAAGGAAGGAAGAGGAGCGGAGAAGGCTCCAGGAACGAGGAATGAAGGGATCCCAGGGGTGCGGACGGGCGAGTCGCCACCGCACGCCCGAATCCACCTGCGTGGAGGGGTCAGGCCAAAGGGGGAGACCGGTCCCCGAACTAGTGGAGGCAGGAAACGACCCTCAGCTAGAAACCGGAGGCTCTGACATTTTATGTGGCGCAGCCCCTTGCTCCACCCGCTAGGAAGGCACCACATAGGGTCAGGGAAACTGGCGCCAAGTTTACCAAGAGGAGGCCCGAGGCAGCCGGACAGAAGTGTTGGTAAGAAAGGCCAGACAAAGGACACACAAAGGGGGTCCTGTGAAGCGCTCCAAAGTTATCTGGGAGTTGTCTGAGCCCCTCACCTGGTGAGCACAGTACGACGTGGGCAGCCGTTACCTGCAGACGTGGTCTGGATAATAAGAACTGTGAGTAAAGGCCCTGAACTGCATCACTGAATCCGTGTCGTTACTGCTGCTGCCCTGCACCATCACCCCCATCCTCCGCATACACTGCCCTGAGGCTATACTCCTCCCGTGGGGAGTTATGCTACGCTCTGCTGCACCCACAACACCAGCCTTAGCGGTCTGCCCTGTAGCGGCGGTTCACTCTGACCGCAATCCACGGGTGGCGTAGTCGGACATTTAAACATCAAAACCACATAAATAGTTCCGCCACTGGTTTGACCGCCCTGAGCCACAGAACCGGATCATAGAATCATAGAATCATAGAATCATAGAATGGTAGAGTTGGAAGGGACCTCCTGGGTCATCTGGTCCAACCCCCTGCTCAAAGCAGGATTCACTAGATCATCTCAGACAAATGTCTGTCCAGCCTCTGTTTGAAGACGTCCATTGAAGGGGAACTCACCACCTCTCGTGGCAGCCTGTTCCACTCATTAATCACCCTAACTGTCAAAAAGTTTTTTCTAATATCTAATCTGTGTCTCCTCCCATTTAGTTTCATCCCATTGCTTCTAGTCTTTCCTTGTGCAAATGAGAATAAAGATGATCCTTCTACAATGTGACAGCCCTTGACATATTTGTAGACAGCTATTAAGTCTCCTCTCAGTCTTCTTTTTTGCAAGCTAAACATTCCCAAATCCTGCAACCGTTCCTCATAGGACATGGTTTGCAGACCAGTCACCATTCTGGTCGCTCTTCTCTGAACTTGCTCCAGTTTGTCTATGTCTTTTTTAAAATGTGGTGCCCAAAACTGTACACAGTATTCCAGATGAGGTCTGACCAAAGAGGAGTAAAGACCGATAATGACTTCACGTGATCTAGACTGTATGCTTCTGTTAATACATCCCAGAATTGTATTTGCCTTTTTTGCTGCTGCATCACACTGTTGACTCATGTTCAGTCTATGATCTATTAGTATACCTAAGTCTTTTTCACATGTACTGTTGCTTAGCTCTATTCCTCCCATTCTGTATATGCTTTTTTCATTTTTATTGCCCAGATGTAGTACTTTGCATTTTTCCCTGTTAAAAACCATTCTGTTGGTTGCTGCCCACTGCTCCAGTTTATTTAGGTCTTTTTGAATCCTCTCTCTCTCTTCTCTAGTATTAGCTATCCCTCCTAGCTTTGTGTCATCAGCAAATTTAATCAGTTTACCCTCAATTCCTTCATCTAAATCATTGATAAAGATGTTGAACAATACAGGTCCCAGGACGGAGCCCTGTGGTACCCCACTTGAGACATTCATCCAGCTGGATGTGAAGCCATTTACAACCACCCTTTGAGTCCGATCACTAAGCCAGTTATGAATCCACCTAACAGTTGCCTGGTCCATTGCATACTTGGTCATTTTTTCAATAAGGATCGTGTGAGATACTTTGTCAAATGCTTTGCTGAAGTCAAGATATACTATATCTACAGCATTTCCCTGATCCACCCAGTCAGTGATTCTGTCATAGAAGGAAATTAAGTTAGTCTGACATGACTTGTTAGTTACAAACCCATGCTGACTCTGGTTAATCACTTCATTCTTATCCATGTACTTACATACATGTTGTTTAATAATTTGTTCAAAGATCTTTCCTGGTATAAAAGTCAGACTCACCGGCCTATAGTTCCCTGGGTCCACCTTCTTCCCCTTTTTGAAGATAGGAACAACATTTGCTCTTCTCCAGTCTTCTGGGACTTCTCCTGTTCTCCAAGAATTTTCAAAGATTATGGAGAGTGGTTCTAAAATTTCTTCTACGATCTCCTTCAGTACTCTGGGGTGTAATTCATCTGGACCTGGAGACTTGAACTCATTTATGTTAGCTAAAAATTCCCTCACAATCTTTCTGTTTACAGATAACTTGGATTCCTCTATTCCTTTAAAAGGACAGTGAAGATCAGTTGATGTTACATTTTGTTTCTGAGAGAAAACAGATGCAAAATAGGAATTAAAAAGTTCGGCCTTCTCAACATCCTCTCTTACCATTTCTCCATTTTCATCCTGTAAAAATCCTATAGCATCTTTGACTTTTCTTTTACTTTTGACATACCCCCAAAATCCTTTTTTATTGCTTTTGACATCTCTTGCAAGCCTTAATTCATTGTCAGCTTTAGCTAACCTGATACGTGCCCTGCAGGATCTGCAGACTGCATTATAATCTTCTTTAGATATGCCTCCCTCTTTCCATTTAATAAACATTTCTTTCTTTCTTTTTAGCATGTGTTTAAGTTCTGTGTTCATCCATCCTGGTTTCCTTAAATGCTTCCCATTCTTCCTACTTTTCCGGATTGTTAACGATTGTGCTTTGAGAATCTCATTTTTAAAAATTTCCCATCCTTCCTGGACATTTTTGTCCTTAAGGACATCCAGCCATTGGATCCCTCCTATTCTCTTTCTGAGTCTCTTAAAATCTGCCTTTCTAAAATCTAACCTTGAAGTTTGAGTCTTCACATGTCTTCCTCCTCTAGTTATCCAAAATTCTATAATAGCATGATCGCTGCCTCCTAGGGTCCCAGCCACCTTTACCTCCTCAACCATTTCCTCCCTGTTTATAAGGATTAGATCCAAAGTAGCAGATCCCCTTGTTTTCTCCCCTACCTTTTGGAAGATAAAGTTGTCAGCAAGAGAGGATAAGAATTTGCTTGACCTGTTAGTTTTACTTGAGAGAGATTCCCAACAAATGTCTGGATAGTTGAAATCTCCCATGACCAGTACGTCATATTTTTTGGAGAACTTGGTCATTTGATACATAAAGAGTTCATCCATATCTTCAGCTTGCCCAGGTGGCCTGTAGTAAAAGCCTACAATGGTGTCCTTTCCGTTGTTCTCTCCTTGTATTCTTACCCAAACAGTTTCCACAGAACTCCCAGTCTCTGAAGCTTCAATCTCTGTGCAGATATACGCTTTTCTAACATACAATGCAACACCTCCTCCTCGTTTATCAAGTCTGTTTCTTGCAAATAAGTTGTATCCTTTTAGCCTTTTATTCCAATCATGTGTATCGTCCCACCAAGTTTCAGTGATTCCAATGACATCATATTCCTTTTCCTGCATTAGTAGTTCCAATTCTCCTTGTTTGTTGCCCATGCTTTGTGCATTTGTATAAAAACATTTTAGTTTGTGATTGGTTTCTCTTCCTCCCATATTTTTATTATTTAAATTGTTTTGTCTTTGTTCTTCCTTTCCACTTCCAGTAGCAGAGATCTCAATAGTATTTGTCAGTTGTATGGCTTTTTCTGGCCTTTTGCTTCCCTTCCCACATTGTTCTAGTTTAAAGCTCTTCTGATGAGTGTAGCAAGGCGACTTCCAAATACATGTTTTCCAGTCTTCGTAAGGTGCACCCCATCTCTAGCAAGTAGTCCATCGTATAGGTAATTCATTCCGTGATCCAGAAATCCAAATCCTTGTTGACAGCACCATCGACGTAGCCAGTTGTTCACCTGTAGAATCTTATTCCACCTCATTGTTCCATGGCCATCCACTGGGAGGATGGATGAGAAGACCACCTGCGCTCCCAATTCTTTCACTTTCTTGCCTAAGTCTTCAAAGTCACTGCAGATGGTTTCCAGGTCCTTTCTTGCGGTGTCATTTGTCCCCACATGTATTAGCAGGAATGGGTAGTGATCTGTAGGTCTGAAGAGTCTTGATATCCTGTCAGACACATCTTTAATTTTTGCTCCTGGAAGACAGCACATTTCTCTTGAGGTTATGTCTGGTCTGCAGATAGCGGCCTCTGTTCCTCTTAACAGGGAATCCCCCATGACCACCACTCTCCGTTTTTTCTTCACAACATTCTTCTTTCTCCATCCAGGAGGATTTTGAGGGCTTACAAGGTTATTCATTGCTGGCAAAGTCTTATTTTGCTGTATTTCTTCATGGTTCTCCTGCGTGAGAGCCTGGTACTGGTTCCTGAGCAGTATGGGTGCTGACTGCCTATCGATCCTCCTGCTTCTGTGGGTCACATGCTTCCATTCCTCTGTTTCCTCAGGTGCAGTTCGAATTTCTTCTCTTTCTGAATCATGAAGAGATAATTCTGCTCTGTCTAAGAACTCTTCACCTTCCTTAATGATTTTCAAGGTAGTTAACCTCTCTTCTAGATTTCGCAACTTTTCCTCCAACAGGGACACAAGCTTGCATTTCTGGCATGTGAAGTTTGGCTTTTCCACTGGCAAGTCTGTGAACATGTAGCAGGATATGCAGTTCACCAAATGGCTCCTGGACTCTTCCATGTTCTTATTGTTAATGTTCTGAAAACAGTGAAAAAAGCTTAAAAAAAAAGCTTCAAAATGCGCGCGCCGGTAGGCGCGCGGTTTACCGATGTCCTCTTTTCAGCTCCAACAGCCAAAATCCAGTGTTCTTTGAGCTCGCGGAGACTCTTCACTTACCCCAAAATGCAGTGGGAATATGCAAATTATCTCCTCAGGACTTCTCCCCTGGTTTAACGATGTCCTCTTTTCAGCTCCAACAGCCAAAATCCAGTGTTCTTTGAGCTCGCGGAGACTCTTCACTTACCCCAAAATGCAGTGGGAATATGCAAATTATCTCCTCAGGACTTCTCCCCTGGTTTAACGATGTCCTCTTTTCAGCTCCAACAGCCAAAATCCAGTGTTCTTTGAGCTCGCGGAGACTCTTCACTTACCCCAAAATGCAGTGGGAATATGCAAATTATCTCCTCAGGACTTCTCCCCTGGTTTAACGATGTCCTCTTTTCAGCTCCAACAGCCAAAATCCAGTGTTCTTTGAGCTCGCGGAGACTCTTCACTTACCCCAAAATGCAGTGGGAATATGCAAATTATCTCCTCAGGACTTCTCCCCTGGTTTAACGATGTCCTCTTTTCAGCTCCAACAGCCAAAATCCAGTGTTCTTTGAGCTCGCGGAGACTCTTCACTTACCCCAAAATGCAGTGGGAATATGCAAATTATCTCCTCAGGACTTCTCCCCTGGTTTAACGATGTCCTCTTTTCAGCTCCAACAGCCAAAATCCAGTGTTCTTTGAGCTCGCGGAGACTCTTCACTTACCCCAAAATGCAGTGGGAATATGCAAACTATCTCCTCAGGACTTCTCCCCTGGTTTACCGATGTCCTCTTTTCAGCTCCAACAGCCAAAATCCAGTGTTCTTTGAGCTCGCGGAGACTCTTCACTTACCCCAAAATGCAGTGGGAATATGCAAATTATCTCCTCAGGACTTCTCCCCTGGTTTACCGATGTCCTCTTTTCAGCTCCAACAGCCAAAATCCAGTGTTCTTTGAGCTCGCGGAGACTCTTCACTTACCCCAAAATGCAGTGGGAATATGCAAATTATCTCCTCAGGACTCCTCCCCTGGTTTACCGATGTCCTCTTTTCAGCTCCAACAGCCAAAATCCAGTGTTCTTTGAGCTCGCGGAGACTCTTCACTTACCCCAAAATGCAGTGGGAATATGCAAATTATCTCCTCAGGACTTCTCCCCTGGTTTACCGATGTCCTCTTTTCAGCTCCAACAGCCAAAATCCAGTGTTCTTTGAGCTCGCGGAGACTCTTCACTTACCCCAAAATGCAGTGGGAATATGCAAATTATCTCCTCAGGACTCCTCCCCTGGATCACCGCCACGAAGACTACAACCACCAGCATCCACCAAAAAGGGTCCGGCTCCGGGTGTCCCAAGGCCCAGGGGGTGCGTCAGAACATTTTCAGCACCTTTCACAATCACCAATGGGACAAGGCAGGGATGTCCTCTGTCCCCTCTCTTATACATCCTAGTGACGGAGCACCTGCTCTCATCAATTCGCCATAACCCCAATATTAGGTGGATTGAGGTGGGAGGCACCGAGTACAAGTGCTCTCTATTTGCTGATGATGTCCTAGTATATATCACTCAATCACATATATCCATCCCTGCTGTTATGGCTGAAATAGATCACTTTGTTACATGGTAAAATTTTAAAATCAATGCAGCGAAGTCTGAGGCCCTCGATGTCTCCCTCCCTAAATCCATATAGGATTCCATCCAGTCCAACTTTCCCTTTGCCTGGCCCTCACAGGGTATCAAATACTTAGGAATTCCTATTCATAGAGACCTCTCCCATCTATGTTATCTTAATTTTGGGCCCTTTATTGAACAATTCCATACAGACCACGGTTGGCAAGTTAGAACTGTAAGATTCACTACGTGAACCACTGGTGTTTTGTGGAAAAGCACATGTACACCGCGTTCCAAATTATTATGCAAAAAGTGTTTAGGAGTGATAAGGGAAGAATTTGTTTGTTTGTCAGTTAAACTCATTGATGGTGATGTGTGTCAGGGCTCTTTATATCACTGTAAGCAATTGCAGACACCTGTGCTAATTAGTTTGGCAGGTATGTCCAATGAAAGGCAAGACTACTTAAGAATGCTCTCTCACATTATTAAGCAGCCTACATTTTCTGCCAAAATGGGAAAGAAAAAGGATGTGTCGGCTGCTGAGAAGCAACAAATTGTGGAGTGTTTAGGTCAAGGCATGACTACAATCAACATTGTGCGATGATCAGGATGAAGTGTCTTGGCAATCAAGAAGTATGTAGCTGATTCACAGTACACACGTGTGCGTGCTGATAAGGGCAAATTGAGGACTCTTTCCTACAGGCAATTACATCAGGTTGAAAGAGCAGCGGCAAAAAAGCCTTGTCATAGCAGCAGACAAGTTTTTGAAGCTGCTTGTGCCTCCAACGTCCCCCGAACAACAAGATGCAGGGTCTTTCAGAGGATTGCAGCTGTGCATACGCCATCCTGTCGACCTCCTCTATCCACTTCACACAAGCAGAAACGGCTCCAGTGGGCCAAACATTACATGAAGACTGATTTCAAAACTGTTTTGTTCACGGATGAGTGCCGTGCAGCGCTCGATGGTCCAGATGAATGGAGTGGAGGATGGCTGGTTGATGGACACCCCACGCAAACACGGCTACAGCGCCAACAAGGAGGAGGTGGAGTAATGTTTTGGGCTGGAATCATGGGGAGAGAGATTGTCGGCCCCTTTAGGATCCCTGAAGGCGCTAAAGATGAACTCCATAATGTATGTGGATTTTCTCAAACAGCACTTCCTGCCATGGTTCAAGAAGAAGAACCGTGTATTTCACAGCAAGATCATTTTTCTGCATGATAATGCACCATCTCATGCTGCACATAAAACATCTGCATCTCTGGCTGATATGGGCATAAAAGGGGACAAACTTATGGTGTGACCCCCATGCTCCCCTGACCTCTACCCCATTCAGAACCTTTGGAGCATCATTAAAAGGAGTGTCTATGATGGCGGGAGGCAGTTCACATCTAAGCAACAGCTCTGGGAGGGTATTCTGTCCTCATGCAAAACAATTGAAGCAGAAACCATCCAAAACCTGACAAATTCAATGGACGAGAGAGTTCAGAAGCTCCTTTCGAACAAGGGGTCCTATGTGAAAATGTAACATCACCTAGAATAAAGTTTTGAGTTGAAAACTGTTTGATTTCAGTTTCTAACAACCTGCTAATGCTTATAATTTCAAAAATGACCATTTTTTTGGTCTTTATTAAA
This sequence comes from Phyllobates terribilis, assembly GCF_046119375.1. NCBI lineage: Eukaryota > Metazoa > Chordata > Amphibia > Anura > Dendrobatidae > Phyllobates > Phyllobates terribilis. The sequence continues at coordinate 462,708,127 of NW_027362764.1, forward strand.
ATGAAAAGGTTGATCGAAAAGTTTGGGGGATCTAAGAGTGTGGCAACCCAGTAGTCATGATTACTTCGAATTCTGACAATATGAGGGTCATGCTGCAGGTAGTGCAGCAAGAAGGCACTTATGTGTCTTGCACATCTCGGAGCCCCAAAATTATTTTCCGGGCTAGATGCAGCTACAAATTATTTTTAATTTTAAATCTGGTGAAGCTTATTATAGATGGCCTAATAGGATCAGTGCTGCACACTGCTACAAAGCCCAAATTATTTTCCAGTCAAGATACAGATAAACATGATTAGTAATTTGAAAGCTTAAAACGGTTGGTAGGGTGATTTTAACCAATCATCAAGCTTTTACTCTCCCCAGGATGACACAGGGGTAGAAAAGTCGTTTCGGATCCATGATTTGTTCATCTTTATGAACGTGAGTCTGTCTACATTATCAGTGGAGAGCCGCATGCGCTTATCTGTCAGCACACCACCAGCAGCGCTGAACACACGTTCAGACAGAACGCTGGCTGCGGGGCATGACAAGATCTCCAAGGCGTAAGTGGCTAGCTCCGGCCATTTATCCAGATTGGAAGCCCAAAAAGAGCAAGGGTCCAGTGACACAGTCGTGGCTTCAATGTTTACTTGGAGATACTCCTGTACCATCGTCTCTAGGCGTTGACTATGTGTCAGACTTCTTGTCTCCTGTGGCCTTGCAAAGGATGGGCTAAAAAAGTGGTGAAATGATTCCGCAAAATTGATGTTACCAGCAGATACTGTGGTTCTGTTACGGTTTGAGTGCTGAACACTTGACGGTCCCACGGTTGGCAAGTTGGAACTGTGAGATTCACTACGTGCACCACTGGTATTTTGTGGAAAAGCACATGTAAGATTCTGCAACAGTCTCTGCTGATACTCCTGCATGCGTGCATCCCTTTCTATGGCAGGAATAATTTCTGCAAATTTACTTTTGTACCGGGGATCTAACAGTGTGGCAACCCAGTAGTCAGGATTATTTCTAATTCTCACAATTCGAGGGTCATGTTGCAGGTAGTGCAGCAAGAAGGCACTCATGTGTGTTGCGCATCCAGGAGCACCAAGTCCCTGTTGTGTTGGTGGCGAGGTAACAATCATGCTTCCTTCCTCTGTCCTCTCCCCCCAACCTCGCACAACAGAAATGTGATCAAGGTCTCCCTCATCTGATGAGTCTTCCATCAGTTCGTCCTCCACTTCTTCCTGGGCTCCTGCACCTTCCTCACTAGTTTGGCTGCTACCATGCGCCCTGGTAAAATCATCTCCCCCACCCTCACATGCCTGCCGCCTTGGTGCTGCTGACCGTCTGGACCTTGCAGATGTTAGCCCTTCCGCATACAACTCCTCCTCCTCTACTTCCTCCACCTCCTCTTGTGCCACCACCTGACTCCGAATTCTGTTTAACATGTGCTCCAGCATGTAAATCACCGGAATAGTCATGCTGATAATGGCATCGTCAGCACTAAACATCTTCGTCGCCATTTCAAAACTGTGCAGAAGGGTGCATAGGTCCCTGATCTGAGACCACTCCTCCAGCGTGATTTGCCCCACCTCTGAATCTCGTTGGCCCAGGCTATACGTCAGAACGTATTGCACCAGGGCTTGTCGGTGCTGCCACAGTCGCTGCAACATGTGCAGAGTTGAATTCCACCGGGTAGGCACATCGCATTTTAGCCGGTGAAGTGGCAGGCCCAACGACTTCTGTAGAGATGTAAGTCGCTGAGCTGCGGGATGCGAACGGCGGAAGTGAGAACACAGCGACCGTGCCCTCTGCAGAAGGCCATCTAGTCTGGGATAGTGGGCTAAAAATTGCTGGACAACCAGGATCAACACGTGAGCCATACAAGGCACGTGTGTGACATTGCCCCGGCGAAGGGCCGCACCCAGGTTTGCAGCATTGTCGCACACGGCCTTCCCTGGTTTCAGGTCCAGTGGAGACAACCATTCATGAAATTGGTTCTCCAGAGCTGACCACAACTCCTCAGCTGTGTGACTCACATTTCCCAGACATTTCAATGTAAAAACCGCCTGATGACGTTGAGCCCTACTGCCAGCATAGTAAGGAGGTGTGCAGGATCCCTTCTGCGCAGTTAGAAAGCTTGTGGCATGACCAGACAGGCTTTGGGTGCAGGTGGAAGACCGAGAGGAGGTTGAGGAGGCAGAAGCAGTGGAGAAACTTTGACATAAAGAGGATTGACGCACAACTCGTGGGGACGGCAAGACTTGGACAGCAGCCCCTTGTCCTGCTGTCACCATAGTTACCCAGTGCCCAGTCAGCGACATGTAACGCCCCTGTCCATGCCTACTCGTCCAAGTGTCTGTGGTGAAATGCACCCTGTCACACACAGAGTTTCTCAAAGAAGCGGTGATGTTGTGTGCGACATGCTGGTGGAGCGCAGGCACACCTTTCTTTGAGAAGTAGTGCCGACTGGGCATCTGGTACTGGGGCACTGCGACGGACATAAGGTCTCGAAAATCCTCTGTGTCCACCAGGCGGAAAGGCAGCATTTCTGTAGCCAAGAGCTTGCAGATGGTGAAATTCAACCTCTTAGCTTTCTCATGGCTAGGAGGAAATGGTCTTTTACTTGTCCACATCTGAGGGACCGAGGGCTGGCTATTGTGCTTAGATGGGGTTGATAAGGGTGTCCCCGGCAAACTGCCGGTCTGTGAGGAAGATGCAGGCGGACATGTTAGGTTGCCTTGATCCAAAGGTGGTGCTATCGATGTCGGACAGCGCTCAAGACCAGCTGGTGTTACCACCTCCAAAGAAAATGATGACCTGCCAATCACGCTGGCTGTTGCGGGTAAAGAGGTGGCAGGTCTGCGCCCCAAAACAGGTGTGACTGCTGTCCCCCCAGTCACAGAGGATGAAGAGGCCGCGGATGCACAAGATATGGCAGACGGTGGTTGGCCCGGCCGGCTAGGCCACATTGTAGCACACTGAGCTTCCCACTGCAACTTATGCTTCATGTCCATGTGCCGGTTCATGCATGAAGTACTCAAACTATGTATTTTTTGGCCTCTACTTAGCTTTTGCTGACAAATGTTACAGATAACACGAGTTGGGTCATCTTTATCGATCTGAAAAAATGCCCAGGCTATGCAAGGCTTAGCACCCATGCGACCTGAAGAGCCACCACGACTTGTGGTGAGAGGCAGAGTTGTGTTTGAGGATGCAGTTGTTGACGTGCTTCCAGTACTACGTCTCTGTCCAGGAAGGCGCAACCTGACCTCGTCGTCACTAGCATCTTCCTCCACCTCCTCTGCTGACCTCATCTCTTGGCTGACTGTGGGTTGACAGTAAGTGGGATCTCCGACCTCATCATCATCACCCTGTGCGTTATCACACCCGTCGTCCTCAGAGCCAACCTGTTCCTGCCCTGACAAAAAACTAAAGTTGTCGCTCCAATCAGGTATTTGAGTCTTATCATCGTCTTCCTCATTGTCTCCACCAACAGGAGTTACAGTTTGGGAATGAGGGTCTACATTATGGTCAGAACCTTCTGCGTCTGGTCCTGGATCCGACTCATAAAGATTCTGGGCATCAGTGCAGATCATTTCCTCGTCTGGATTCACAGAAGCGCTGGAGTCGACCTCTGATTCCCAGGCTATAGTATGAGTAAACAGCTCTGCAGACTCAACCATCTGTTCTACCTCATACTCTGACGGGCAGCTGGAGATTTGGGAGCTGTGAGGAAGCAAGTGCGATTTGGGTGACACCTTTGAGGACTGGAGTATTTGTGATGTTGAAGTTGATGTGGAGGAGAGCCCACTTAAAGGAGCACTTGATATCCGTTGAAGCACCTGCTGTTTTTGTGCCTCATCTGGAATTTGTAGCGATTGGCGTTGCCGTAAGAAAGGGATCTTATCACATTGTCCGCTAAAAGAAGTAGACATTTTAGTTTGGCTGGAAGATGGTCTTTCTTCTGCACCTACCCCACGGACACAACCTTTTTTCCCCTTCCCAACACGCCTATTCCCCTTTCCACCAGCAGCAGGCCTTTTTCCACTCATTTTGGTGGTTAACTAATTCACAACTCTGGAGTTGTTTGCACAAAAAAACAATGGATGGTAACCGAGCAGAGCTGAGTGGCCAAACTGTGGTATTAGGCCAAAACTATTGGCTGGGTTAGATGCAGAAAAAAATTATTTTTAATTTGCAACCTGATGGAGGTCAGTATAGATGGACTAATAGACCAAGTCCCACACACCGCTAGAAGCCCAAATATTTTTTCAGAGCTAGATGCAGAAAATTTTTTTATTCAATTTGCAACCTGATGGAGGTCAGTATAGATGGACTAATAGACCAAGTCCCACACACTGCTAGAAGCCCAAATATTTTTTCAGAGCTAGATGCAGAAAAATGTTTTATTCAATTTGCAACCTGATGGAGGTCAGTATAGATGGACTAATAGACCAAGTCCCACACACTGCTAGAAGCCCAAATATTTTTTCAGAGCTAGATGCAGAAAAAAATTATTTTTAATTTGCAACCTGATGGAGGTCAGTATAGATGGACTAATAGACCAAGTCCCACACACTGCTAGAAGCCCAAATATTTTTTCAGAGATAGATGCAGAAAAAAATATTTTTAATTTGCAACCTGATGGAGGTCAGTATAGATGGACTAATAGAACAAGTCCCACACGCTGCTAGAAGCCCAAATATTTTTTCAGAGATAAATGAAGAAAAAAATTATTTTTAATTTGCAACCTGATGGAGGTCAGTATAGATGGACTAATAGACCAAGTCCCACACACTGCTAGAAGCCCAAATATTTTTTCAGAGCTAGATGCAGAAAAAAAATATTTTTAATTTGCAACCTGATGGAGGTCAGTATAGATGGACTAATAGAATGATGCTATGCCCAAAAGATTTTACTTCACTAGGTGCAGTAAAAAAATTGGTATTCTATACACAGGTGGTATATCTTGCAACACAGATAGGCTACTCCACTGACTAACACACTCTGCAAGAGGCCAAAAAGGATTAGCTTTGCTAGATTCAGCCAAATGCTGTGAAAAAAACTTGCACAGCACTGGCACAGACCTGCCTGGCAAAAACTGATAGGAACTGATGTAACCTAGTCCTGAAAAGGAATCCAATTACAATTAGTCTTTGCTCCCACAATCTATCTATTTAAGAGCACAGACCTGCTTGATAAAAGTCGTAGGAAATGCTGTAACCTAGTCCTTAAAGGACTGCAATCACAACTATTCCCTACTCCCAAGCTATCTGTATATTTGTGCGAAAATTGGCTTGAAATTAACAAGGTATAGCGCACACAGCAACAGCGGTGCCGTCTAACACGCAGCTGCAGCAGTGAGAAAATGGTGGCGACGGGGAAAATGGCTTGGTCTTATAGGGCAAGGACATGTGACATACACTGCCAATCACACATGCCCTTGCTTGTGTGAAAAAAAGCACTTCGCTCCGTGTGTGCGCTGCTGATAGGCTGACAGATTGCACCTCCCCACTGCAAATGCGGGAAAGAGAAAAAAAAATGGAGATCTTCATTGTTCCTGCAGAGATCCATCCCCTGCCCCTCCCCCCGCCCCGCTGTACACTCAAACTGCGTATTAACATTAATTTTCATCATTACTGAGAAAAAATCCAGTTATGATTTTGGTGCACGAACAGTTATCGAACATAACCTCGAACAGCCAAATTTTTCTCAAATTGTTCGTGTTCGCCGACCGGCTCGAACACCGCCCAAAACAGCTCGAATTTGAGATTGGCGAACAGTTCGAGTAGAACAACGCTCATCTCTAGTGCTCACTACACATCTAGATAAGTTCCCTGAGGGGTCTAGTTTCCAAAATGGTTCACTTGTGGGGGGTTTCCACTGTTTAGGCACATCAGGGGTTCTCCAAACGCAACATGGTGTCCGCTAATAATTCAAGCAAATTTCACATTGAAAAAGTCAAATGGCGCTTCTTCCCTTCCGAACCCTGCCGTGCACCCAAACAGTGTTTTTTCCCCACATATGGGGTATCTGCGTGCTCAGGGGAAATTGCACAACAAATTTTGTGGTCCATTTTTTCCTGTTACCCTGCGAAAATAAAAAAAAGTGGGTCTAAAGTAACATTTTTGTGAAAAAAGTTAAATGTTAATTTTTTTCTTCCACATTCCAAAAAATCCTGTGAAGCACCTGAAGGGTTAATAAAGTTCTTGAATGTGGTTTTGAGCACCTTGAAGGGTGCAGTTTTTAGAATGGTGTCACTTTTGGGTATTTTCTGTCATAAAGAACCCTCAAAGTGACTTCAAATGTGATGTCATCCCTAAAAAAATGGTTTTGTGCATTTTGTTGGAAAAATGAGAAATCGCTGGTCAACTTTTAACCCTCATAACTCCCTAATAAAAAAAAATTTTGGTTCCAAAATTATGCTGATGTAAAGTAGACATGTGGGAAATGTTATTTATTAACTATTTTGTGTGACATATCTCTCTGATTTAAGGGCATAAAAATTCAAATTTTGAAAATTGCAAAATTTTCAAAATTTTCGCCAAATTTATGTTTTTTTCACAAATAAATGCAAGTGATATCGAAGAAATTTTACCACAATCATGAAGTACAATATGTCACGAAAAAACAATCTCAGAATCAGGGGGATCCATTGAAGCATTCCAGAGTAATTACCTCATAAAGTGACAGCGGTCAGAATTGTAAAAATTGGCTTGGTCATTAACGTGCAAACCACCTTGGGTTGTAAAGGGGTTAAACAACTAGAAATTGATCATAGTAAAAATACAAGTATGAAAAATAAAAAGAAAAAGAAAACTAAGAAAAATTCATCAGAACAGAAAAGTGAACAAAAAATTAGGGATACTATCACCAGAATGGAAAAGAATGCCTTAGAGAAATTAAGAAACAATCAGGATTTGGTTATTAAACAGGCAGATAAAGGGGGAGGGATAGTCATCCAGAATAGAGATGATTATCTCAAAGAAACAATGAACATACTTTCTGATAATAAATATTATAAAGAGGTATCTATAGATCCAAGCCACAATTTTAATAAGGAATATCATCAATTAATTAATTAATAAGGACTTCAAGGAAAATATTTTGAACAAAAAAGAAAAACGTTTTTTAACGAAAAATTCACTTACTACAGCATTTTTCTATCATTTGCTGAAGGTCCATAAGGACCCAGTGACACCCCCGGGCCGCCCAATAATATCAGGGATTGGGTCTTTAACAAGCTACCTCTCGCACTATATAGACCTGTTTTTACAGGATATTGTGAAAACTCTACCGTCATACTTGCATGACTCAAGTCAACTCATTAGTGAATCCAAATCTCTATCATGGCATGAAAATTATTTTTTTATAACACTTAATGTTAATGGGCTATATATATTGCATGTTACACTTAGTGCATGTAATTGCATATACTACATAAGTGCTGCCACAATTGATAAAGGAATCAATTTACTTGTAACATGGAACCATGCCATATTATGAATAAGAACTACTTAGTACAAAACGTGTCAGATCTACTGAAGTAACTGGGTACAGTTCCCGGGGACTGTCCCATTTTTTTCCTTTTGCCTTTTAATTAATTTCTAAAAAAAATTGCTTTTAATCATGCATTGTTGTTGGATACTCACATCTACTGCTTTGTCCTGTTGCCAACACAGCTGAATCCTTGCACTGCTTGACTCCTTTCACATTAGTGAACTGGAAAAACTTTTTTCTATGTATTGGATGGCGCTATACACAGCAAGAGAGGATACTATGTAATAAGGGCGGGTGCTATACATAAGAGATTAAACTATGTGTATAATATATATTTTAATCTGTAGACTTGTCGCAATAAAAGAGGAAGGGCCTAAACACACTTCTTGCACCAGGGCCCCAATCAGTGATTGATCTCAGGGAGGCATAATATCATGTCTACATCCATTAGTCTCATCAAAAATATCTCAGAGTGGCAGTAAACCTTGAAGGAGAGTTGCATCTTCAGTATCTTTGCTTATCCTTTAGGATTTCCACAGGAACGAGTAGCTTTATAAAACTTGTGGCAGAAATATCTGCTCAGGTGAGAAAAAAATGTTCTATTTAATACATACTTTTGACAATTTCCTTTTGGTGGGTACCTCAGCAGTAACATGTAACCAAGCGGTGTCTAGGGTTTTACTTTCCAATCTTGGCTGTAATATCAACATGGAGAAGTCACGACTATTACTTCTTCAGATTCAGACATTTCTGAGTATCGCTCTATACTTAAACACTCAAGTTTTTTTCCTTCCAGAAGAGTGGGGTTGGGGCATAATGGAAAAGATCCACAGTTTAAATGCTTGCCCTTCCATCTCTCTGAGAAAAGCTTTATTACTCCAACCATCTTATTGGCTGTTTCATACCCAGAGCAACCAGTGTGAAATCTTTTCTGGCAAGGATAAAAATCAGGGGAGTTTACAAAAGCTTCATATCGCAAAACATGGTGAAATGTAGATCAATAAAAGGGTAACAATAAAATGAGAGGTGAAGACTCAAATGTATAAAAGGAGGACACGGTCTAGACACATTGTGTAAGGAGATGCAAATACCACATGAATAAATACATAATACAGTTGAAACCAGAAGTTTACATACACAATATAAAAAGATACATATGCATGTTTTTCTCAATATCTGACATGAAATCAGAATAAACCTTTCCCATTTTAGGTCAATTAGTATAACCATAATTTTTAATATTTGCCAAATGCCAGAATAATGAGAGAGAGAGAATGTTTTAAGGCATTTTTATTACTTACTGTAAAGTCAAAAGTTTACATACACTAAGATTACTACACCTTTAAACAATTCTGTACTGCCCATATGATGATGTCATGTGTTTGGAAGCTTCTAATAGTTTTTTTGGCAACATCTGAGTTAATTAGAGACTGACCTGTGGATGTATTTTAATGCACACCTGAAACACACTGCTTTTTTTGTAGCATCATGGGAAAGTCTAAAGAAATCAGCCAAGATATCAGGAAGAGAATTGTGGACTTGCACAAATCTGGCTCATCCTTGGGTACAATTTCAAGATACCTGAAGGTGCCTCATTCATCTGTACAAACAATTATATGTAAGTGCAAACAAGATGGGGATGTCCAGCCATCATACCACTCAGGAAGGAGACCGGTTCTGTGTCCCAGAGATGAACGTGTTTTGGTCCGACATGTGCATATTAACCCAAGGACAAAAGCAAAAGACCTTGTGAAGATGATGGCGGAAGCTGGTAAGATTGTGTCAATAACCACAGTGAAACAAGTACTGTATCAACATGGGCTGAGAGGCCACTCTGCCAGGAAAAGCCATTACTCCAAAAGAAACATAAAAAAAACAGATTAATGTTTGCAAATGCACACAGGAATAAAGACCTTAATTTTTGGACACATGTCCTGTGGTATTATCAAACTAAAATTGAACTTTTTGGGCATAATGACCATTATTACGTTTGGAGGAAAAAGGGAGAAGCTTGGTAGCCTAAGAACACCATCCCAGCTGTGAAACACGGGTGGGTAGGTAAACTTTTGACTTTGCAGTAAGTAATAAAAATGCCTTAAAACATTCTCTCTCTCTCTCATTATTCTGGCATTTGGCAAATATTAAAAATTATGGTAATCCTAATTGACCTAAAATGGGAACGGTTTATTCTGATTTCATGTCAGATATTGAGAAAAACATGCATATATGTCTTTTTATATAGTGTCTGTAAACTTCTGGTCTCCACTGTATATGTACTGAATAATGAATATAGATGTGCATAATTTGTATTGCATAAAGTATAGTCAATATATCCCAAAGTGTGCTACAATGTATAACAAAATACAGTCAGTATTCCAAATCATGTGGCTTATCCATAATTCCCTGTATCAGACCATGTGCCTGTAAGATTAAGATCTCAGTCAGCACTCTGAGCTCCCTAACCTGGTGGCTAAAAGAGAATCTCTTTAGAGGGATTCCATGGACTATCCAGAACATAGTGGTCATCACCACAGATGCAAGCCCTTAGGGTTGGGTGACCCACCTCGACAGATGATGCTTCCAGGGTTTGTATGACAGGTTAATAAAAGACAGATCCTCACATCTAAATAATTGATGGCAGTCAGTAGGGCCAGAGAGCCCTATTCTTTCAGGGAAAGAATGTAGTAATCTTATCAGACCACAGGACTGTAAAGTCCTTTCTAAACCACCAAGAGAGGGCCAAGTCTCTTTCCTTCATGTCAGTAGTAAAGAAGAATCTAAAGTCGCTAATTAATGTAGAATTTTAGCTAAATTGTGATATCTTATGCATGATTAAAATGTTTGAAATTAGAGCTGAGCGAATATATTCTAGTGGAATTTAATTCTATTTGAATATTAGAAAAAGCTATATTCCCCAAAATGCAGACTTTGTTTGTAATTCGCTTCTGTGCGAATAAGGGATATTCAATTCACAAATAGATAACCTATCTGCAAATTATATTTCTGAGGAAAATCTGTGCAAATAAAATTCTGTTTGTTTTTTCCCTTCTTCTTTTTTCCCCTGCTATTTCCTTCCTCTTTTTACCCGCACCCCTACCCTTCCCCTTCTTTTCTTTTTTCCCTGTTTTTCTTCCCCTTAATCCTACTTTGTTTCCTTTCTTTGTTACTTGTCTTGCCCTGCCCTGACATATGGGGTTAATGTCTTCTTACTTGCCCCCTGCTTAGCACGTACTAGCAATTCTGACATTATTATCATCTGACCTTGATGTCAGTTGTTTCCATCTGTTCCTACTGGTTCATGCGCATTCCGATATCCTCTGCCAGCTACATAATTCTCTGACATGGTGGTCACCTGATTATTGTGTTATGTGACCATCTCATCACCTGGCTGGATCATACGACCACCGCGTCACTTACTGGGTCGGCCCACTGAACTCATTCATATCAGTGCCTGTTGGCACAGTTATTTGACATCACCAGTTCATTATATACTTTACTGTACATGTGCCAGCATCCATATGATGCTACATCTGTACCTCCATTGTATGTAAGTGTGTATGTCCCTTTTTTATATGCTCATATTAACCTCACCTGTTGGTAGTATTTTACATTTATTCCATTGGATATTTCTTCTTTAAATACCTGGTTTAATTTCTCACCATCTACCCCTGACAAAGCGACAGTGAAACATATGGCGGCTGTTTGAAGGGTGGGCTTCTCTGTTATTAATTATTTATTTCCATTTACTAGTGATATTTGCTGTAGGTTATATCTGTTTTGACATTTTTGTATATACACTTAGGCATGTACTTATGTCTGTGTACCATTGAATACTTATTCGTGCATACTGTAAATTATACTATATATAACATACAATTATCTATGCCTTTTACCTTTGAGGTTACCACCGCTGCTAACCCTCCAATTTTAGCTTTCGTCTGTACTGCTGGAGCTATTTGTATCTCATTGTTTTTAGGATTTGTATTCTATAAAGTTCATCATTTTTTTATAATTTATAGAATTATGTTCTTTCCTGGCACATAATTTTCTTTTTCTTTTTGGTTGCATCTGTTGTTCCAGTGTCTTGTGGGGATATCAATATTCATTATTATCTGGGATTACAATTCTCAGTTGTTTCAAATTTGAATTTTGCCTAAACCTCTTTTCTCGAGTTGCAGTATTAATGTATTTTTTCCATGCCTTATTTTACACAGGTCATAGCTCTCTATAAAATGTGACCTTTATGTAAAAATGGAATCCTAATTGTAACGCGAAATGCTTAACCGTGCCCCCCTTTCTTGTTATGATTACCTTTCAGCGTAGGTACAAAAATGGAGGAATAAATGGCATAAAACAATAATCATGTGAACCTAGTGATAAATGTCCTCAAATGTTTTCTAAATTTGTATACAGATTGGAGGGATTATCTATATTAATTTATATAGTGTAAATTATTATTTTTTTATTGTTTTGTATTTTGCAGTTAGTCTGGACCATTACACTCCATCCACTAATAGAATCTAATAGTTCTTACTATTACTCTATTTTCTAACACTAATTAGTTTGGCTAAAACAAAGAAACTTGCATAGGATTAATGTTTATATTCTGGATAATTTCATATAATTTCCCACAGCTTTGTACACATATGAAGACATTGTATAAATTTTTGCTGAAATGCAAAATGAGTAGGCATATTATGAATAATTAACTTCATTTGACTCACATGAAGGCATTCGACTAAAATGTCAGTTAGCAGTTTCTGTACCTCTTTCATTCACAAGTCCAAAAAAAAAATTTATTTTTTTTCGCGGTTATTGTTTACTTCTGTTTTCTGCTGTTTTTATGGTTCTTTTTTTCTGTTACATTTAATGATGCCATAGGTTTATATTTCCATTCCATCACGTCTGTATGTGAATGCAAACATAGAATAACATGATGGCAGAAGAAAAAACATAGGCCCATCTAATCCGTCCCAATTTCTTTGTCTTAATTATGTTTCGTTTTTTGACATCTTCAGAAATTACAGTCTGAAATCTATATTTGCTTACAATACATTGATAAATCTGAGTTTATCTTAAATTAAAGAAAAAGAAGTTAGACTGAATGATGCAATATTTTTCTCCAGTAAAAAAAAGTATTTTTCTGACAGACATAACAGATACCAGACTGAACCTATTACACCCAATAGAATCCTTTTGGGTGCCGTTTCCATTCTTTGTGCAAAGGATCTCTATTTCACAGTTCATAGGGCTTGTTCACAAGTCGCGCTTTTGGTGAGTTTTTGATGTTGCAGATTTTTTACACCATTTTTGCACCTATTATGTACATTAGATTACATGCATTTTTTCATTGCGTTTTTAGTGCGTTTTTATCAAAACATTTTTTACACTGCGTTTTGTCTTTTGTTGTATGTCATGTTAACATAACTGCTTTGTTTTTCATATTTTCTGGTATTTGACTTTGGCAAAACTTTATTGATACAGTTGTTCTGATAACATACATTTTTGATGCGTTTCCGCAGCGGAAACGTGCTAAAAATTATGTGCATTTCTTAGTTGAGGATTTTCCACATCTAATGCAAGTCTATGGGAAAAATATGCACAAAAAAATGAGCGTACCCGCAAAAGAAATTAGCATGCTGTAGATCTTAAACACGCACCGCAGGTCAGTTTCAGTTTACGTTGACTAAAAAAGAAGCATAGTGGGCATGAGAATCTTATAAATCCCATCAACTTTCCTTGAACTGTAAGACGCTGCTTTTCTGACACAACAAAAATATTCAGCTTTAAAAACTAATCGTGGGCACACAGCCTTAGGCTATGGTCATATGAGCGTATATTCTCTCATCCGAGAGAGTCAGGTTGGAACACGTTCTGACTCTCCATAGGCTTATGTGGCACCCCAGGGGTATGATTGCCACAGTGATAGAAATATTGCGTCTGAGAGCAAGTGGGAGGTTCCCTGGTCAGGAGCCCTTGAACATGCAGCACCTCCTGTCCCAGACCAGATAGGGGAGGAACCTGCCCTATATAAACTGGATCTGGGGTGGGGTTAGTGAGTCAGAGCCTGGAGTTAGTTCCAGACACAGGGAAAGTAACAGCTAGGAGCTCTGTAGGAGCCAGGAGCTGAAGACCAGGGACTTGAGCTAAGCAGAGTTCATCCTGGAAGAAGACGCTAAGAACCGGACACAGGAGTCCGAGGCTGTGGGGACTTATATATATACTCAGCAGCAGAAACCAGCCGGCAGGGGATTCCAGGTCCTCTGGCCATAGAAGCCCGGAGGCTCAGTCACAAGCAAGGGACCAGCACCGCCGTCGTGGAGCGGAGGCTATCAGAAGGCCCCAAGTCACCAGCCATACGGGTGAGCACTACACGGTATACTCAGGGATGTGGGCTACTTCCACTCGCTTACAGCAAGGTAGCCAGAAAGAGTGCAGACAGACGGAGAGGCCTACAACTCCACCTGGCCAGGGGAACTCCTGTTTGCTCACAGACTGACCAGGCCTCTTATACTAGCCAGTACTCCCGGGAGGGTCTGCCTTATTATCATCTGTAAAGACCCTGAACTGCACTGCAAAGACTCTGAGTCATTCCTGCTGTGCTCATGCACCATCACTCCCATCATCTTACTGCCCTGAGGCTATACTCCTCCCATGGGGAGTTATCCCATTCTCTGCTGCGCACACAACACCAGCCTCAGCGGTCTGCCTCGCAGTGGCGGTACACTCTGACCGCAATCCACGGGTGGCGTAGTCGGACAATTAACCTAAAACCTATAAAAGGCTGCCACTGGTCTGACCACCCTGAGCCTCGGGACTGGGTCGCCACTACTACTCCCAGCATTGCCCTGAAGTCCGGTCTCAAGTGCCCCACGGCCCAGGGGGCGAGTCAGCTTTGGCGTAGTCGGCAGGATTGTGACCAACCCGCCACAAACGGGTATTGCGTGCCTGAAAAAGACTTTGCACTTACCTGAGTGAAGTTTCCCGCCATCCGGAGCCGTTTCCCGCCATCTTCAGTCGTCTCCCGCCATCTTCAGTCGTCTCCTGCCATCTTCAGTTGTTTCCCGCCGTCTTCAGCCGTTTTCCCGCCATCGGACGCCATCTTCAGGACGCTGCGCAGGAAGAAGAGGGGCGTGGACGTCCAAACCGCGCGAGATCTGAAGCCCCGCCCTACGCACTGATGCTGCGCAAGGTCTTGGAAGGAGAGAGAGCGACGCTGACGTCACCAGGACGCGACACAAGGTCCTCGTCCAGAGCAGCACCAGCGGAGCCGCGGCCTACAGAAGAGGATCGTCGGAAGGTAGGCCACGCTTAACTAGGGGGGAGGAAGATGACGGACGCGGAGGGACCTTCTACCACCAGCGCCGCTGCAGCAGCGGTGATGCCATTTACAATGCCTTACATCCCTGGAGCGGCCGGGCTGCCCCAATACTCAGGGGAGTCGCATACCCTAAGCGACTTTAAAGAGAAACTGTACAGCCTATTTAAAGTGTACCCCCTGAAGGAGGGACAAAAAGTGAGCATTTTGGTAGGCCAGCTAACCGGCGCAGCCCAACGTGAAGTAAAGTCCTGGTCAGTCAGGGACAATGAGACTGTGAAGGAGATCTTAGCCCATCTGAAGGACAATTTTGATACCCGTACCTCAGCAGAGATCAAAATGAGATGTTATGGGTGCAAGCAGCGGGCCCAAGACAGTATAAGAGACTATGCCTTGAATTTTCAGGAGGCCCTGGGAGCCATTAAACAGGCAGACCCTGACAGTGTGCGGAATGCAAATGAACTGTTGACTGAGCAATTCATTGAGGGTCTGCTGTCCAACGCCCACCGAACCCAGTTACGTGCAATGGCCTTGCAGAACCCTGGGTTAGACTTTGCAAAGTTCAAAGACAGGGCCATCCGGGTGCTCCGAGAACCGGCACCGGGTGGCGCTGTAACCCACAGGTGCCCTGCTATTACCTATCACAAGGAGGTGGCGCCCTTGTCTGCAGAGCCTGTGGGAGCTGGTGCGCAGGCTTTGGATAAAGACCCGGCTGCAGACCTGCACCATCAGGTCCAAGAACTGACCAAAAGCGTTGCCACATTAACCAGGACTGTGCATTCGTTACAGGTATCCTCTCCAGGAAGGATCAAGCTGGCCACCAGTCCGGAGGATGTCCCGTGGCGCCGACAGAGGTTGGATCCCATCGTCCAGAGGAAGACCCAGCGACAGATACAACGAGGACGGACAACCCATCTGCCGCCGCTGCAATCAACCCGGATATATGGCAAGGTACTGTCATTTAAACGGGCATAACCTGGGGCAGAGGGCCAATCCCTAGGGCCAATCCCTCAGGCCCATCGAACTGGCGTGATAAATACGTAGGGGGACGTCCAGTCTTGCCTGTGGTACTGGATGGCATTCCTATGAGTGCCCTACTAGACACCGGGTCACAGGTAACTACCATCCCTTATGTGCTCTTTAAGCGGTACTGGAATGACTCGGACATAACCCGCTACCCAGATGATGACCTGAGTATCATCGCCAGCAATGGTCAGCCCGTGCCGTAGGTGGGATTCAAAGAGGTGACCATTAAAATCGGTAAAGTTGAACTGGCGGTACAAGGACTGATTATTGTGGACATTGACCGTCGTGAGAGTCACCCTAAAATAACCTTGGGTACTAACGTGATTGAAAATTGTCTTGCAGAGATAATTGTTATATTACAGCAGGTTGCCATGAATGCCAGTTCCAGCCAGCAGCGTGTCCTACAAAAGGAGATCCGGGCACTGATGAAACGGCAACAGGTGGAACTATCTGGTGGTGAGATTGGTAGCGTGAGAATGTGTGACCCGTTCCCTATTGCCATGCCCCCGAAAAGTGAGAAGATGATATGGTGCCGGGCAGCTATTGGTCTAAGAGGTAGAGACTACCAAGCAATGGTCGAACCAATCTACTCGGACAGTAGGCCCACCATTTTGACAGCACGGGGGGTGGTCGATGTACGCCATGGGAGGGTGCCCGTCCGCATCATAAATATCGGGGAGAGAGAAGTATACCTGCCCCGGTATGCCACGCTAGCCAAATTGTTCACCATAAACCAAAATTCTGTAAAGGCCGTAGAACCCTTGCCTCCATCTCAACCAGAGGAAGGTAACGGCTCTAAGAAACAAATGGAGGACTGGTGTCAGCAGCTGCATTTGGGTACTGACTCCACTCCCTCACACCAAAAACAGGGAGTTTACCGGGTGCTTCAGGAGTACGAAAGAGTCTTTAGTAAACAGCCGCTAGACTTCGGCGAGTAAAAGGGGTAGAACATCACATCCCCACAGGAGACCATCCACCCATAAAGGAAAGATACCGACCTGTACCCCCTGCACACTATCAGCATGCAAAGGGGATGTTGCGAGACATGAAGGAGGCTGGGGTAATCAGGGACAGCTGAAGCCCCTGGGCAGCTCCACTAGTTCTAGTGAAAAAGAAAGACAACACCATGAGAATGTGCGTAGACTACAGAAAGGTCAACCGTATCACACACAAAGATGCGTACCCGTTACCTAGGCTAGAAGAATCTTTAGCTGCATTAAAATCTACTAACTTCTTCTCCACTTTGGATCTTACTAGCGGGTACTGGCAGGTTCCTGTAGCAGAGGCGGACAAGGAGAAGACTGCGTTCACCACCCCGATGGGTCTCAGCAAATTCAACTGTATGCTGTTCGGGCTCTGCCACGCACCAGGAACCTTCCAGCGGTTGATGGAATGCTGTCTGGGACACCGGAATTTCGAGACGGTCCTGTTATACCTGAACGATGTCATTATTTATTTCAAGACCTACGAGGACCATCTGAAACACCTGGCAGAAGTGTTTGACGCCCTGGCAAGCTACGGCCTAATGGTGAAACCCTCCAAGTGTCATCTGCTGAACCCAAAAGTACAGTACCTGGGACACGTGGTGAGTGCTGACGGAGTGGCTCCCGACCCCGATAATATCACCGTGATTAAGGACTGGCCAAGACCCTCCAGCATAAAGGAAGTGCGGCAGTTCCTCGGGTTGGTAGGCTACTACCGAAGATTCATTCCCGGTTTCACCAGAATGGCAGCACCTATGCAGGACCTCCTGATAGGCCAGTCCAGGAAGGCCAAAAACCAGAAGCCACCCTTCAGGTGGGAAAAGCTGGAAGAGGAGTCCTTCTGCCAGCTGAAGATGGCCCTCACGGGGGATGAAATCCTGGCATACCCTGACTACGGCTAGCCCTTTATCCTCCACACGGACGCAAGCAACATCGGGCTAGGAGCCGTACTGTCCCAGATTCAGCAGGGGAGAGAACGGGTAATCGCTTATGCCAGCCGAAAACTATGGCCCACAGAGAGAAACCCTGAGAATTATAGCTCATTCAAGCAAGAGATCCTGGCAGTGCTGTGGGCAGTGACGGAACGTTTCAAGCATTACCTTGCCTCCTCCAAGTTCACCGTGTACACGGACAACAACCCGTTGACACATCTGGACACTGCAAAACTTGGTGCCCTGGAGCAGAGATGGATGGCCCACCTGTCCAACTATGAATTCACCATCAAATACCGGGCGGGACGCTCAAATGCCAACGCAGATGCACTGTCCAGGATGCCGAACTTACCGGACGGAGGGGAAGATCCAGAGGAACTGGAAGAGATTGAACTCCCTGCGTTCCACCGTCATGGGATTACCCAATATTCCCACCGTGTAAGGGACAGGCACTCTGCTACGTTCAATCCCTTACCCCACAACAGCTGGGCAGAGACTCAAGACAGTGACCCCGCAGTCCATCTGGTGAAGGAAATGCTGACACAGGCTGATGCCCGCCTTGACCTAGACGCTCCGGAGGAGACCAAGCAACTGTGGAAGGAGAAAAGTTAGCTGTTTCTTTACAAAGAGAAGCTGTGCCAGAGAATGGTCAACTCCCGAACACATGAGCTGACCTGGCAGGTAGTGGTCCCGAGACGAGACACGGCTATGGTTCTGGAGGCATACCACGACGGAGCGGGGCACTTCCGATGGAAGAAGCTGGAGTTCCTGTTGCGTGGCCGGTTCTTCTGGGTAGGCAAGAGAGGAGCCATCGAGAGATGGTGCAGAGACTGTGGCCCGTGCAACCTAAAAAGGAAGGACCGTGCCAGCCAGAAGACTCCTCTGCAGCCCATCATTACCAGGCAGCCACTGGAGCTGGTAGCTCTGGACCATGTGAAACTGGCTCCAAGCAGATCTGGGTACATCTATGCCCTCACAATCGTAGATCACTACTCCCGGTTCCTGGTGGTGGTCCCTGTCAAAGACTTAACGGCTCAAACAGCAGCCAGAGCCTTCCAGCTGCACTTCTGCCGTCCACACTGGTATCCGGAGCAAGTGTTGACGGAACAAGGATCAGCCTTCGAAGCGGAGGTCTTCCAGGAGTTCTGCAATCTGTATGGCTGCAGGAAGATAAGAACAACGCCCTATCACCCTCAGACTAACGGACTTTGTGAGAAAATGAACCAGGTGGTGATAGACTTGCTAAAACGTTGCCCCTGGAAGAACGTAATCTGTGGCCTGAGAAACTGCCTGATCTGGTGGACCTGTATAACCACATCCCGGTGAATTCCACCAACTGTACCCCGGCTTACCTAATGAGAGCAAGACCTGGTAAGCTGCCTATTGACCTAGATATGGGAGTCCTGACACCCGCGGACACCTCGCCAGAGGCAGACTGGGATACAGACCGGCAGCAGCAGTACCGAAAAGTAGAAGAGAGCGTCGAGCGAAGTCTGTCTCAAGCAAGAGAAAGGCAAGAGAAGACTTATAACCAGCATGCTCCCGCTGTTCCCCTGGTGCCTGGAGAGCAGGTCTTAAAGAGAAATAGGCGGCTCCATAAGTTGGATGACCAGTGGGAGAAGGAACCATACACCGTACTGCCTTCACGCCATGAGAATCCAAAAGTCTGTATAATCAGTAAGGATGGAGGAGAAACCACAGCCATTGTTTCCAGAGACCACCTGAAAAAGTGTCCCGAGCAGCTGCAGAGCACTGACGAAGATCAAGAGAACCCTCAACCCGCAGAGGAAAGGGAAGAAATGATCAGTACCGAACTCGGAGACTTTCCCCAGTCCTGGACTCAAATTAACAATGCGGTCATGGTACCCATCTTCACCTTTCTCCAGCCAGCCCCTCAAGGGCCGACAGGTAGTGTCGGAAGAGCAGCCAGCCCAGGAGGCAGAAGGATCCATACAAGACGCCCAGGAGAATCAACCCTCTGCTAGTAGTGAGCCTGTCGTGCCCCTAGTAAGCCAAAGAGTACGCAGAAAGCTGCCAGGCCTACCCGCAACACCTCCTACACCCTGTAGTGCAGAACCAGATAGTGGGTTACGTAGGTCCACCAGGAGCACTAGAGGACAGATGCCCGCTCGCTGGAGAATCTAAAATGTAAATGTGAATTTACCTGTAAATTGCAAATGCTGAAAATGGTTTATGTTTTTGCTGCCTGTTTATTGATTATGTTTCTCTAGTTACCCTGCAGGTTTATTTGGACTGACAGGTTATGGACGCTGAATAACCGGAACTACATTGTAAATAGTTGCACTTTGTGCCTCTTGCGAAGACGGACACGGAAGAAAACCTGTCTGGCGTGGTCCCGTGTGGTCCAAAGTAATTAGTTTCGCCTTGCAGCCACGCCCAGGGCCAACGTTTGGGGTTTGCTTTGGACAGGTCCCCTACTCTGTTCTAAGACTTAGACTTCACCTTGGGTGATATGGACACCCGGTTACGGAAATGCCGTGACCATCAAGACAAAATGTACTTTTTCCTGTTTATACCCTTGTATTTGTGTTTTTCTTAAAAATGTGTTTAGTCCAGGAGTACTAAATTTCACTAGGGGGGAATGTGGCAGCCCAGGGGTCTGGTGGCCACAGTGATAGAAATATTACGTCTGAGAGCAAGTGGGAGGTTCCCTGGTCAGGAGCCCTTGAACATGCAACACCTCCTGTCCCAGACCAGATAGGGGAGGAACCTGCCCTATATAAATTGGATCTGGGGCGGGGTTAGTGAGTCAAAGCCTGGAGTTAGTTCCAGACACAGGGAAAGTAACAGCTAGGAGCTCTGTAGGAGCAAGGAGCTGAAGACCAGGGACTTGAGCTAAGCAGAGTTCGTCCTGGCAGAAGACGCTAAGAACCGGACACAGGAGTCCGAGGCTGTGGGGACTTATTTATATCCAGCAGCAGAAACCAGCCGGCAGGGGATTCCAGGTCCTCTGGCCATAGAAGCCCGGAGGCTCAGTCACAAGCAAGGGACCAGCACCGCCGTCGTGGAGCGGAGGCTATCAGAAGGCCCCAAGTCACCAGCCATACGGGTGAGCACTACACGGTATACTCAGGGACGTGGGCTACTTCCACTCGCTTATAGCAAGGTAGCCAGAAAGAGTGCAGACAGACGGGGATGCCTACAACTCCACCTGGCCAGGGGAACTCCTGTTTGCTCACAGACTGACCAGGCCTCTTATACTAGCCAGTACTCCCGGGAGGGTCTGCCTTATTATCATCAGTAAAGACCCTGAACTGCACTGCAAAGACTCTGAGTCGTTCCTGCTGCGCTCATGCACCATCACTCCCATCATCCACACTTACTGCCCTGAGGCTATACTCCTCCCGTGGGGAGTTATCCCATTCTCTGCTGCGCACACAACACCAGCCTCAGCGGTCTGCCTCGCAGCTGCGGTACACTCTGACCGCAATCCACGGGTGGCGTAGTCGGACAATTAACCTAAAACCTATAAAAGGCTGCCACTGGTCTGACCACCCTGAGCCATGGGACCGGGTCGCCACTACTACTCCCAGCATTGCCCTGAATTCCGGTCTCGAGTGCCCCACGGCCCCGGGGGCGAGTCACTTACATAGTAAAAGTCATTTCCACATCATGCAGAGTGCATCGTGACCCGGACAGTCTGCAGAGTGGAGATGTCACTCAGAAATACAGAAAAACGGGGCTAGACACCGGAGAGAGCAGAGGTAGGTGAGTATACTCATACTCTTACACTACATTACATGCATATACACACCTATTTAATGAATAAAAAGCTTAATGTGAGCAATTCTTTTAAGCAACAAAGATGGTGGTCAGAGGTGCTGCATGGCGGCTGAGTCATTACACAGCAGTGTTGAAGAAATGCTGAAATTAAGCTGAACTATTGTAGCAGAACTGTAGTGGACGTTTCATATAGCAGGATTGAAACTGTAGAGTTTCTGCAGTGGAGACCATATGAACATGAGGCGGAACAATGGACTTGTTGCAGTGGAGGCCAGATATAGCTGAGCTGGAACAGCCAAGTGGTTGTAGCGGTGACAAGATGTAGCAAAGTTGTTGTAATGGAACAAAGTTTAATTTTTCACCGGAGCATGTTGGGTTGCTGTGGCAGGAGAAGAGTTAGGACAGGTAAATGACAGGAAGAACAGAGAATCAGAGTTCTCTAGTGCAAATATATGAATGGAATTGATGGCATTGTTTTCATGTTTGATCTGGAAAAGTGTTGTCTTTATAAATTTATTTTGAGTGATTAAGCAAAAATCATTCTAGAGTATCCACGTTGCAATTAGGTGTGTTTTGCTTATAGAGGTATTGGTATAAACCGCGTTCCAAATTATTATGTAAATTGGATTTAAGTGTCATTAAGAGATAATTTTTTTTCAAATAAACTCATGGATGGTATTGTGTCTCGGAGCTCTTTGGATCACTGAAATCAATCTCAAACACCTGTTTGCCAGGTGAGTTCAATTAAAAGAAAACTATTTTAGAAGGATGTTCCACATTATTAAGCAAGCCACAGGTTTTAAGCAATATGGGGAAGAAGAAGGATCTCTCTGCTGCTGAAAAGCGTCAAATAATGCAATGCCTTGGACAAGGTATGAAAATATTAGATATTTCACGCAAACTTAAGCATGATCATTGTACTGTTAATAGATTTGTGGCTCATGCACAGCACAGACATTTTCATGCAGATAAAGACATAATGAGGAAGATTTCTGCCAGACAAATTTATCGGATTAAGAGAGCAGCTGCGAAAATACCATTACAAAGGAGCAAACAGATATTTGAAGCTGCTTGTGCCTCTGGAGACCTGCAAATCTCATGGTGAGGGATCCTCCAGAAGCTTTCAATTGTGCATAAACCTACTATTTGGCCACCCCTAAACAGTGCTCACAAGCAGAAACTGTTGCAGTGAGCCCAAACCTACATGAAGAATAGATTTAAAACAGTCTTGTTTACTGGTGTGTGCCGCTCAACCCTGGATGGTCCAGATGGGTGGAGTAGTGAATAGTTGGTGGATGGCCACAATGTTCCAACAAGGCTGCAACATCAGCAAGCAGGTGGCGAAGTCATGTTTTGGCCCGAAACAAAGGGAGAGCACTCGTAGGCCCCTTTAGGGTCCCTGAAAGTGTGAAAATGACCTTGGCACAGTATATAGAGCTTCTGACTGACTGCTTTCTTCCATGGAACAAAAATAACAACCGTGCCATCTATACAAAATCATCAATGCTGCAAAGAATACCTCTGAGTCATTGGCTGCTGTGTGCATAAAAGGAGAGAAACTCATAATGTGAACATTATCCTCCCCTGACCTCAACCCTATTGAGAACCTTTGGAGTATCCTCAAGAAAAAGATCTATGAGGGCAGGAGGCAGTTCACATCAAAAGAGCAGTTCTGGGAGGCTATTCTGGCATCCTGCAAAGGAATTCAAACAGAAAGTATCCAAAAACTCACAAGTTCAGTGGATTCAAGAATAGTGAAGGTGATATCAAAGAAGGGGTCACATTTTAACATGTAACTTAGCCTGTTAAGATGTTTATGATTGAAAATACTTTTGATTTCAGTAAATGTGACCGCTTAATGCTGCCAATTCAACAAATGACCATTTTTAGTTTTTTACAACCTACACAATGTTTGGAAACTCTGTTGTTCATAATAATTTGGAACAGTGCATTTTTAGTTTTGAAAAAATTACTGTTTTCATTGGGAGGTTTATCCAATAAAATTAGATTTATTCTCTATTTAGGAAAATCAGAGAAAAATAGCATTTGCATAATAATTTAGACTCTCTGTAAGGGGTGCACGCGTGCTGGGGTGTGCACGCGTCTTCTTGTGCAAAGTGGCTTCGGAGAGAAGTGGCAGTTATTTCAGAGGCCATGGACTAACATTCGTCTTCTTCTTCTCTTTCCACAGGTACATGCTCTGCATAATTCCCCTGCTCCTATGTATGCTGTCTTCTAATGCTCTGCTGACCCATCTCTCTGGTACATGCTCTGCATAATTCCCCTGCTTC
This sequence comes from Phyllobates terribilis, assembly GCF_046119375.1. Lineage (NCBI taxonomy): Eukaryota > Metazoa > Chordata > Amphibia > Anura > Dendrobatidae > Phyllobates > Phyllobates terribilis. The sequence continues at coordinate 462,731,900 of NW_027362764.1, forward strand.
ATCTGTCCCACTCCAATCAATATTCACATATGTTTGTTCTTTCCCCACTATATACCTTATCTGATTTTTAGAGGTGCTAAACTGCAGAGACTTGCGTCCTGGCTCTGTCTTTGATCACCCAGCCATCTCCTGTTGAAATGACCAGCTGTTAATTTATCCACAAGCCGTTCCCACAATGCCCTACACCTGATATAGTTTAATGTGGCCTATATATTTAGACTCTCTGTAAGGGGTGCACGCGTGCTGGGGTGTGCACGCGTCTTCTTGTGCAAAGTGGCTTCGGAGAGAAGTGGCAGTTATTTCAGAGGCCATGGACTAACATTCGTCTTCTTCTTCTCTTTCCACAGGTACATGCTCTGCATAATTCCCCTGCTTCATCTGTCCCACTCCAATCAATATTCACATATGTTTGTTCTTTCCCCACTATATACCTTATCTGATTTTTAGAGGTGCTAAACTGCAGAGACTTGCGTCCTGGCTCTGTCTTTGATCACCCAGCCATCTCCTGTTGAAATGACCAGCTGTTAATTTATCCACAAGCCGTTCCCACAATGCCCTACACCTGATATAGTTTAATGTGGCCTATATATTTAGACTCTCTGTAAGGGGTGCACGCGTGCTGGGGTGTGCACGCGTCTTCTTGTGCAAAGTGGCTTCGGAGAGAAGTGGCAGTTATTTCAGAGGCCATGGACTAACATTCGTCTTCTTCTTCTCTTTCCACAGGTACATGCTCTGCATAATTCCCCTGCTTCATCTGTCCCACTCCAATCAATATTCACATATGTTTGTTCTTTCCCCACTATATACCTTATCTGATTTTTAGAGGTGCTAAACTGCAGAGACTTGCGTCCTGGCTCTGTCTTTGATCACCCAGCCATCTCCTGTTGAAATGACCAGCTGTTAATTTATCCACAAGCCGTTCCCACAATGCCCTACACCTGATATAGTTTAATGTGGCCTATATATTTAGACTCTCTGTAAGGGGTGCACGCGTGCTGGGGTGTGCACGCGTCTTCTTGTGCAAAGTGGCTTCGGAGAGAAGTGGCAGTTATTTCAGAGGCCATGGACTAACATTCGTCTTCTTCTTCTCTTTCCACAGGTACATGCTCTGCATAATTCCCCTGCTTCATCTGTCCCACTCCAATCAATATTCACATATGTTTGTTCTTTCCCCACTATATACCTTATCTGATTTTTAGAGGTGCTAAACTGCAGAGACTTGCGTCCTGGCTCTGTCTTTGATCACCCAGCCATCTCCTGTTGAAATGACCAGCTGTTAATTTATCCACAAGCCGTTCCCACAATGCCCTACACCTGATATAGTTTAATGTGGCCTATATATTTAGACTCTCTGTAAGGGGTGCACGCGTGCTGGGGTGTGCACGCGTCTTCTTGTGCAAAGTGGCTTCGGAGAGAAGTGGCAGTTATTTCAGAGGCCATGGACTAACATTCGTCTTCTTCTTCTCTTTCCACAGGTACATGCTCTGCATAATTCCCCTGCTTCATCTGTCCCACTCCAATCAATATTCACATATGTTTGTTCTTTCCCCACTATATACCTTATCTGATTTTTAGAGGTGCTAAACTGCAGAGACTTGCGTCCTGGCTCTGTCTTTGATCACCCAGCCATCTCCTGTTGAAATGACCAGCTGTTAATTTATCCACAAGCCGTTCCCACAATGCCCTACACCTGATATAGTTTAATGTGGCCTATATATTTAGACTCTCTGTAAGGGGTGCACGCGTGCTGGGGTGTGCACGCGTCTTCTTGTGCAAAGTGGCTTCGGAGAGAAGTGGCAGTTATTTCAGAGGCCATGGACTAACATTCGTCTTCTTCTTCTCTTTCCACAGGTACATGCTCTGCATAATTCCCCTGCTTCATCTGTCCCACTCCAATCAATATTCACATATGTTTGTTCTTTCCCCACTATATACCTTATCTGATTTTTAGAGGTGCTAAACTGCACAGACTTGCGTCCTGGCTCTGTCTTTGATCACCCAGCCATCTCCTGTTGAAATGACCAGCTGTTAATTTATCCACAAGCCGTTCCCACAATGCCCTACACCTGATATAGTTTAATGTGGCCTATATATTTAGACTCTCTGTAAGGGGTGCACGCGTGCTGGGGTGTGCACGCGTCTTCTTGTGCAAAGTGGCTTCGGAGAGAAGTGGCAGTTATTTCAGAGGCCATGGACTAACATTCGTCTTCTTCTTCTCTTTCCACAGGTACATGCTCTGCATAATTCCCCTGCTTCATCTGTCCCACTCCAATCAATATTCACATATGTTTGTTCTTTCCCCACTATATACCTTATCTGATTTTTAGAGGTGCTAAACTGCAGAGACTTGCGTCCTGGCTCTGTCTTTGATCACCCAGCCATCTCCTGTTGAAATGACCAGCTGTTAATTTATCCAAAAGCCGTTCCCACAATGCCCTACACCTGATATAGTTTAATGTGGCCTATATATTTAGACTCTCTGTAAGGGGTGCACGCGTGCTGGGGTGTGCACGCGTCTTCTTGTGCAAAGTGGCTTCGGAGAGAAGTGGCAGTTATTTCAGAGGCCATGGACTAACATTCGTCTTCTTCTTCTCTTTCCACAGGTACATGCTCTGCATAATTCCCCTGCTTCATCTGTCCCACTCCAATCAATATTCACATATGTTTGTTCTTTCCCCACTATATACCTTATCTGATTTTTAGAGGTGCTAAACTGCAGAGACTTGCGTCCTGGCTCTGTCTTTGATCACCCAGCCATCTCCTGTTGAAATGACCAGCTGTTAATTTATCCACAAGCCGTTCCCACAATGCCCTACACCTGATATAGTTTAATGTGGCCTATATATTTAGACTCTCTGTAAGGGGTGCACGCGTGCTGGGGTGTGCACGCGTCTTCTTGTGCAAAGTGGCTTCGGAGAGAAGTGGCAGTTATTTCAGAGGCCATGGACTAACATTCGTCTTCTTCTTCTCTTTCCACAGGTACATGCTCTGCATAATTCCCCTGCTTCATCTGTCCCACTCCAATCAATATTCACATATGTTTGTTCTTTCCCCACTATATACCTTATCTGATTTTTAGAGGTGCTAAACTGCAGAGACTTGCGTCCTGGCTCTGTCTTTGATCACCCAGCCATCTCCTGTTGAAATGACCAGCTGTTAATTTATCCACAAGCCGTTCCCACAATGCCCTACACCTGATATAGTTTAATGTGGCCTATATATTTAGACTCTCTGTAAGGGGTGCACGCGTGCTGGGGTGTGCACGCGTCTTCTTGTGCAAAGTGGCTTCGGAGAGAAGTGGCAGTTATTTCAGAGGCCATGGACTAACATTCGTCTTCTTCTTCTCTTTCCACAGGTACATGCTCTGCATAATTCCCCTGCTTCATCTGTCCCACTCCAATCAATATTCACATATGTTTGTTCTTTCCCCACTATATACCTTATCTGATTTTTAGAGGTGCTAAACTGCAGAGACTTGCGTCCTGGCTCTGTCTTTGATCACCCAGCCATCTCCTGTTGAAATGACCAGCTGTTAATTTATCCACAAGCCGTTCCCACAATGCCCTACACCTGATATAGTTTAATGTGGCCTATATATTTAGACTCTCTGTAAGGGTTGCACGCGTGCTGGGGTGTGCACGCGTCTTCTTGTGCAAAGTGGCTTCGGAGAGAAGTGGCAGTTATTTCAGAGGCCATGGACTAACATTCGTCTTCTTCTTCTCTTTCCACAGGTACATGCTCTGCATAATTCCCCTGCTTCATCTGTCCCACTCCAATCAATATTCACATATGTTTGTTCTTTCCCCACTATATACCTTATCTGATTTTTAGAGGTGCTAAACTGCAGAGACTTGCGTCCTGGCTCTGTCTTTGATCACCCAGCCATCTCCTGTTGAAATGACCAGCTGTTAATTTATCCACAAGCCGTTCCCACAATGCCCTACACCTGATATAGTTTAATGTGGCCTATATATTTAGACTCTCTGTAAGGGGTGCACGCGTGCTGGGGTGTGCACGCGTCTTCTTGTGCAAAGTGGCTTCGGAGAGAAGTGGCAGTTATTTCAGAGGCCATGGACTAACATTCGTCTTCTTCTTCTCTTTCCACAGGTACATGCTCTGCATATTTCCCCTGCTTCATCTGTCCCACTCCAATCAATATTCACATATGTTTGTTCTTTCCCCACTATATACCTTATCTGATTTTTAGAGGTGCTAAACTGCAGAGACTTGCGTCCTGGCTCTGTCTTTGATCACCCAGCCATCTCCTGTTGAAATGACCAGCTGTTAATTTATCCACAAGCCGTTCCCACAATGCCCTACACCTGATATAGTTTAATGTGGCCTATATATTTAGACTCTCTGTAAGGGGTGCACGCGTGCTGGGGTGTGCACGCGTCTTCTTGTGCAAAGTGGCTTCGGAGAGAAGTGGCAGTTATTTCAGAGGCCATGGACTAACATTCGTCTTCTTCTTCTCTTTCCACAGGTACATGCTCTGCATATTTCCCCTGCTTCATCTGTCCCACTCCAATCAATATTCACATATGTTTGTTCTTTCCCCACTATATACCTTATCTGATTTTTAGAGGTGCTAAACTGCAGAGACTTGCGTCCTGGCTCTGTCTTTGATCACCCAGCCATCTCCTGTTGAAATGACCAGCTGTTAATTTATCCACAAGCCGTTCCCACAATGCCCTACACCTGATATAGTTTAATGTGGCCTATATATTTAGACTCTCTGTAAGGGGTGCACGCGTGCTGGGGTGTGCACGCGTCTTCTTGTGCAAAGTGGCTTCGGAGAGAAGTGGCAGTTATTTCAGAGGCCATGGACTAACATTCGTCTTCTTCTTCTCTTTCCACAGGTACATGCTCTGCATAATTCCCCTGCTTCATCTGTCCCACTCCAATCAATATTCACATATGTTTGTTCTTTCCCCACTATATACCTTATCTGATTTTTAGAGGTGCTAAACTGCAGAGACTTGCGTCCTGGCTCTGTCTTTGATCACCCAGCCATCTCCTGTTGAAATGACCAGCTGTTAATTTATCCACAAGCCGTTCCCACAATGCCCTACACCTGATATAGTTTAATGTGGCCTATATATTTAGACTCTCTGTAAGGGGTGCACGCGTGCTGGGGTGTGCACGCGTCTTCTTGTGCAAAGTGGCTTCGGAGAGAAGTGGCAGTTATTTCAGAGGCCATGGACTAACATTCGTCTTCTTCTTCTCTTTCCACAGGTACATGCTCTGCATAATTCCCCTGCTTCATCTGTCCCACTCCAATCAATATTCACATATGTTTGTTCTTTCCCCACTATATACCTTATCTGATTTTTAGAGGTGCTAAACTGCAGAGACTTGCGTCCTGGCTCTGTCTTTGATCACCCAGCCATCTCCTGTTGAAATGACCAGCTGTTAATTTATCCACAAGCCGTTCCCACAATGCCCTACACCTGATATAGTTTAATGTGGCCTATATATTTAGACTCTCTGTAAGGGGTGCACGCGTGCTGGGGTGTGCACGCGTCTTCTTGTGCAAAGTGGCTTCGGAGAGAAGTGGCAGTTATTTCAGAGGCCATGGACTAACATTCGTCTTCTTCTTCTCTTTCCACAGGTACATGCTCTGCATAATTCCCCTGCTTCATCTGTCCCACTCCAATCAATATTCACATATGTTTGTTCTTTCCCCACTATATACCTTATCTGATTTTTAGAGGTGCTAAACTGCAGAGACTTGCGTCCTGGCTCTGTCTTTGATCACCCAGCCATCTCCTGTTGAAATGACCAGCTGTTAATTTATCCACAAGCCGTTCCCACAATGCCCTACACCTGATATAGTTTAATGTGGCCTATATATTTAGACTCTCTGTAAGGGGTGCACGCGTGCTGGGGTGTGCACGCGTCTTCTTGTGCAAAGTGGCTTCGGAGAGAAGTGGCAGTTATTTCAGAGGCCATGGACTAACATTCGTCTTCTTCTTCTCTTTCCACAGGTACATGCTCTGCATAATTCCCCTGCTTCATCTGTCCCACTCCAATCAATATTCACATATGTTTGTTCTTTCCCCACTATATACCTTATCTGATTTTTAGAGGTGCTAAACTGCAGAGACTTGCGTCCTGGCTCTGTCTTTGATCACCCAGCCATCTCCTGTTGAAATGACCAGCTGTTAATTTATCCACAAGCCGTTCCCACAATGCCCTACACCTGATATAGTTTAATGTGGCCTATATATTTAGACTCTCTGTAAGGGGTGCACGCGTGCTGGGGTGTGCACGCGTCTTCTTGTGCAAAGTGGCTTCGGAGAGAAGTGGCAGTTATTTCAGAGGCCATGGACTAACATTCGTCTTCTTCTTCTCTTTCCACAGGTACATGCTCTGCATAATTCCCCTGCTTCATCTGTCCCACTCCAATCAATATTCACATATGTTTGTTCTTTCCCCACTATATACCTTATCTGATTTTTAGAGGTGCTAAACTGCAGAGACTTGCGTCCTGGCTCTGTCTTTGATCACCCAGCCATCTCCTGTTGAAATGACCAGCTGTTAATTTATCCACAAGCCGTTCCCACAATGCCCTACACCTGATATAGTTTAATGTGGCCTATATATTTAGACTCTCTGTAAGGGGTGCACGCGTGCTGGGGTGTGCACGCGTCTTCTTGTGCAAAGTGGCTTCGGAGAGAAGTGGCAGTTATTTCAGAGGCCATGGACTAACATTCGTCTTCTTCTTCTCTTTCCACAGGTACATGCTCTGCATATTTCCCCTGCTTCATCTGTCCCACTCCAATCAATATTCACATATGTTTGTTCTTTCCCCACTATATACCTTATCTGATTTTTAGAGGTGCTAAACTGCAGAGACTTGCGTCCTGGCTCTGTCTTTGATCACCCAGCCATCTCCTGTTGAAATGACCAGCTGTTAATTTATCCACAAGCCGTTCCCACAATGCCCTACACCTGATATAGTTTAATGTGGCCTATATATTTAGACTCTCTGTAAGGGGTGCACGCGTGCTGGGGTGTGCACGCGTCTTCTTGTGCAAAGTGGCTTCGGAGAGAAGTGGCAGTTATTTCAGAGGCCATGGACTAACATTCGTCTTCTTCTTCTCTTTCCACAGGTACATGCTCTGCATATTTCCCCTGCTTCATCTGTCCCACTCCAATCAATATTCACATATGTTTGTTCTTTCCCCACTATATACCTTATCTGATTTTTAGAGGTGCTAAACTGCAGAGACTTGCGTCCTGGCTCTGTCTTTGATCACCCAGCCATCTCCTGTTGAAATGACCAGCTGTTAATTTATCCACAAGCCGTTCCCACAATGCCCTACACCTGATATAGTTTAATGTGGCCTATATATTTAGACTCTCTGTAAGGGGTGCACGCGTGCTGGGGTGTGCACGCGTCTTCTTGTGCAAAGTGGCTTCGGAGAGAAGTGGCAGTTATTTCAGAGGCCATGGACTAACATTCGTCTTCTTCTTCTCTTTCCACAGGTACATGCTCTGCATAATTCCCCTGCTTCATCTGTCCCACTCCAATCAATATTCACATATGTTTGTTCTTTCCCCACTATATACCTTATCTGATTTTTAGAGGTGCTAAACTGCAGAGACTTGCGTCCTGGCTCTGTCTTTGATCACCCAGCCATCTCCTGTTGAAATGACCAGCTGTTAATTTATCCACAAGCCGTTCCCACAATGCCCTACACCTGATATAGTTTAATGTGGCCTATATATTTAGACTCTCTGTAAGGGGTGCACGCGTGCTGGGGTGTGCACGCGTCTTCTTGTGCAAAGTGGCTTCGGAGAGAAGTGGCAGTTATTTCAGAGGCCATGGACTAACATTCGTCTTCTTCTTCTCTTTCCACAGGTACATGCTCTGCATAATTCCCCTGCTTCATCTGTCCCACTCCAATCAATATTCACATATGTTTGTTCTTTCCCCACTATATACCTTATCTGATTTTTAGAGGTGCTAAACTGCAGAGACTTGCGTCCTGGCTCTGTCTTTGATCACCCAGCCATCTCCTGTTGAAATGACCAGCTGTTAATTTATCCACAAGCCGTTCCCACAATGCCCTACACCTGATATAGTTTAATGTGGCCTATATATTTAGACTCTCTGTAAGGGGTGCACGCGTGCTGGGGTGTGCACGCGTCTTCTTGTGCAAAGTGGCTTCGGAGAGAAGTGGCAGTTATTTCAGAGGCCATGGACTAACATTCGTCTTCTTCTTCTCTTTCCACAGGTACATGCTCTGCATAATTCCCCTGCTTCATCTGTCCCACTCCAATCAATATTCACATATGTTTGTTCTTTCCCCACTATATACCTTATCTGATTTTTAGAGGTGCTAAACTGCAGAGACTTGCGTCCTGGCTCTGTCTTTGATCACCCAGCCATCTCCTGTTGAAATGACCAGCTGTTAATTTATCCACAAGCCGTTCCCACAATGCCCTACACCTGATATAGTTTAATGTGGCCTATATATTTAGACTCTCTGTAAGGGGTGCACGCGTGCTGGGGTGTGCACGCGTCTTCTTGTGCAAAGTGGCTTCGGAGAGAAGTGGCAGTTATTTCAGAGGCCATGGACTAACATTCGTCTTCTTCTTCTCTTTCCACAGGTACATGCTCTGCATAATTCCCCTGCTTCATCTGTCCCACTCCAATCAATATTCACATATGTTTGTTCTTTCCCCACTATATACCTTATCTGATTTTTAGAGGTGCTAAACTGCACAGACTTGCGTCCTGGCTCTGTCTTTGATCACCCAGCCATCTCCTGTTGAAATGACCAGCTGTTAATTTATCCACAAGCCGTTCCCACAATGCCCTACACCTGATATAGTTTAATGTGGCCTATATATTTAGACTCTCTGTAAGGGGTGCACGCGTGCTGGGGTGTGCACGCGTCTTCTTGTGCAAAGTGGCTTCGGAGAGAAGTGGCAGTTATTTCAGAGGCCATGGACTAACATTCGTCTTCTTCTTCTCTTTCCACAGGTACATGCTCTGCATAATTCCCCTGCTTCATCTGTCCCACTCCAATCAATATTCACATATGTTTGTTCTTTCCCCACTATATACCTTATCTGATTTTTAGAGGTGCTAAACTGCAGAGACTTGCGTCCTGGCTCTGTCTTTGATCACCCAGCCATCTCCTGTTGAAATGACCAGCTGTTAATTTATCCACAAGCCGTTCCCACAATGCCCTACACCTGATATAGTTTAATGTGGCCTATATATTTAGACTCTCTGTAAGGGGTGCACGCGTGCTGGGGTGTGCACGCGTCTTCTTGTGCAAAGTGGCTTCGGAGAGAAGTGGCAGTTATTTCAGAGGCCATGGACTAACATTCGTCTTCTTCTTCTCTTTCCACAGGTACATGCTCTGCATAATTCCCCTGCTTCATCTGTCCCACTCCAATCAATATTCACATATGTTTGTTCTTTCCCCACTATATACCTTATCTGATTTTTAGAGGTGCTAAACTGCAGAGACTTGCGTCCTGGCTCTGTCTTTGATCACCCAGCCATCTCCTGTTGAAATGACCAGCTGTTAATTTATCCACAAGCCGTTCCCACAATGCCCTACACCTGATATAGTTTAATGTGGCCTATATATTTAGACTCTCTGTAAGGGGTGCACGCGTGCTGGGGTGTGCACGCGTCTTCTTGTGCAAAGTGGCTTCGGAGAGAAGTGGCAGTTATTTCAGAGGCCATGGACTAACATTCGTCTTCTTCTTCTCTTTCCACAGGTACATGCTCTGCATAATTCCCCTGCTTCATCTGTCCCACTCCAATCAATATTCACATATGTTTGTTCTTTCCCCACTATATACCTTATCTGATTTTTAGAGGTGCTAAACTGCAGAGACTTGCGTCCTGGCTCTGTCTTTGATCACCCAGCCATCTCCTGTTGAAATGACCAGCTGTTAATTTATCCACAAGCCGTTCCCACAATGCCCTACACCTGATATAGTTTAATGTGGCCTATATATTTAGACTCTCTGTAAGGGGTGCACGCGTGCTGGGGTGTGCACGCGTCTTCTTGTGCAAAGTGGCTTCGGAGAGAAGTGGCAGTTATTTCAGAGGCCATGGACTAACATTCGTCTTCTTCTTCTCTTTCCACAGGTACATGCTCTGCATAATTCCCCTGCTTCATCTGTCCCACTCCAATCAATATTCACATATGTTTGTTCTTTCCCCACTATATACCTTATCTGATTTTTAGAGGTGCTAAACTGCAGAGACTTGCGTCCTGGCTCTGTCTTTGATCACCCAGCCATCTCCTGTTGAAATGACCAGCTGTTAATTTATCCACAAGCCGTTCCCACAATGCCCTACACCTGATATAGTTTAATGTGGCCTATATATTTAGACTCTCTGTAAGGGGTGCACGCGTGCTGGGGTGTGCACGCGTCTTCTTGTGCAAAGTGGCTTCGGAGAGAAGTGGCAGTTATTTCAGAGGCCATGGACTAACATTCGTCTTCTTCTTCTCTTTCCACAGGTACATGCTCTGCATAATTCCCCTGCTTCATCTGTCCCACTCCAATCAATATTCACATATGTTTGTTCTTTCCCCACTATATACCTTATCTGATTTTTAGAGGTGCTAAACTGCAGAGACTTGCGTCCTGGCTCTGTCTTTGATCACCCAGCCATCTCCTGTTGAAATGACCAGCTGTTAATTTATCCACAAGCCGTTCCCACAATGCCCTACACCTGATATAGTTTAATGTGGCCTATATATTTAGACTCTCTGTAAGGGGTGCACGCGTGCTGGGGTGTGCACGCGTCTTCTTGTGCAAAGTGGCTTCGGAGAGAAGTGGCAGTTATTTCAGAGGCCATGGACTAACATTCGTCTTCTTCTTCTCTTTCCACAGGTACATGCTCTGCATAATTCCCCTGCTTCATCTGTCCCACTCCAATCAATATTCACATATGTTTGTTCTTTCCCCACTATATACCTTATCTGATTTTTAGAGGTGCTAAACTGCAGAGACTTGCGTCCTGGCTCTGTCTTTGATCACCCAGCCATCTCCTGTTGAAATGACCAGCTGTTAATTTATCCACAAGCCGTTCCCACAATGCCCTACACCTGATATAGTTTAATGTGGCCTATATATTTAGACTCTCTGTAAGGGGTGCACGCGTGCTGGGGTGTGCACGCGTCTTCTTGTGCAAAGTGGCTTCGGAGAGAAGTGGCAGTTATTTCAGAGGCCATGGACTAACATTCGTCTTCTTCTTCTCTTTCCACAGGTACATGCTCTGCATAATTCCCCTGCTTCATCTGTCCCACTCCAATCAATATTCACATATGTTTGTTCTTTCCCCACTATATACCTTATCTGATTTTTAGAGGTGCTAAACTGCAGAGACTTGCGTCCTGGCTCTGTCTTTGATCACCCAGCCATCTCCTGTTGAAATGACCAGCTGTTAATTTATCCACAAGCCGTTCCCACAATGCCCTACACCTGATATAGTTTAATGTGGCCTATATATTTAGACTCTCTGTAAGGGGTGCACGCGTGCTGGGGTGTGCACGCGTCTTCTTGTGCAAAGTGGCTTCGGAGAGAAGTGGCAGTTATTTCAGAGGCCATGGACTAACATTCGTCTTCTTCTTCTCTTTCCACAGGTACATGCTCTGCATAATTCCCCTGCTTCATCTGTCCCACTCCAATCAATATTCACATATGTTTGTTCTTTCCCCACTATATACCTTATCTGATTTTTAGAGGTGCTAAACTGCAGAGACTTGCGTCCTGGCTCTGTCTTTGATCACCCAGCCATCTCCTGTTGAAATGACCAGCTGTTAATTTATCCACAAGCCGTTCCCACAATGCCCTACACCTGATATAGTTTAATGTGGCCTATATATTTAGACTCTCTGTAAGGGGTGCACGCGTGCTGGGGTGTGCACGCGTCTTCTTGTGCAAAGTGGCTTCGGAGAGAAGTGGCAGTTATTTCAGAGGCCATGGACTAACATTCGTCTTCTTCTTCTCTTTCCACAGGTACATGCTCTGCATAATTCCCCTGCTTCATCTGTCCCACTCCAATCAATATTCACATATGTTTGTTCTTTCCCCACTATATACCTTATCTGATTTTTAGAGGTGCTAAACTGCAGAGACTTGCGTCCTGGCTCTGTCTTTGATCACCCAGCCATCTCCTGTTGAAATGACCAGCTGTTAATTTATCCACAAGCCGTTCCCACAATGCCCTACACCTGATATAGTTTAATGTGGCCTATATATTTAGACTCTCTGTAAGGGGTGCACGCGTGCTGGGGTGTGCACGCGTCTTCTTGTGCAAAGTGGCTTCGGAGAGAAGTGGCAGTTATTTCAGAGGCCATGGACTAACATTCGTCTTCTTCTTCTCTTTCCACAGGTACATGCTCTGCATAATTCCCCTGCTTCATCTGTCCCACTCCAATCAATATTCACATATGTTTGTTCTTTCCCCACTATATACCTTATCTGATTTTTAGAGGTGCTAAACTGCAGAGACTTGCGTCCTGGCTCTGTCTTTGATCACCCAGCCATCTCCTGTTGAAATGACCAGCTGTTAATTTATCCACAAGCCGTTCCCACAATGCCCTACACCTGATATAGTTTAATGTGGCCTATATATTTAGACTCTCTGTAAGGGGTGCACGCGTGCTGGGGTGTGCACGCGTCTTCTTGTGCAAAGTGGCTTCGGAGAGAAGTGGCAGTTATTTCAGAGGCCATGGACTAACATTCGTCTTCTTCTTCTCTTTCCACAGGTACATGCTCTGCATAATTCCCCTGCTTCATCTGTCCCACTCCAATCAATATTCACATATGTTTGTTCTTTCCCCACTATATACCTTATCTGATTTTTAGAGGTGCTAAACTGCAGAGACTTGCGTCCTGGCTCTGTCTTTGATCACCCAGCCATCTCCTGTTGAAATGACCAGCTGTTAATTTATCCACAAGCCGTTCCCACAATGCCCTACACCTGATATAGTTTAATGTGGCCTATATATTTAGACTCTCTGTAAGGGGTGCACGCGTGCTGGGGTGTGCACGCGTCTTCTTGTGCAAAGTGGCTTCGGAGAGAAGTGGCAGTTATTTCAGAGGCCATGGACTAACATTCGTCTTCTTCTTCTCTTTCCACAGGTACATGCTCTGCATAATTCCCCTGCTTCATCTGTCCCACTCCAATCAATATTCACATATGTTTGTTCTTTCCCCACTATATACCTTATCTGATTTTTAGAGGTGCTAAACTGCAGAGACTTGCGTCCTGGCTCTGTCTTTGATCACCCAGCCATCTCCTGTTGAAATGACCAGCTGTTAATTTATCCACAAGCCGTTCCCACAATGCCCTACACCTGATATAGTTTAATGTGGCCTATATATTTAGACTCTCTGTAAGGGGTGCACGCGTGCTGGGGTGTGCACGCGTCTTCTTGTGCAAAGTGGCTTCGGAGAGAAGTGGCAGTTATTTCAGAGGCCATGGACTAACATTCGTCTTCTTCTTCTCTTTCCACAGGTACATGCTCTGCATAATTCCCCTGCTTCATCTGTCCCACTCCAATCAATATTCACATATGTTTGTTCTTTCCCCACTATATACCTTATCTGATTTTTAGAGGTGCTAAACTGCAGAGACTTGCGTCCTGGCTCTGTCTTTGATCACCCAGCCATCTCCTGTTGAAATGACCAGCTGTTAATTTATCCACAAGCCGTTCCCACAATGCCCTACACCTGATATAGTTTAATGTGGCCTATATATTTAGACTCTCTGTAAGGGGTGCACGCGTGCTGGGGTGTGCACGCGTCTTCTTGTGCAAAGTGGCTTCGGAGAGAAGTGGCAGTTATTTCAGAGGCCATGGACTAACATTCGTCTTCTTCTTCTCTTTCCACAGGTACATGCTCTGCATAATTCCCCTGCTTCATCTGTCCCACTCCAATCAATATTCACATATGTTTGTTCTTTCCCCACTATATACCTTATCTGATTTTTAGAGGTGCTAAACTGCAGAGACTTGCGTCCTGGCTCTGTCTTTGATCACCCAGCCATCTCCTGTTGAAATGACCAGCTGTTAATTTATCCACAAGCCGTTCCCACAATGCCCTACACCTGATATAGTTTAATGTGGCCTATATATTTAGACTCTCTGTAAGGGGTGCACGCGTGCTGGGGTGTGCACGCGTCTTCTTGTGCAAAGTGGCTTCGGAGAGAAGTGGCAGTTATTTCAGAGGCCATGGACTAACATTCGTCTTCTTCTTCTCTTTCCACAGGTACATGCTCTGCATAATTCCCCTGCTTCATCTGTCCCACTCCAATCAATATTCACATATGTTTGTTCTTTCCCCACTATATACCTTATCTGATTTTTAGAGGTGCTAAACTGCAGAGACTTGCGTCCTGGCTCTGTCTTTGATCACCCAGCCATCTCCTGTTGAAATGACCAGCTGTTAATTTATCCACAAGCCGTTCCCACAATGCCCTACACCTGATATAGTTTAATGTGGCCTATATATTTAGACTCTCTGTAAGGGGTGCACGCGTGCTGGGGTGTGCACGCGTCTTCTTGTGCAAAGTGGCTTCGGAGAGAAGTGGCAGTTATTTCAGAGGCCATGGACTAACATTCGTCTTCTTCTTCTCTTTCCACAGGTACATGCTCTGCATAATTCCCCTGCTTCATCTGTCCCACTCCAATCAATATTCACATATGTTTGTTCTTTCCCCACTATATACCTTATCTGATTTTTAGAGGTGCTAAACTGCAGAGACTTGCGTCCTGGCTCTGTCTTTGATCACCCAGCCATCTCCTGTTGAAATGACCAGCTGTTAATTTATCCACAAGCCGTTCCCACAATGCCCTACACCTGATATAGTTTAATGTGGCCTATATATTTAGACTCTCTGTAAGGGGTGCACGCGTGCTGGGGTGTGCACGCGTCTTCTTGTGCAAAGTGGCTTCGGAGAGAAGTGGCAGTTATTTCAGAGGCCATGGACTAACATTCGTCTTCTTCTTCTCTTTCCACAGGTACATGCTCTGCATAATTCCCCTGCTTCATCTGTCCCACTCCAATCAATATTCACATATGTTTGTTCTTTCCCCACTATATACCTTATCTGATTTTTAGAGGTGCTAAACTGCAGAGACTTGCGTCCTGGCTCTGTCTTTGATCACCCAGCCATCTCCTGTTGAAATGACCAGCTGTTAATTTATCCACAAGCCGTTCCCACAATGCCCTACACCTGATATAGTTTAATGTGGCCTATATATTTAGACTCTCTGTAAGGGGTGCACGCGTGCTGGGGTGTGCACGCGTCTTCTTGTGCAAAGTGGCTTCGGAGAGAAGTGGCAGTTATTTCAGAGGCAGTTAGTCAGGGCAGGAGTCAGGTCACCAACACTTTGACCACTTACTCTCCTTAAACTATGTTTCTGTTAGCTCTCACTTTTTCCTCTATAGTCCTCCACTTTCTAATAACCCCTCAAATCCCTACACCAAGTAAGAAACTCATCATCTCTCCCTCTATCCTCCCCATTCATCTCACCTCCTCCTCCAAATTATTCCTCAACATTCAATCCTGGATCTCCAAACACAGACAGCCACCTCATGCTCTCTCTTGCTCCCACCTGCTAACACTTTCTCTGCTCCTCCTCACTGCTGGAGATATCTCTCCAAATCCTGGTCCTCCTCGCCATATCCCCACAGTTACTTCTACCTCCTATCCACGACCTTCCTCAAACTGTCGCAACCCTTCTAACCTCATACCCATCCAACTAATACCCACCTCCTCAGCTATACTAACAGGAGCTCTATGGAACGCTCGCTCTGTCTGCAACAAACTTTCCTTCATCCACGATCTTTTCATTACAAACAAACTCTCCTTCCTCGCCATCACCGAAACCTGGCTCACCCCCTCTGACACAGCCTCCCCAGCTGCCCTTTCATATGGCGGATTCCACCTTTCCCACACCCCCCGCCCCAATGGCAAACATGGTGGAGGCGTAGGTTTCCTCCTATCAGAACTCTGTGCTTTCACCAAAATCCCACTGCCACCCTCCGTTACACTCCCCTCTTTTGAGGTGCACTGTGTGCGCATCTATTCCCCCTCCAACCTCCAACTGGCCGTCGTTTACCGACCCCCAGGGCAAGCCACCACCTTCTTAGACCATTTCACTACCTGGCTGCTTCACTTCCTTTCCACTGACATCCCCACTATCATAATGGGTGACTTCAACATCCCCATTGACACTCCCCACTCGTCTGTCTCTAAGCTACTATCCCTCACTTCCTCCTTTGGACTCACTCAATGGTCTTCCACACCCACCCACAAAGATGGCCACACACTGGACCTCATCTTCACCCGCCTCTGTTCCCTATCTAACCTCTCTAACTCACCACTCCCTCTCTCTGACCATAACCTCCTCACATTCTCTACCCTCTCCTCTCCGGGTGCACAATCCCCACTCCACAAACTCACACACCCTCGCAGAAATCTCAAACACCTTGACCTACACTCTCTCTCTGAATCCCTCCTTCCTCTCACAGACATAAATTCCTTGCACGATGCAGACGTTGCTGCTGCTTCATATAACACCACAATAGCTGCAGCTCTAGACTCGGTCGCCCCTCTCACACACACCACACCTCGCACATTCAACAGGCAACCCTGGCACACTAAACGTACCAAAGAACTGCGCCGGGCCTCCAGGGTTGCGGAGCGGAGATGGAAAAGGTCTCACTCCATCGAGCACTTCATCGCATTCAAGCAATCCCTCAGTAATTTCAAGTCCGCACTCACTACAGCAAAACAAACCTACTTCTCATCTCTCATATCCTCCCTATCTCACAACCCTAAACAGCTAGTTAACACTTTCAACTCTCTCCTTCATCCCCCAGCACCTCCTCCCTCTTCTCTCATCTCAGCCGACGACTTTGTCTCATTCTTCAAACAGAAGATTGACACCATCAGACAAAACTTTGGCCTAAAGTCCACACAACCCCTCCTCATATCTACTCAACCCTCCTCCTCCAAACCCCACTTCTCCACCATTACAGAAGGTCAAGTCTCCTCTTTACTCTCCAAATCACACCTCACCACCTGCGAACTTGACCCAATCCCATCCCACCTCATCACTAACCTCACCTCAGTCTTCATCTCAACCCTAACCCACCTCTTCAATCTATCACTAACAACCGGAGTCTTCCCCTCATGTTTCAAACATGCCGCAATCACACCCATCCTCAAAAAGCCCTCCCTTGACCCTTCCTCTCTGACCAGCTACCGCCCCATATCACTCCTCCCCTTTGCCTCAAAACTTCTAGAACAACATGTCCACCTTGAACTGTCCTCCCACCTCTCCTCCTTCTCCCTCTTCGACCGTCTACAATCTGGCTTCCGACCGCATCACTCGACTGAAACTGCCCTGACCAAAGTCACCAACGACCTACTAAATGCCAAATCCAAGCGACACTACTCCATCCTCCTCCTTCTGGACCTGTCATCTGCCTTTGACACAGTGGACCATTCCCTCTTACTCCAGATTCTCTCATCTCTTGGCATCACGGACTTGGCTCTATCTTGGATCTCCTCATACTTAACAGACAGGACATTCAGCGTCTCCCACTCACGCACCACCTCCTCATCTCGCCCCCTATCTGTCGGTGTCCCCCAAGGTTCAGTTCTAGGATCTCTGCTCTTCTCCATCTACACCTTCGGCCTGGGACAGCTCATAGAGTCTCACGGCTTTCAGTATCACCTCTATGCTGACGACACACAGATCTACCTCTCTGGACCCGATATCTCCTCCCTACTAACCAGAATCCCACAATGTCTGTCCGCCATCTCATCCTTCTTCTCCGACAGGTTTCTAAAACTCAACATGGATAAAACAGAGTTCATCATCTTTCCACCCTCTCATTCACATCCCCCATCCGACCTATCCATCAACGTCAATGGCTGTTCACTCTCCCCAGTCCCACAAGCTCGCTGCCTTGGGGTAACCCTGGACTCTGATCTCTCCTTCAAGCCACATATTCAAGCCCTTTCCACCTCCTGCCGACTCCAACTCAAAAACATCTCCCGGATCCGTGCATTCCTCAGCAAAGACTCTGCTAAAACACTAGTGCATGCCCTCATCATATCCCGCCTCGACTACTGCAACCTCCTGCTCCGTGGCATCCCTTCCAACACTCTTGCACCTCTCCAATCTATCCTAAACTCTGTTGCTCGACTAATCCACCTGTACCCCCGCTATTCCCCGGCCTCTCCTCTCTGTCAATCCCTTCACTGGCTCCCTACTGCCCAGAGAATTCAGTTCAAAACTCTAACCATGGCATACAAAGCCATCCACAACCTGTCTCCCCCATACATCTGTGACCTAGTCTCCCGGTACTTACCTGCACGCAACCTCCGATCCTCACAAGATCTCCTGCTCTACTCCCCTCTTATCTCCTCCTCCCACAATCGTATACAAGATTTCTCCCGTGCTTCCCCCCTACTCTGGAACTCTCTACCCCAACATATCAGACTCTCGCCGACCGTGGAAACCTTCAAAAGGAACCTGAAGACCCACCTCTTCCGACAAGCCTACAACCTGCAGTAACCACCGCTCCACCATACCGCTGCACGACCAGCTCTACCCTCACCTACTGTATCCTCACCCATCCCTTGTAGACTGTGAGCCCTCGCGGGCAGGGTCCTCGCTCCTCCTGTACCAGTCGCTGACTCGTTTTGTTAAGATTATGTAAATGCTTTTGTTATGTATATCCCTATCACATGTAAAGCGCCATGGAATAAATGGCGCTATAATAATAAATAATAATAATAATAATTTGGAACGCCATGTACTTCTATTTTATTATACAGTATTTGCTATTTTAACCAAAGTGACAACAGGAATGGCAATCTTATTGGTTGTCACATTTGAATTGGCAAATAACACCTTCTTAAATATCTTTGTTCTATTTTATTCTGCTATTCCCTTCCTGAAATCCATGAATAAATTGACAACTGGATATTAATATTCCACTGGTAATGTAATTGAACTTTTCTTCTGTTATTCCTCCTGGAATGCATGAATAAATCTACAACATGGTGTCCTAAGAAAAGATGGAAACAATCGAAGCCAGCATCCAAAATTAATTAAAACTTGGATTTTATTTCTTTAAGTTAAAAACTTGAATCCAGCAAGATTCCACGAGCGAGAGACATAAATATTGCATATGCATTTCAGGCACAACTTTCCCTTAAAGGAATTGTCCACTACTATAACAACACCTTCTCATACCCCATGTTTGGCCCCCGTTAAAATGAAAAAGTTTATACTCACCTCCCGTTCCAGCGGTGACGGCACTTGCAGTCCCAGGACTTATGTGTGGTTGTCATGTCATGTGAGCCCTGCGTCTAATCAGTGCTGGTGTCACTGTCCCCACCTTCAGATGTATAAGATGTATAATTGACAGGAAGTGGGGGCCCAGCCGCAGTTCTCAGGTCCTCTTGATTACTCATACGTCTAAAGGTGGGGACAGTGACGTCAGCACTGACTGGAAGCAAGGTTCACACGACGTAACAACCTCACAAGTGCCCCGGGAATGCGAGTGCCGACACTGCTGGAACAGCGCCGGCACGGGAGGTGAGTATAAGTGGTTTTATTTTAACGGGGGCAAACACTCATATTGAGAAGGGGTTGTCCACTATTTAATCATAGCATAGGTTATCTCCTGTTTATCCACTGTCCAGCAGTGTTATATCATGGGGCTAATAGCTAATGATAATTTACTAACCAAATTTTCAGTAACTTCTATCAACACCTTTGTTACCACATTTCACAATACAACTGTTTTCAAAATGATGCAACTTTCTACTAAATTTTAATTAAAAATATACAGGGTGCACAGTTCTTTTTTTGCAAATGTAAGCATGGTAATCTATTTTCAACAAACCCCAATTAAGTCAATTTCCATCTTTGACCTACTTCTTAGGCTGAAACATGGTCCAAGTATGTGCTGTGATGTCTGGACCTGCCATGAGTCACGTCATATATGCTTATGAGGCTCTTGATTATGGGTCACGAGTCCTGCGTCTGGTCAAGTACGTCATGATCCATACCGTATTTCACAGACTTCTGAATTCAACCTTACTAAAAGCCGGCAGAAAAAAAGTAGAATACAATTACTGTAGAATCAGACTGCAGGGTTACCACTGAAATTTGTTACTATGAAGATGTGTAAATTTGCATAGGAACTGTACACAGAAATATGTCAGGAAATTGAGTGATCTAATCTTTTTATTTTAGGTGCATAAAAGCAATAAAGATAATAGGTTGCAAAATTATATGTAATAGAAGTCAAAATGCCTTATTGTCATCTGCCAGTTGACCGCAATCAAATGGAACCAAGATGCCTTAGGAATGTTGAAGGGGGAACAGATTTGAAAGTGAGACCCGCTCAGGTGATGTCCAGTGAGGAGTTTTCAAATATGACGGTCGAGCGCTCCAAACCTGAGGTGATTTCGGCGCCAAGCTGCAGAGAGAAGGAGACGAGCACTGGATGTGCTGAGGAAACCAGCCTGACAGGTCAGAGTCAGAGACCTACGAGGCAGGACATGCGGATGCCAGTGAACAAATACCGGATTCACCGCAGAGGTCCCCAAGTGCCGTGGCCACTGAGGAGAGCCGGAATCTGCTTGTGGTACTGAGTGACTTCACAGTGCCCGACATTGCCCGTCAACCGACAAGGTCTGGACCCCACTATCCAAGGCACGAGAGACCGCCTTCAACGGCCGAGCAAAGAGGAGATAAGAGAGAACTGCGTCAGAGGAGTCCCGCCAGTAGAAACAGAGGAGCTGCATCGCTGAACAGGGCCGTCACTTCAATTGATCATCTACAGTACTGGGGACAGCCAGGTTTAGGATGTCAGGTTGGGAGAGGGACGGGCGAAGTGAAAAAAGCCAAACTGTATTTAATTGACTTTGTTAGAAAAAGACTTGTGGCCTAGCGGGAATAACCGGTGACCCCCGCTAGGGCCATTCACAGAGTTAAAGAACTGCCGTGGTGACTCCCACGCCAGGGTGCATCACATTATTTTGGGAGATTGTTCATTGTTATTGTAAATTACCTGTTCATTCTTTTTATTAACCCCTTATTTAAAGCCTGGTTATATACAGTACAGACCAAAAGTTTGGACACACCTTCTCATTTAAAGATTTTTCTGTATTTTCATGACTTTGAAAATTGTACATTCACTCTGAAGGCATCAAAACCATGAATTAACACATGTGGAATTATATACTTAACAAAAAAGTGTGAAACAACTGAAAATATGTCTTATATTCTAGGTTCTTCAAAGTAGCCACCTTTTGCTTTGATGACTGCTTTGCACACTCTTGGCATTCTCTTGATGAGCTTCAAGAGGCAGTCACCGGAAATGGTTTTCACTTCACAGGTGTGCCCTGTCAGGTTTAATAAGTGGGATTTCTTGCCTTATAAATGGGGTTGGGACCATCAGTTGTGTTGTGCAGAAGTCAGGTGTATACACAGCTGATAGTCCTACTGAATAGACTGTTAGAATTTGTATTATGGCAAGAAAACAGCAGCTAAGTAAATAAAAACAAGTGGCCATCATTACTTTAAGAAATGAAGGTCAGTCAGTGTGAAAAATTGGACAAACTTTGAAAGTGCCCCCAAGTGCAGTTGCAAAAACCATCAAGCGCTACAAAGAAACTGGCTCACATGAGGACCGCCCCAGGAAAGGAAGACCAAGAGTCACCTCTGCTTCTTAGGATAAGTTTATCTGAGTCACCAGCCTCTGAATTCGCAGGTTAACAGCAGCTCAGATTAGAGACCAGGTCAATGCCACACAGAGTTCTAGCAGCAGACACATCTCTACAACAACTGTTAAGAGGAGACCTTGTGCAGCAGGCCTTCATGGTAAATTAGCTGCTAGGAAACCACTGCTACGGACAGGCAACAAGCAGAAGAGACTTGTTTGGGCTAAAGAACACAAGGAATGGGCATTAGACCAGTGGAAATCTGTGCTTTGGTCTGATGAGTACAAATTTGAGATCTTTGGTTCCAACCACAGTGTCTTTGTGTGACGCAGAAAAGGTGAACGAATGGACTCTACAAGCCTGGTTCCCACCGTGAAGCATGGCGGAAGAGGTGTGATGGTGTGGGGGTGCTTTGCTGGTGACACTGTTGGGGATTTATTCAAAATTGAAGGCATACTGAACCAGCATGGCTACCACAGCATCTTGCAGCAGCATGCTATTCCATCCGGTTTGAGTTTAGTTGGACCATCATTTATTTTTCAACAGGACAATGACCCCAAACACCTCTAGGCTGTGTAAGGGCTATTTGACCAAGAAGGAGAGTGATGGGGTGCTACGCCAGATGACCTGGCCTCCACAGTCACCAGACCTGAACCCAATCGAGATGGTTTGGGGTGAGCTGGACCACAGAGTGAAGGCAAAAGGGCCAACAAGTGCTAAGCATCTCTGGGAACTCCTTCAAGATTGTTGGAAGACCATTTCCAGTGACTACCTCTTGAAGCTCATCAAGAGAATGCCAAGAGTGTGCAAAGCAGTCATCAAAGCAAAAGGTGGCTACTTTGAAGAACCTAGAATATGACATATTTTCAGTTGTTTCACACTTTTTTGCTAAGTATATAATTCCACATGTGTTAATTCATAGTTTTGATGCCTTCAGTGTGAATGTAAAATTTTCATAATTATGAAAATACAGAAAAATCTTTAAATGAGAAGGTGTGTCCAAACTTTTGGTTTGTATGGTGTATGTATATATATATATATATATATATATATATATTTATATAAATTGTTTTTACATATCTCTGACTGCCCTCATTTCGTGTCTCTGCGCCTTGCATTTCTGACACCTGCTTTACATTTACACAACCTTATCCCAGAGGTGTATCCGGAGGGGGCAGGCAGGCATCTGCCCTGTGCGCCGCCGGCAGGGGGGCACCATTGGGCTCCCTAATGCGGTGGTCCAAAGTGTCTCCCCCACTACCTGCATTTTGCCGCCCCTGGACTGGGTGTAGGCAGTTATCTGAGCTGGCTGTCAAGGTGACAACCGGCTCAGAAAAGGTGCAGCGTGCCGACTCCCAGTGAACATTTGTCTGGCAAGACTCATGATTGCTAATAACTAGTTGTCCTTTAAAAATCACACTGCCTATACATGCTGAAAAGTTTAATCTGAATTTAACGAACGTCTGAATTCGGTCTTACTAATAGCTGGCAAAAAGTAGGATATAATTAATTGATATAGAGTGACTGCAGAAAAGAAATACACTGACATTTATGTGTAGTCTATTACCATGGAGATGTATAAATCTGCTTAGGACCTATATACAATAAAACGACAGGAAATAAAGTGATCTAATATTTTATTGGATATGCACTGATGCAATAAAGTTTTGCAACTTTTGGTTGCAAAAGTGCATACAAATGTGATTTATTAAGATAATGTAAGTTTTAAGTTTTGTTTGGATATTGAAAGTTTTAGCAGGGCAGGGCTCATGATTGCCAATAACTTGAGAGAGTGATACTTTAAACTTTTGTTGACATGCAAAAGCATTGTGATATTTTTTTATTTATCCATTTAAATCAGTTTGGAATGTGGGTAATGCATGCTTTTTAGATCTATTTTTTTTTTTAGTTTATTTTAAGAAATACATTCATAGCTATAAACCGTTTGTCTTTCTTAGAAGGAATCTGTAACCAGGTTTTTGCTACCCCGTCTGTAGAGGTAGATACCCTAATTCCTTTGATGTAACTTAATTAGCTGCTTGCTGTCATTTTGATAAAATCAACATTTTATTTGTTGCAGATCTAGCAGTTTTCTCAATGCCAAGCTCTGTATAATTATGTAATGATTGGTATCTGTCTGCCCATGCGCAGCATACACAGAAATCTGCCAATCAGTGATGGGGGCGGGGTTATACAGAGCTCATGAATGTGCTTGACTACATGGCAGCCGGTTTACTAGTCTTCTTGCGATAAACAGTGATTTTATCAAATCTGCACTAAGCAGCCCACAAAGTGACACATCACTGGAATCAGGGACCTTTTCCCTACATGATGCTGCTTTCAGATTAAATGGCAAAAAACTGGTGAAAGATTCCCTTTAAATCATGTTTTATGTTACAAAAGAAATCAATAGAAATGTCATCAATCGAAAGAGTTGTTAGAACTGATAGAAAACTCCCAAGTCTGCTTACCTTACACATATTTTTTATACAAAGTGTAATTAGGCAAATGTCAGATGTTGTGTAAGAACCTAGAAGTCACAATTCTATCTTCTATAGCTCAGGTTACATCTTTTCTGTCATCTAAATCATTATTCAAAGTGATTTACAGCTAATAAGCATCAGTCTTGTGCTTTTGTTCTGACAGAAATGAATGGAAAAGTACTGAGGAAAGAACATTAGTGTCAGCAGGGGCATAGAACATGTGTGGTTAAAACAAAAATCTCATCATTATTGTTACTTAACATGCAGCTATTTTAATAGAGTTCTCAATGTGTAGGCTATTTGATATTATAAAATCAAAGCAGAGTATTAAATGACTGGAGGCCAATCAAATTTTGTAAGGTGCAAGAACATCATAATGTGTTTTTGATAATATGCTTTCGTTTTTGCTTTTATTTTAACTTCACAGGTTATGAAAAGTTTATAGTGGGTTTAATACGGTTTTTGCATAGAAAAGTCAAGGTATTTTCTGAATCATATCTTAAAGGTAAAGACTTTTTTTTAATAGACCTTACTACCCAAACTAAGACAAAGGTTAAAGTCACATTAGCCATCATTGTGACACATCCTAACACTTGTCAAAGTATAGAAAAAGTCTTTAGGGAATAAAGGTATCAATATTTATATAGTGAATAAATGGTTGTAATGGTGGTGGAAAAGCGGTCATTGTTTGGTCACTGTATAGTGGCAATTTTTCGTCACTGAATGTGATTATCACTCAGTACTTTTTGGATCAATTTTGTCAGAGGCAAAGACGGCATTATTTGTGACAAATTCACTGAATTTGCGACAGGGCCAATTTCCATTTTTGGGTTTTCATTTTTTCTTCCACTTCTTCTTCTCTTATATTTTTCTGTCCAATTGATGAGTTGTACTTTTGAATGACACTATTCATTTTACCACATAATGCACTGGACAATGGGGAAAAAAATCCAAGTGGAGAGAAACTGTGAAGAAAACATTGTTCTGACTGTTTTTATGGTGTACATTTTGTGGTAAAAATTACCTCGCAATATGATTCTTCTCATAGGAATTATTATGGCGCTACCTGTTTTTTAAATTTTTTTAATGGTGAAAAAAAATCAGAAGTTTTCTCAAAAAATTTTTGGGGATTGTGTCGCCATTTTCCGAGACCTTTAACATTTTCATTTTTCGGTCGATGAAGCTGTGTGACAACCTTTTATTTTGCGAGACATCATTTATATTGATATGATTTTGGGATAGATGTGATGTTTTGAGCGCTTCTTACAGCATTTTTTGTGGAATTGAAGTGATCACAAAAACTTAATTTTGGCCTTCTTGAATTTTTTTTTTTATAGTTGTCAAGGCTCACAGCCAGGGGGATCGTATCTCAACCTACCCACTCTGTTATGTTTGGAGTGAACAGCTCTCCGCTGCCCCCTATCGTCCGGACAATTAATCGATTGACCAACAATTAACAGAGGAGGTTGCAGGCTGCTTCCACTAATAGGCCGGTTATTGGGAAACTAACAGTGAGCGTATGGTATATACACCTCTGATTCCAACGCATGGAATATATGTACAGTTGTGCTCAAAAGTTTACATACCCCTGCAGAATTTTTGCTTTCTTGGCCTAATTTCAGAGAATATGAATGATAACAAAAAACTTTTTCTCCACTCATGGTTAGCCATTTATTGTCATACTACTGTGTTTTTTCTTTTTAAATCTTAATGACAACCAAAAACATGCAAATGACAATGATCAAAAGTTCACATACCCTGGTGATTTTGGCCTGATAACATGTACAGAATTTTACACAAATGGGTTTGAATGGCTACTAAAGATAACATCCTCACCTGTGACCTGTTTGCTTGTAATCAGTGTGTGTGCACTCATGGTTAGCCATTTATTGTCAAGCTACTGTGTTTTTTCTTTTTAAATCTTAATGTCAACCAAAAACATCATAATGACCCTTATCGAAAGTTCACATACCCTGGGGATTTTGGCCTGATAACATGCACAGAATATGACACAAATGGGTTTGAATGGCTACTAAAGGTAACATTCTCACCTGTGACCTGTTTGCTTGTAATCAGTGTGCATAAAAGCTGAGTGAGTTTCTGGGATCCAGAGAGACTCTTGCATCTTTCATCCAGTTACTGATGTTTCTGGATTGTGAGTCATGAGGAAAGCAAAAGAATTGTCAACTGATCTACGGGAAAGGTAGTTGAACTGTATAACACAGGAAAGGAATACAAAAAAATATCCAAGGAATTGATAATGCCAGTCAGCAGTATTAAAACTGTGATTAACAAATGGAAAATCAGGGGATCTCTAAAAACCAAACCATGGTCAGGTAGACCAACAAAAATTTCGGCCACAACTGCCAAGAAAATTGTTTGGGATGCAAAGAAAAACCCACAAATAACATCAGCTGAAATTCAGGACTCTCTGAAAACTAGCGGTGTGGCTGTTTCAAGATGCACAATAGGGAGGCATTTGAAGAAAAATGGGCTGCATGGTCAAGTCACCAGAAGAAAGCCATTACTGAGCAAATGCCACAAAGTATCTCGCCTACAATACGCCAAACAGCACCGAGACAAGCCTCAAAACTTCTGGTACAAGGTAATTTGGAGTGATGAGACCAAAATTGAATTTTTTGGCCACAACCATAAACGTTACATTTGGAGAGAGGTCAACAAGGCCTATGATGAAAGGAACACCATTCCTACAGTAAAGCACGAAGGTGGATAGCTGATGTTTTGGGGATGTGCGAGCTACAAAGGCACAGGAAACTTGGTAAAAGTTGAAGGAAAGATGATAGCAGCATGTTATCAGAAAATACTGCAGGCAAATTTGCACTCATCAGCCCGGAAGCTGCGCATGTGATGTACTTGGATGTTCCAAAATGACAACGATCCAAAACACAAGGCCAAGTTGACCTGTCATTGGCTACAGCAGAACAAAGTGAAGGTTCTGGAGTGGCCATCTCAGTCTCCTGACCTCAATATTATTGAGCCACTCTAGGGAGATCTCAAGTGCGCATTTCATGCTAGACAGCCCAGGAATTTACATAAACTGGAGGCTTTTTGCCAAGAAGAATGGGTAGCTTTACCATCTGAGAAAATAAAGATCCTCATCCACAACTACCCCAAAAGACTTCAAGCTGTCATTGATGTTAGAGGGGGCAATACACGGTATTAAGAACTGGGGTATGTGAACTTTTGATCAGGGTCGTTTGAATGTTTTTGGTTGTCATTAAGATTTATAAAGAGAAAACACAGTAGTTTGACAATAAATGGCTTCACCCAACTAATAACCATGAGTGGAGAAAAAGTTTTTCTGTTATCATTCATATTCTCTGAAACAAGGCCAAGAAAGGAAAAATTCTGCCGTGGTATGTAAACTTTTGAGTACAACTATATATACCCCCATACGGTCACTGCTAACTTCACGGTAACCCAAGAAAGATTATTAGCTGCCACCACCAGTCGTTTTTACAGGCTGACTGGACACCTAATAGGTAGCATATGGCTTTGAGGTGCGATTTACAGAACAAAAGGAACATAGCTATTAAATTTTACATTTACTGTATATACTCGAGTATAAGCCGAGTTTTTCAGCACATTTTTTTGTGCATATTCCATTGGATATTGGTGGGGGAGTTGCAGCGGCGAACAAGGGGTTGTGGCAGCGGAGGAGCGGGGCACACGCATTAGTGCGTGGAGAAGAGAAAGGCGTGGAGAAGAGGGAATATTCCTTCTCTTTAGCAGCAGCCACAGAGGAGCGCTGAGCCGCGGCTCCTGCTGACAGTGCATGCTACTAAAGAGAATGCATATTCACTCTTCTCCACGCCCATGGTCCAGGGGTGGAGAGGAGTGAATATGCCGGCAGCTCACATCAGCATCTGAGAGCGCATGCCTGTGACGCCATGCACTGCTCAGATGCTGACATGAGCTGCTGCAGCAGTACGGGATGCAGCGCATGAGCAGAGGTGAGGAAGGAAGGTAAGTAGAAGTGTTTATTTTTTAATGTGTGCAGTGATGGGGCCATACATACCAGGATAAGGTGATGAGGAGGCCATGCATACCAGGATTGGGGGATAAGAGGGCCATACATACCAGGATTGGGGGATGAGGAGGCCATACATACCAGGATTGGGGGATGAGGAGGCCATGCATACAAGGATTGGGGGGTGAGGAGGCCATGCATACCAGGATTGGGGGATGAGGTGGCCATGCATACCAGGATTGGAGCTGAGGGGGCCATGCATATCAGGATTGGAGCTGAGGGGGTCATGCATACCAGGATTGGGGATGAGGGTGCCATGCATACCAGTATTGGGGGATGAGGGGGCCATGCATACCAGGATTGGGGCATGAGGGGGCCATGCATACCAGGATTGGAGGATGAAGAGGCCATGAATACCAAGATTGGGGGATTAGGGGGCCAGGCATTACCAGGATTGGAGATGAGGGTGCAATGCATACAAGGATTGGGGATGAGGGTGCCATGCATACCAGGATTGGGGATGAGGGGTCCATGCATACCAGGATTGGGCATAAGGGGACCATGCATGCCAGGATTGAGGATGAGGGAGCAATGCACACCAGGATGGTGAAATTTACCAGTAGCTGCTGCATTTCCCACTGTAGGCACTCGAGTCAATAAGTTTTCCCAGTTTTTTGTGGTAAATTTAGGTACCTCGGCTTATACTCGGGTCGGCTTATACTTGAGTATATACTGTAATTCAGAACGATAGGCAGTGTTTATAAAAAATATACAAAAGGTTTTACAAAGGAGACAAAACAAGACAGCAATATACAGTTACATAAAATAAAACGGATAAAACAAAGGAAAGTCACTCACAGAGATAAATCAACTTAACCGAAAGAGAGCACTTTGATTGGAGATGTTTAGTGAATGGGATTCGTGCATACATGATGTGTATCTCTCTACAGGAATAAAGATCATAATTTGGCTTGACCTTTTATCAGAACCTAAGTTACACCCACACCCCCTCCTTGATGACCTCATGTAGGTCGGGTTGTGGATTGTTCTTAGCCCTTCAGGATTTTCTGAAATTCTCAACTTATTCAATAACTTCTCTTTGGATAATCGCAGAAGTTCAAGACTGCCGCCATATTTTTTATTAGAATTTTACCATTACCCAGAGACCAAACATGACATGGCTGTTGTCAGTTACCTTGTTACTATTAATTTGTGGCTTATAGGCAGGGGTTACAGTTATAACAAAATATATATATTCTTCCCCTATTTGCCCTGAAGCTGAATGTATGTCCCATCACGATAGGGTTTATATAAACTCCAATATTCAATATTTCCTTTCAGAGACATACATCTGCGGCCAATGTATAGCATTTCACTTGCAGGAAGCCACAGCGATACTTGAATTCAAGATGCATTTCCTGGGGACAAAGGAGGATTCCACTTTGTTAGTTATGTGTTGTAAGGCGGCGGTGTTCACACCGTGCAGTAACTGAGGCAGTGACCCAAGCAAGTCCAACATAAACAGCTTTCATTCAGCAACTTACGGGTAAACAGATAATCCTCGAGATCGCAGCCGGGTTAACATAAGTCCACAACAACGGTTGCTATGGGCACCGGCCGCACCGGGCCGCTCAGAGCCTGACGGGTGCAGAGCCTTCCCAGGCGTAGGTTCAGCTACACACAGGCCCACCAAGCTTTCCTGCTACGTTCCTAGCAGGTCACAACACTGAACAACACTAATCCTTAATGCAGGGTTTTTTAAGGACCTGTGGCAAGAGCCACTGGAAAACCCGGGTTGGAGGGAGGAGGCCACCCCACTGCTTTCCTGTAGCCTCCTCCAAGAAATGAAGGCCCTGCCAGGTTTTACTAATCTGCCTTAGCAAGATAGCCTGACCAGGTCAATGCTCACCTTCATTCCTGCAGTGATCAGGTGTGTCTGTGAATGCAATGCACTCCAATGGATTTAATAGGTCTCTGTACACATTCTGGGGGATATATATAACGTCCCTCGTATATGATCCCAGTCACTGCCTCACATATCCCCCCCCTCTGTTCAAACTTGTGGGGTTGAACATTTGTCACCATACAGGGTGCCCGGGACAGGGCATCCGCGTTTGCCTGCGACTTCCAGGGCGATGTTCCACAGAGAAACTGAAATTTTGCAGTGACAGGAACCACCCGGTGACTCGCGTATTCCTCTCCTTGAAGTTCCTCATCCATACCAAGGGTGAGTGGTCCGTCACCAAGCGGAACTGATGCCCGAGTAAATAATAACGTAGCGATTCCAAGGCCCACTTAAAAGCCAAACACTCCTTCTCTACCACGCTATAGTTTTTCTCTGCCGGGATAAGTTTTCTACTCAAGTAGGTGACTGGGTGCTCTTCACTAGTGTTGAGCGAGCACTAAAATGCTCAGGTGCTAGAAGCTCGGGCAGAGCTCGCCGTGATACTCGGGTGCTCGACCCGAGCCATGAGCCCAATGTTAGTCTATGGGAGACCTGAGCATTTTTGCGGCGGCACCCCCAGCAGTCTTTTAAAAGCCTAACAAGTGCCCAAAATGATAGTGACAGTGCTCAAATGACATGGGGACAGCATGGGGATCGCCCCAGGAAGCATTTATGACCCTCAGGTCACTGCTGTCAACAATGTGGTCAGAGGTATTAAGCCACATTTAAGGCCTCACAATAAAACGTTCAAAAACTAAACTGAAACTGCTTTCCTGTGAAATATGTTAAGGAAGTTCCTTTCCAGGGTAAAGACTTGTGTATAAGGTAAAATAAATAACCAAAAAAAAATACTCCTCCACACCTTGGGCTATGTTCACAAGTAGCATTTTTTATGCGTTTTTGCACTTTTGTATTGCTTTCAACCGTGACAAATGCATTCACCGGGAAATGTCATTTTAACATTTTACAACCTTATCTGGCCATGTGCTGTGTGACACATGCATACAGTGCTGAAAAGACATGGGAACAGCATGGGGAAGACCCCTGGAAGCCTCTCTGACACCCAGGTCACTGCCTAAAACTGTGCCCATCAGAAGTCATCCTTGCCGTATCACAAGATGCAGACTTGTAACTATCCCCGTGCAAGTTCTTGTACCAGGGCACTGTTCAATTGTACCTCCCCCATTCCTTGGAATGCAAGCGTAAGTGTGCAGCCTGCCACCCACCCACCCCCAGGCTGCAATACCATACTGCTTGCTTGCACTTGAAATTGGGCCTTTTAGGCATGTGGAGGCGGAATCTGGCCACCACATCAAGGCTGCGTTGGAGGCCTGGAATCCATACTCCGTCCCCAGCCGCCCGGCGGCCGGGTGTCTACACTCGGTCACCAGCCGCCATGGGGTGGCCGGGTGTCCATACTCGGTCCCCAGCCACCCCGCTCTCTTCTGCTCACAAATCCTTTGCAACATGCGGAG
This sequence comes from Phyllobates terribilis, assembly GCF_046119375.1. NCBI lineage: Eukaryota > Metazoa > Chordata > Amphibia > Anura > Dendrobatidae > Phyllobates > Phyllobates terribilis. The sequence goes on from NW_027362764.1 coordinate 462,763,542, forward strand.
GGTAGAGTTCCAACGTGTGGGGACATCACACACCAGTCAGTGTGACGGAAGCTGCAAACGCTGCTGCAACACAGCAAGGGCGGCGGAAGCTGTAGCCGACTTGCGAAAATGAGCTGACAGGCGGCGTACTTTGACGAGCAGATCTGGCAACTCGGGGTACGATTTAAGAAACCACTGAACCACGAGGTTAAGCACATGAGCCAGGCATGGTACGTGTGTGATCTCGCCTCGCCTCAGAGCCGCCACCAGGTTACGGCCATTGTCACACACCACCATGCCTGGATGTAGGTTCAGTGGTCTCAGCCACAGAACTGCCTGCTCTTTCACAGCCGTCCACAACTCACAAGCAGTGTGAGGTTTCTCACCTAAGCTTAGGAGTTTCAGCACAGCCTATTGCCACTTGGCGGAGGCAGTACTGCAGTGCTTCCAGCTTGTAACTCATGTGGTGATATCTGAGATGGAGGCTGAACATGAGGAGGAGGAGGATGATGCGCAGGTGCTGTACACTGTGGGGGCAACTCTTACTGACATAGGGCCCGCAATCCTCGGTGTGGGGAGGATGTGTTCCGTCCCAAGGTCCGACTGGGTCCCGGCTTCCACTATGCTTACCCAGTGTGCCATCAGGGAGATGTACCGTTCCTGGCCACAAGCACTTGTCCACGTGTCCGTTGTCAGGTGGACTCTCCCAGTAACTGCGTTGTTGAGGGCACGGCAGATGTTTTGGGACACATGCTTCTGTAGTGCGGGGATGGCACACCAGGCAAAATAGTGTCGGCTGGGGACCAAGTACCGAGGGACGGCCACAGCCATAAGGTTGAGGAAGGATTTCATCTCCACCAGCCTAAAAGGCAGCATTTCCAACGCAAGCAGTCGTGAAATGTGTGAATTTAGGACTGTGGCCTGTGGGGCGTTAGCTGCGAATTTCCGCTTTCATTCAAAGGTCTGGGATATGGACAATTGAGCGCTGCGGTGGGACGTGGACGTTGGCATTGATGATGTTTCTTGAGAAACTGCCATAACAAGTGAAGACTGAGAAGAGGGGGCATCTTTGCATGCAGTATGGACAGGGGATTGCCTTGCACACACAACAGGGGGTTCTATTGCACGCACAACAGTGGAAGAAGCAGTGGTGACACCCGCTGACACTGGTCGTGGACCCTGGGGTCGCCCCACAAAGTCGGGTGCTTTGCTGCCATGTGTCTGATCATGCTGGTGGTGGTCAGGCTGGTAGTTTTGTCACCCCTGCTGATGCTGGCATGGCAGGTGGTACAAATGGCCTTTTTGGGGTTATCAGCAGAGTCTTTAAAAAAATTCCAGACTCTGGAAGACCTACCGGTTGTACTGGCAACGGCCCTCGTGTTGGTGTTACGGGGAACAATTGCCCGCCTTCTGTCTGTGGCCACCACACCGTTCTTCCTGCCTGTTGGGGTACTCTTCCTCCCTCCCCCTGTGTGCTGCTGGCCTCACTCTGCATGTCCTCCTGCCACATTGGGTCAGTTACTAGATCATCCACCACCTCCTCCTCTTCCACTTGCGCACCACGATCCTCCTCCTCACTTCCTGGCAATTGTGTCTCGTCATCATCCACCTCTTGTGACAAATTGCCAGTGTCGACTTCCTGTGGCCATGGCTGTTCAAATATTTGGGCATCGCTACATGGGATCTCCTCTTCCACCACTTCAAGCGGAGCAGGCGAGGGGCACAAATCTGGAAATGGACCAGTGAACAGCTCTTCAGAGTGTCCAAGTGTGGGATCAGTTGCTGTCTGACGACACTCGGCACGGTGGGAGGAAGGAGCATCAGGGTGAGAAGGAGTATGCGGTCGAGACTCACGGCTACTAAGAGTCGACCGTGTGGAAGACAGGACAGAGGTGGTGGTGCCCAGGTGACTGGAAGTATTATCTGCTATCCAATTAATAACCTGTTCACACTGATCAGTTCGCAATACAGGTGTTGTTTTGTGCTTCCCTAGAAATTCGGTAAAGAAGTGGGAGCGAGAAGATGTGGCTGTTTGTTGTGGCACATTTTCACCTTGGCCACGGCCCCGTCCTCTGCACGCACCATCACCAGAACGTCCACTTCCACGTCCCTTGCCACGCGCCTTGCCCATTGTAAAGAAAGTAAAATAGCTTACACTCGCACTATCAAAGGAAAAAGGGTAATTAAAAGTAGATTAGAACCGTAGAAGAGGAAAACCACAGTTCTATTTCTCTGGCCTACACCCGACTCTTTTAAACAATCTGAACAATCAGGGAGAAAATATTACTGTTTTTCTTTACGGAAAAAATGCCAAAAGCAGGATAATAGAGATTTTTAACCGTGGAACAGCAAAACCACAGTTATAATTTACTGGTGTATACCAGGCTTTTTAAAATATATATATATTTGCGGCTGAACAGTGAGCGACACACTCAAACTGTTTTTTTAAATACAAATGGCCCAAAAGTAGATAATACAGAGGTTTGAACCGTGGAACTGCAAAACCACACTTGTATTTCTCGGGCCTACACCAGACTATTTTCAGCAGATATATTTGTGTCTGAACAATCAGGAGACACTATAATTAATTTTTTACGGCCAAAGATTGCGAAAAGCAGGATACTACAGAGATTTCACCCGTGGAACTGCAAAATCACACTTGTATTTCTCGGGCCTACACCAGACTATTTTCAGCAGATATATTTGTGTCTGAAAAATCAAGGAGACACTATTATTTTTTTTTTACGGCAAAAAATGCAAAAAGTTGGATAATAGAGATTTTTTACCGTGGAACAGCAAAAGCACACTTCTGTCTCTCTGGCCTACACCAGACTATTTTCAACAGATATATTTGTGTCTGAAAAATCAGGGAAACACTATTATTTTTTTATTTACGGCAAAAAAATCCAACTGCAGGATAATAGAGATTTTTTACCATGGAACAGCAAAACCACAGTTATAATTTACTGGTGTATACCAGACTTTTTTAAATATATATATTTGCGGCTGAGCAGTGAGCGACACACTCAAACTGTTTTTTTTAGATACAAATGGCCCAAAAATGGATAATACAGAGGTTTGAACCGTGGAACTGCAAAACCACACTTATATTTCTCGGGCCTACACCAGACTATTTTCAACAGATATATTTGTGTCTGAACAATCAGGAGACACTATTATTTATGTTTTATGGCCAAAAAATGCGAAAAGCAGGATAATACAGAGATTTGACCCGTGGAACTGCAAAACCACACTTGTACTTCTCGGGCCTACACCAGACTATTTTCAGCAGATATATTTGTGTCTGAAAAATCAGGGAGACATTATTATATTTTTTTTTACGGCAAAAAATGCAAAAAGCAGGATAATAGAGATTTTTTACCGTGGAACAGCAAAAGCACACTTCTGTCTCTCTGGCCTACACCAGACTATTTTCAACAGATATATTTGTGTCTGAAAAATCAGGGAGACACTATTATTTTTTTTTTTCATGGCAAAAAATGCCAAGAGCAGGATAATAGAGATTTTTTACCGTGGAACAGCAAAACCACACTTCTGTCTCTCTGGCCTACACCAGACTATTTTCAACAGATATATTTGTGTCTGAAAAATCAGGGAGACACTATTATTTTTTTTTTCATGGCAAAAAATGCCAAGAGCAGGATAATAGAGATTTTTTACCGTGGAACAGGAAAAGCACACTTCTGTCTCTCTGGCCTACACCAGACTATTTTCAACAGATATATTTGTGTCTGAAAAATCAGGGAGACACTATTATTTTTTTTTTTACGGCAAAAAATTCCAAGAGCAGGATAGTAGAGATTTTTTACCGTGGAACAGCAAAAGCACACTTCTGATTCTCTGGCCTACACCAGACTATTTTCAACAGATATATTTGTGTCTGAAAAATCAGGGAGACACTATTATTATTTTTTTTACGGCAAAAAATTTTAAGAGCAGGATAATAGAGATTTTTTACCGTGGAACAGCAAAACCACAGTTATAATTTACTGGTGTATACCAGACTTTTTTAAATATATATATTTGCGGCTGAACAGTGAGCGACAAACTCAAACTGTCTTTTTTAGATACAAATGGCCCAAAAGTGGATAATACAGAGGTATGAACCGTGAAACTGCAAAACCACACTTGTATTTCTTGGGCCTACACCAGACTATTTTCAACAGATATATTTGTGTCTGAACAATCAGGAGACACTATTTATTTTTTACGTCAAAAAATGCCAAAAGCAGGATAATAGAGATTTTTTACCATGGAACAGCAAAACCACAGTTATAATTTACTGGTGTATACCAGACTTTTTTAAATATATATATATTTGCGGCTGAACAGTAAGCGACACACTCAAACTGTTTTTTTTATATACAAAATGGCCCAAAAGTGGATAATACAGAGTTTTGAACCGTGTAACTGCAAAACCACACTTGTATTTCTCGGGCCTACACCAGACTATTTTCAACAGATATATTTTTGTCTAAACAATCAGGAGACACTAATACTGTTTTTCTTTACGGCAAAAAATGCCAAAAGCAGGATAATACAGAGATTAGATCCATGGAACTGCAAAAGCACACTTGTATTTCTCGGGCCTACACCAGACTATTTTCAACAGATATATTTGTGTCTGAACAATCAGGAGACACTATTGTATACTTTTTATGGCCAAAAATTCGAAAAGCAGGATAATACAGAGATTTCACCCTTGGAACTGCAAAACCACACTTGTATTTCTCGTGCCTACACCAGACTATTTTCAATAGATATATTTGTGTCTGAACAATCAGGAGACACTATTTATTTTTTACGGCAAAAAATACCAAAAGCAGGATAATAGAGATTTTTTACCGTGAGCAGCAAAACCACAGTTATAATTTACTGGTGTATACCAGACTTTTTTAAATATATATATATTTGCGGCTGAACAGTGAGAGACACACTCAAACTGGTTTTTTTAGATACAAGTGGCCCAAAAGTGGATAATACAGAGGTTTGAACCGTGGAACTGCAAAACCACACTTGTATTTCTCGGGCCTACACCAGACTATTTTCAACAGATATATATGTGTCTGAACAATCAGGAGACACTATTATTTATTTTTTATGGCCAAAAATTGCGAAAAGCAGGATAATACAGAGATTTGACACGTGGTACTGCAAAACCACACTTGTATTTCTCGGGCCTACACCAGACTATTTTCAACAGATATATTTGTGTCTGAACAATCAGGAGACACTATTTATTTTTTACGGCAAACAATCCCAAAAGCAGGATAATAGAGATTTTTTACCGTGGAACAGCAAAACCACAGTTACAATTTACTGGTGTATACCAGACTTTTTAAAATATATATATATTTGCGGCTGAACAGTGAGCGACACACTCAAACTGTTTTTTTTAAGATACAAATGGCCCAAAAGTGAATAATACAGAGGTTTGAACCGTGGAACTGCAAAACCACACTTGTATTTCTCGGGCCTACACCAGACTATTTTCAACAGATATATATGTGTCTGAACAATCAGGAGACGCTATTATTTATTTTTTACGGCCAAAAATTGCAAAAAGCAGGATAATACAGAGATTTGACCCATGGAACTGCAAAACCACACTTGTAATTCTCGGGCCTACACCAGACTATTTTCAGCAGATATATTTGTGTCTGAACAATCAGGAGACACTATTTATTTTTTACGGCAAACAATCCCAAAAGCAGGATAATAGAGATTTTTTACCGTGGAACAGCAAAACCACAGTTACAATTTACTGGTGTATACCAGACTTTTTAAAATATATATATATTTGCGGCTGAACAGTGAGCGACACACTCAAACTGTTTTTTTTAAGATACAAATGGCCCAAAAGTGAATAATACAGAGGTTTGAACCGTGGAACTGCAAAACCACACTTGTATTTCTCGGGCCTACACCAGACTATTTTCAACAGATATATATGTGTCTGAACAATCAGGAGACGCTATTATTTATTTTTTACGGCCAAAAATTGCAAAAAGCAGGATAATACAGAGATTTGACCCATGGAACTGCAAAACCACACTTGTAATTCTCGGGCCTACACCAGACTATTTTCAGCAGATATATTTGTGTCTGAAAAATCAGGGAGACACTATAATTTTTTTTTTTTTGGCAAAAAATGCAAAAAGCAGGATAATAGAGATTTTTTACCCTGGAACAGCAAAAGCACACTTCTGTCTCTCTGGCCTACACCAGACTATTTTCAACAGATATATGTGTGTCTGAAAAATCAGGGAGACGCTATTATTTTTTTTTTCACGGCAAAAAATGCCAAGAGCAGGATAATAGAGATTTTTTACCGTGGAACAGCAAAAGCACACTTCTGTCTCTCTGGCCTACACCAGACTATTTTCAACAGATATATTTTTGTCTGAAAAATCAGGGAGACACTATTATTTTTTTTTTTACGACAAAAAATGCCAAAAACAGGATAATAGAGATTTTTTACCGTGGAACAGCAAAACCACAGTTATAATTTACTGGTGTATACCAGACTTTTTTAAATATATATATTTGCGGCTGAACAGTGAGCAACACACTCAAACTGTCTTTTTTAAATACAAATGGCCCAAAAGTGGATAATACAGAGGTATGAACCGTGAAACTGCAAAACCACACTTGTATTTCTCGGGCCTACACCAGACTATTTTCAACAGATATATTTGTGTCTGAACAATCAGGAGAAACTATTTATTTTTTACGGCAAAAAATGCCAAAAGCAGGATAATAGAGATTTTTTACCATGGAACAGCAAAACCACAGTTATAATTTACTGGTGTATACCCGACTTTTTTAGATATATATATATTTGCGGCAGAACAGTGAGCGACACACTCACACTGTTTTTTTTTATATAAATGGCTCAAATGTGGATAATACAGAGTTTTGAACCGTGAAACTGCAAAACCACACTTGTATTTCTGGGGCATACACCAGACTATTTTCAACAGATATATTTGTGTCTGAACAATCAGGAGACACTATTATTTATTTTTTACGGCCAAAAATTGCGAAAAGCAGGATAATACAGAGATTTGACCCTTGGAACTGCAAAACCACGCTTGTATTTCTCGGGCCTACACCAGACTATTTTCAACAGATATATTTGTGTTTGAACAATCAGGAGACACTATTATTTATTTTTTACGCCCAAAAATTGCGAAAGGCAGGATAATACAGAGATTTGACCCTTGGAACTGCAAAACCACACTTGTATTTCTCGGGCCTACACCAGACTATTTTCAACAGATATATTTGTGTCTGAACAATCAGGAGACACTATTTATTTTTTACGGCAAAAAATGCCAAAAGCAGGATAATAGACATTTTTTACCGTGAGCAGCAAAACCACAGTTATAATTTACTGGTGCATTCCAGACTTTTTTAAATATATATATATATTTGCGGATGAACAGTGAGCGACACACTCAAACTGTTTTTTTTAAGATACAAATGGCCCAAAAGTGAATAATACATAGCTTTGAACCGTGGAACTGCAAAACCACACTTGTATTTCTCGGGCCTACACCAGACTATTTTCAACAGATATATTTGTGTCTGAACAATCAGGAGACGCTATTATTTATTTTTTATGGCCAAAAATTGCAAAAAAGCAGGATAATACAGAAATTTGACCAGTGGAACTGCAAAACCACACTTGTAATTCTCGGGCCTACACCAGACTATTTTCAGCAGATATATTTGTGTCTGAAAAATCAGAGAGACACTATTATGTTTTTTTTTACAGCAAAAAATGCAAAAAGCAGGATAATAGAGATTTTTTACCGTGGAACAGCAAAAGCACATTTCTGTCTCTCTGGCCTGCATCATACTATTTTCAACAGATATATTTGTGTCTGAAAAATCAGGGAGACGCTATTATTATTTTTTTTGCGGCAAAAAAAGCCAAAAGCAGGATAATACAGGTTTTTTACCGTGAAACAGCAAAACCACAGTTATAATTTACTGGTGTATACCAGACTTTTTAAAATATATATATATATTTGCGGCTGAACAGTGAGCGACACACTCAAACTGTTTTTTTTAAGATACAAATGGCCCAAAAGTGGATAATACAGAGCTTTGAACCGTGGAACTGCAAAACCACACTTGTATTTCTCGGGCCTACACCAGACTATTTTCAACAGATGTATTTGTGTCTCAACAATCAGGAGACACTATTATTTATTTTTTACAGCCAAAAATTGCGAAAAACAGGATAATACAGAGATTTGACCCATGGAACTGCAAAACCACACTTGTATTTCTCGGGCCTACACCAGACTATTTTCAGCAGATATATTTGTGTCTGAACAATCAGGAGACACTATTTATTTTTCACGGCAAAAAATGCCAAAAGCAGGATAATAGAGATTTTTTACCATGGAACAGCAAAAGCACACTTCTGTCTCTCTGGCCTACACCAGACTATTTTCAACAGATATACAGTATAGACCAAAAGTTTGGACACACCTTCTCATTTAAAGATTTTTCTGTATTTTCATGACTATGAAAATTGTACTTTCACACTGAAGGCATCAAAACTATGAATTAACACATGTGGAATTATATACTTAACAAAAAAGTGTGAAACAACTGAAAATATGTCTTATATTCTAGGTTCTTCAAATTAGCCACCTTTTGCTTTGATGACTGCTTTGCACACTCTTGGCATTCTCTTGATGAGCTTCAAGAGGTAGTCACCGGAAATGGTCTTCCAACAGTCTTGAATGAGTTCCCAGAGATGCCTAGCACTTGTTGGCCCTTTTGCCTTCACTCTGCGTTCCAGTTCACCACAAACCATCTCGATTGGGTTCAGGTCTGGTGACTGTGGAGGCCACGTCATCTGGCGTAGCACCCCATCACTCTCCTCCTTGGTCAAATAGCCCTTACAAAGCCTGGAGGTGTGTTTCGGGTCATTGTCCTGTTGAAAAATAAATGATGGTCCAACTAAACGCAAACCGGATGGAATAGCATGCCGCTGCAAGATGCTGTGGTAGCCATTCTGGTTCAGTATGCCTTCAATTTTGAATAAATCCCCAACAGTTTCACCAGCAAAGCACCCCCACATCATCACACCTCCTCCTCCATGCTTCACGGTGGGAACCAGGCATGTAGAGTCCATCCGTTCACCTTTTCTGCGTCGCACAAAGACACGGTGGTTGGAACCAAAGATCTTAAATTTGTACTCATCAGACCAAAGCACAGATTTCCACTGGTCTAATTCCATTCCTTGTGTTCTTTAGCCCAAACATGTTTCTTCTGATTGTTGCCTGTCCTTAGCAGTGGTTTCCTAACAGCTATTTTACCATTAAGGCCTGCTGCACAAAGTCTCCTCTTAACAGTTGTTGTAGAGATGTGTCTGCTGCTAGAACTCTGTGTGGCATTGACCTGGTCTCTAATCTGAGCTGCTGTTAACCTGCGATTTCTGAGGCTGGTGACTCTGATAAACTTATCCTCAGAAGCAGAGGTGACTCTTGGTCTTCCTTTCCTGGGGCGGTCCTCATGTGAGCCAGTTTCTTTGTAGCGCTTGATGGTTTTTGCAACTGCACTTGGGGACACTTTCAAAGTTTGCCCAATTTTTCGGACTGACTGACCTTCATTTCTTATAAGTAATGATGGCCACTCGTTTTTCTTTACTTAGCTGCTTTTTTCTTGCCATAATACAAATTCTAACAGTCTATTCAGTAGGACTATCAGCTGTGTATCCACCTGACTTCAGCACAACACAACTGATGGTCCCAACCCCATTTATAAGGCAAGAAATCCCACTTATTAAACCTGACAGGGCACACCTGTGAAGTGAAAACCATTTCCGGTGACTACCTCTTGAAGCTCATCAAGAGAATGCCAAGAATGTGCAAAGCAGTCATCAAAGCAAAAGGTGGCTACTTTGAAGAGCCTAGAATATAAGACATATTTTCAGTTGTTTCACACTTTTTTGTTAAGTATATAATTCCACATGTGTTAATTCATAGTTTTGATGCCTTCAGTGTGTGAATGTACAATTTTCAAAGTCATGAACATACAGAAAAATCTTTAAATGAGAAGGTGTGTCCAAACTTTTGGTCTGTACTGTATTTATGTCTGAAAAATCAGGGAGACACTATTATTTTTTTTTTTCATGGCAAAAATGCCAAGAGCAGGATAATAGAGATTTTTTACCGTGGAACAGCAAAAGCACACTTCTGTCTCTCTGACCTACACCAGATTATTTTCAACACATATATTTGTGTCTGAAAAATCAGGGAGACACTATTATTTTTTTTTTACGGCAAAAAGTGCCCAAAACAGGATAATAGAGATTTTCTACTGTGGAACAGCAAAACCACAGTTATAATTTACTGGTGTATACCAGACTTTTTTAAATATGTATATTTGTGGCTAAACAGAGAGTGACACACTCAAACTGTTTTTTTTAGATACATGGCCCATGGAGCTGCAAAACCACACTTCTATTTCTCTGGCCTACACCAGACTATTTTCAACAGATATATTTGTGTCTGAAAAATCAGAGATACACTTTTTTTTTGGGGGGGGGGGGAGGGGGACACCAAAAGGTTAATAAGACGGGCATTTGTACAGTGTGAAGGAGGAAAAAAAAGAGGATTTAGATGAAAAAAAAAGTATTTTTCCTGGCCCCCGAGACCTGGAGCTAAGTCCAGCGATTTCAGCAACAGGAGCACACAGGACTGTAATGCAGCGTTTGCTGGTATAACCACTGTGTCTCCTATACAGCCTGCCTGCCTGATATCTGGGATGGATATTAGTCCTGAGAAGGACTGTTTGTTTTATCTGGCAGCCTTTACAGACCCTACACTAACTATTTTGCAGGATATATCTCTCCCTAAATCAGCAGCGCTGTCCCTACACTGTCTGATCCGGAGCGACTGTGTCCAAGATGGCGGCACCCAGTTTTAAATACTCGAGGTGACGCTGTGCAGCCAGCCAATCACTGTAATGCCCACAAACAACATGGCTGCGGCATTACAGTGACTGGATGGCAATCCCTGCATGTTCATTGGCTCTGTAAAGAGTGCCAAACATGCAGGGCGGAGACCCAAGCTCCCGCCCGAGTAACCCGGAAATGCTCGGTGCTCGCCGAACATCCCGAGTAGCGTGACGCTCGGGCGAGTACCGAGCAGTGTCGAGCATGCTCGCTCAACACTACTCTTCACCATTCACTTTTTGTGACAATACCGCCCCGAGGCCTACCTCCAAGGCATCTGTCTGTACAATGAAGGTTTCCTTGAAGTTGGGACTGATGAGGACCGGCTGTCCACACAGGGCCAATTTCATGGACTGAAAGGCTTCTTCTGCCTGAGGGCTCCACTGAACCATTACCGATTTTTTCCCTTTCAAGAGATCGGTCAGTGCCACCGTTCTCCCAGCATAATTAGGTATAAACCAGCGGTAATACCCAAGGATGCCAAGGAATACCCTCATCTGTTTTGTACTTAACGGTTTAGGCCAGTTTTTAATGTCCTCAACTTTATTGATTTGGGCTTGATAACTCCTCAGCCAATCACATACCCCAAATATCGAGCTTCCTCTAGCCCTACTGCTCATTTTTTGGGGTTTGCCGTTAACCCCGTGGCTCTGAGAGAATCCAGCACCGCTTGTACCTGCGATAGGTGCGTATTCCAGTCGGTGCTAAAGATGAAAATATCATCTAGATACGCGGACGCGTACTCCTGATGAGGCTTGAGCACTATGTCCATCAGCCTCTGGAATGTAGCTGGGGCCCCATGTAACCCAAAAGGTAAGACCACATAGTGATATAGACCTTCCGGAGTTATGAAGGCGGTCTTTTCTTTTGCCGATTCCGTGAGAGGTACCTGCCAGTAACCCTTGGTGAGATCGAGCGTGGTAAAGTACTGGGCCTGCCCTAGTCTCTCAATCAGCTCATCCACCCTGGGCATTGGATAAAGGTCAAACTTCGAACTTCATTTAATTTCCGGAAATCGTTACTGAAGTGTAACGATCCATATGGTTTCGGAATCAGTACGATGGGGTTAGCCCACTCACTCTGTGATTCCTCGATGACGCCTAACTGGAGCATTTGTTTTACCTCGGCCATGATGGCTTGCCTCCGGGCCTCGGGTACCCGGTACGGTCTCATTCGTACCCTTACCCCAGGTTCAGTGATAATGTCATGTTTGAGAACCGTAGTCCTACCCGGTAGCTCTGAGAACACGTCGGTAGTCTGCTGCACCAGCGAGCAAGCCTCCCGTCGCTGCTGTTTAGTGAGAGCATCACTTATCCTAACCTCTCCCCCGGACGCATCACTGGCTGAAGGTAGAGAACTCTCTGGCGATATGCCCGGAGTGACGTCTGTAACTAAACACTCTCGATCTTTCTAAGGTTTTAGCAGGTTTACATGATAAAGCTGCTCAGGTTTCCTCCTTCCAGGCTGATACACCCGGTAATTTACCACCCCCACCTTTTCTCGAACCTCATATGGCCCTTGTCACTTGGCCATGAGCTTACTCTCGGCTGTGGGTACCAGTACTAACACCCGATCGCCCTTGTTAAAAGACCTGACCGGAGCACTTTTACTATATGTGCGCCTCTGGGCTGCCTGGGCATCTAACATGTTCTTTCACAATGGGCATGACTGCTGCGATCCGGTCCTGCATACTAGCCATGTGTTCAATCCAGGTCAATGCTCACCTTCATTCCTGTATTGCAGCCGCAGGTGTGTCTGTGACTGCAATGCACTCCAATGGATTTAATAGGTCTCTGTACACATTCTGGGGGATGTATAACGTCCCTCCTATACGATCCTAGTCACTGCCTCACAGTGTAAACACATGAACTTTTGTTATCTAACGCGCTGAAAAGACATCTCATTTATCAATTACCTGCCAATTCTATCAATCTCAGTCTTTCACAAAAGACATCCTCATTAGTACTGCAGGGATATTTTGTCCTAAAAGGAGCTCCTGCATGTTAATTTCCTACTGCTTTATGCCCATTATACAAGTCTAAGAGATTGGAAGCTCTTGTTTCCTTACTGGAAAAGAGAGAGGGTAGGTCCATTCACTACAGTGGCTGCAGAGATTTTAATATTTTCTATGACAACAGTGTTTATGTTTACCAATCAACATCGCTGCATATAGCAGAAATCATGATCTCCTTTGAAGCCCAGCCACAGCCAGGGTTTCAAAGGAGCTCCGTAATGACAAACACAAGGGTCTTCAATAGACCCTCAGCTTTCATAGCAGCCCATTGGGGACCTGCATTCACATCATGGGCACGCATTGACAGTGTGAGATGTGTGTCAGCTCACCAGGGTGCTATAAATGTGTATACCTGTGTCCGAATCAGTATAATACTGTACCTGTTGTAAATAGATCTGCAGTAATGTTGTTATTCGGGCACAAGATGTCACTGTTACCTAAGCATATTCGGTGACAAGATGTCACTGTTGCCTAAGCATTGCTGAAAGACTGTGAGATGCATGCAAAATGTCAGTGGTGTTGCTACAATCTGAGTGATATGAAACACAGGAAGAGGAAGTGCAGCCATCTTAAGGTCAGTCTGCAGTTATTCAGAACAGTAAGAGGATATGCTGGACGGGAATCCAACAACATCCTCTTGTGGAAGCATCCCACCGATGGTGGCAAATTGGAGCTGATCATGTCCGTGACCAGAACCTGTCCAGATGTGAGATTTCTGCCAGGAACGCTGCTAAGAGACGGAAAAGGCCAGGACCTAGTGTCTGAGGTGTTGGACGCCGCTGAGGAGTTAAGTCACAGTCATCAACAGTACCATTCACCTGCTGGAGGGGCCCCGCATCCGTCCGTATACACCGGTTGTCCGGAGAAGACTCTGGTCAGTAAGAAAACTAAGGCCCACTGCACCCAGTGAGTAACCGTGTAGGCACCTCACTACATTCTGGCGCGAAAATGCTCAAGGCTGAGATTGAACCTAGATAGTTAGATAGATGGGCATATTGACTGTTTCAGGACACATTTATTGCAAAAATCAGCATTTGCTACCACGTTTCCTCTTTGTTCCATAATTAAAAATCATAATCCACACCTAGGTGCCAACATGGCAAGCAATCGACTTCAGAACAAGCTTGAGCTTCTTTTTGTTTCAGGAGAGAGTTTCTGAGGAACGTCATGGTACGGGACAATTGTTCAACTTCAATAGACTTCGTTCACAGCTAAATAGCCATCACAGTTGGTTAACTTTTAGGGTATTTTCGATAGAGTTCGATATAGTTGAGGACAGACAATTCCTCTGAGTTCATTGAAGTCACATCTGGACTGAAGAGGGATTCTTGGTTGGGGGATAGAGGTAATTGATAGTAAGATTGTAAACTGCTGTGCTCTACCGCAGGCGAGCCCACATGTTACACTAATATACTTGTCCCAGTCCCCAGGGTGTAAACAGGAAACAGGTGGCCGGATTAGACAGGCACATCAGTACGTAGATTTACAGTTGAAACCAGAAGTTTACATACACTATATAAAAAGACATATACGCATGTTTTTCTCAATATCTGACATGAAATCAGAATAAACCTTTCCCGTTTTAGGTCAATTAGGATTACCATAATTTTTAATATTTGCCAAATGCCATAATAATGAGAGAGAATGTATTAAGATATTTTTATTACTTACTGCAAAGTCAAAAGTTTACATACACTAAGATTATTATGCCTTTTCTGGACTGCCCATATGATGATGTCATGTGTTTCGAAGCTTCTCATAGGTTTTTTGGCAACATCTGAGTTAATTAGAGACACAACTGTGTATTTTAATGCACACCTGAAACACACTGTTTCTTTGTGTAGCATCATGGGAAAGTCTAAAGAAATCAGCCAAGATATCAGGAAAAGAATTGTGGACTTGCACAAGTCTGGCTTATCCTTGGGTACAATTTCAAGATACCTGAAGGTGCCTCGTTCATCTGTACAAACAATTATATGCAAATACAAACAAGATGGGAATGTCCAGCCATCATACCGCTCAGGAAGGAGACTGGTTCTGTGTCCCAGAGATGAACGTGGTTTGGTCCGACATGTGCATATCAACCCAAGGACAAAAGCAAAAGACCTTGTGAAGATGATGGCGGAAGCTGGTAAGATTGTGTCAATAACCACAGTGAAACGAGTACTGTATCAACATGGGCTGAAAGGCAACTCTGCCAGGAAGAAGCCATTACTCCAAAAGAAACATAAAAAGGCCAGATTAATGTTTGCAAATGCACACAGGAACAAAGACTTTCATTTTTTGAGACATGTCCTGTAGTCCGATGAAACTAAAATTTAACCTTTTGGGCATAATGACCATCGTCACGTTTGGAGGGAAAATTAGAAGCTTGGAAGCCTAAGAACACCATCCCAACTGTGAAACACGGGGGTGGCAGCATCATGTTGTGGGGTTGTTTTGCTGCAGGAGGGAACTGGTGCATTTCACAACATAGATGGCATCATGAGAAAAGAAGATTATGTGGCAATACTGAAGCAACATATGAAGACATCAGCCAGGAAGTTAAAGCTTGGGCGAAAATGGGTCTTCCAAAAGGACAATGACCCGAAGCATACTGCCAAAATGGTAACAAATTGGCTTAATGATAAAAAAGTCAATGTTTTGAAGTGACCATCACAAGGCTCTGATCTCAATCCTATTGAAAATTTATGGGCAAAGCTGAAAAGGCAGGTGCGACCAAGGCAACCTTCATACCTGGATCAGTTAAACCAGTTTTGACAGGAGGAATGGCCCACATTCTGACCAACTATTGTGAGAAACTTGTGGAAGGATATCCCAAATGTGTGATCCAAGTCATTCAGTTTAAGGGTAATGGTACCAAATAATAATGAAATGTATGTAAACTTTTAACTTCGAGGTAAGTAATAAAAATGCTTTAAAACATTCTCTCTCTCATTATTCTGGCATTTGGCAAAAATTAAAAATTATCTTAATCCTAATTGACCAAAAACGAGAAAACTTTTTTAATGATGAGCGAGCATACTCGCAAGTACTCGGTACTCGCCCGAGCATCTCAGTACTCGAGATGCTCGGAGCTCGCCAAGTACTAGCGAGATGCTCAGGCGGATGCTCGGGTCCCCTCCATGTATGTTTGGCGCTCTTTAGAGCCAATCAACATGCAGGGATTGCCTGCCACTCATTGTAATGCCGCAGCCATGGTGGTTGTGGTATTACAGTGATTGGCTGGCCGCACAGCGTCATCAGGTCTATATCAGACCTCGCGCTGCCGTGCTCATCACAGTCACTCCGGAATCAGGCTGAGCTAGGGAGAGATTTGCTTGTGTATTAGGTAGTGTAGGGAGAAAAAACATACATTACACATATCCATCTTAACCATCAGTCCTTCTGAGGACTAATTCATCTGCAGAGATATCAGGCAGGCAGTGTATATAGCAGACTGCAGTGCATATAGCACAAGAGGCTCCATTCTAATTCTGCCTTCTGCTGCTGTTAGATATTTCTAGACAAAGGCCCAGGTCTCATGGGCCAGGAATACTTTTTTTTGAATCTTAATCCTCATTATTTGCTTAAAATTCAATCCAGAGAACACCGTTTTTCTGTGCCATTTGCTTGTTGGCACTGCGGAATACAGCCAGGTCCTTTCCATATTACAGTGCTAAAAATCCATCTATTTAAAACTGTGTTTTCTCCGTCAAACGGATCACATATACGTTTTCAGAAAATACTGCCATTTCTGGCCTCCATTAAAAATTAGTTTCAGTGTGTCAGTGAAGCAATTGACACCAGTTTGCTGTTCAAAATAGTTACCTACAGGCCAGGTATTTAGAACTGTGGTTTCTCCGAAACACGGATCACATATAAGTTTGCTCCAAATTCAGTCATTTGTAGTGAGCGTGGAAGATATTGTCCTCCATTTAAAATGTGCAAGGCACGTGGCAAGGGAGGGGGAACTGGACGTGATGGTGATGGTGCATGCAGAGGCTGAGGACAAGGCCATGGGCAAGCTGAAATTGTGCCACAACAAACACCCACATCTTCTCGCCCGACCTTCCTGTCCCTATTCCTAGGGGACCGCAGCACACCACTATTGAAACCAGAGCAGTGTCAACCAGCAGCACACAGGAGGAGGGAGGCAGAGCACCCCAATAGGCAGGAAGAAGCAGTGTGGTGGCCGCAGACAGAAGGCAGGCAACCGTTCCCCGTAACACCAACACGAAGGAAGTTGCCAGTACAACTGTTAGGTCTTCCCGAGTCTGGGTGTTTTTTAAAGACTCTGCTGATAACCCCAAAAAGGCCATTTGCACCACCTGCGAGGCCAGCATCAGCAGTGGTGGCAAAACAACCAGCCTGACCATCACCAGCATGATCAGGCACATGGCAGCAAAGCACCTGACTTTGTGGGCCGAATCCCAGGGTCCAGGAACAGTGTCTGCGGGTGGCACCATTGCTTCTTCCGCTGTTGTGCATGCAAGCCAATCCCCTGTCCATGGTGCATGCGAAGATGCCTCCTGCCCTGCACCTGTCGTTGCACACTCTCAAGTAGCAGCATCAGGAAGCACGTCCACGTCCTTGTCCCAGCGCAGCGTTCAGTTGTCCATACCCCAGTCCTTGGAACGCAAGCGCAAATACGCAGCCAACGCCCCACAGGCCACACTACTAAATTTTCACATTTCACGACTGCTTCCACTCGAAATGTTGCCTTTTAGGCGCATGGAGACCGAAGCATTCCGCAACCTGATGGCGGCGGCCGTCCCTCGGTACTCAGTCCCCAGCCGCCACTATTTCTCCCGGTGTGCCGTCCCCGCATTACACAAGCACGTGTCCCAAAACATTAGCCATGTCCTCAACAAAGCAGTTACTGGGAAAGTCCACATAACCACGGACACGTGGACAAGTGCTTGTGGGCAGGGATGGTACATCTCGCTGATGGCACACTGGGTTAACATAGTGGAAGCCGGGACCCAGTCGGACCTTAGGACGGAACACGTCCTCCTGACGCCAAGGCATTACAAGAATAGGAGGCCCGCTGCTTTCTAATGGGAACATTTTTTTATGAGGCCATCCTCCACGTCTCTTCCAAGGGGCATTGGAGTGCCTCCCAATTTTTGGCAGCCCTTGCATTCACTGCATAGGCAAGCACAATGGGAGACCCACTTCCTAATAATGGGAACATTGTTTTGAGGAGGCCCCTCGACCTCCACGTCTCTTCCAATGGGCATTGGAGTGCATCCAAATTTTTAGCAACCCTTGCGTTCACTGCATAGGTCAGCACTGTGGGAGACCCACTTCCTAATAATGGAAACATTGTTTTGAGGAGGCCCTCTGACCTACATGTCTCTTCCAAGGGGCATTGAAGTGCCTCCAAATTTTTGGCAACCCTTGCATTCACTGCATAGGTCAACACTATGGGAGACCTACTTCCTAATAATGGGAACATTTTTTCATGAGGCCCTCTATGTCTCTTCCAAGGGGCATTGGAGTGCCTCCAAATTTTTTGCAACCCTTGCATTCACTGCATAGGCAAACACAATTGGAGACCCACTTCCTAATAATGGGAACATTGTATTCAGGAGGCCCTCTGACCTCCACGTCTCTTCCAAGGGGCATTGGAGTGCCTCCAATTTGCGTTCACTGCATAGGCCAGCACTATGGGAGACCCACTTCCTAATGAAGGGAACATTGTTTTGAGGAGGTCCTCTGACCTCCACGTCTCTTCCAAGGGGCATTGAAGTGCCTCCAAATTTTTGGCAACCCTTGCATTCACTGCATAGGCCAGCACTATGGGAGACCCACTTCCTAATAGTGGGAACATTTTTTCACGAGGCCCTCTACGTCTCTTCCAAGGGGCATTGGGGTGCCTCCAAATTTTTGGCAACCCTTGCATTCACTGCATAGGCAAACACAATGGGAGATCCGCTTCCTAATAATGGGAACATTGTTTTCAGGAGGCCCTCCTCTATGTCTCTTCAAAGGGGTATTGGGGTACATCCAAATTTTCAAAGTGGTATTGGAGTCCAAATTTTGGGCAGACCTGCCACTCACTGCATATGCAATAACAGTATAGGAGACCCACTCTTTAGTAATGGGAACAATAAAACATAGCCGGCTGATGGCTCTCTAAGAATAGTGAGGGCCGACTGCTGGCCCTTTAAGAATAGTAAAGGTCGCCTGATGGTCCTATAAAATAGGCTTTGTGACTTTCAGAGTCCCTCCTTCATAAAAGAAACACAATGTGTCTGATGATATCTCACACACAACATAGCCAGATAAGGTTGTAAAATGTTAAAATGACATTTCCTGGTAAATGCATTTATCATGGTTTAAAGCAATGCAAAAGTGAAAAAAACGCATCAAAAACACTACGTGTAAACATAGCCCAAGGTGTTGAGGAGCATTTCTGTTTTTGGTTATTTATTTTGCTTTATATTTATAGTCATTACCCTGGAAAGGATGTTTCTTAACATATTTCCCAGGAAAATCCATTTTAGTTTCATTTTGGTATTTTTATTGTGAGCCCGTAAAAGTGGCATAATACCTCTGACAAAGTTGTTGACAGAAGTGACCTAGGAGTCAGAAATGCTTCCAGGGGTCTTCCCCATGCTGTCCCCATGTCATTTGAGCACTGTTCCCATTGACTTGGGCAATTTTTACACCCTCTGCAGACCACTGGGGGGAGCCGCCTGAAAAATGCTCGAGTTTCCCATAGACTTACATTGGGCTCGTTGCTTGGGTCGAGCACCCGAGTATTCCAATGTGCTCGACCCGAGCATCGAGCACCTGAGCATTTTAGTGTTTGCTCATCACTAGTCTTTTTATATAGTGTATGTAAACTTCTGGTTTCAACTATATAGAAAGTATAGTAGGTACAGATTGTTTGGGTGCCACACTGTACAGCACAAGAGTCTAAGCCTCCTGGCTGAATTTCTGTATAATGCTTTAAATGTTTTCTATTTTCTGGTTGTCATCCACATAACTAAGTAAAATAGTTACAGTGAGTGAACTGTGTAGGAGTCGGTTTTCTCGCCTGTGACTTCACTGTATCCTGAAGAACA
Source organism: Phyllobates terribilis (assembly GCF_046119375.1). Taxonomy (NCBI): domain Eukaryota; kingdom Metazoa; phylum Chordata; class Amphibia; order Anura; family Dendrobatidae; genus Phyllobates; species Phyllobates terribilis. The sequence goes on from NW_027362764.1 coordinate 462,783,592, forward strand.
CACCCTGGTACATGACTCACAACAGCAGCATTTAACAGGTTAAGAATCATGGATGGTGCTCCGCTCCATCTACAATGGTTACAGGCAGGACCTGGCTGTAACACACAGCCATGACCTGCCAGGTATGGGGCAGTCTCATCCAGCTTCTGACTTGTGCCGCACATGTTGTGAAGGGTTTAAAAAAATCGGCATTTTTGTGAATGAGGGTTTTTTGTAGAATACAATTCCACTGGAATATATTTGCTCATCTTTAATAGATAGACCCAAGGGGCCCTTCCCCCATCATCCTGAGTCAGGAGAGAACCTACATGGTGAAAAAGGGAAGAATCACAGCAGTGTTTCACGTACAGTGGGGGAAAAAGGTATTTAGTCAGCCACCAATTGTGCAAGTTCTCCCACTTAAAAAGATGAGAGAGGCCTGTAATTGACATCATAGGTAGACCTCAACTATGAGAGAAAAAAAGAGAAAACAAATCCTGAAAATCACATTGTCTGATTTGGAAAGAAATTTTCTTCAAATTTTGGTTGAAAATAAGTATTTGGTCAATTACAAAAGTTCATCTCAATACTTTGTTATATATCCTTTGTTGGCAATGATAGAGGTCAAATGTTTTCTGTAAGTCTTCACAAGGTTGGCACATGCTGTTACTGGTATGTTGGCCGATTCCTCCATGCAGATCTCCTCTAGAACAGTGATGTTTTGGGGCTGTCGCTGGGCAACACGGACTTTCAACCCCCTCCAAAGGTTTTCTATAGGGTTTAGATCTGGAGACTGGCTAGGCCACTCCAGGACCTTGAAATGCTTCTTATGAAGCCACTTCTTCATTGCCCTGATGGTGTGCTTGGGATCATTGTCATGCTGAAAGACCCAGCCACGTTTCATCTTCAATGCCCTTGCTGATGGAAGGAGGTTTGCACTCAAAATCTCACGATACATGGCCCCATTTATTCTTTCATGTACACGGATCAGTCGTCCTGGTCCCTTGACAGAAAAACAGCCCCAAAGCATGATGTTGCCACCCCCAAGCTTCACAATAGGTATGGTGTTCTTTGGATAAAAATCAGCATTCTTTCTTCTCCAGACACGACGAGTTGTGTTTCCACCAAACAGTTCTACTTTGGTTTCATCTGACCATATGACATTCTCCCAATATTCTTCTGGGTCATCCAAATGCTCTCTAGCAAACTTCAGACGGGCCCGAACATGTAATTGCTTAAGCAGGGGGACATGTCTGGCACTGCATGATCTGAGTCCCTGGCGGCGTAGTGTGTTACTGATGGTAGCCTGTGTAACGTTGGTCCCAGCTCTCTCTCTGCGGTTCTGGGATTTTTGCTCACCGTTCTTGAGATCATTTTGACCCCAAGGAGTGAGATCTTGTGTGGAGCCCCAGATCGAGGGAGATTATCAGTGGTCTTGTATGTCTTCCATTTTCGAATTATTGCTCCCACAGTTGATTTCTTCACACCAAGCGGCTTGCCTATTGCAGATTCAGTCTTCCCAGCCTGATGCAGGGCTACAATTTTGTTTCTTGTGTCCTTCGACAGCTCTTTGGGACTGTTTGAGGTTGCGAACAGGTGTCTTTTATACTGATAACAAGTAGAGATGAGCGTTGTTCTACTCGAACTGTTCGCCAATCTCAAATTCGAGCTGTTTTGGGCGGTGTTCGAACCGTTCGGCGAACACGAACAATTTGAGAAAAATTCGGCTGTTCGAGGTTATGTTCGATAACTGTTCGTGCACCAAAATCATAACTGGATTTTTTCTCAGTAATGATGAAAATTAATGTTAATACGCAGTTTGAGTGTACAGCGGGGTGGGGGGAGGGGCAGGGGATGGATCTCTGCAGGAACAATGAAGATCTCCATTTTTTTTTTCTCTTTCCCGCATTTACAGTGGGGAGGTGCAATCTGTCAGCCTATCAGCAGCGCACACACGGAGCGAAGTGCTTTTTTTCACACAAGCAAGGGCATGTGTCATTGGTAGTGTATGTCACATGTCCTTGCCCTATAAGACCAAGCCATTTTCCCCATCGCCACCATTTTCTCACTGCTGCAGCTGCGTGTTAGACGGCACCGCTGTTGCTGTGTGTGCTATACCTTGTTAATTTCAAGCCAATTTTTGCACAAATCTACAGATAGCTTGGGAGTAGGGAATAGTTGTGATTACAGTCCTTTTAAGGACTAGGTTACAGCATTTCCTACGACTTTTATCAGGCAGGTCTGTGCTCTTAAATAGATAGATTGTGGGAGTAAAGACTAATTGTAATTGGAGTCCTTTTCAGGACTAGGTTACATCAGTTCCTATCAGTTTTTGCCAGGCAGGTCTGTGCCAGTGCTGTGCAAGTTTTTTTCACAGCATTTGGCTGAATCTAGCAAAGCTAATTATTATTATTATTTATTATTATAGCGCCATTTATTCCATGGCGCTTTACATGTGAAAAAGGGGGTATAATACAAGAACAATTTCAATAATCTTGAACACAATGTGACAGCGACTGGTACAGGCGGAGCGAGGACCCTGCCCGCGAGGGCTCACAATCTACGAGGGATGGGTGAGGATACAGTAGGTGAGGGTAGAGCTGGTCGTGCAGCGGTATGGTGGAGCGGTGGTTACTGCAGGTTGTAGGCTTGTCGGAAGAGGTGGGTCTTCAGGTTCCTTTTGAAGGTTTCCACGGTAGGCGAGAGTCTGATACGTTGGGGTAGAGAGTTCCAGAGTAGGGCGGAAGCACGGGAGAAATCTTGTATACGGTTGTGGGAGGAGGAGATAAGAGGGGAGTAGAGCAGGAGATCTTGTTAGGATCGGAGGTTGCGTGCAGGTATGTAACGGGAGACTAGGTCGGAGATATATGAAGGAGACAGGTTGTGAATGGCTTTGTATGTCATGGTTAGGGTTTTGAACTGGAGTCTCTGGGCAATGGGGAGCCAGTGAAGAGATTGACAGAGAGGAGAGGCCGGGGAATAGCGGGGGGACAGGTTGATTAGTCGAGCAGCAGAGTTTATGATAGATTGGAGGGGTGCGAGAGTGTTAGAGGGGAGGCCACAGAGCAGGAGGTTGCAGTAGTCAAGGCGGGAGATGATGAGGGCGTGCACTAGTGTTTTTGCAGATTCATGGTTTAGGAATGTGCGGATCCGGGAGATATTTTTAAGTTGGAGTAGGCAGGAAGTGGAAAGGGCTTGGATATGTGGTTTGAAGGAGAGTTCCGAGTCCAGGGTTACCCCGAGGCAGCGAGCTTGAGGGACTGGGGAGAGTGGGCAGCCATTGACTATGATGGATAGGTCAGTTGGGAGGGTTGAATGAGATGGCGGAAAGATGATGAATTCTGTTTTGTCCATGTTAAGTTTTAGAAATCTAGCAGAGAAGAAGGATGAAATAGCAGACAGACATTGTGGGATTTTGGTTAATACGGAGGTGATATCGGGTCCAGAGAGGTAGATCTGTGTGTCATCAGCATAGAGGTGATCCTTTTTGGCCTATTGCAGAGTGTGTTAGTCAGTGGAGTAGCCTATCTGTGTTGCAAGATATACCACCTGTGTATAGAATACCAATTTTTTTTACTGCACCTAGTGAAGTAAAATCTTTTGGGCATAGCATCATTCTATTAGTCCATCTATACTGACCTCCATCAGGTTGCAAATTGAATATAATTTTTTTCTGCATCTAGCTCTGAAAAAATATTGGGCTTCTAGCTGTGTGTGGGACTTGTTGTATTAGTCCATCTATACTGACCTCCATCAGGTTGCAAACTGAATATATTTTTTTCTGCATCTACCTCTGAAAAAATATTGGGCTTCTAGCTGTGTGTGGGACTTGTTCTATTAATCCATCTATACAGACCTCCATCAGGTTGCAAACTGAATATATTTTTTTCTGCATCTACCTCTGAAAAAATATTGGGCTTCTAGCTGTGTGTGGGACTTGTTCTATTAATCCATCTATACAGACCTCCATCAGGTTGCAAACTGAATATATTATTTTCTGCATCTACCTCTGAAAAAATATTGGGCTTCTAGCTGTGTGTGGGACTTGTTGTATTAGTCCATCTATACTGACCTCCATCAGGTTGCAAACTGAATATATTTTTTTCTGCATCTACCTCTGAAAAAATATTGGGCTTCTAGCTGTGTGTGGGACTTGTTGTATTAGTCCATCTATACTGACCTCCATCAGGTTGCAAACTGAATATATTTTTTTCTGCATCTACCTCTGAAAAAATATTGGGCTTCTAGCTGTGTGTGGGACTTGTTCTATTAATCCATCTATACAGACCTCCATCAGGTTGCAAACTGAATATATTTTTTTCTGCATCTACCTCTGAAAAAATATTGGGCTTCTAGCTGTGTGTGGGACTTGTTGTATTAGTCCATCTATACTGACCTCCATCAGGTTGCAAACTGAATATATTTTTTTCTGCATCTACCTCTGAAAAAATATTGGGCTTCTAGCTGTGTGTGGGACTTGTTCTATTAATCCATCTATACAGACCTCCATCAGGTTGCAAACTGAATATATTTTTTTCTGCATCTACCTCTGAAAAAATATGTGGCCTTCTAGCAGTGTGTGGGACTTTCTCTATTAGTCCATCTATACTGACCTCCATCAGGTTGCAAACTGAATATAATTTTTTTCTGCATCTAGGTCTGAAAAAATATTTGGCCTTCTAGCAGTGTGTGGGACTTTCTCTATTAGTCCATCTATACTGACCTCCATCAGGTTGCAAATTAAAAATAATTTTTATCTGCATCTACAGTACCTCTGAAAAAATATTTGGGCTTCTAGCTGTGTGTGGGACTTGTTCTATTAGTCCATCTATACTGACCTCCATCAGGTTGCAAATTAAATATAATTTTTATCTGCATCTAGCTCTGAAAAAATATTTGGCCTTCTAGCAGTGTGTGGGACTTTCTCTATTAGTCCATCTATACTGACCTCCATCAGGTTGCAAATTAAAAATAATTTTTATCTGCATCTAGCTCTGAAAAAATATTTGGCCTTCTAGCAGTGTGTGGGACTTTCTCTATTAGTCCATCTATACTGACCTCCATCAGGTTGCAAATTAAAAATAATTTTTATCTGCATCTACCTCTGAAAAAATATTTGGGCTTCTAGCTGTGTGTGGGACTTGTTCTATTAATCCATCTATACAGACCTCCATCAGGTTGCAAACTGAATATAATTTTTTTCTGCATCTAGCTCTGAAAAAATATTTGGCCTTCTAGCAGTGTGTGGGACTTGTTCTATTAGTCCACCTATACTGACCTCCATCAGGTTGCAAATTCAAAATAATTTTTTGTCTGCATCTAGCTCTGAAAAAATATTTGGCCTTCTAGCAATGTGTGGGACTTTCTCTATTAGTCCATCTATACTGACCTCCATCAGGTTGCAAACTGAATATATTTTTTTTCTGCATCTACCTCTGAAAAAATATTGGGCTTGTAGCTGTGTGTGGGACTTGTTCTATTAATCCATCTATACAGACCTCCATCAGGTTGCAAACTGAAGAAAAATTTTTTCTGCATCTACCTCTGAAAAAATATTTGGGCTTCTAGCTGTGTGTGGGACTTGTACTATTAGTCCATCTATACTGACCTCCATCAGGTTGCAAATTGAATATAATTTTTTTCTGCATCTAACCCAGCCAATAGTTTTGGCCTAATACCACAGTTTGGCCACTCAGCTCTGCTCAGTTCCCATCCATTGTTTTTTTGTGCAAACAACTCCAGAGTTGTGAATTAGTTAACCACCAAAATGAGTGAAAAAAGGCCTACTGCTGGTGGAAAGGGGAATAGGCGTGTTGGGAAGGGGAAAAAAGGTTGTGTGGGGTAGGTGTTAAAGCAACAGTAACATCTGCAGAAGAAAGACCATCTTCCAGCCAAACTAAAATGTCTTCTTTTAGCGGACAATGTGATAAGATCCCTTTCTTACGGCCACGCCAATCGCTACAAATTCCAGATGAGGCACAAAAACAGCAGGTGCTTCAACGGATATCAAGTGCTCCTTTAAGTGGGCTCTCCTCCACATCAACTTCAACATCACAAATACTCCAGTCCTCAAAGGTGTCACCCCAATCGCACTTGCTTCCTCACAGCTCCCAAATCTCCAGCTGCCCATCTGACTATGAGGTAGAACAGATGGTTGAGTCTGCAGAGCTGTTTACTCATACTATAGCCTGGGAATCAGAGGTCGACTCCAGTGCTTCTGTGAATCCAGACGAGGAAATGATCTGCACTGATGCCCAGAATCTTTATGAGTCGGATCCAGGACCAGACGCAGAAGGTTCTGACCATAATGTAGACCCTCATTCCCAAACTGTAACTCCTGTTGGTGGAGACAATGAGGAAGACGATGATAAGACTCAAATACCTGATTGGAGCGACAACTTTAGTTTTTTGTCAGGGCAGAAACAGGTTGGCTCTGAGGACGACGGGTGTGATAACGCACAGGGTGATGATGATGAGGTTGGAGATCCCACTTACTGTCAACCCACAGTCAGCCAAGAGATGAGGTCAGCAGAGGAGGTGGAGGAAGATGCTAGTGACGATGAGGTCAGGTTGCGCCTTCCTGGACAGAGACGTAGTACTGGAAGCACGTCAACAACTGCATCCTCAATCACAACTCTGCCTCTCACCACAAGTCGTGGTGGCTCTTCAGGTCGCATGGGTGCTAAGCCTTGCATAGCCTGGGCATTTTTTCAGATCGATAAAGATGACCCAACTCGTGTTATCTGTAACATTTGTCAGCAAAAGCTAAGTAGAGGCCAAAAAATACATAGTTTGAGTACTTCATGCATGAACCGGCACATGGACATGAAGCATAAGTTGCAGTGGGAAGCTCAGTGTGCTACAATGCGGCCTAGCCGGCCGGGCCAACCACCGTCTGCCATATCTTGTGCATCCGCGGCCTCTTCATCCTCTGTGACAGGGGGGACAGCAGTCACACCTGTTTTGGGGCGCAGACCTGCCACCTCTTTACCCGCAACAGCCAGCGTGATGGGCAGATCATCATTTTCTTTGGAGGTGGTAACACCAGCTGGTGTTGAGCGCTGTCAGACATCGATAGCACCACCTTTGGATCAAGGCAACCTAACATGTCCGCCTGCATATTCCTCACAGACCGGCAGTTTGCCGGGGACACCCTTATCAACCCCGTCTAATCACAATAGCCAGCCCTCGGTCCCTCAGATGTGGACAAGTAAAAGACCATTTCCTCCTAGCCATGAGAAAGCTAAGAGGTTGAATTTCACCATCTGCAAGCTCTTGGCTACAGAAATGCTGCCTTTCCGCCTGGTGGACACAGAGGATTTTCGAGACCTTATGTCCGTCGCAGTGCCCCAGTACCAGATGCCCAGTCGGAACTACTTCTCAAAGAAAGGTGTGCCTGCGCTCCACCAGCATGTCGCACACAACATCACCGCTTCTTTGAGAAACTCTGTGTGTGACAGGGTGCATTTCACCACAGACACTTGGACGAGTAGGCATGGACAGGGGCGTTACATGTCGCTGACTGGGCACTGGGTAACTATGGTGACAGCAGGACAAGGGGCTGCTGTCCAAGTCTTGCCGTCCCCACGAGTTGTGCGTCAATCCTCTTTATGT